>NC_089791.1:48852382-49452382 GCF_040412425.1 Macrobrachium rosenbergii | reverse complement strand
ACATTAAAACTTCTTTATAACAAAATACTTGCAAAATTTAAAAGAGAAGTAATTCAAGGAAGAATCCTTCTATGGAGGATATATGTATCAGATCTCTCTAATAATACTCCCATATAAAAAATTTAGGAAAATAAATGGTACCCATGTTAAACCACCCAGATATGCCATAATAAAAGATGGGAAAAGAATGCTTGATCCTAAAGAAATAGGTAATGTAATAAGAGAAAATTTAGCAAAGGTAAGTAGTGATAAAAATTTAAATGAGCATTTCCATACAAAGAAAAATAGGATAAAATTAATAACAAATTTTTAAACAATACAAGATATACATTATAATAGAAAATTTAATATGGAAGAGTTGGAATTTGCTCTCGCGAACAGCAATAATTCTGCTCCTGGAGGCGACAGTATTTGTTTTGAGATGATCTTCCACTTAGCACCTTTGGCAAAGTCATACTTATTAGAGTTTTATAATCATTTATGGCTTTGAAATTTATTTCCAGATGAAAGGCGTAAAGTTATAATAATTCCTATTCCCAAACCTGGAAAGGATCCCAGTAATGTAAATAATTATAGACCAATTTCTTTAACAAGCTGCTTATGCAGATTGCTAGAGAAAATGGTGAATGCTCGACTAACATCGCACATTCGAGAAAATAAAACTTTGACTCCCATTCAGTTCGAGTCACAGTGTAACAGATCTACATTAGATTTTCTCTCTGACTTAGAAGACCATATATGTAGAGGTTTTGAACGAAAACAAATTACTGTAGTTGTCTTTTTTTGACATTGAAAAAACATACGATACTACATGGAGGTATGCTATATTAAAAACTTTACAAAACATCAATATCTGTGGACATTTACCTAGGTTTATATAAAACTTTGTGACAAATCACAGTTTTCAGGTGAGAGTTGATGATGTCCTGTCTAGAACATTTCCATGAAAATGGTGTTCCATTTAGCAATTAATGATATCAGTAATAACCCTTAAACGCCGACTGGACGTATCGTAAGTTGACTAAAATTGTCTGTCGGGTGATCGAGTGGACGTACTAAACGCTGGACTACAAAAATTTCAACCTTTGGCCTTTGACTCGACCGAAATGGTCGAAAACGCAATTGTAAGCTAAAAGCATTCAGTAATATTTAATCATTTACCTTCATTTTGCAACAGATTGAAGTCTCTAGCACAATATTTCGATTTATGGTAATCAAAAAAACTTTTTCTTACGTCCATTAACTAGAAAATTTCAGAAATTCTTTATTTTGTCGTAATTTTTCTTTATATTACCATAAGTTTTATATATGAAATGTGCGCAATTTTTAAAATCAAAATAACCCATGGTTGTAGCTTTTATCAGTTTTGAAATATTTTCATATCTAAGTGCCATTTCAACCTACGGTCGGCATTTGACTGACCGTAAATGGTCGAAAACGCAATTGTAAGCTAAAACTCTTACATTCTAGTAATATTTAATCATTTACCTTCATTTTGCAACCAATTGGAAGTCTCTAGCAATATTTTGATTTATGGTGAATTTAAAAAAATTCCATGTCTTTCTGGCAAGCCAGAAATTCTTTTGTCGTTGTCGAATAATTTTTGCACCGTTTATATTAGCCGTTACATAAAGTTTTATATATGAAATTGTGCAATTTCATGTAGAATACAACAAAAACAACCCATGGTTGTAGCTTATCAGTTTGGAAATATTTTCATATAAATCAATAAGTACCAAAATTTCAACCTTCTATCAACTTTGACTCGACCGAAATGGTAAAAACGCAATTGTAAGCTAAAACTCTTAACATTCTAGTAATATTCAATCATGTACCTTCATTTTGCAACAAATTGGAAGTTCTAGCACAATATTTCGATTTATGGTGAATTTTGAAAAAAATTTTCCTTACGTCCGCTAGTAACTTGGCCTAACATCTCAGAAATTCTTTTCGCCACTTTGTCGTAATGTTTGCACGTTTTATATTAGTCGTTACATAAAGTTTTATATATGAAAATGTGCACTTCATGTAGAATACAACAAAAATAACTCATGGTTGTAGCTTTTATCAGTTTTGAAATATTTTCACATAAATCACAATAAATAGAAAAATTCTACCTTTGTCAACTTTAACTCGACTGAAATGGTCGAAAACTGCAATTGTAAGCTAAAACACTTACAGTCTAGTAATATTCAATCAATTACCTTCATTTTGCAACAAAGGGGAAGTCTCTAGCACAATATTTCGATTTATGGTGAATTTTTAAAAAAATTTTTTACGTCCATAACGCTTAAATTCTTATCATTTTGTGATAATATTTTCTGTGTTGCTTTGATCGTTTTACAATTTGTTATATATGCAAAATCATTGCAATTTAGTGTACAATACAAAGAAAAAAAAATAACTCATTAGCTTTAAGCTTTTGCTCACAGCGCATTTGTATACAATTATATATGAAAATTTTTTGCTGTGTCATGTATTTCAATATTTATATATGATGATATTTTTTCATTTCTGATGGTTGCATACTAAACTTTAGGCATGACAAAAAAATGAGCCAAAAATGAACTCTTAATCTTGAAAACTAAAGCGTGCTGTGATTTTTAGAAAAACTTTTTTCTGCTTTGGCGCTTAAAAAAAAAATTCCAGCATACGACAGACACTTTGTAAATAGAGGCTCAATGTTTGGGATAATCTACCTATTGGCATTAAAAGTAGCCTGTTTGGATGGTTTTGCCATATATTATTCAGCATCTCAATAAAACATGCAGATTTAGTGTTAATAAAAGCACAGTAAAAATAGGTGAATTAGCCTCATCTGTAGGCTCTAAATTTTCTCTGTATAAAACTAAGCAATCATTTTTATAAAAATAAAAATTGATGGAAAAAAGGTTTGAAATACATTTTAAAATCAGAAACCATAGTAAACCAATTGGCCAAATAGCAAAATTTTTATGATTAGTATTTGAACTCTTGAACTTGAAAGCCCACATTACATATGTAAAATGTAAAAGTAAAAAGAGCATTAAAATCTGATTGAAAACTATCAAACACTACTTGGGAGCTGATAGGGCTACCTTTACTGTACTCTGTAAAGCAACAGTTCTGATCATCATTGGTTATGGAAACAAAGTATATGGCTCAGCATCTGAGGTGCAAGGGTTTTGAAAATGTTAGACCCTGTTCATGAAGGTCCTAGAATATCCTCCATTTTTAGATCATCCCAGAAAATCATTACAAGTTGAATTGGTGAACTGCCTTGGTCTCCTTGAGAAAAGTGCTCTAATAATTCAAAAAGTGATTCTCCATGCTGAAAAAAATTATTTGAATTAAAGAAATGTATTTATAAATAACCATCCATCCCCTTTCCCAGTTAGAGCTAGAAGATTGTTTGACCGCATGAACTGACAGTAAATATAAAATCTTTTAATAGTAAAATCACCTCCTCCCTGGACAAAGAATAAAATGAGAATTTGCCACACCTCAAGTATTTATCAATAAGTATCTCCATACACCAGAACACTGTAGTGACATACAGTAGAGCATATAAGCTGAAAAAGGTCCATTATGCAATATACACAGGTGGATCTAAATCAGAACACAGAGTGGGATATGCTAGTGTCCCAAGACAAAACTTATCAGCTCTCTCTTCCTAACAATGCTTTGGTATTTTACAGCAAATCATGGGCAAGTTTTATAATTTTACAGGCAGTCCCCAGTTAACTCCAGGGTTCCGTTTCGATGGCGTGACTGTTAAAAACAGTGAAGTTATCAAAAGCACGAAGTATCTGCAGACTGTGAACCCAGTTCAGCTGGCAGCCTTATAAAATGATCAGCGCCTTAAATGATCAGGCCTTTTGTTGGGATTATGGCAAACGAAAATGGTTATCCCCTCATTAAGCTAGAGAAGCGCTGACTAAAACCGGACGCTCATTAACTTTTAAGAAGGGCCGATAACTGGGACTGCCTGTAAATAATTAAAGAATCATCATTCAATAATTTTGTGATTTTTAGTGGCTCGAGAAGTGCTATTTGCTATTCAGAGTTACAAATCAAAAATAATATAGTACAACAAAATTAAATTTCATCTCCATAACTTATATAATAGATAGAAAAATGGGAAATATGTTGGATCCAAAAAGCCCATTCACTTGCGATCAAAGGAAATGAAGATGCAGACAAATCAGCCAAAGAAGCTCACTGGCAAGATCAAATGTGAATATCCCTGTTACTGATTATGTACACTTTAAAAAGGATTTTGACAAAGGAAAAATCTATTTCTGGGAGGGGACGTGTCCTGGTGAAAAAAGTCCATTCAGCACTTATTTCAAACGTTAGCTAAATACCAGAGAAACTAACATGAAAAGGCTCTTACTACCCCAGAGGGGAGCTCCATTAGATGGGAGTAAGCATGGAAAGGGTCTTTATATAAATACCCTGTCCTGCAAGTTTCCCAAAGTCAAAGTCCCAACAAAGAGGTTCACCCTAAAACCATGCACCACTCATGGATTGTACACAAATCCTTGAGACCACTCCATAATTTTCATTAGTATATTAAACAGATGGGAGGGAGACAAGAACACGATAAAGGGTGGGTCAGCTGAGGTCACACGGTCCCCTCTCCAGAAATGATTTTTCCTTTGTCAAATCCTTTTTCTGGAGAGGTCCATGTCAGGGGCAGAAAAATAAGAAAGAAATAAATATCATTCTTATACTGTAAGAGATAACAAAATGTTGGGAACAGAAGATAAAGGTCCAGACAGTTTAATTGGAGGAATAACAACAAATTTGTACAAATGGAACTGGTGGGATCTTAAAATTGGTGACAATGTAAAAATATACTTAAACAAAACAATTATACAAAATTGACCAAACATTATAAAATAAATGTGTCACTTGGACAAATATACAGATAACACGGTCAGGGGACAAGATCAAGGCATGCCTGACTGTGATGACTGTAAGGGGATAACTGAGCAGTGGAGGAAGAATTGACTAGGAATCAGAAAGGGTTCTAGAGGGAGATGCGTTTCTGCCGACTCACTGGAATTTAAGGGAGCTAAAGATTTCAAATAGTTACGTTTGAAAACTAGGTGACCAATTAGTGTACTTGGTAAGATCCAGAAATTCATGTAACAGTGGTTCCTGGCTCTAATATCATGAACTCTTGGGACTGAGTCAGAATTAGCCTGTTTGATCAAGTACAGATCTGTTGTCTATAGCAGGCATAGAGATATTACCCCCTTCTCTGACAAAGAGGCTCAGATAAGATGTGGACCTGTCTAAAGACCTTCACCATTTGTTTGACACTGGACTAGGGACCAGGTCTTGGGGAGGGGAGAAGCAACCACCTATTGGGAAGCCTGGATCTTCATTTTTGCATAGGAATTTTCAACCAGGAATCTACCACAAACCTCCCCTGATGGGAAGAAGTCAACATGGTTGGTTTCCTAGAGAGTGGAGACAGCTCTGGAAATTCTAGCAATGAAGAACTTATACTGACTCAAGATCATACACTTTTTTCTCAACAAGGAAAGTAGGGATAAGACTGATTGTCAATACCAGGCTAATTTGCACCGTCACAAAGCCAGGAACCGTATGTGGGCGGATTACTGGTCTCAGGTGTGCACAGATGGATGGGAGAAGAAAGAGGATCCCTGAGGTCAATTTTGGAACTAGAAACAAAAATAATTTGTAAATTGTTTGACTGTAGTCCACACTGGAGGCTAAACCCTTCTCAAACAGTGACCTAAAAGCATTTGTTCCTTTGGTCATTACCCTGTTAGCATCAGATTCCTTCAAAAGAGACTAGCTTCTTAACTGCTGAGTCCTACTTAAGGGTAGAGACCCGCTTATCTGATTCCAAGAACACAAATTAGTAGATCAACATTAGCATCCTCTAGCACAAATTTCATAAGTCCATAAAGGGCATTTTCAATTTGCATGGAGATGACACAGTCTGAGTTTGTACCATTCCTGTGTCAGGTTTTTGGATCCACTCCAGGATTTGGATGTGGTAAGTTTCAGTTCCAGCAGAAGTGGAAACCAGTTGCTCTTTAGCCTAGAGCCCTTGTTGAATGTTCTGAGTTTGTGAAGGACCTTTTTATCATAAGTTTACGGGAGAGAACAGATAAATCTTCTTCCACCTGTTTCCAATCAAATGACATTGTTGTCCGTGGAGGGGAGCTTGAAGGTCCAGGTTGGGAGCCACATAATGAAGGAGTTTGTTGTTGAGCTTGGTTGCAAAACAGGTCTACCTCCAGGCTTATGAACTTAGGAGCAGTACCCTGTTTAAAAGAGTCCTGTCCAAGGACCTACTCCGAAATTTGGGATATTCAAGTCCTATCGAGAAGAGAATCTCTCACGACAGAGACCCTGCAAGATCAGTGGCAGACAGGTGCCCTTGTTCTTGCACGCCAGGGAGAAAAGTGCAATCATTACCTGGTTGATGTATTTGGACTTTTGGAACCCCCCTATTTTATGCAGTGGACTGCTGTCAACGCTGTCCACAACCAGCCTTTTGAATCTTCATGGAGGAAGGAGCCAGCAGGTAAAGGGAAGGACCGCCATGGCCTCCATTTCTTTAGCGGAACTCCTGGAACCGGAGATTCAAGTCCCTACACTTCTTGGTATTTGGGAGAATAACCTCCCCACTAGACCACTTCACCAAGGCGTAAATGAAATGTGAATAACCAACGCCAGAGGAGCTCCTCAGAGGAAACAGCTTGGACAGGTGACTACAACCAACACGGAGTCTCTTCTTCAAGATGGGAGGAATCAGAGACACCTTGTCCTGAGCCTGATATTTGCTGGTTCGACTTCACGCCATGCTCTGCTCCTTTACAGCACCCAAAACACCTCATCAGCCAGATCTGTCACTGAAAAGGCACTCAAGGACCAGAAGACTCTTTCTTGGGCAGAAGAGAGGCTCGTTTGGACTTGAGAAACTGCCTGGTTGCTCTGGCTATCTCTTTCCTCTTGGTTGGTGGAAGGCCTGTTCTCAGAGTCACTGGATCCCCAGCCACTGGTGGACTGGGAACCAGCGGGACTTCTCCTTTTACATAAAGAGATTCCAGAAAAAGCTGACACAAGACTTGTAACCTCCAAAAGGCCCTTTCATCACTGGATGCCACAGATGATCAAAAGAAACTGTGTTAGATAAAATCATTGACAATCTGAGAAAAGTTGTACATAAAGAAAATGTCTGTCAATATGGTGAAAACCTTGGGGCTACGTTGAGGCATTTAGGCATCACCTTGAAAGAGTAATTACTAATTTCCAGCCTGAACCCCAGAAAGGGGGAGAACTTGTAATTTAGCAGGAGGACGTGATAACTAGGCGTTGGAAAGATCATAGAGGTAGGAACAACGGCTCCCGGTGCAGTAGGGTCGAACTTGGGAGACTGTAAGCATCCGAAACTTATATAGCAAGAATGTGAATTCAGACAGGACAAGTCCAGAATTACTCTCCAGTGTCAGAAGAATTCTTGGGAACACTGAAGAGCCTGCCTTGGAACTTCAGTGTCCTAGGTTTTCTTAGCTAGGCCTGTTTCTGAAGATCCTTCAGAAAGTCCTCGAGATCAGGTGTAGGTGTCTGGTAAAACCTGACTGGTGGAGGGACCTTCACGATCCAACTCCACCCTAGGCCCTGATAAAGAGGGAAACTATACTCTGAGCCCAGGGACCAGGTCCACCGTGTCCGAAAATGGTACAGCCACCCGCCCACTGGAGGTATGTCATTAGTCGAGCAGGCTTCCCTTCCTCTGGAGCCTCGATCTTCCTCTGTTCCTGGGAGGTAGGGGAGGGCTAACCCCTCTTCCTCTAAAACCAGCCTGATGGAAGGCCTGTTGCCTCTGGTTGACTGCCCAGAGTTTGACAAATGTCAGACCCCTGGAGGGCATATAAAACAAGCATTGGAAAGGGGAGGAATGAGAGGGGCAGCAAGATTACCGATGTGCCGGCTGGACCAGAACATACTGATTTAAAACCTGGAATCTGTGGGGAAGTGACCTGATGGTTGGTTCATGCAAAGGATGGACAGCATGGACAAAAGACTGGGCTGTTGGGTAAACAATTTTTAAATTTCTTGCCGGACTTTGGGAAGGCCTGGCAAGATCTGTAGCAACAGTTCCTTTGTTTCCCCTTCACCCCACCCAGAACAGAGACTCTGATTGACCTTGAAGTCTCAGATTAAGACTAGCGTCCATATTCTTCTCAAAAAGATTAGCTCCCAGATGGAAATTTTAAGCCTAATTTGGTTCATTTAGGTGATACTGTGTGATCCCATTGTTTGAAAGGATAGCCTTTTATCCAGGAGCCGAGCTCATAAGTCAAACAGGTCTTGTTAAAAACCTTAGGAAGCAGAGAGATTTGCCCAAGACCTGGAACAAAGAATCTTCCTATATACCAAAGAACTTCAGTTTAGCAGAAGTCAGGAGTTCAGGACCTGGCGAGTTTAGCCAATAAACTTTCAGCTTCCACCTTCAGGAGCGCACTCCGGGATCTTGTGCTGCTCACTTAACAGGTCAGAAGCGCAGTCTGGGTCGATATAGATCACCTATCCACCTGGGGGCTCCAATCCAGATGATTATCGGTGCCTCCGGGAAAAGAGATTTAGGGTCCATTGAGCCCGGAGATGAGGGAGCTTGTTCTATACAAGCTTGACTGGTCAGGGGCCACTTTCTCCAGATAGGAGGAAGTATTGAATATCATAAAGTGAACATAGTAAACACTCCTTTGGCTAGTGTGAGCCTAGTGTTCTCCGCTTGTCACTCGTATAGCGTCCCCTCATCAAAGACGTTTGGGCTTGATCCTAGGATAGATAATATATGTTTCTTTAGGGACTTTATCAGACCCTATTCCAAACCTCCTCCTGTATCAGCCTGGCAAAAACCTGGAAGGAGATGTTTATGGAGGATGGAATTCTAGTTCCTCAGACTCCTTGTGCCCAAACCCTCTGGTAAGTGTATCCTTATATAAGGGGAGCATAAAGGGCAAGACGCCATGGATTCCAGAAGGTTAGGAGGGAGAGTGAGGTCAGGAACAGAGGGACCAAGTCCAAGGTCCTATTGCAAGTGGAGAATATTAATTCCTGTTATAGGGTCTACCTTTCCTGAAAGAGATTGTACCGAATCGGAAAGTCCAGAAAGCCTGTTACTGCGACTCTCACGTCGATCCTCCATAGCCGGAGAAGCTATCTTAAGGAGTCTGTATCAAAGGTAGGATATGGAACCAGACCGATATTTGCCGCGACCCACCCTATTTGATATCTTTCTGGAGGAGGCATAACAGGTATATATGCATGGGCTTAACTGAAGTGGGAGCCGAGGAACCTCAGACTGGCCTGCTAGAGATTTTAAAGTCTTTTCCTTATAGACTTTCTATTGTTATAGATATACCTTCCACAAGGTATGGGGATTTAGTTAAACCTTAGAAGGAGGGAAACGGTAGAATAAGGAAAACTAAACAGGGAAGAACCTGCCTCACTTACCCCCTTACCTGCTTGATGCTCCGGGACAATGTTCAAGATTCACCACGTGATCAAGATCCGGCGTCTTGACGCTCATATGCCCAGAGGCCGAATCGTCTGGAGAGGGCTGCGTCAACCCCTAATCCCAGCAATCAACGTTGCAGCAACATCGTCGGCAACCGTGCTGTGATCCAGGGGGAAAAAGGACATTGCAGATGTCCTTCGAGTATGAAGGAATTGCCACGCTGCTCCCGAGCCTGCTAACCCAGACTTTAAGGGCCTGGAATCAAGATCGCCGAGATTTGGCGGTCAGCCTGCCGGAAAGAATAACATTGTTGCGGTCTTACCGGCAGTAGGAGAAAATTGACAATTCAGTAACATTACAGTTTGGCTGAAAAAGGAAAATGCATGACAAACCACCGAATCATCGATAGATTGCTCGGAAAGAGCGAGGAAACATCACATCCGTCAGGGTGCCAAACTATTAGATCCCCCGTGGACCGCACATCCGGGTGGGATCTACAGAGATCCTTGGCTGCTGGCCTGATGCAGGCTCACGGAGCACCCCTGTTCTTGGCAGCGCAGCCACCTGTAAAAGTATGAGATTATGAGTACAGGGTGAAAGGTGCCGGTAGTGTGCGACCAAGCAACACGTTGTATAATAAAACCGTGAAACCTGCGGAATGAACCGGAAGAAACCGGACTAAAATAAAATCTCATACATAAATTAAACAATAAAACATAACAAACACACGGAACTTCGGAGAAACATGCCTTAAAAAGTATGTGACGGATACAAAAACATAATGGAAGGTTAAAACTGTCCGGAGTAGGCGCATTCCTGCATGAGAGAATCAAATTCTGAGACTAGCGATAACGGTGGTATGTGACCGTAAACACTATAATCGGCCGCCGGAGCGGGAAGCAAGGAATGCACCGGATAACAGCATAGCGGACAGTAGTTAGCTAATAGAAGAGAAACGTCAAAGGCGGAAACGAAGACAGTCAGGTGAGAAAACACTAACCGGCCTCGAAAGTACATCCAAACCGGAGTGCCCGATAATAAGAAGACACACCGGAGAAAACAGGCCTGACGCAAGGGGAAGGAGGATGAACAGACCAAGAGGAAGAACCGTAAAGAAGCGACCAGAGTGGGATCGCACTCTCTGGGCGCTCGGCCTCACTTCCACTTTCGCTGGCTGAGATAGCTACCCAGCAAACGCGAGAGAAGCAGGAGAGGGGAGGAACAACCTCCATGGTCAGAAGGAGGGGCCAAAGAAGGCCAAAGATGGTGGATGGGAGAGGGGAAGCTTTGGCCACCAACAGCCCCTAGAGAGGTGAAGCCTGGTAGTTGTCCAGAGACCGCACCAAGATGGCCTACCGAATCATCGATAGATTGCTCGTAAAGAGCGTAGCAAACATCACATCCGTCAGGGTGCCAAACAATAAGATCCCCTCGTGGACCGCATTACCCGGAGTGGGATCTACAGACCGTGGTACTGGCCTGATGCAGGGCTGCGGAGCACCCTGTTCTTGGCAGTGCACCACCTGTAAAAGTATGAGATTATGAGTACACGTGAAAGGTGCGGAGTAGTGTGCCGAAGCAACACGTTAGTATAATAAAACCGTGAAACCTGCCGGAATGAACCGGAAGGAAACCGGACTAAAATAAAATCTCATACATAAATTAAACAATAAAACATAACAAACACACCGGAACTAGCCGGAGTAACATGCCTTAAAAGTATGTGACGGATACAAAACATAATGGGAAGGTTAAAACTGTCCGGAGTAGGCGCATTCCCGGCAACGAGAGAATCAAATTTTGAGACTAGCGATAACAGCGAGTCTACCTTTTCTGAAAGAGATTGTACCGAATCGGAAAGTCCTGGCAATATATACGGAATGAAGAATCTGAAAGTAATAAAGTGAAACAAATAAACCTAATGTTAAAAAATGGAGTTCATCATATCAGAGAGAGACACGCACGAGTAATTCTAACATGTCTCAGAATAGGCCATGCTCGTTTGACACATGGGCACTAAATGAGCAGTCCAAGTGACCAGGCTCCCAAGTGCTCAGAGTGCAGGGTGATGATAACGGTCAGACGTGTTATGTGAGTGCCAAAATATGACCAACAGCGACTGTCAACTTTTGAGAATAAATCAATAAATGAAATTTTGTCAGAATATTTTACATTTTCAGTTGTTCTGATTTTGTTGTTTTTGAGGAACTGTGATTTGATAGATAAAATATAAAAATAAGTAAATAATAAAAGCACGAAAACATAGCATTTGTCAAATTTAAATTTATTTTTTTTTTTTTTATATTACTTATCTTATTATGAATTTTAATATACCTTTTTAGTGTGGAAGCATGAGTAAATGTATTTAGTGTATGTGTTACAGTATGAAAACATGAGCCTATGTGGTATTTTATCCTAATCCTTTGGGCCAGCCCTATAAGAGCTGAAAGTCAGCTCAGTGGTCTGGTTAAACTACTTTGATATTACTACTACTGTGGGGTAGGGTAGGGATGCGGACATTTGGGAGTCAGTTCTCACTTGTGCCATTGGTGGAAGAATAATCTCCATGAAAGGCTGATGATATCTTTTTAAGGTTTTCAGGTTTATTATAATTTTTTTTTACCCCTGTCAAATCTTTGTCTAGCATTTGTAAGGATTTGAATACCCCTTGACTCTCTGATGATGCTTTTCTGGCACAGATGACGACCTCTGCACCCACCTTGTAGATTGAAATTTCTCCAAATATTAATGACTTCTCGAAAAATAAATTGACAAAAAGCAGTACTGTAGTAACAAATATCCTGATTCCCCTCCTGACTTCCCCTCCCTTGGACCCTCTAGCCATGCTTCAATGATGACGGCTTCAAGCAAGGACACGGACTTCTCTAAGAAATCTTCTTCCAAAATTAAATCCTCAACACAGCCAAGTTGTGTGAAAAATTTTAAGAATGCTCAATGTCGAAGACTTAACAGTCTGTTGTGATTATGAAATGATCTCGACAGCTCTGAAATCATTTGGAACTGTTGTAGAAAGCAGGATGAACTTTATTGATGTTGAATCTAAATGGGAAGCGTGGGTTACCTTTAGTAGCCATGATGAGGCTCTAAAGGCTAGTAGCATGATAAGTGCCATACAAATAGGTCAAGCTACAGAATGAGGACCCTTAACAGACAAAGTTCCCAAAGACATGGACATTTATGTGGCATCTAAATGGGTTCAGGATAAACCAGAGAGAAACCAGAGTGCAGAAATAAGGACTCCTAAACCTCCCATGTGGGTGGTAGCTTCAGCAGCCAAGGAGGAAAATTATAACTACTTTAAATTTTGCAGGTTTCTTCAGAAAAAGGTGGGAGGAATAAAGAGCGGTGATATTTCTCGTTTTGTGAAGAACACCGTTCTTATTCATGCCAAGTCCACAACCCAAGCATGTATGCTGAACTTGATGGGCATAAAAAATGATGAAATGGTTATGAAGATCAAGGCCCACTTGAGCTTTAGTTATGGGAGAGGAGTACTATTTAATAAAGACCTTTATGACATGACAGAAGAAGAAATTCTAGAAATGAGTCCCACTTCAGTTGGGAGAGTGAAAAAGGCAGCTATTGCCAACATGATCATTTTAACCTTTGTAGACTATGAAGTACTTTCTCATGTCATATTTGAAAATGAAAGGTTACGAGTACGTCCTTCCCAGCAAAGACCAGTGCAGTGCTATCATTGCTTTAAGTTAGGCCACCCATCAAACAGCTGCAAAAATAATAAAATTTGTATAAACTACTCTGGTGTCTATCATGATGATGAATGTACAGTAAACCCCCCGTATTGGCGTTCTCATGGTTCCACGGACTCACGATTGCTGGTTTCTCTGTGGAACATATCTAGCCATCATTCATGGAAAATTCACCCATTCGCGGTATTTTCATTGAGAAATAGTCACTAATTACTGTATTTTTCATATATTTTCATGAATAAATGCACTTTTTGTGATAAAACTTAAAACACTCAGGTATAAGCATTTTACAGGGTTTTTCTTGGTTTAAGCTATCAAAATGGGCAGTTCTAAGTGTTTTAGATGGGTTTTAAGCATTCATGGATTTGACCTATTTGCGGGGTGTGGACGCATCCCCGCGAATAATGGGGTTCACTGTAATAGAAAAGCAAGATGTGTTGATTGTCTACTGGAACTTGAATCCAATAACAAAAATTGTGAAATTTACAGATTTGAACTATCTGCACTAAATAAAGCCAATGCAGAGCATATAAGTATCGGTTTTGCAAAAAGACAATTAGGTCAACAACCTAGGAGCTATGCTGAAGTTCTTAAGCCACAACCTCTATCAACCACTAAGGGTGCAGTGGCAGCATCCTCTAATGTAGCAGGTGCATCAACCCCTGTGGTAGTGGCCATCTGGGTCAGGTGCTCTGCCTGTTGAGTCTGGAGCATAAGCCTCCAAGGAGGATAAGATGGCACTTAACCCAACCATCTTGGAATTGTCTCAGGCAGAGTCTTTGCCTGATTTAATGGAGACTGAGAAGCAAAAGCACCAAAAGAGGAGACGTTCCCCCTCATCCTCTCCTCCAATTAAACATGCATCACTTAGTAATAGATACTAAGTACAGTCATACTTCGAACTTACACGAGGTTAGGTTCCAGAACCCTACGCAGGGTGAATTTTCGGCGTAAGTTTGCATGGTCTCTAAAAATGCTAATAAATGCTTATTTCTAAAAGTTTAAACACTAAATATGACCCTAATCATGCTCCCAAATTATTAAGTTAACTTTGAAATGAAATTAAAGTTACTGTAATTTCATTTTAAAAGTTAACAATACATTACCCTTAAAAAGAGAAATAAATGATTGACATAAAACAGATTTAGAAGAGAATTTCTCTCTCTCTCTCTCTCTCTCTCTCTCTCTCTCTCTCTCTCTCTCTCTCTCTCTCTCTCTCTCTCTCTCTCTCTCTCTCTCTCTCTCCTTCCAACCGATCTATTTTTTAGAATCGTCTCAACCTCTTTTAACAACTTTATTCTACGACTCTTTCTCTTTGTTCTGAAATGCTTTTTCATGAACAAACAGTGTTTTATATTTTGACTAATACAACTCTTAGTTATTATGTCTCTGTGTTTTAAAACGTATTTGCAACGCTAGCGTATTTACACTTCGTAGACAATACAGGTCAAATTAGATCAATTTAAACTATCTACTGTACAGGTAAAGACATACAGAGAATTAATAAGTTGTAAAAATGTGTGATCGCTAACTGAGAGAGAGAGAGAGAGAGAGAGATTGATTGATTTTGTCCTTACTTAAGAGAGTGAAATTATTTATCAATTATTACGGAGACTGAGAGAATAACACACGGGAGTGAAAGAGAGAGAGAGATTGTCCTTACTTGAAATATCAAGTTATATTATTTATGAATTATTACGGGGAGAGAGAGAGAGAGAGAAAGTTATTCTTACGTTAGATATCAAAAGATGGAAATTCAGTATTAAACTAACTATTAAATGAAATTAAAGTTACTGTAATTTCATTTAAAAGTTAGCTGAATACATCACCCTTAAAAAAAGAAATAAATGGTGTGACTCTCTCCCCCATTCCGTCGATCTATTTTTAGAAGTCCCCTCAACCTCGTTTTAAAAAACTTCTTTATTCTGTCACTTTCTCTTCGTTCTGAAATGCTCTATGTCTCTGTGTTTTAGAACGGCACACTTACAGTTTGTAAACGGTACAGGTAAAATTAGATCAATTCAAAGTTATCTACTGTACAGTTAAAGACATACAGAGAAATGCTGCAGTATTATGTAGGTTGGCTGACTTCGAACGAGAGAGAGAGAGAGAGAGAGAGAGAGAGAGAGAGAGAGAGAGAGAGAGAGAGAGAGAGAGATAACAGTTGTTCTTACTTAAGAGAGTGAAATTTTTTATGAATTATTGCACACACACACACACACACACACACACACACACACACACACACACACACACACACACACACACACACACAGAATTACAAGAAAAATTTGACCACCGATTAGCAACACTCCCTCCTTGTCATGTTAAATGACATGTCTGACAGCTTTGCCTTCACCTCCTCCTTACAAAAGATGAGGAAGAATTTGTTTGTTCAAAATAATATGAATTTTGTAATTACAGTTTTATTATTATTATTATTATTATTATTATTATTATTATTATTATTATTTAATTTTATTAATGTTATTATTTAAAAATTAGTACTTATTATTAGGTAAAAAGTTTATTTATCATACAAATAAACATACCTGTATACATGTACCATAAAAATTCATTTCACTAAAAGTGAGAGATAGAGAGAGAGAGAGAGAGAAATTATTACTTTTAATAATAATGTTATTTAATTTACACATAAAAGCTTGAAAACTTCTAAATTACATAAAATAATGAAACAAACACTTTTGCTGGGTTTCTCAGTGTTCACATATGTTCGCGTGTTGTGGCGGGATTTTAAAACACAAAAAAACAATACACAACACAGATACACCGAACATATAACCACATACAATACTCACTATGATCCTCGGTTGCTGGGAGATGGTTGAGGGTGTCCACGGTCGCCAACACAGTAGACAAAATTCACAAACAACCGGAAAACAGACTTCCAACCAAAAAAAACGAGCAAAAAGAAAGAGACACATGCACAGACAACAATGACATCCAACAGAAAACACTCGACTCACGGAACATACAATAATCATGCACCACCAATGTCCGCCTTGCACAGAACTCAGCTCAAGACTCCCTCAAAACCGAAAAAAAACTCCCTCGACATTTGCACAGACAAACAGCACCGTAAACAACTCGAACTAAAGACCCTCATCCCTCTACCAACAACCAAGCACTCACTGCACCGACAATTACTCTCTCTCTCTCTCTCTCTCTCTCTCTCTCTCTCTCTCTCTCTCTCTCTCTCTCTCTCTCTCTCCCTCTATAGTGTTGAAAAAGTCAGCCAACCTACATAATAGTGCAGCATTTCTCTGTATGTCTTTAACTGTACAGTAGATAACTTTGAATTGATCTAATTTTACCTGTATTACTTACTAAACTGTGCAAGAACTCCATCCTGAATTCTAAAACACAGAAACAAAGACACCAGAAATCAAAGAGAAAGTGACAAGAATAAAGAAGTTTTTAAAACGAGGTTGAGGGAATACTCTAAAAAAAGATCGACGTAAATGAGAGAGTCCATTCAATGGTATTCCCACCAAGCCCAAAAAAGTTTTGAATCAATGAACTATGGTGATAAAGTAGAATGCTATATGCATATAAAGGACCTAATAATCAAGACAATCACAAACAAGGTAAGGTCAGGTGATAAAGACCTTGGTTGGTGTGATGTTGAATAGAATATGTTATGCAATGATCAGATAGCAATTCTATTGGGTGCAAAGCAACATCTGTTGAATGTTGTTCCTGCTTTGATTTTTCAAAACTAGAAAAGCTGAACACATGATTATGCTTTATTTGCGACGCCGATTTGGAGTCCTTTGAATTTTGCAATATAATATGGTACCCACACTACCAAAAGGATATTTCATTAAATAGAGATGTGTACAAAGGTCATTTACAGCTAGAATAGAAAAGTTAAGGACCTTGACTACTGGAAAGACTACAACCCTTAAATTTATATAGTCTTGAAAGGAGAATGATTGTTCTACATGGACAATAATTCAAGCATGGAAACAGATGAAGGAAATTACTGAAAAGATCATGGAACTAAAATTATCAAAAAAGAGCAAGCAGAGGTAGATTAATAGTGCCTCTGCTATACCAGGAAAATTAAGGAAAGCACACAGGACATTAATCCACTCTCCTAACCAGCATCGATAATTCAGAACCTGTCAATGTCCTCTACCAGCTCATCTGAGGAACATAACAGGAGTGCAGCGTAGATGTGTTTAAGAATAAGTGACAAATATCTAAGATGCATCCCAGACCATCCAAGACTGGAAGATGCAAAATATGATCGGAAGATGCTTAGCAACTCTGGTAGACATCAAACCTCCCTCACACTGGGGAGGAAGGGCAACCCAGGGAGGATGTAGAGGTCAGCAATAAGGTCTCTCAGATCCTAAATACAAACAAATCTATTCATCCCTCTATGAGTGTCTGTGAAAAAGGTGTATGACCATTAGTTAGGTTCCAGTGAAAAATTCCGACGTGTGTCTGGGAGTGCAACTCTGAGATCCTGGAAGTTAGAGTATTACTGTACTAAGCCCTTGATGCAAGAACTCCATCCTGAATTTAAACAAGGAAGAAAGCGAAAAAAACAACACCAGTAAATCAACAGATAGTAAACCAAACCTGTCAAGACCAGTCTCTCCAAATCATCTCTTGATAATACTCATAAACAAAAGAGAGTAAATGAGAAGGCTCATTCAAAGGGCTTTCCACCAAGCCCAAAAATAGTTTTCACATCAGTACTACAATGGAACTGTAGGGGTCTTAGGGCTTGAAGTGAAGAGCTGAAGGTACAAGTTTTATGACCATAGCCCAGGTGCTGTATGCCCGAACTAGGAAACTAAGCTCAGAAGCACACAATATAATCCCATCGGAAATTACAGCATATATAATTCTCCACCACAGTCGGAGATAGAGCTTTGGGAGGTGCAGCAATTATTGCGCTCCCTCCTTCCAACACTCCCTTGCTATCAATTAATACTCATCTCCAAGCCAGCAGTAACTCACAGTTTTAGACAAGTCAGGCGCCAGTTTGGTCAGGCATCTATTTTCCTCCTGATAGGGATTTCACTTATAATGATATTCATTTACTGATCAATCAGCTTCTCTACTCCTTTCCTCCTCCTTGGTGATTTTAATGCTCACAACCCCATATGGGGTGGAACACGACAGATGCCAAGGGTGGATTCAGGAGGATATTATCTTTGGATGATCATAATATCACTCTCTCATCAATGGGCCATGACTTACCTGTCAACATCTACTCCAGTACTTATTCGGCAAGATCGATCTGAGGTTTTGCTCATCTAGTGTTCACCTTGATTATGAATGGTCAGTAAATGAATATTCAAATGGGAGTGACCACTTCCCTTTTCATATAAAAACAGTTGGGAATCAGCCCTCTGAGTCACCTCCCAAATGGAAGGTAGATGAGGCAGACTGGAAGAAATTTAATGAGTCTGTTCTCATGGACAAGAATGTAAAATCATTTCCATCCATCTCAGAGGCACTTATAATTACTTCAGTGACACCTCCATCAACAGTGCAGTTGCCTCTGTTCCAACAACAAAGGGAAGCCTTCTAGACCAGTAGTTCTCGGATCCCGATTCCTGTGTATGGACAAAATCTACAGTAGTATGGAGAAAGATCAGTGAGAAAATGCTACAAAAAGTATAAGAGGAGTGGAACACCAAGCCAAAGTTATTTACCAACGTGCTATGGTAAGCAAAATCTTTATTTAAAAAAGCAGAAAGAGAGTCATGGATGTACTGCTTAATGGCATTAGCTCAAAAACACCACCCAAAATGATTTGGAAGAAAATTAGAAAACTAATCTGGCAAGTTTGTCCACTGAACCTCTTCCTAGTCCCAAGATAAATGGTGACCTAATCACCCAACCAGGAGGGTTTCAGAAAAATTAGGAGAACATTTCTCCAGATATCAAGTAGTGAGAAC
The DNA here is from genome assembly GCF_040412425.1 of Macrobrachium rosenbergii. Lineage (NCBI taxonomy): Eukaryota > Metazoa > Arthropoda > Malacostraca > Decapoda > Palaemonidae > Macrobrachium > Macrobrachium rosenbergii. The sequence goes on along the minus strand of NC_089791.1, from coordinate 49,433,216 downwards.
TATTCTGTAGAATTTCAAGACATTAGAAATGCAGATTTCTCTTGATTTAAGTGAAAACAATTTTTGAACCATATAATGTAAATTTACACTGCAGGATCTCAAGATGCCTTGCAGAATACAAACCCTCCCTGGTGAAGATAAAATACTTTATGAAATGTTGAAACATCTCCTAGAAAAGTCAAAGAAATTTCTTTTAGATATAATAAATGAAATCTGGAAATTGGTATTATTCCCAAGAGCTGGAAAAATCATTAATCCTCCCTAAGAAGAAACCAAACAAGGATCCTGTTTTACCTCCAGCTACTGACCAGGCTCACCGTGTGTTTGCAAGCTGATGGAAAAGATGATTAACACCAGACTTTTATGGCACTTAGAAACAAGTAAATTGTTTTCTCCATTCCAGTTTGGCTTTGAAAAGTAGATCTGATCTAGATCCCTTGACCTCAGGCTCTCAAACCAAATACAAGGTTTGCTAAACAGTGCCAAACAATAGGAGTTTTCTTTGATTTGAAAAGGCATGCACCATAGGTCCCTTGTTATGGTATTATAAAAAGTTGTATAAGATGGGAATGAAAGGAAAAAATGATCAGATTTATAAATTCGTTTTTATCAGAAAGAGGATATCAAGAGTTGGGAATCATGTATTGGCTGACCCTTCTTACAATCAAAGAGGAGTTCCTCAGGAGTAGTGTCCTTAGTGTCACTCTCTTTGCTATTGCTATTAAATGAGTATTAGAAAAGATATCATCACCAGTTAAAGGGTCTTTTTTTGTAGATGATTTGGCTGGATTCACAGGGATTTGATACAGCATCTACTAGCAGTTCATGCAAAGAGCTGCATAGAAAAGGTGAAGTTTTCAAGTGGGCTAATTGAGCAAGGGTTTTGATTTTCTGAATCTAAAACCATTTGCTGAACAGTTAGGTTCCTGCAGAAACTTCAAACTAAGGAAACCATTCCAACTCTTTCCTTAAATGGAATTATGGGACCTTACTCTACTGAAGTAAAATTTTAGGAATGGTATTTGATGAAAAGATCACTTGGAATAATCATATTGACCAGTTAAAAGTGAAAGTCTCTTCAGATAAGCTAAATGTTTTTAAAAGTATCTAATTTTAATTGGGGTTCTGATAAGATCATTGTTAAGGCTTTATAATGAACCATGTGTGTATCTGGCACATACTATGGAAAGAGCTAAGCATACTCATCTGCTTCCAAAGACTAAACTTAAGGAATTCCTTGTCTGTGGACAATAGTGGGAACTAAGGAACTTCACTGGAGCTTTTAGAACTTCACCCATTGAAAGTATTTATGTAGACTCCCATCAGCTACCATTGGACTTAAGGAGGCATGAGCTAGGTCTGAGATCCACCATGCGGCTGAAAAGCTCAAAGGAGAATCCTTCTTTTGAGATCTTAAAACAGTGTGACTCAAGGCTTTTTGGATCTAGGTCTTCAATACCATTTCAAGGAAGAAAGATCGTTCGGAAGAAGAAGTCAGAAACAAGTTTTTGGAGCATGATGAGAGGCATATAAATGACAGGAAAATCTATACTGACTGATCAAAATCGGAAGATGGGGTAGGATGTGCAGTGGTGTGTGTGAGGGGGAATCATATATGAAAAAATTATCTGACTCTTCATCCATTTTCACTGCTGAAGCAGCGCCATAGTTGATGCTTTAATTCTTGGAGGTGATAAGAAATTTAAATCCATAGTAATATATAGTGACTCAAGGAGTGTTTTAGAAGCCCTAAAGAAGTTTAACTCTACCTATCCCTTAATTCAAAAGGCTCAGGCATGGCTTTTATATCTTTCTGTTTGCTATAAATCAGTAAAGTTTTGTTGGATTCCTGGGCACACTGGTCTAGAAGGGAACAAACTGGCTGATAGTAAAGCAAAGGATGCCACAAGATGTGAAAAGTATCAATTTTTGGAGTTTGGGTTTGAGATCATCCTAACACAGCCTAGTTATGGCCATACCCACTTCACTCATACCTATATTTTAGAGGGAACCAGTGCCCCAGTTTGCGCTCACTGTGGTGGTCAGCTGTCCGTTGAGTCACATGCTGGTGCACTGTCGTAAATTTAATCGCCTTAGGGCAAAGTACTTACTAACCGGGAAGACTATTTTAGAAGTTTTAAATGATCACTTTGAGGTAGATAACCTTATGGGTTATCTGAAAAAATCTGGTTATTTTTATTTTAATGAGATATATTCTTGGTATATTTAATAAAGACTAGTCATATTTTATATACTAAATATATTTTGAATATAAAAGTTTAATATTTATTTTTTGCTGGTTCTATCCAGTATCATTCTGCATTTATTATGTTCACATTTTAACACTGAATTTTGCTAGTATGTCATCATTCACCTATTCATTATCAATCATATCATTAACTTATATATTTCACCTTCATTATAGCACTGAATAATCCTGATGGGTTCCGGCACTTGGTCTTCAAGACCTAAATTTCATAATCAGTCATAATCAATCAGTCAACTGGCAGTCCTCAGGGTCCTGGTTGTGTTGTTTATCCCCAGGCTCGTCTTGATGTGAGGCAGAAGTCACTATGAATGGTTTTCAGCAGTGTCTTCCAGTTTCAAGGAAGAGGAGAAAAGATGAGGGAGAATTTCTACAGTTTTTATTATAAAGTTACTGTAAATAATTCAACTGTGTGGCAAACACTGGCAGGCAGGGGAGAAGGAGCTAGTCTGGGAGGGCTCCTGGGGGGTGGGCGGTCAGGAGAGACCAACAACACGTCTTGACCATTGACTTGAGGAGTTGGCAGTGTGTGTGTTGAATGATGAGAGAGGGTGGACGTGCCCCAGGCTCCGTAGCTAGGTGGGATAATGGGGCCCCACTGTCTGGCTGGTGAGGGGCACAAGAGAAATACAGCCCAATAGAATCAAAGCACTAACATTACACCGCACAAACATAGCACACTGCACAAACACCGCACCAACACTGTAAGATCCACAGACGTTCGAGGGGTAATGGCGGCTCAATTTGAATGCTGGATTCCGGCATTCCCTTATGATGCTGGATGGTTTAGTCACTGCACCATGGTGATATGTGATGATGTCTTGTAGGAGAAGACAGAAGATTGCAGGGATGGAGAAATAATATCCCAAGTCATAGGTTGCCCTGTTCCATACAGCAAATAGGTATATACAGGTAGGCTCTGCAAGGTGTGCAATTCGTGCCGAGAGGAGCAGGAAGAGTATTCATGTGCATGTGTGGAGTGCAGACAGTGTGGCTCATGCGCATGTGTTTACAACAGACAGTATTCATGAAATACATAGAATGCATATATGTACATGTACAGTAATATATACAGTAATCCACAAACTTTAGCCTACCAGACACCTCAATTTTGCATATAAGACCCCATGTATATTTTGAACTTTTTTTTTTTTTAGGGAAAGAAAAAGAGGGTTTTATATTCATTGTAAATAATTTACAATAAATTTCTTGAACCTTGGATATGTAATTCTGCCTGAGATGCAGTTTGTAATCAGAATTTCACAATCCTAGCATATTTTTTCTTTTCAGGATAAAAGTCATTCAGATGATGTGCCCCCTAGAAGTTATAGGAAGTCTAGTGGACAGAGGCAGTGTGATAATTCTGAAGAGCTCCCAGTGTTAGGTGAAACCATTGATAATAATGATCCCAGCAGTAAAAAGTGTACTGACAAGTCTAATGAAAGTGATGGAAAAGAAAAGAGTAGGAATGTAAGTAGTTACAATACATAATGTAAAATAGCCCTATTGCAGTATTATACAAGTTACCTTTTAAGAACACATCCCTTTGATATGTTTTATGAGATTATAAAAATGTGTTTCTATATGGTTAACATTTTTTATGAAATTGTAATAACTTACTTTGGGCTTAAATCTGCAGTTTGTTTGCTTCAAACTTACACATGAAGATGGTACTAAGGTTCTTTGCAGTAACCCTTTAACTGCAAGCTTCATTGTTTGCTCCTTTTCATCCATTTCCTTTAGCCTGTTCCAACCAGCTGGCCAGCCTTTTCAATGTTTTGTTGCTCCAATTTTCAGATCTCGCTTAAAAGTCACTCTTGGTGAGCCCACAGTGTTCTGGAGATAGGACTCAATGGTATTGTTAAACTTCTTTGAAATAAATAAATCTATAAAATATCATGAAGATTTGATAATCTGGTGTGGTTATTGGTATGTTATTGATTGATATTTCATTCTCATGTGATTCATTGTATGCATCTTACTGGAAAGAACTGATTTCTGATATTTTATGTATTATGTTTTTTAGGCTGTACATCTCATTGTTCAAAATACTTAAGTGAAGTGTGAATATGCCATAGTATCTATTATTTCGTGATGTTTAATTACTTTTTATATTTCCAGTAGAAAACTTATCTCATGTTTGTATGACTTCAGCAAGGTTTCCACACTTCTCATCTGCTCTATAGATCTCATTCTTCCAAGTTAGCTTTTATGAGGTGTTTGTATGTGAAATTTAGAAAGCAGATTTTTTAGTTGTGTTGCTTGCAAGCCTTTCTTTTTTTTTTCTTATAAATAATACCTACCATCATTACCAGTTAGCAGTCTGTCGTCACTCAGTTGTACTGGGTTTTTTATCATATGGTCTAAAAAGGGATTTTGACAAAGGAAAAATCTATTTCTGAGGGAGGCCCCGTGTCACCCGGTAAAATTCCATACTAACACGAATTTCTAGGTAAAATATTGCTAAGTATACCAGAGAAAAAAGGCTTTCAGGAATGCTGGAGTTACTACCCCCAGATCGAGCGTCTCCATAATGGAGACATCGGTATAACCAAGGGTGAGTGAAAGAATCACAACCACAGAGCCACACTCGATAGACATTCCCATGTCAAAATCCCCCGGGAAGAGTAGTGAGCCGTTCCAGCCCCTACACTCACCCGCCCGCCAAGCCGGCGACTCCAGCGCCACCTACACTCATTCCAAACTAGCACCACCCCCAGGCTTGGCATGTGCAAGTAGGGGGGGCAAAACCAACCTCTGGGAGGGTCACCGGGTGACACGGGGCCTCCCTCAGAAATAGATTTTTCCTTTGTCAGAATCCCTTTTCTGAGTTCAGCCCCGTGTCAGCCGGTGAAATAGTGACAGAGAATCATGCCAAGACTGCAAGGCTACAGAGGAAAAATAAAAGGTGATCTGAACAAAAACACAGGCTATGAAAAATAGATTTAATTATTATATCTCTCTATGGAAAAATAGGTTCAGTAACAGGTAAGTACATGAACATAACCTTAAGAGTAAAGTACAAAAATAGGCACACAATGTAAATACAGGTGGAGTAAGGTACACCCAATAAGATAAAGACAAACAAGTAAATATAAACTTACACCTAAGAACAAAGAGAGACATTTACAATATCAGAAATTTTTGAGGTACATGGAGCAAAATAAAAACAGCTCCAGTACCCCTAGGACAATCCAAATTCACAGCATGTCAATATACAATCACCAAGAAAAATTAATATTAAGGGCAATAATAATATCAGTTATGAGGAGCAAGGCAGTGAGGCATGATTGATCCAGAAGGGTAGGCAGAGAAATAAATGAGGCAGGCGGGTGGGGGGGAAAGGATAAGGATTAAGGATAATTAGGTGGGGGATGATACTCCCCACAGCCACTGCAGAAAATTTCAGGGCTTGAGTGATTTTAAATAATGGCGTTTAAAACACTAGAGGTGATTTCCATCCCGTGATACTTGATAAGTTCAGCAAAATCCATATTATGAAAATAGTTGGTAGAGGTAGCTACGCATCGGATATCATGAACCTTAGGGACTAAATCCGGGTTGGCTTGTTTAATAAAATACAGAATTTGCTGCCTTATAGCATTCAACTAAAAAGAGTTCCACCTTTCTCCTGATAAAAAGAGAACCCGACTTACACTGTGGAGTTCTTAGCAGGTAAGACTTTAAGGTATAGACTGGGCATAAGGACTGGTCCTGTGGAAGAGGCACCACCTTCCAAAGGGACCACCTGTCCTGAGGGTCTTCATTTTTAGCTAAAAATCTATGATCAGGGAAAGGAGGACTTCTCGGACGGGAGGAAATTAACATAATCACCATCCCTAGCGAGAGCCGACAGCTCTGAAATTCTGGCACCTGAAGCCAAGCTAATCAGAAATAAGGTTTTCCTTAACAGATCCATGTAAGAGCAATGTGAGTTGTCAATATCAGATGCCAACTTAAGAACATCATTGAGGAACCACGTAACAGAATGTGGGCGTGTTACGGGTCTCAAACGAGCACATGCTCTAGGGATAGATGAAAAGTATGAATCTGTAAGGTCAATTTTAAACCATACAAAAATACCTTCTTCAAGGCTGATTTAGCTGTAGTAATAGTGGCCGAGAAGGCCTTTTTCAAACAATGATCTAAAAGAAAGTAACCGCTTAGGTTAGTAGTCATAGTTTGAGCTTCAGATGCCTTCAAAAGGATGCTAATTTCTTGACTGCTGAATCATATTGTCTGGAGAGTAGACTCTCTCTTATCCGATTCTAAAAACAGAGTGTTAACAGGGTCAATGTTTGCTCCCTTTTGAGCAGCGAACTTTACAAAGTCCATAAAACTAGGGCATTCTGAATTCTTAAGGAAGCTGACACAGTCTTGGTTTGTACTACTTGGGTCAATCTGGGATTGGGAACCTGATGACACCGCAATTTGAGCTCCTGAAGCAGAGGGAACCAGTTGCTCTTCGGCCAATAGGGGGCTATCAGAGCCAGTTGGCCATTGAATGACCTGAGTTTGTGTAGTACCTTCAATAACATGTTTATTGGGGGAAATAAGTAGATCCTCTCCCAATTGTTCCAGTCTATGGTCATCGCGTCCGTGGCATAAGCCTGAGGGTCCAGGTTCGGAGCCACATAACAGGGAAGCTTGTAGTTGCTCTCCGTCGCGAACAGATCCGCTTGGAGTCCCGGAACCCATCGGCAAATCCAATTGAATGACTCTCCATCCAGAGACCACTCCGTCTCCAACGGAGTAGTCCTGGACAGGGAATCCGCCACCACATTCCGCACTCCCGCTAGGTGGGTGGCTGACAGATGCCAGCCATGCTTGTTCGCCAGGGAGAAGATAGCTACCATCACCTGGTTTACGCGACCTGATTTGGAGCCGCCCCTGTTGAAGCAATGAACCACCACGGCGCTGTCCAACACCAGCCTGATGTGAATCCGGCTGGGGGACCAGATTTTCTTTAGAGTTAGAAATACCGCCATAGCTTCCAAGGTGTTTTTATGGAACTGTTAAAACATTGTAGACCATGTTCCTTGTACTTTTTGTTTTGGCGAATACCCTCCCCAGCCGCTTAATGAAGCGTCTGTGTGAATTACCAGCGCCGGAGGAGGGAATTGAAGCGGGACTGACTTTGACAGGCCGCTGACTGTGGACCAAGGCCATAGTCTCGCCTTCAAGATTCGTGGGATGGAAGAGATCCTGTCTCTGAACCTGACATTGGCTCGTCTCTGCCACACTCTGTTTATGTCTTTTAACTTCGCTTTTAAGAGCAGGTCCATCACTGAGGCAAGGTGAAGGAGCTGAGGATTCTCTCTGGGACCGGCGGGATGCTGCTTTGTCCTTCAAAATTTCCTGGTAACGGAGGCTATCTCCTTCTGTTTGGACGGCGGGAGGGATAGCCTGCAACGAGACAGGTCCCACTGAGGCTCAGCCACTGAAACCGGGACTCGGAGTCAAGCGGGACTTCTCCCTGTTCAGCTGAAAGCCTGACGACTCCAGGAACTTGATGACTATGGCCGTAGCCTTCCAGCACTCTTGAACTGTCGGAGCCCAGATTATCCAATCGTCCAGGTACCCTGCTAGGGAGATCCCTCGGGACCGGAGCTGCTGAACTACTGTTTCCGCCAGCTTTGTAAATATCCTGGGGCTATATTGAGACCGAAAGGCATGACCCTGAAGGAGTAGGCTTGCTTTCCGAGTCTGAAACCCAGGAAGGAGAGAAGTTCCCGCAACCGGGACGTGATAGTAAGCGCCTGAAAGATCAATAGAGGTGGTGATGGCTCCACGCGGAAGTAAAGTCCGCCAGACTGAGCCCACCGTAAGCATGCAAAACTTGTCGCATTTTATATAAAGATTTAGACGCCGACAGATCCAGAATCACTCTTTGCTGACCGAATCTTTCTTTGGGACAGTGAACAACCTGCCCTGAAATTTGAGGTGCCTTACTTTCTTTATTGCTCGCTTGTTGGGCAGTTCCGTCCCACATAGTCCTGTAGGGCTCTGGAGGGGTTGGTAAAACCTGATCAGGGGAGGGGATCCTTGATCCAGCTCAACCCAGACCCTTGGACACAATGCTGTGTGCCCAAGGACTGAAGGACCACTGGTCTCTGAACCAGTAAAGGCGACCACCTACCTGACTGGTCTCAGTGGGAGGAAGCGGGTTTGCTTCCCTCTACCACGCCCAGGTTTTCCCCTTGGGGCAGAGCCAGGTTTGCCTCTGTATGGGGCTCGACCTCTTCCCCCTTGTGCTCTATTAAGGCCGTGAAAGAACCCACGGCCCTCATAGGTGGGGTTGTGCGCCGGAGAGGAGACGACGAGGGTGCAGCAGGGATTGGGCTGGTTGGACCAGCACATATTGTTGGGGTTGAGCCTTGGAGGTGGAGGGCTGGGCCACCACCGAGACCGGGACAGCCAGGACGACCGCCTGGTGATGAGGTCTTTGTGACGCCTCTGAAACGTTTACCAGACTTGGTCTGGGAGCTGCCAGATTCGGGGTTTTCCGCTTGTAGGCGGAGATACCCCAACGAGAGCGAAGGCTTTGATTGGCTCTGGTAGCCTCGCTCAGAACACTGGCTGCTGCCGTCATCTGGGAAGAGATTCGCCCCCAGACAGAACTCTTCATGAGCTTGTTAGGCTCGTGGACGAAATGGTGGCATCAGCAAAATGAACTTCTGACACCTAGCTTCACACCATAAAATCATACAGGTCCGACTGAAACCCTGCTAACAGGATTTAGCCAGAACCTGGAAGAAGTGCCCTCTGCGCAGGAGACGGCAGTCGCTTCTGTCAAGCAGAGGGAGTTCAAGGACCGGCCCAACCGAGACCGAGCCTCAAACTCCGCCTTTAGCAAAGCTTCTGGGATTTTTGGGAAGCTGTTCACTAAATTGTGAAGACGCAGCAGTGAGCGCCCAATTTACCCACAGTAAAAGTGGACGGGCGTCTTTCCAAACCCCTCACCCCTGGGAATACCAGGGATGTGGAGTCTGTCTCCTCAACTGAGGCAAGGGATTGCCATCAAAGCAAGCCCGAGCCGTAACCAGAGCGACTTTGTTAAGGCAGGGAGTGGGCAACTTATCACCCAATGAAAACATGGTGTAGTTGCCCTGAAAGGAGTCAGTTTGGTATTCTCTGCCTGCCACTCCGTAAGAGTGAGGAGGAGAGTAGATGCGCCTGGTCCCTCGGAAAGATCACTGTCTCCCTAGGGACCTTGTCTGAGCGTGTACTCCAGGCTTCCTCCGTCAGCCTAACGAAGCCTGGGTAAGGGGGCAGGAGATCAGGAGGAAGAACTCCAACTCCTCCAGACGCCTCGTGCCCAAGACCCTCAATAGTCAGGTGTGTCGGCACGAAGAGCAAAACGCCACATGGTTCCCTACATCAAGGGAGGGAGGTCAGCCGTATCTGGGATCTCATACTGTGGATCGGCCCTGCTGAGCGAGCCATACCCGCCAGTAGAGTATCGTGGCTGTGAAGCTTTTCCGTGATCTTGGAAAGCCCGACTCAACCTCCGCTGAGAATCACTCGAGCAACGACTAGCAACCTCAGGGTCAAAGGCAGGCTGGCGAGGAGGGCTCCTCTTACCGCGCCTTTTGCCCGAGGTTCCTGGTTTGTTCTCGGAGGCTACAGGTACAGAAACCTTAGCCTTCGACGGGGGGAAGGAGATGCTTTGGAAGACGAGGACTTGAAGCCCTTCGCTTCCACGAAGTCTTCAGCTTCAATCAGGGACAGCAGATGGAGCCCTGTCACCCAAGATGGAAGACTTACCAAACCCTGTAAAGGTAGAACAGAGGATGATGGGGAATCAAAAAGGGCGCCCGCCCCCGCAACCTCACTCACCTCTCTACCTACCTCTTGGTCCGGCTCCGTATTCATTGGCTCCAGGTCCAAGTCTAAGGCGGCGACGTCCTCCGAAACCTCCGCGTACAAGGGGTCTTCTTGGGGTGGCTGGGTCGCGTCCCGGATCTGCTGGATGATAGGGGTGGCCAACTCCGCCGGAACAGCAGCAGCAACCCGGGCGCCGGGGTAGAGCAGGTCTCTTAGGCTCGCATCGAGGACGTAAGGTTTCCCCGACGGCACGTTCCTTCCGAACCCAGCCACCCAGGCGCGGAGAGATTCAAGGGCCTCTTTCTTAGAGGACTCGTCAGCCTGAAAGAGAGCAGGCAATCAGGACTAACATACTGTAACATAAAAGACATGATTACAATATGAGCACCTATTAGACTGAAGAAACGTGAGGAACGAAAGGCAATAGCTATCGACTTGCCCTGGATGCTACTGCAAAGCGAAGCAAACCTCACAGCCATCAGGATGCCAAACGATGAGATCATCCAGCCGGACCACAACCAGGGTGGGTCCCACACCACATGCCCGTAGGGTTGATGGGAGGTGGCGGTGCATCCTGGCTCCTCAACGCACAGTCTGTAAGTGTGAAAAGTACATGAACCTACCACCTAAGAAACTTAAACTAGGCAGGCCCGGTATTTCAACCTACTACCGGAGGACTCCGGCGGAAGAAAAACCCCGTCAGAGACGGACCTACCAAACAATAAATTAAATAGAGCGGTAAGCAAGCTGTTCTCCGACCACCGGAATACTCCGGTGGAACGAGAGAGCTGAGTCAACAGGGCCCCACCACAAGGGATGCCGGCAATAAAAACGGCGGAACCCCAGGGCAGGACACCGGACCCCAAAAATAAAATAACATAATGTCTAACGGCGGAGTGAGTAGCTTGCTCCGCCAGTGGATATGCATGTAGAATACAAGAGATGGTAACGGAACTGGTAACATGACAATGAATCATACATTCCGGAGTCCGGAAACACCCCCACCGGAGATTCCAAACCACCACCGCTAGAGAACAGTAGGAGGGTGAGGCTACCAACATCACGAGGCCACAAGGGCCGGAGTAGGCGCCAATCAACCCAACTAAGGTAATCTCAAATGCAAGCGAACGCGGAAAGAGGTTGAGAACAAAGACTCAAAAATGTTCGAAACCCGCTCAATCCTAGGAGAGCAGGTTAACGAAACATTGAACCAGCGCAGAGCCACCGGGACTTGCCCTGGAGGGAGCGAATCCTCCACCAGGGAAAGCCCCAAACTCGGAGAAAACGCCAGCTGACGTCACCCGCGACGAGAAGAGGCAAGAGCTGGCCTGGGGTGGGAGGGGAGGAAGGGTTGGTGGGGGCAGGGATGGGGAGTAGGCTAGGGCAAGTGAAAACAGGAGACTGGGAAGACACTTCACCCGTCAGCTCGACTGCAGTCACGCACCACGCCAAGTAATTATCACCAGCCGTGGAAGGACATAGCCTACCCCGAATAAGAGGAGGAAGGGGATAGCGACCAAGGCCTCAACACGCCCGACTCACACCTAGTCATAGCCAGGTCAGCACCGCACCTAGGCATAGCCTAAGCTAACAGGAGGGACAAGGAAGGGGGAGGAAAAAACAGGGAGAGAAATTGGGTGCTGAAAACCAACCAGAGCTGAAGAAAAAGGGGGATGCCATAACAGCATAGAGGGAGACACCCACAGAAACTCTACCCCTCCGTGGAGAAGGGGAGGACAATGGGGTCTCACTCTACCACCCAAACAACGGCCCGTGGAAGGAACAGCAACAGAAACTCCTCAACCTGGGGATCCCCTCCCCACACCTAACCTACTGAGGAGAGCGGGAGGCCAAGGGAAGTAAAATATGAGCCTAACATAAACATAGACAGGCTGGAGCCCCACACAACAAAAATTACCAGATAAATCACCATCACTAAATATACATAAACCAGGAATTACTTGTGCTCGTGCAAGGCGCATAGCCTAACCGAGAGGAGCGACAGGATAAACAATAAAATCGAAGCTGACGCTCCCCTGCGTGTAAACAAAACACTGATAGCACCAGCACGACACACTATAATGATATAGAAGCTAAAACTGTCAAGGGAACACATCCCGGTGGAAGAACCTAAGGGGGAAATGACGGGAACCCTAATAAAGGAAACCCGACATGGATCAGTAAAATAATTTAAAGAAACACCCGATACAACCCGCCCAGGAAACACCACCAGGATGAAACCCAGGGGGATAATGATAAGTAATATAACGACAAGGAGAAATCCCAAACAGAACAAGCTGGTTGGGCAAATCTACATGATTGGACATGGTTGGCTAGGGACGCCACGGCATCATAACAACAATCACATATGATATGAAAATATGGACTGACCCAGCCAAACTTATCATAAAACCCCACAATAAGATGGTACTTAACTTGGTGACAGAAAAGCTGCTTGAAGACATGCTGGCAAAAAAGGCAAAACAGCTAAAAACACAAGCACAAAATCCTGGTGTGGAAAAATCACGTGCTAGAAAATGGAATGAGTAGAGGTGGCGCTGGAGTCGCCGGCTTGGCGGGCGGGTGAGTGTAGGGGCTGGAACGCTCACTACTCTTCCCGGGGATTTTGACATGGGAATGTCTATCGAGTGTGGCTCTGTGGTTGTGATTCTTTCACTCACCCTTGGTTATACCGACGTCTCCATTATGGAAGACGCTCGATCTGGGGGTAGTAACTACAGCATTCCTGAAAGCCTTTTTTCTCTGGTATACTTAGCAATATTTTACCTAGAAATTCGTGTTAGTATGGAATTTCACCGGCTGACATGGGGCTGAACTCAGAAATAACATTAGTTTCTTGATCCTTGAAAAATACCTCAAGTGTTATGATCTTTGAATATTTAAATATAAGCTTGATACTGATTGAATTCAAACTTCTCTTTTAATTTTTAGATACATGCACAGTTAAGATCTTCCAGTGATGCGGTTTGTAGTCAAAATTTCACAATACAGTAAAGCCCGTGTATTCGCGGTCTCATGATTTGCGGACTCACCTATTCACGGATTTCTCTATGGAACATATATACGCATTATTCGCTGAAAATTTGCCCATTTGCGGTATTTTTCACTGAGAAATATTCACCAATTACTGTCTTTTCATGTCATTTTCATGACTAAATGCACTTTTTTGATAAAACTATTAAAATACTCAGGTGCCCAGGCAGTGCTCAAGTTACAATAATTCGATTGGTAAGCAATTAATACCCATACGACAATATTTAGAAAGTATTTTTAAATTTCCCATGGGCGCAGGCAGCAGTGTACAATCAGGCAGCGAGAGAGAATAAATTACAATAGACCACCTTCTTTTCCTTCATCTCTTTATCCCATCTTCTAGTTAAAAAGGTAAAAGAGAATGACAAAAATATTGTTAGTAACATTATACTCTTGCGTAAATATGTACAGCCATAAACAACCAAACGAGAAACTGTTGTTTTGCTTATAACCGAATCGGATAACAACAGCCTTTTGCTTGTATTTCAACCATCGTACAGTAATTAACAGTTGCAGCAGTTATAGTACAAATGGAGTTAAGTAGAATAGGACTGATATATTTTTACATTATACCCTTATTCGGTATGGATAAAAGATCGGCAAGGAGATGTACTGCTAAATTTAAGCTGCAAGTTGTAACTGAAGCTGAGAAAACAATGTTCAAGCTGTTAATGTCCATAAATTATCGTGCATCGGCAACATGGATGGAACTCGACCGTAATTAAAATTGGAGGGAAAGTATTTTAATCAAAACTACTAGGCATGAAAGAACACATATTACTGCTATTTTTATGCTGATAAACAACAATTATGTAAAGCTCGTATTATAATGAAATCAAGTGAAAATAGTGAACGGAATTTTTATTTATTTTTTTTTTCTCACAAACATGCCCCCAAACAGCCAACGTCATCTATTAACGAAAAAAATAGCTAAATTATTTTCACAGCGAGACGTATTTAAGTTATATTTCTACTTAAAAACACTTTGTATAACTAGAAGCAAGAAAAGCGCTCTGAACTGAGTTAAACACAGCGAAATAAACTTACCGGGTAATCGATTTCCGAACCGAAACATTGATTGCTATTATCGCAATTTATAATACAAAAGCAATATATATACAATATTATTGGATACAGTGAATTAAAGCATAACATTTTAAAAGATCCATGGGAAAGATGCATATTCGTTATGTTGATGTTTGTATAATATGATATTATGTGAATATAGAGTACAGTATAATATAGACTGGGCTACCTATATGTATATGATATACCATAGTGTAGGCTAAGCTAATTCTTGTTTGTTATTCAATTTCTCTTTGTATTGAATTATCAGAAGTCACTGCATGAACCTCCAGAATTGGGTGGTATTAATAATTACTATACCTTGTATGTATAGAGTATACTTTATAGTGTAGGCTCGAATATAGCTAGGCTATATTCGAGATAGGTTTTTTTCCATCAAACGTTGGGGCTTTTGGAATCTAACACCATCGTAAGTAGGGTAATACCTGTATAAGCATTTTTAGGTGTTTTTTTTTTTTGTGTTTGAACAATCAAAATAGGCAGTTCTAAGTGTTTTTAGAAGGGTTCTAAGTATTCATGGATTTTAGCTATTCGCTGTGGTGGGGGGGGGAGTGGTACGCATCCTTTGCGAATATGGGGGTTAAATGTACTAGCATATTTTGTCTTTTCAGGGCAAAAGTCATTCAGATGATGTGCCTGTTCGTAGTTTAAGGAATTCCAGTGGAAAGAGGCAACGTGATAGTTTTGAAGAGCTTCCATTGTTGGGTGAAAACAGGGATAGTAATGATTCCAACAGCAGAGGGTCTACTGATAAGTCTGATGAAAGTGACGGAAACACATTGAGTAGAAATGTAAGTAGTTTCATTCCATTATGTAAAATAATAATACTGTACTGTATTACTGAAGTTAGATTTCTGATGTTTGTAGTCAATTTTCGAATACAAATACATAAGTTATTTGTCAGGATTCATGTACTGAACAATAATTTTAGAGAGAATAGCTCTAGTACCAAGGCTCCATTCTAGTTGAGGTGAGTGTCCCAGTATAAACTTTAACAGATAACATTATTTGTATTTAAACATGTGAATTTGTGTGGGACCAGTTATTTAGTATATATTTTTCTTCTGGTCTTAAAGTGACAGGTAATCTCAACAATGTCCCCAACTTGTTGCACTGAAGTCCATATTGAAGGTTCTTTGCAGTTTCATTTTGGTTCCTAAGTTCATTGTTTCCTGTGTTTTACTTTCATTCATTCCCTTTGGTCTCTTCCTGCCTAGCTGGCCAGCTACTTAAGTTTTACCATACCATTTTGAGTTTCCATTGAAGACCGCATCTCTGTAGCATTGCTCCAGTTTTCAGATCTCACTTGAAAACCAATCCTTTTGGTGAGCTTTTGGTGAGCCCTCAGTGTCTGGTTAGTCTTTACAAAAAATAAGTCTATCATATACAGTACCATGAAGATTTAAGTATATGGTGTGGTTGTTGATATGTATGGTATTTCATTCTTATTATGTGACTGACTTTCTGTAAACAATGATTGTTTACTCATTGTATTTATTTTACTGTTAAGAGCTGATTTCTTACATCTTATGTTTTATTATGTTTTTTAGCGTGCAATATTTCTAGCTTAAAAATTATATGCCATTTGCATGACTTCAGCAGGGCTTCAACAATTCTTATTTTTATTTGAAATGTAGAAATCTGTTATTTTAACGGTGATGTTTTCAATGTAATCTTTTAAACAAATTCAGTATTCCAATTTGCAAGTTTGTTCATTAAGGGTTAGAAGGAGCATACTCACCTGACTGAGATGCAGTCTATCATTGCTCAGTGAGTTGTTCAGGTGTTCTGGGCTTTTTATTATATGGTCAGGATACCACAGGGTTCTTGATCCTTGATTATTTGAATATATAACTTGATACTGTATATTTCAAAACTTCCCTAGTATTTATTTGACTCAATTTATTCAAATCAAAGTTATTTCAGTGTTGCAGGTTGTAATCACAGTTTCACAATCCTTGCATTTTTTGTCCTTTCAGAGAAGAAGTCATTCAGATGATGTGCCTCTACGTAGTTGCAGGAAGTCCAGTGGAAAGAGGCAATGTGATTATTCTAAAGAGCTCCCAGAGTTGGGTGAAAACGTGGATAGTAATGATTCCAACAGCAGAGGGTCTACTGATAAGTCTGGTGAAAGTGATGGAAATTCATTGAGTAGAAATGTAAGTAGTTACAATACATTATGTAAAATAGCACTACTGTATTACAGTATTTATAAGCACCTTGGAATGGAGAATTTAGATGGTTATAGTAAATTTTCAAATACAACCACTTTAGTTATTTGTCAAGATTCATGTATCTGTAATAATAAAATCCGGTTGGATCTTGTTTGTCTGCCCCGGGTAGGTAATCAGGTGGGTAAAGGAGACATGACACATCCACCCTCCTCCTGCAAACCTGTGTGTCCACCCTGGTTGGGGGGTTAGGGAGAGGAGACATGACACATTCACCTTCCTCATACATTCACCCTCCTGCAAACATGTTTGTCTGCCCTGGGTGGGGACAGGTTAGGTAGGAGATTGGGTTCCAGCGCAGTGTTTGGCGCACCATCAAGCTCAAGAGAGAATAGCTCTAGCATCAAGGCTCCATTCTAGTTGATGTGAAAGTGTTCCAGTATGAACTTTAATTGATAACATATTGTTCATATCAAAACTGATGTGAACAATTTGTGGAACTAGTTGCTGCTTATATATTTTTCTTCTGGTCTTAAAGTGACAGGTAATCTCAACAATGTCCCCAACTTGTTGCACAGAAGTCCATATTGAAGGTTCTATGTACTTTCATTTTGGTTCCTAAGTTCATTGATTCCTGTGTTTTACTTTCATCTATTCCCTTTGGTCTCTTCCTGCCTAGCCCTTAAACGCCGAGCCTCTATTTACAAAAACGTCTCCGTATGCCGGTGGGCGTTCGGGAGTTAGCTACAAGCGGAAAAAAAGTTTTTTAAAAAAATCACAGCACGCTTTAGTTTTTAAGATTAAGAGTTCATTTTGGCTCCTTTTTTGTCATTGCCTGAAGTTTAGTATGCAACCATCAGAAATGAAAAAATATCATTATCATATATAAATATTGAAATATATGACAGCAAAAATAAATTTTCATATATAATTTTATACAAATCGCGCAGAGCAAAACGGTTAAAGCTAACGGGTTATTTTTTTTTTCTTTGTATTGTACACTCAATTGCGATGATTTTGGGATATAACAAATTGTAAAACAATCAAAGCAACACAGAGAAAATATTATCACAAAATGATGCATGAATTTTAACGCATGGACGTAAAAAAATGTTTTTTACAAAAAATTCACCATAAATCGAAATATTGTGCTAGAGACTTCCGTTTGTTGAAAAATGAAGCTAATTAATTGAATATTACTCGACTGTAAGTGTTTTAGCTTACAATTGCAGTTTTCACCATTTCAGTCGAGTTAAAGTTGACCGAAAGTTGAATTTTTTTCTATTTATCGTGATTTATAAGAAAATATTTCAAAACTGATAAAAGCTACAACCATGAGTTATTTTCTGTTGTATTGTACATGAAATTGCGCACATTTTCATATATAAAAGTTTATGTAACGACTAATATAAAACGGTGCAAACATTACGACAACGTGACGAAAGAATTTCTGAGATGTTCGCCGAGTTACCGCATGGGACGTGGAAAATGTTTTTTTAAATTCACCATAAATCGAAATATTGTGCTAGAGACTTCCAATTTATTGCAAAATGAAGGTAAATGATGGACTATTACTAGAATGTAAGAGTTTTAGCTTATAATTGCGTTTTTTACCATTTGGTCGAGTTAAAGTTGACCAAGGTTGAAATTTTGCAGTTATCGTGATTTATGTGAAAATATTTCAAAACTGATAAAAGCTACAACCATGAGCTATTTTCTGTTGTATTCTACATGAAATTGCGCACATTTTCATATATATAAAAGTTTATGTAACGACTAATGTAAAACGCGATGCAAACATTACGACAACGTGATAAAAGAATTTCTGAGATGTTGGCCAAGTTACCGCATCGAGATTTTGGAAAGTTTTTTTTTTCAGAAATTCACCATAAATCGAAATATTGTGCTAGAGACTTCCAGTTTGTTGCGTAAAATGAAGGTACATGATTGAATATTACTAGAATGTAGAGTTTTAGCTTATAATTGCGTTTTACCATTTCGGTCGAGTTAAAGTTGACGAAAGGTTGAAATTTTGGCAGTTATCGTGATTTATATGAAAATATTTCCAAACTGATAAAGCTACAACCATGAGTTATTTTCTGTTGTATCCTACATGAAATTGCATTTCCATATATAAAACTTTATGTAACTACTAGTATAAAACGGTGCAAACATTACGACAACGTGTGAAAGAATTTCTGATGCGGGCGTAAGGAAAAAGTTTTTTTTAAATTCACCATAAATCGAAATATTGTGCTAGAGACTTCAAATTTGTTGCCAAAATGAAGGTAAATGATTGAATAATATTACTAGAATGTAAGAGTTTTAGCACAATTGTAGTTTTTTGACCATTTCGTCGTGTCCAAGTTGACCAAGGTTGAAATTTTGGCAGTTATCGTGGGTTTATATGAAAATATTTCCAAACTGATAAAAGCCCAACCATGGGTTGTATGTTGCTGTATTTTACATGAAATTGCAGCACATTTTCATATATAAAAGTTTATGTAACGGCTAATATAAAACAGTGCAAAAACTTACGACAAAATGATGAAAGAATTTCTGGAAATTTTCGGGCCGAGTTACCGAATGGACGTAAGGAAAAAGTTTTTCAAAAATTCACCATAAATCGAAATATTGTATAGAGACTTCAATTTGTTGCAAAATGAAGGTAAATGATTGAATATTACTAGAATGTAAGAGTTTTAGCTTACAATTGTGTTTTTCGACCATTTCGGTCGAGTCAAATTTGACCGAAGGTTGAAATTTTTTGTAGTCGGCGTACGGTACGTCCACTTGGCACCCAACAGACAATTTTCGTCGATGTATGATACGTCCAGTCGGCGTTTAAGGGCTAGTTGGCCAGCTACTTAAGTTTTACCATACCATTTTGAGTTTCCATTTAAGATCACATCTCTTGAGCATTGCTCCAGTTTTCAGATCTCACTTGAAAACCAATCCTTTTGGTGAGCCCTCAGTGTCTGATTAAACTTCTTTACAAATAATAAGTCTATCTTATGCCATGAAGATTTAAGTACCTGGTGTGGTTGTTGATATGTAAGGTATTTCATTCTTATTAGGTGACTGACTTTCTGTAAACAATGATTGTGTACTCATTGTATTTATTTTACTGTTAAGAGCTGATTCATGACTTTTCATGTATGTATTATGTTTTTTAGCGTGTAATATTTCTAGCTTAAAAATTATCTGCCATTTGCATGACTTCAGCAGGGCTTCAACAATTCTCTTCTGCTGTATAGTTCTTCCAAGTCAGCTTTTATGAAGGTGTTTTTATTTGAAATATAGAAAACTGTTATTTTAGTTGTGATGTTTTCAAAGTAATCTTTTAAATAAATTCAGTGTTCCAGTTTGCAAGTTTGTTCATTAAGGGTTAGAAGGAGCATACTCACCTGACTGAGATGCAATCTGTCATTGCTCAGTGAGTTATTCAGGTGTTCTGGGCTTTTTATTATATAGTCAGAATACCATAGGGTTCTTGATCCTTGATTATTTGAATATAAGCTTGATATTGTATATTTCAAAACTTCCCTAGTATATATTTGACTCTATTCATTCAAATCAAAGTTATTTCAGTGTTGCAGGTGGTAATCACAATTTCACAAGTCTTTCATATTTTTTTTCCTTTCAGAGAAGAAGTCATTCAGATGATACGCCTCTTCATAGTTTCAGGAAGTCTGGTGGAAAGAGGCAATGGGATAATTCTGAAGAGCTCCCAGAGTTGGGTGAAAACGTGGATAGTAATGATTCCAGTAGCAGAGGATCTACTGATAAGTCTGATGAAAGTGATGGAAATGCATTGAGTAGAAATGTAAGTAGTTACAATACATTATGTAAAATTATTTGTCAGGATTCCTGTATCTATAATAATAAAATCCTACCGGATCTTGTTTGTCTGCCCCAGGTAGGGGATCAGGTGGGTCAGGGAGACATGACACATCCACCCTCCTCCTGCAAACCTGCTTGTCCTCCCTGGTTGGGGGTTAGGTAGAGGAGACATGACACATTCACCCTCCTTATACATTCTTCCTCCTCCTGCTAACATGTTTGTCTGCCCTGGGTGGGGACAGGGTAGGTAGGAGATTGGGAGGATAGGGGAGATATGACAGGCAGCACCGGGTTCCAGTGCAGCGTATGGCGCACCATCAAGCTCAAGAGAGAATAGCTCTATCATCAAGGCTCCATTCTAGCTGATGTGAAAGTGTTCCAGTATGAACTTTAATTGATAACATATTGTTCATATCAAAACTGATGCGAACATTTTGTGGAACTAGTTGCTTATTTTTTTTTTTTTCTTCTGGTCTTGAAGTGACAGGTAACCTCAACAGTGTGCCCAATTTGTTGCACAGAAGTCCATATTGAAGGTTCTTTGTAGTTTCATTTTTGTTCCTAACTTCATTGTTTCCTGGTTTTTACTTTCATTCATTCCCTTTGGTCTCTTCCCGACATAGCTGGCCAGCTACATAAGTTTTACCATACTCCAATATTGAGTTTTCATTTAAGATTGCATCTCGAGCAAGTTTCATGAGGTCGTAGAAGTGTGATTCTGTATGGTTTGATTGAATTATAAAAATACAGCAATAACTTACTATGCACTTAAGTCTACAATTTATCTGCTTCAAACTTATACATGAAGCTGGTACTAAATTTTTTTTTGCTGTAACCTTTTAACTGCAGGCTTCATTGTTTGTTACTTTACACCCATTTCCTTTAGTCTCTTCCCACCATTGGCTAGCCTTTTTAACTTGACATTGCTCCAGTTTTCAGATCTCACTTGAAAACCAATCCTTCTGGTGAGCCCTTAGGCTTGTTCACACCAAGGGAGTCGTGTCAAGTCGAGTCATGTCAAGTCATGATAATTATGACACAACATGAATCACCAACCCAGTTTTAACACTGATTTGTATGGGCCTTTGAAAGATATTGTTCACACCGAATTAGTCGAGTCACATCACGTCACATTGCATTGCGTCGCTTCAAGTCACAAACAGAGATGGACCTATTTTTGATGTCAGTCATAGTGAGTCTCACATGCCATTTGCAGTATGCTGGTCAAACTACTAATAAATAAACTTAGATCGATAGCGCCCTGCTATTTATGGTGCCAGTGACCCCATCCACTGTGATTGTGACTTCATTGTAAGTTTATGGAAAGTAGTTGCTGCTGCAAGTCATGTACAGGTAAAATACAACAGTTTTATTCACTTTGAACCATACTCTCCACACTATAACATGCAAAAAGTTGATCGAGACATTCTTAACTTGCGTACCAGAAATAGACCGCCATATGATTATTTGAGAAATCACAGTGAGACAAACAAATTCTTTGTATCTTTCATTAAAAAGGCAGCAGACAAAGCTACTCCTCATTCAAACCCCATTTTAAAAACAGTCCTCGTGGTCAGATGATATATCAGAATTTACCATCTGAGAAAAACACTCTCTAGCAAGAAGGTTAGATACTCTAAACAGAAGATTCAATAAAATAAATAAATCAAAACCATTCTTGGAAAAAAAATATTAGAAATGACAATTGTACTATTAGAAATAGATGTATTGAAACCTTTATATAATAAAATATCAGTTAAATTTAGAAAGGAAGTCATCAAAGGTAAAATAATATCTTGGAGGTCCTATGTATCAGAAATAACAAGCGAAACACCCATTCAAAAAGTATGGGAAAAATTCTGCAAAATAAATGGAACAAATGTTATACCACCCAGACAAGCTGTATTAGATAATGAAAAAAAAAAAAATTTAGATCTCTTCGAAATTGGTAACATACTTGGTGAAAGTTTTGCCAAAATAAGCAGTGACCAAAATTTGGACAAACATTTAAAAAAAAATAAAGAATAAAGCAGAATCTATAATACTTAATTTTGAAACAAAGGAAGATATACAGTATATTATAATAAGAAATTCAGTGTGGAAGAGTTGGAAAATGCTCTCTTGAACAGCAATAAATTTGTTCCTGGAGGTGATGATATTTGCTTTGAAATGATTTGCCACCTAGCATCTTTGGCAGAATCATACTTATTAAAATTTTACAATCATTTATGGCTCAGAAACTTGTTGCCAGATGAATGGTGAAATGCCATAATAATTCCTATACCGAAACTTAGAAGAGATCCTAGTAATGTGAACACGTATAGACCAATCTCTTTAACAAGTTGTCTGTGCAAGTTGTTGGAGAAAATGGTAAATGCACGGCTTACATGGCACATACATGAAAGTAAAATTTTAACTCCTTCCCAGTTTGGTTCGCAATGTAATCAATCTACATTAGGTTCACTATCTAATTTGGAAGACCACATACATAGAGGATTTGAAGGAAAGCAAATTACAGTAGCTGTCTTTTTTGACATCCAAAAGTCATACGACACTACATGAAGGTATGCAGTATTGAAATCATTACATAATAATAACATACGTGGCCATCTTCCTAAGTTTGTTAAAAACTTTATGACTGATTGCACTTCCCAGGTGAGAATAGATAATGTTTTCCAAACATTTCCACTTGAAAATGGAGTTCCACAAGTGAGTGTCATTAGTGGTACTCTGTTTACATTAGCAATTAATAATATCAGTAACATCCTGCCTGTCAGAATTAAAAGTAACCTATATATGGATGATTTTGCCATATACAGCATCATGCATAAAGCATGCAGAGTGAATGATTAATAAAACCATAATAAAAATAGATGAATGGACCTCATCTGTAGGCTTTAGATTTTCCATTGAAAAAACTCAAACTGTCATGTTTTATAAAAATATAAATTGGAAAAAAGGTGAAGAAATAGAATTGAAAATCAGAAACCATAATACTGTATACCAATTAGCCAAACTGCAAAATTTTTAAGATTAATATTTGACGCACACCTGAATTGGGAAGCCCTTACATAACTTACATAAAATCCAATTGCAAAAGGGCACTAAGTCTCATTAACCCTTTCCTGCCCAATTGACGGCATATTACGTCCCGGTAAAGGATCTACCTTCCTGTCTGACTGAATTATGGAAATTTACCCGACATTTTTCGCACGTGTGGTAGTAAATTTTTTTATTTTCGCACAGTTGGTGGTTTCCATAGGCTTGCATACCTTGGACTAGCAGTGTAACTTAGGCATCAATACGCCAGGCAAGCAGTCCCTATACTGCGCATGCGCAATTCCCTGGCATAGTAAATTTCCCACAATGAAATCAGCTGATCCTACCCGTTTTCTCTCTTTATCTTACATTTTTTTATAAAATGTAGGATTACATTAATGAAAAGCTTGTGTTTGGTATCCTCTATTTTCTATAATTTTTAGTTCCTCTACTGTGCATGCGCAAATCCATGGCGAGTATAAAATTCTCACAATGACATCAGCTGATCGCGAACATTTTTACATAGGCCTGGCAGGCCACACTTCTGTCAGATGACCAACGCACAGGCTGGGTAAACACGTGTGGCTGGTTACATATTCAAGCGGCGTAGTTTTTTTTGTTTCCAACATGCTTCAAAGTTTCCTGGTAAAACTAGCGGAAATTTGTTAGTGCATCACATAGAAACGCTCTGGATTTTAGGCAGGCTCTGAATCTCATTTTCATTATCATATATCGATATTTAGAGAAGTTTTGTTGGCTTTCTCATAAAAAATAATTCATTCACCCAACTGTTATAGCTTTTGAGCTACGAACGATAATGTTGACAACGGATTTTTTTCATTCAACAGCTTATAACGTCAAAATGAAACTGTTGCTCTTACCAAAGCCATTTTTCTTGACTCTCACTTTTTTCCTCAACCTTTCCTCTACATTTTTGTATATTTTTGTAAGTGATTTCTATGAAAAACTGCAGAGCTCTTCAAAAAAAATGTCCAGCGATAATTTCACAGTTGTATGCACAGCGGCGCGCTCTTGTTTCTTACCCACTTTTTATCAATTAGCACCAACTGGGCTGACACTTTTTCATTGTTTTATATGTGATATTTAGAGAATTTTCTTGGCTTTTCATAAAAAGTAATTCATTGGCTAAATTGATATTTTTTTCTAGCTCTGAACAATGTTGAAAATGTAAGGTTTTTTTTTTGTTTGATCAATTATAACGCCAAATGAAACTGTTGCTGAAGTTACCAAAGGCATTTTTCTTGACTTCCCTTTATTCTTCAACTTTTCCTCTACTTTTCGTATATTTACAAAGTAATTTCTATGAAAAATAACTGAGATCTTCAAAAAAAAATTTCTAGCAATAATTCTCACCATCGTACCAGGCAGAGCTCTGTTTCTCACCCTCTTTCTATCATTTTTTTGACCAACTGGACTTATTCGTTTTCCATTTTTATATGTCAATATTTGGAATTTTATTGGCTTTCTCATAAAAAATTATTCATTCGCCTAACTGTTATAATCCGGACGATAATGTTGACAACGGTAACATTTTCAATTCAATCAAATTATAACGCAAAATGAAAAAATATTACCAAAGCCATTTTTCTTGGACCCTCACATTATTCACATCTTTTCCTCTACATTTTCGTATATTTACAAAGTAATTTCTATGAAAAAATAAATGTAGATAGGGCTCTTCAAAAAACTTTTTCTAGCGATAATTCTCACCAAAATGGCAAATATATTTCTTACCTCTTTTCTATAAATTGTTTCACCAACTGGACTTATTCGTTTTTCATTGTTTTATATCAATATTTAAAATTTTGTTGGCTTTCTCATAAAAAAATAATCCATTAAAGCCTAACTGTTAAACTTTTGCAAAGCTATGAACGATAATGTTGAAATGGTAACGAAGTTTCAATCAATTTATAACGTCAAAATGAAACTGTTATTAAAAAGCCATTTTCTTGACAAAACTTTATTCTACATCTTTCCTGATATTTTTCGAAATATTTGCCAAGTAATCTCTATGAAAATAACCGAGATTACTTAAAAAACTTTTCTAGTGATAATTCTCACCATACGCCGGGCAAGAAGAAACTTACCCTTTCATAAATTTTTCACCAACTGGACTTATTCGTTTTCATTGTTTTATATATCAATATTTAGAGAATTTTGTTATATAAAAAATAATCCATTGTCCTAACTGTTATAGCTTTGAGCTCGAACGATAATGTTGACAACGGTGGTAACATTTTTTTCGTTTCAATCAATTTATAACATCAAAATGAAACATGTTGCCGTTACCAAAGCCATTTTTCTTGACTCTCACATTATTCTTCAACTTTTCCTCTACATTTTATGATATTTACCAGTAATTTCTATGAAAATAACCGAGATAGGGCTCTTCAAAAAATCTTTTTCTGAGAAGCGATAATTCGTTCACCATACGCCGGCAGATGCGAGTTCTGTTTCTTGCCCTTTTTCTATCAATTTTTCACCAGCTGGAATTATTCGTTTTCCATTCTTTATATGTCGATATTTAGAGAATTTTATTGGCTTTCTCATAAAAATAATTCATTAGCCTGACATTCATATTTTTTGGGTTACGAACTGAAAAATATGAAAATAAGTAAAATTTTTTTTTTTTGTGAAATAACTCACATTTTTTTGTATTTAGAGGGCTGGACTCTTATTCTGTCATATTCCACCATAAAATATAAACATCTAGAAAAAAAGGACAGCAAAATGAACGTTGTTGGCATGTAAAATTTCTATTTTGCTGAATTTTTCGAAATAATTATTTTTCGCACTGTCGAAGCGCTCCCAGACACATCGGGGCTCATGTGCCCTCAGTGACAAAAATGATAACTATGCAGATATGAAAGGGTTAAAAAACAATCACACACAAATTGGTGAGCTGATAGACATACTTTTACCATACTGTATAAAGTAACAATGTTATCAGTCATTGACTATGGAAGTGAAATATATGGTTCAGTGCCAGAAGCGGCACTGAAAATGTTAGATCCAATTCACCATGAAGACTAAAAATATGCACTGGAGCATTTAGATCCTCACGAGTCTCCTCAGTACAAACCGGATGTAGCGAACTGCCACTGTTCCTCCATAGTGTTCATAACAATGAAAAGTGCATCAAGAATCAAGACAAGTGATTCACCAACAAAAAATCCATTTGATGTAAGGGATATATTTATTAACAATCATCCATCTCCTTTCCCAATTAGAGCTAATAGATTGTTTGAGTCACTGAACATAGATATACAATACCTTCGACAGTGAAGTTACCACCCCATTGGACCATGAATAAAGTAAGGACTTGCACACAGTTGAAATATTTATCAAAAAGTTACTCATATACCGCAGAACACCACAGACAAAAAACCATAGATCATAGAAGAAAAAAAATTCACATTATGCAGTTTATACAGATGGATCTAAATTGCCACATGGAGTAGGATATACAGCTATATCCCAGAACAAATCATATCAGTTATCTTTGCCTAATAATGCCTCACTCCTCACAGCAGGGTTGTGTGCAATCGCAGTAGCCATCAAAATTATATAAAGCAGATATCATTCAATAATTTTGTGATTTTTAGCGACTCAAGAAGCGCTATAGAAGCCATTCAAGGTTACTACTCAAAAAATAATATTGTACAGGAAATTAAATATGAACTCCACAAGTTGTATAATAATGGAAAAAATATTGAAATATGTTGGATCCCTGCCCATGTAGGGCCTAAAGGAAGTGAAGAAGCTGATAAAGCAGCTAAAGAAGCAGTCCATATGCCAAGAGCAAATGTAAAAATCCCAATTAGTGATTACATAAGAGATATAAAAACAATGTAAATAAATGGCAAAATGTATGGAACAAGGAACCTATAAATAATAAATTGAAACGTAAAATCCAGTGTTGGAAAATGGAGCTCATCATGTCAGAGAGAGAGAGAGACGCACACAAGTAATTCTGACGCGTCTGCAAATAGGCCATACTCATTTGACACTTGGACACTTGATGAACAGTCCACATGACCTTCCTCCTGAATGCCCAGAATGCAAAGTGTTGATAACAGTCAAACAAGTGTTATGTGACTGTCCAAAATATAACCAACAGCGAGTATCAAACTTTGGAAATAAATCGATGGGGGAAATTTTGTCAGAATCTTACAGCATATATTTTCAGTCATCCCAATTTTAACATTCATGAGGAAGTGTAACTTAATAAACAAAATATAAAACTAAGTAAATGATGAAAATACAAAAGCCCTTAGGGCATTTAATGAATAAAAAAAAATTTATTTCTGAATTTTAATTTTTAATTTTTTAGAAATGTTATTTTATTCTAATTAATATTTTAACATTTTTTTATATGTATTGAAATGAGCAAATGTATTTATTGTATACATGTATTTCAGTGTAAAAGCATGTTCATTATACAGCTTTTTCTTTTAAATTTCATTGTCATTCATTCATCATCACATGAATGACCTATTTGGTCGTACTTTTAGACCTCAGGCCTAGGCCTGGTATTTCATCCTAATCCTTTGGGCTAGCCCTATGAGAGCTGATAGTCAGCTCAGTGGTCTGGTTAAACTATCTTAATAATAATAATAATAATATTCACTTTGAACCATTTATTATGCTTTGAACAATGCATTTTGCTTATGCATTACTATGAACTGTAGGCTAACCCAGCTTAGCCACCCAAAATAGCCAAAATTACCAATATCCCCTTTCTACCCTTAGACCTATATTTTATAATTATTATGCAATCTGTTAGGTTAGGTAGCTTTTCCACTTTTTCAGGTAGTCTACTATACTAAAAACCTGATATTAAAGGTTTTTATATGGTTTAAACCTCAAAACTAGATGTGGAGCTCTCCAGAATTACTTGGTAACGAAATATTAAAAATGTCAGTGGTTTTTTACCTTAGAAAAATAGCTTTTCGATCTCTCTCTCTCTCTCTCTCTCAGTAATCATCTAAAGTGTCATTATTAGTGCAATGTGTCATTTGTTCAGATGATGCACCTAGATTCAAGGGTTATTTTTACATCTGTGATGGCAAGCCAGAGTAAAACATTAATTTTAGCAAGAGATATGCATCCATCTTCAACAAATCCTATCGTGGCAATGTAAAGATAAAAATAAGAGTACAGATGCAGTAGGTTGATGTATTTGGTGTGAACAGGGTTTCGTCAAAATGAATGGCATCAAATGAATTATTGTGACTTGATGTGACTCGACTTGACACGACTCCCTTGGTATGTACGCAGCCTTAGTGTCTGGATACATGACTCAGAGGTGAGGTTAAACTTCTTTACAATAAATAAGTCTATCGTATACCATGAAGATTTAAGTATCTGGTGTTGCTGATATGTTTGGTATTTCATTCTCATTATGCGACTGACTTTCCATAAACAATGATTGTGTACTCATATTTATTTTACTTTTAAGAGCTGATTTCTGATGTTTTATGTATTTAAGTTTTTTAGCGTGTAATATTTCTAGTTTAAAATTATCCATCATTTTCATGACTTCATCAGAGTTTCAACAATTCTCTTCTGCTGGCTTTTGATTATATGGTCAGAATACCAGAAGGTTCTTGATCCTTGATTATTTGAATGTAAGTTTGATACCGATAAATTTCAAAACTTCCCTAGTATTTATTTGACTCAGTGTATTCAAATCAGTTATTTCAGTGTTGCAGGTTGTAATCACAATTTCACAATCCTTGCATATTTTTTCCTTTCAGAGAAAAAGCCATTCAGATGATGTGCCTCTTCGTAGTTGCAGGAAGTCCAGTGGAAAGAGGCAATGTGATAATTCTAAAGAGCTCCCTGAGTTAGGTGAAAATGTGGACAGTAATGATTCCAACAGCAGAGGGTCTACTGATAAGTCTGATGAAAGTGATGGAAATTTATTGAGTAGAAATGTAAGTAGTTACAATACAGTATGTACAATAGCACTGCTGTATTACTGTATTTATAAATGCCTTGGAATGGAGAATTCAGATGTTTATAGTCAATTTTTGAATACAACCACATTAGTTATATGTAAGGATTTGTGTAACTATAATAATAAAATCCAATTGGACTTGTTTGTCTGCCACGGGTTGGGGCTGGGTAGGTAGGAGGTTGGGATGGTAGGAAGACATGACACATCCATCCTCCTCCTGCAAACCTGTTTGTCCTCCCCAGGTGTAGGTGGGGGCTAGGTAGAGGATCGGGAAGGTAGAGGAGACATGACATATCCACCCTCCTTCTGCAAACCTATTTGTCCGCCCTGGTTGGGGGCACAGTAGGTAGGGGATTGGGAGGGTAAAGGAGACATGACGGGCAGCACTAGGATCTAGCACAGTGTATCGCAAGTCATCAAGCTCATTGAAAAATAATTTTATGAAGAACAGCTCTAGTGTCAAGGCTCCATTCTAATTGATGTGATGTTCCAGTATGAACTGAACTTTAACTGATAACATATTGTCCATATCAAAACTGATGTGAACATTTTATGGAACTACTAAGCATTTCAACGCCCGTGTCTTATCGTATTATTGGAATTACATCTAAACTACATTGCTGATTGACATGGCATTGTCTGGTGGTTCGTTTTAGACCTTCCCCTATTTAGAAAAAATACAATAAGGTATGTACTCCCTCTGCGTTGATGAAATTTATATCGATACATCATTAGAATAAGCTGGGTGAAGGTATAGTCATTAATATGACAATAGGCAACTCAGCCGCTAAGACGGCTCAGGTGTGAAGTGTGGATCATGACGTATGACTGACGTTTACCTTTGCCCCACCTCCCATTCATGGATGACCCCGCGTACACTAAAATATATTGATACTCGATGGGATTTAAGGATACTGAGCCTATGCTGTTTAAGAATGAATTTATATCTGGTCTTAGTAAGTTGAGATTATATCCTAAGCAATCAATTCAAAGAAATTATCAATTTGTCACCTGAACACTGATTAGTCTATGAGCAAGGGTGTCAAGTCAGATTCGAGACATCTTTGACAGGAAGCAACGTTAGCCGGAGCATTGTGTTTTGCTGTGGGGGGTATTCACCTGAATATAATAGCATTTACAATATGCCAACATAATGAGCAATTGTCTACTTAATGGTTGTTGTAATATGCTCATATTGCGACTCTTCAACGATCTTTAAGAAGGAGCAAGAAAACAATCGTTTGAGGATTAACCTGAATAGGTAGGTATCGTCTTTTACAGTTTCCCACCCTGTAATGGAGTTGCCAAGAGGCAAAAATTATTTTGTTCATGAGACTTACCTGCCAGATATATATATAGCTGTATTCTCCGAAGGTCCGACAGAATTTCAAATTTCGCGGCACACGCAGTGGCCGGTCAGGTGGTTAGTACCCATTCCCGCCGCTGGGAGGCGGGTATCAGGAACCATTCCCATTTTCTATTCAGATTTTTCTGTCGCCGGACTGTCAACACCTGTTGTCAGTTCCTCCGCCATTTGGATTTCGAAATTTGTTGTCACTTTAAGTATTTTGGTTGTTTTTTGGTATTCGACTGGATCTGTGACTTGGCATACGCTCTTTGTGGACCGTTTTTGATTTTGCTTTTGACTTTTCTTATAATTAAGATGTCTTACCTCTAGCTATCGAGTCTGTAGCTTGGGTGAATGTAAAGGCAGAGGCTATCAAGACTTTGATAGTTCCTCACTCTTTATGTATGATATGTAAGGGTGTTCAATGCTCTATATAATCGGTAATGAATGTGGGATTGTCTGAGGGTGAGTGGAAGAAATATGAAGCCTATATGCTTAAATTGAGCGTGATAGGCTGAGGAATCTTCCTCCTAGAGTGCATCCTTAGATGGACAGTCAGGTTTTCTCCTACTAGTAACCCTGTAGTAAATTTTAGTACTAACCCTGTAGTTTGTTGCTGCAGAGGGTAATTCCCTGGCTCGTGAGTCAATGCGTGCTCTTGAAACTAAAGTGAATGCAATTCAAACGCATAGTGTTAGTGCTAGTGCCCCTAGTGTTGTGGAGGGGGCGTCAGATCGGCCCTATAATGCCTCTAGGCCTGGACCTCTGTCGAACTCCCAGGACCAGGAGGGCATGTCGAAAGCCGCATGAGGTTACGGGGCTTCCCACCGATCTGGCGCCCTTTGCAGGTCCTGATGACGCTCACCCAGGCTGCCAGGGATCGTGCTCAGGCACGCATCCTGAAGGATTGCTTCTCGTCCTCCGACACGCCCTCCCCGCCTCGGGGTTGGAGCTCGGTTGGACTCTCGCCTCTTAAGAGAAGTTAGAGGAGAGGACGCCACGTCCTCTTCCTCTAGACGTTGTACTCTTCCCCGAAAGTTGCGTGGATATTCCTCTGCAGAAGAGAATAAAGTGTTTTTCGAATGATCACGCTTACTCGACCCCCCTGTCGCGCTAAGGCAAGGGCTAGAGCTTCTTCCCTGTGGAAGGAAGTATACGTCTCTTCGCCCTTTCCTTCTCTCAGGTTCAGCCCTTCTCCCGAGAGAGTGGCTTCTCCAACGCGTAAGATTTTGTTGGGTTTGCAACAACAGCTGGATGCTCTCATGAACCTTTCAAGATTCGAATCTGCCTGTTAAGAGGTACAGACTTTCACCTTCGTCTCCGCTTCGAACGACAGAGCGTCTGTCGTCTAGAGAGAGTGTTTAGTGGCTTCCTATTCGTCTTCCCGAGTTGAGGTGTTGGCCTTTTCTCTTGTCTCGCGCCAGGAGCGCGTCTTGCTCTTCGTGGCGTTCTCACGCTTTTGGCGCCTCACCTTGACGCCGGGGCGTGCACAGCCATGACGCCGCGCGCCACGCTGTGACACTCTCCTAGTACTTGCCACGGAGCCTCGTCGCGCCACGCCATGACGCTCCGCGATTCGCTGAATCGCGTATAGCTTCAAGTCTTGTGTTGACACCGCTCCAGTTGTTTATCATGTCGCACAACTACCCGCTTCAACATCTGATGTCCTCTTAATTTAGCCAGTACTTGCTTCGCAGTACATATACTAAATTGAACGATACATAGAAGATTAGCATGGCTCTTGCGCAAGGATGACACGCTAATCGTGAAGCGTTCCACATTTTTATGTTTACTATATATTACTCTAGTTGTGACTTCTTTCGTTCGCTGGAGTTCCCGCCACGATCGCTTGAATCGGAACTACTTTCACCACTCACTCAAGACCCGCCAGCTGCGGAAGAACATCCTCTTCGTCACAGCCTTTGTATGAAGAGAAACTTCTTTCGTCTTCTTCTTCCTCTGATTATCAGACTCTGGCTTTTTCTTAAGGATCTGTTTCCTGAGACTTTTCAACCTTCGCTCCCTCTCTCCACCTTCGCAGTTGTCTTTGTCTTAAGGGGAGCGTTTGTGAAAAAAATCGGAAATCAAATTTTCTGGGATATTTTATTTATGGCATCATACATATCCTGACTATCTTCTCAGAAAGTTTTATTTAAAAGTTTTACAGTTAGGAGTTATAAACAAAACAGTAACCTATCATAGTCAAATTACATTTTTCATATAATGTAATGATATTGTCAGTATATCGGTGGTAATTTCCTTTTAGCTATGAAATAATATCTAATGCGATCTATGGCAACCTTGTGGACATAAACGCATCAGCTTAAAGACAGGAATGCCGCAGGGCAGTCAGTGGCAGTCAGTCAGTAGCAGCTCAGAGCTTGACTAAGTAAGACGTCGCGCTGGCCAACCTCAGCCGTGTTTGACACTCTTCATTTAGCTTCATTTATGAAGTTATATTACTTTTGCAGGTCTATTTTTTGGCTTTTCATTATGTCATAAAACATCAAACTGTGTAACGGCAAGCAAATAAATACACAGAGAAGCAAAAATATCGTTTTCTCAAAACTAAAGTTATCGACATTCAAACTGCATCTCCTTCATAACGCTTGCATTGATCTCAATGATACAAAAAGTAAACGAAAAGCTAAATGTTTGCCTAACAAAGGGGCTTCCATGGGAAGCAACACGAGACCCGCACCACGAGAGAGTTTTTTCCCCGAAGGAATGTCACTTCAAAGAGGTAGCAAGTGACTCCTTTCATCTCCAGACTCCCTTTGCAACCAGGCTTCATTTTGCACAAGCCTGGAAAGAGTGAGGGGCAGACGTTTGGTCCCTCCTACTGTTAGAGAGAGGTTATTTGATTCCCTTCCTGTCTCTCTTTTGTTTTTGTTTCCCAACTGCCTTCCTGTCAAACAGAAAATTGACCTGCTCAACAGATGTTCGAGCGGAGAGCAGTGGAACAGGTCTTGACTCGGTGTTCCCGGGATTTTACTACAGATTGTTTCTAGTCCCAAAACTTTCAGTAGGCTGGAGACCCGTCTTGGACGTCAACAGGTCGAACAACTTGGTCCGGAAGGAAAAGTTCAAGATGGAGACCTCAATGCAGTCAATACTAGGAGCCCTTCATCCCGGGATTGGATGGTATCTTTGGATCTCCAAGATACTTATCTTCACGCCCAATTCATCCACGTTCGTGAAGTATCTCAGGTTGTCTTGGGGACTAGACGACCAGTTCAGGCTCTGCTTTGGACTCTGCATTAACTGCCATACCACGTTGAAAACACCGCTTCTCGTCCGATCAGCGAAGTTAAGCAACGTTGGGTCTGGTCAGTACTTGATGGTTGACCGCCTGGGAACACCAGATGCTGTTGGCGTCACATTTTGCCCGAGGGTGTTTACACGTCTCATGAAAAACGCGATGCAGTTGCATCTGTCGCACGTCAGATCTCACTCTACTTGGACGACTGGTTGATTCGAGCGCCGCCGGGCTAAGGTATCTGGAGGACCTTCAGTTGACTCTGCAACCGTGAAGTCCCTGGGACTTCTGGTCTGTGGAGAAGTCGCAGCTGATCCCCTCACTGTCCATTGTGTCTGGGAATTCAGATCTATTCAGCGGCTTTTATAGCGTCTCCGCTGCAAGAACGGCAACTTCTATGTACGGAAAAGTCTCTGCCTTCTTGGAAAAGGAAACATGCTAGGTGAAGGAAGGAATGAGTCTGCTGGGACCATTTCCTCGCTGGAGAAGTTTGTTTTCTGGGAGTCTGCATCTCAGGCCTCTTCAGTTCTTTTTGTTGGAGAACTGGCAAAGCAAGGAAGACTTGAAAGAGGAATTGAGAATTCTTCTTTATATAAAGAGGATCTGGGGTGATGGCTCGATCCAACGAAATTGCAGAAAGGATCTCCCTCAAGCTTCTGAACCCCAACCTAGTGTTGTTTTTCCGACGGGTCGTCAACAGGTTGGGGCAACACTAGAGGGAGAGGAAGTGTTAGGAACCCTGAGAGAGGAACAGGTGTCCTGGCACATCGACTTCAAAGATTTGGCGGCTATCTTTTAGCTCGCCAATTCTTGAGGTCCAAGTTTGCAATCGTGTAGTTCTAGCAAAACTCGGACAATACTACTTGTTCCTGTTCAGCCTTGCAAGAGAGATTATTCTTTTGAGCCTATGCTCGCAACATTCGATTCTCACAAGTTTTGTTGCAGGGGTCGAAAATGTTCGAGCAGACCTGCTCTGTTAGCGCCATCAACTCCTGCCGAAGGAATGGACCCTTCATCAGGAGGTTTGCCAAGATTTTTGGAAATTTTGGGGTCGCCATCTTGTGGATATTTTCACGACCTCAAGAACAGCGAGGCTCCCTCTATAAAGCTCATCTGTACTCGACCCTGGGGCAGTTTGCGATAGTTGCTCTTCCTGGGATTGGACGGGAATAGATGTTTACGCCTTTTTCCCCGTTCTAAATTCTGGAGAAGTCATACGCAAGTTCGCGGCCTCACAAGGGACGAGGATGACTCTCATCCCCTCGTTTTGGCCTTGAACCACTGGTTCTCGGAGTTTCTCTTCTGGTTGGTAGGCGTTCGAGGACCCTTCCTATGAGAGCAGACCTGCTCATACAAACCCACTTCACGAGATATCTTTGAATCTCCCCGCTCTGAACCTGACTGCTTTCAGACTATGAAACTTGGTCAGAGCGCGGGGTTTTTCTGGCCAGGTGGCACAGGCCATCGCTAGAGCCAGAAGTTCTTCATCTAAAGGATATATCTCCTGGAAGTGAGCAACCTTCAAAGGTTGGTGTAGAAAGAAGGGCTTTTCCTCTTCCTCTATCACTGTGAGCCAGGTTGGATTTTCTCCTTTACTTTAAGAGAAAAACTCGATATAGCAGTTCCGACTATCAAGTGTTATCAGAGCATGCTTTTGATTGTATTCAGACACAGAGGATTATCTTTGTCTGACAATAAGGACCTCCACGATCTTGAGCTCTTTCAAGACGTCCAAGGTTCCTCAGCTAATTCCCCTGCTTGGAACTTGGACGTAATGCTCAAGTTTTGATGTTTAGTCCTTTTGAGCCTCTCCACTCTGCATCTCTTAAGGATGTTACTCAAAAACGGCATTCCTCGCGGCTCTGGCGGCGAAGAGAGTGAGAAGTTCGAGGCCGTCATGTGGGCTTCAAGGAACACAATGCTGTCTGTTCTTTAAGCCCTAAGTTCTTGGCTAAGAATGATAGGTCTTCTAACCCTTGGCCTAGACACTTTGAAATTAAAGGTTTAGTTAGACCTTATTGGACAGGAACCTGAGGGAGTTCTATGTCAGTTAGAGCTCTCAAGTACTACCTTAAAGAACACAGGACACTCGTGGTCCCTTGGATGTTTTATGGTGTTCTGTGAGGCAACCAGTTAAACCTATGTCGAAGAATGCACTGGCATTCTTCATTAGGACGTCATTAAGGGCGCACACTCTAGTTGTGACGACTCCAACTTCAAGTTGTTGAGAGTTAACGCTCACGAGGTGAGGGCAGTTGCTACCTCCATGGCGTTCAAGAAAAATATGGTACTCAGTGACATTCTTAGTGCCACATTTTTGTGAAGTCAATTCGGTGTTTGCCTCACACTCTTGGCAAGATGTTTAGGTAGCATACGAAAATTGCTTTTTCGCTGGGACCATACATTGCTGCTTCAGCAACCTTGGGGACAGGGGTAACTCTGATCCTATCCCTTTTTAATTGTGTTTTTGTGGTTGTTGGAGTCGACTACTGGAGGCAGTCTTCCCAATCCTTTGCAAACTAACGCTTTAGGTGTTAGTTAGTGGTTAGTAATGCTCTTTTTGTCCTCTTTGTATGGTCTATGATCTAGTCACATTGTGGTCACGCCCCGTTGACAGATCATCTAGAAGTCGCCAGCTATATAGGTCACTACCTCGCTGGGGTCTCTAGTAAAGCAGAAGCAGACTAGAGTGGCAGTAACCACTCAGTCAGCTACGCTATCAGATAAGGAACCAAAATAATTTTACCAATAATTGGTTGGTTTCCCTAATTCTTGGCTGTCTCTACCCCCCTCCAAAGGTGGTATTCAGCTATATATATATCTGGCAGGTAAGTCTCATGAACAAAATGATATTTTAATGATAAAATAAAGTTTGTTCATACTTACCTGGCAGATATATATATTCATATTGCCCTCCCTCCTCCCCTCAGGAGACAGTGGCGTTAGAAAATGGGAATGGTTCCTGATACCCGCCTCCCAGCGGCGGGAATGGGTACTAACCACCTGACCGGCCACTGCGTGTGCCGCGAAATTTGAAATTCTGTCGGACCTTCGGAGAATACAGCTATATATATATCTGCCAGGTAAGTATGAACAAACTTTATTTTATCATTAAAATATCATATTTAGCTTAAAATAAAATAAGGTTTTTGAAAATTTCAGATTCCTTTTCATTGTGTTTACAAGAATGTCTAGCATAAAATCAAGCAGATGCCACATTAGCACTCTTGCGTATTCTTAATTACGGGGAAACGTCCTCTTAGATAATTTATACTTTGTTATTTTTCCTTCTATCCTTAAAATGGTGTATCGGACAAGCAAAGGCATCAATATGGTTACAAGTTGTCAGAGAATAAATTCTGCAAGGCGTACTTTAGACACAAATGGATCTATAAGGTCTGGACAATTATATGCTACATGATAGAAAAAAAAGGCATTATCCCAAGATTTTATCGAAGAAACTCAAGAGGCAAAAATATTCATTGCATATCTAGCGAAATTTTATTGTAGAAGGCAAAATTCATTTTGAAGTTGGTATTGCATTGTTTTTATTTAATATTATATATATATAATATATATATATATATATATATATATATATATATTCATTATTTTTCTTGCATTATGTGAATAGCCCCTTGAAAAAGAGGAAAAATTATTGTTGCTACCAACAAACTGTCCTGTGAAGTTTTTAATTTGCTATTTAAATTACTTGGCCTCAAGGGGGGAGGGGGGTGTAATTTTTTTTCATATTTTGGATAAGATGTCAAATTATTAACATTTAGTTAATCGGACGTCTGGCAATGCAGTTTTTAGAGTACATTAACAAAACACGCTGAAATGATTACTGAGTTGCAAGTATACTGTCAGGAAGTTTCGTCTTTATTCTTGGTATGACCCAAAAGTAATGGGACCCCTTTTGTTAGCGTAAAGGGCTCATGAACCTTTGGAAAGGGCCATAGTTGCCAGATTTTCATCCATAAATTATCGTACATCAGCCTCAAAATTATCGTATTTTCCTGATTATTATGGATACACACCTTGAAACTGTCGGTTTTTAGGTATTTTCTCTTAAAATGGGTTTAAATTAGGTAATTTATGCTTTTATTGCATAGTTACAATTTCCAAAATTATCGTACATGACAGAAAATGTCAGCATTTTTATCATCTAAGACCTCCAATCATCGTACATGTAAGATGATTATTGTATGAATGGGCAGTGCTGGATAGGGGTAATAAGGTTTCGTTCGAAGCAGAGAGGGATATGCTAAATGTCGTTACCTAATCCAAACGGTGCAACCATTTTTAATGCTGTATGATCAGTTTTATGACAATCCATGGCGTTGCGTTGCAATTAAGAAAACAAAAGCTATGTCGTCTTATTTTATCCATACTCATCAAAATCCATAAAAAGAACACCTGTAATGGCCCAATCTAAAGCAACCCTACCCCACTACCACGTCACTCTCATCCCACCCCACCCCACGATCGTGGGGACATGAGGTAGTCCGGTTACCACCAGCACATCCAGAGCTTAATGCAATTGAGCAAGTATGGGGTGTCATGAAAAGATATGTACGCTCTTCCCTACACCGCTTTACCCGAGCAGATCTTATGGCGCGGTTAGAGGAGGCAAAATTGTGTGCAACAAAAGAAGTGTGGGCTGGTGCCATTAAGCATTCTGAAGCATTTGAAAGGGAATATTGGTTGCAGACAATGTCCACGACATCATGGATCCTGTAATCATAACCCTTTCCAGTGAGGATGAAAGAGCATGATTTCATTTAGATGATGCTGATTTGTAAAATTAAAGGGTTGAGAAAATGTATGTCTGTGTTCCTTTTATTTTCTACCTTTGGTCTTTTGACATATTCGTTGTAACAATTAAAATGCACTGCATTATTATTTATAATGGTATGAAATAAAATAATTTCCCTTCATATACTATGAATATCCCACCACCCCTATCCATTCAGTCGACCTCATTATGACTACTATAATTTGATCACACACACACATATATATATATATATATATATATATATATATATATATATATATATATATATATATATATATATATATTATATATATATATATATATATATATATATATATATATATATATATATATATATATATATATATATATATATATATATATATATATATATATATATATATATATATATATATATATATATATATATATATATATATATATATATATATATATATATATATAATATTATGAAGCTTCAACAAAACGAGAGAATACATTCCAAAAAGCTCGGCAACAGTACGCCCCCCAAAGCTAATGGTTCTGGGAAGTAAGAATAAGCTGAATCTAAAAAATTTGAAACAAAGTTGGTATTATTATCCCAGTAATATCATAACTACCTTCAAACGACAAATACATATAATTTAGTTTTGAAATAGGTCCATCAATATTGCAAATATTCAAAGGAAAATCAGTTAATTACTCAAGGGCAAAAAACTCAACTGAATTCAAGTTTTAGAATTATTCCTACGAAACCAAACATCAGTGTTCTTTCAACCTTACCACAGACCAACAAGCTTGCCAACCTATTTTACTACACGTTAGTAGTCGTTCATGAATGGGAGGGTGTGGCAAAGGAAGAAGTCATACGTCACGATAGCATACAACTGGAACCGCCTCTAGTGGCTGAGTTGCCCATTGTCATATTAATGACTATGCCTTCACTCAGGTTTTTAATAATGTATCGATATAAATTTCATCAACGAGAGGGAGTACATACCTTATTGTGTTTTTCTAAATAGGGAAGGTCTAAAACGAACTGTTTTACAATGCCATGTCAATCAGCAATGTAGTTTAGATGTAATTACAATAATACGATAAGACACGGGCGTTGAAATGCTTAGTAGTTGCTTAGTATATATTTTCCTTCTGGCCTTGAAGTAACAAGTAACCTCAGGAGTGTGCTCAGTTTGTTGCACAGAAGCCTATATTGAAGGTTCCTTGAGGTTTCATTTTGGTTCCTAACTTCATTGTTTTGTATTTTTTTTCCTATTTTTTTACTTTAATCCATTCCCATTGGTCTCTTCCCACCTAGCTGGCCAGCTACGTAAGTTTTTTCATACTCCAATTTTGAGTTTTCATTTAAGATCACATCCCTTGAGCAAGTTTCATGAGACTGTAGAAGTGTGATTCTGTATGGCTTGATTGTATTAAAAAAATACAGCAATAACTTACTACGCACTTAAGTCTACAATTTATCTGCTTTGTTACTTTACATCCATTTCCTCTAGTCTCTTCCCACCAGTGTCTGGCCTTTTTAACTTGACATTGCTCCAGTTTTCAGATCTCACTTGAAAACTAGTCTTTCTGGTGAGCCCTTAGGCTCGTTCACACCAAGGAGTCGTGTCAAGTCATGTTAAGTCACGATAAGTCATGACACATCATGAATTGCCAACCCAGTTTTAACACTGATTTGTAAGGGCCTTTGAAAGGCACCCTTCACACCGAATTCGTTGAGTCACATCACATCACATTGCATTGCGTTGCTTCAAGTCACAAATAGAGCTGGACCTATTTTTGACGTCAGTCGTAGTGAGTCTCACATGTTGTTTGCAAGTATGCAGGTTGAACTGCTAATAAATAAAGTTAGTTTGGGAGCACCCTGTTATCTATGATGCCAGTGACCTCATCCACCGTGATCATGACATCATTGTAAGTTTATGGAAAGAAGTTGCTGCTGCAATGTCATGCAGGTAAAAGACAACAGTTCTTTCACTTTGAACCATTTATTATGCTCTGAACAATACATTTTCCTTATGTATTCCTATGAACTATAGGCTAACCTAGCTTACCCACTCAAAATAGCCAAAATTATCAATACTGTACCCTCTTTCTACCCATAGGCCTATATTTTATATGTAATCTATTAGGTTAGGTAGGTTTTCCACTTTTGCAGGTTGTCTAATATACTAAAAACCTGATATTAAAGGTTTTTACATGGTTTAAACCTCAAAACTAGATGTGGAGCTCTCCTCCAGAATTACCTGGTAGTGAAATATTCAAAATTTCAGTGTTTTTTTTACCTTGGAAAAATTCTCTCTCTCTCTCTCTCTCTCTCTCTCTCTCTCTCTCTCTCTCTCTCTCTCTCAGTAATCATCTTAACTGTCATTATTAATGCAATGTGTCATTTGTTCAGATGATGCACCGGATTCGAGGTTTATTCTTACGTCTGCGACGACAAAGCCACAGCAAAGCATTAATGTTAGCAAGAGAACATGCACCCATTCTCAACAAAACCTATTGTGGCACTTGGGCAATATAAAGATAAAAATAAGATTACAGACGCCATAGGTTGATGTATTTGGTGTGAACAGGGTTTCATCAAAATGAGTAGTATCAAATGAATTATCGTGACTTGACATGACTCGACTTGACTTGACACGACTTCCTTGGTTTGCACACAGCCTTAGTGTCTGGAGATATGACTCAAAGGTGTGGTTAAACTTCTTTACAATAAATAAGTCTGTCTTATACCTTGAAGGTTTAAGTATCTGGTGTGGTTATGTTTGGTATTTCCTTTTCATTATGTGACTGACTTTCAATAAACAGTGATCGTGTACTCGTATTTATTTTACTTTTAGGAGCTGATTTCTGATGTTATACGTACTATCATGTTTTTTAGCGTGTAA
The DNA here is from genome assembly GCF_040412425.1 of Macrobrachium rosenbergii. Taxonomy (NCBI): domain Eukaryota; kingdom Metazoa; phylum Arthropoda; class Malacostraca; order Decapoda; family Palaemonidae; genus Macrobrachium; species Macrobrachium rosenbergii. Next base: position 49,391,651 of record NC_089791.1, on the reverse strand, counting down.
TATTTCTAGCTTAAAAATTATCCATCATTTTCATGACTTCAGCTGAGTTTCAACAATTCTCTTCTGCTGTACAGTTCTTCCAAGTCAGCTTTCATGAAGGTGCTTTTATTTGAAATGTAGAAAACTATTATTTTAGTGGTGTTGCTTTCAAAGTAATCTTCTTAATAAATTCAGTGCTCCAGAATAAATTCAGTGCTCCAGTTTGGAAGTTAGTTCATTAGCCCTCTAACGCCAAGCCTCAATTTACAAAAACGTCTCCCGCATGCCGGCGGCGTTCGGGAGTTAGCGCCGAAGCGGAAAAATTTTTTTTTTTTAAATCACAGCACGCTTAGTTTTTAAGATTAAGAGTTTCATTTTTGGCTCCTTTTTTTGTCATTGCCTGAAGTTTAATATGCAACCATCAGAAATGAAAAAAAATATCATTACCATATATAAATATTGAAATATATGACAGCGCAAAAAAATTTTTTCATATATAATTTTATACAAATCGCTCTGTGAGCAAAACGGTTAAAGCTAACGGGTTATTTTTTTCTTTGTATTGTACACTAAATTACGATGATTTTGGTATATAACAAATTGTAAAACGATCAAAGCAACACAGAGAAAATAATATCACAAAATGATGCATGAATTTGCAATTGTAGCGGACGTAAAAAATGTTTTTTTCAAAAATTCACCATAAATCGAAATATTGTGCTAGAGACTTCCTGTTTGTTGAAAAATGAAGCTAATTGGTTGAATATTACTAGACTGTAAGTGTTTTAGCTTACAATTGCAGTTTTCGACCATTTGGTCGAAAGTTAAAGTTGACTGAAAGTCGAATTTTTCTATTTATCGTGATTTATATGAAAATATTTCAAAACTGATAAAAGCTACAACCATGAGTTATTTTCTGTTGTATTGTACATGAAATTGCACACATTTTCATATATAAAACTTTATGTGACGACTAATATAAAACTGCGCAAACATTACGACAACGTGACGAAAGAATTTCCGAGATGTTCGGCCGAGTTACCGCGCGGACGTAAGGAAAATGTTTTTTTAAAAAATTCACCATAAATCGAAATATTGCGCTAGAGACTCCCAATTTATTGCAAAATGAAGGTAAATGATTGAATATTACTAGAATGTAAGAGTTTTAGCTTACAATTGCTTTTCGACCATTTTCGTCGAGTTAAGAGATTGACCGAAGGTTGAAATTTTGGCAGTTATCGTGATTTATGTGAAAATATTTCAAAACTGATAAAAGCTACAACCATGAGCTATTTTCTGTTGTATTCACATGAAATTGCACACATTTTCATATATAAAACTTATGTAACGACTAATGTAAAACGATGCAAACATTACGATAACGTGTGAAAGAATTTCTGAGATGTTAGGCGAGTTACATGGAGGACGTAAGGGAAGTTTTTTTTTTTTCAGAAATTCACCATAAATCGAAATATTGTGCTAGAGACTTCCAGTTTGTTGCAAAATGAAGGTAAATGATTGAATATTACTAGAATGTAAGAGTTTTTAGCTTATAATTGCGTTTTTACCATTTGGTCGAGTTAAAATTGACCCGAAGGTTGAAATTTTAGTAGTTATCGTGATTTATATGAAAATATTTCAAAACTGATAAAAGCTACAACCATGAGTTATTTTCTGTTGTATTCTACATGAAACTGCACACATTTCCATATATATAAAACTTTATGTAATGACTAATATAAAACGGTGCAAACATTACGACAACGTGAATTAAAGAATTTCTGGCGCGGACGTAAGGAAAAAGTTTTTCAAAAATTCACCATAAATTGAAATATTGTGCTAGAGACTTCCAATTTGTTGCAAAATGAAGGAAAATGATTGAATATTACTGGAATGTAAGAGTTTTAGCTTACAATTGCGTTTTTCGACCATTTCGGTCGAGTCAAAGTTGACCGAAGGTTGAAATTTTTTGTAGTTGATGTATGGTACGTCCACTTGGCACCCAACAGACAATTTTAGTCGACGTATGATACGTCCAGTCGGCGTTTAAGGGTTAAGGGTTAGAAGGAACATACTTGCCTGACTGAGATGCAATCTATCATTGCTCAGTGAGTTTGTTACTCGCCAGCCTTGGCCAAGCAACGGAACACTGTAAAATAGCTGACGGTAATACAAAAAAAAAAAAAAAACTGAAAGGGAAATTGAAAGAAGAAGAATAATAACCTTCGGTACTCTTTTATTCAAGTTACTGCAGGTGTAATTATACTCAGTTAATGATTGATTACATTTACTCAGCAATTAACCCTTTCATATCTGTATAGTTATCACATCACTGAGGGCACATGAGCCCTGATGTGTCTGGGAGCGCTCGACAGTGCGAAAAAATAATTATTTCGAAAATTCAGCAAAAATAGAAATTTTATGCCAACAACGTTCATTTTGTTGTCCTTTTTTTCTAAATGTTTATATTTTATGGTGGAATAGTCAGAATAAGAATCCCAGCCCTCTAAATACAAAAAAATGTGAGTTATTTCATGAAAAAAAAATCTTTACTTATTTTTATATTTTCGTTCGTAACCCAAAAACTATGAATGTCAGGCGAATGAATTATTTTTTATGAGAAAGCCAACAAAATTCTCTAAATATCAACATATAAAAGAATGGAAAACGAATAAGTCCAGCTGGTGAAAAAATTGATAGAAAAAAGGACAAGAAACAGAGCGCTCTGCCCGGCGTATGGTGAGAATTATCGCTAGAAAAAAGTTTTTTTTGAAGAGCCCTATCTCGGTTATTTTTCATAGAAATTACTTTGTAAATATACGAAAATGTAGAGGAAAAGTTGAAGAATAATGAGAGTCAAGAAAAATGGCTTTGTAATGGCAACAGTTTCATTTTGACGTTATAAATTGATTGAAACTAAAAAAATGTTACCGTTGTCAACATTATCGTCAGAGCTCAAAAGCTATAACAGTTAGGCGAATGGATTATTTTTATGAGAAAGCCAACAAAATTCTCTAAATATTGATATATAAAACAATGAAAAACGAATAAGTCCAGTTGGTGAAAAAATTGATAGAAAAGAGGGTAAGAAACAGAGCGATTTCCGCGTATGGTGAGAATTATCGCTAGAAAAAGTTTTTTTGAAGAGCCCTATCTCGGTTATTTTTCATAGAGATTACTTTGTAAATATACGAAAATGTAGAGGAAAAGTTGTAGAATAAAGTGAGAGTCAAGAAAAATGGCTTTGGTAACGGCAACAGTTTCATTTTGACGTTATAAATTGATTGAACGCGAAAAAAATGTTACCATTGTCAACATTATCGTTAAGTAGCTCAAAAAGCTATAACAGTTAGGCGAATGGATTATTTTTTATGAGAAAGCCAACAAAATTCTCTAAATATTGATATATAAAACAATGAAAACGAATAAGTCCAGTTGGTGAAAAAATTGATAGAAAAGAGGGTAAGAAACAGAGTGATTTGCCCGGTATGTGTGAGAATTATCGCTAGAAAAAGTTTTTTTGAAGAGCCCTATCTCGGTTATTTTTCATAGAAATTACTTTGTAAATATACGAAAATGTAGAGGAAAAGTTGTAGAATAAAGTGAGAGTCAAGAAAAATGGCTTTGGTAACGGCAACAGTTTCATTTTGACGTTATAAACTGATTGAAACAAAAAAAAATGTTACCGTTGTCAACATTATTGTTCGTAGCTCAAAAGCTATAATCGTTCGTAGCTCAAAAGCTATAACAGTTAGGCGAATGAATAATTTTTTATGAGAAAGCCAATAAAATTCCCTAAATATTGACATATAAAACAATGAAAAACGAATAAGTCCAGTTGGTGAAAAAATTGATAGAAAAGAGGGTGAGAAACAGCGCTCTGCCCGGCCTATGGTGAGAATTATCGCTAGAAAAATTTTTTTTTTTTTTTGAAGAGCCCTATCTCGGTTATTTTTCATAAATTACTTTGTAAATATACGAAAAAGTAGAGGAAAAGTTGAAGAATAAAGGGAAAGTCAAGAAAAATGGCTTCGGTAACGGCAACAGTTTCATTTTGACGTTATAAATTGATCAAACGAAAAAAAAGTTACCGTTTGTCAACATTATTGTTAGTAGCTCAAAAACTATAACAGTTAGGCGAATGAATTATTTTTTATGAGAAAGCCAAGAAAATTCTCTAAATATCGACATATAAAACAATGAAAAACGAATAAGTCCAGTTGGTGAAAAATTGATAGAAAAGTGGGTAAGAAACAGGGCTACTTGCTGGGATTGTGAGAATTATCGCTAGACATTTTATTTTGAAGAGCCCTACCTCGGATTTTTCATAGAAATTACTTTGTAAATATACAAAAATGTAGAGGAAAGGTTGAGGAATAAAGTGAGAGTCAAGAAAATGGCTTTGGTAACAGCAACAGTTTCATTTTGACGTTATAATCTGTTGAAACAAAAAAATGTTGCTGTTGTCAACATTATCATTCGTAGCTCAAAAACTATAACAGTTAGGTGAATGAATTATTTTTTATGAGAAAGCCAACAAAATTCTCTAAATATCGATATATATGATAATGAAAATGAGATTCAGAGCCCTGCCTAAAATCCAGGCGTCTCTTATGTGATGCACTAACGAATTTCCGCTAGTTTTACCGTAAAAACTTTATGAAAGCATGTTGGAAACTGTTCTCGATTGACGCCGCTGTATGTAAACAGCCACACGTGTTTACCCAACCTGCATTTACGCATGGTCTCTGACAGAAGTGTGGCCTGCCAGGCCTGCGTGGAGTGCGATCAGCTGATGTCATTGTGAGAATTTTACTCGCCATGGACGGCGCATGCACAGTAGAGGAACTAAAAATATATAGAAAATAGAGGATACTAAACAGAGTGTTTCCAATAATGTAATCCTACATTTTATAAAAAAATGTAAGACGAGAGAAACGTGGGTAGGATCAGCTGATTTCATTGTGAGAAATTTACTATGCCAGGAATTGCGCATGCGCAGTATAGGGACTGCTTGCCTGGCGATCGATGCCCTGAGTTACGGTCCAAAGGTATGCTTTAGCCTATGGAAACCACCAACTGTCCGAAAATAAAAAAATTTACCTACCACACGTCACGAAAAATGTCGGTAAATTTTACGTAAAATTACGTCAGTCAGAAAAGAACGGGGGTAGGGGGTTGTTGTGTAATATGACGTCAATTGGACAGAAAAGGGTTAATAACAATAGTTTACAAATATAACTGGGGACACACGTGATTAATAAGAGATCATAAAGACATGCAATTAACTGTGCCGCAAATGATGAAATTCCTCGTCCCATCATGTGGAATGGGTCCAGACGACGAATGAAAGGACGAGCTGATATTTCCCAATTTCATTCGCTATAAAGGCATCCCTCTGAAAGAGAGAGGTGTCAAATTAACTATAGGATTGGTGAGAATTGAAGCTCTAACACCATGAAGCTGAAGTGATAAGGATTTATTAACTAACAACGCGCTCACAAGTGGCACAGCCAATTGAGACTCACTTATATCGCACTGTTCACAAATTGGAATTAAACTAGCATGCAAACAATGGATGACAGGCTGAGAAAAGAATCGAATAGGGGAATAAAAGGAGGGTTTACTGCTGAATGGAGAGAGAGAAATATACATGGTGAATCATGGGAGACTTGGAGGGGGTTCGTTAACAAAAGTCAGGAAATACTTCAGTAGGAGGAAAAACAGGCTGCCAAAATACTCAAGTTCATCCGAGACTTACTGTAGGTATCCAAAGGTGCTATCCAGTTGCCCTGAATTGGGATATAACACATGGAGCAAGGGTTGGCAGTCCTGTGAAATGTGCGAATCAGGAAGTATCCGTCCATTTGCTAGTAAGGCCAATAACCATGTGAGATCAAATCTGGGCATGCCCGGGTGACACTGAGCGCCTCAGGGTCCAGTATGGTCACCACATCAGGTTGGGGTTCCAATATTTGTAGTGGCCCTCCCACAGCAACCTGGAAGACACGAGACATTTGGGCAGCAGGGGGGAAATAAACGGAAGCGAAAACTGAGAGGAGTATACCATATAGGCAGCCATTTACACTTCGTTTACATGGGGGCGGTCATTTTATGAGCGATGGTTAGCCCTGCATATAAAATAGCCCCCCCCCCCTATTAGTAGACATTTCATCCTTAACAGGACGAAAGATCTGGAAGAACAGGATTAACCTGAGCGAATGTAAATTACTCTAAATTAACCCTTAAACGCCTATTGGACGTATCATACGTCGACTAAAATTGTCTGTTGGGTGCCGAGTGGACGTACCATACGTCGACTACAAAAAATTTCAACCTTCGGTCAAATTTGACTCGACCGAAATGGTCGAAAAACGCAATTGTAAGCTAAAACTCTTACATTCTAGTAATATTCAATCATGTACCTTCATTTTGCAACAAATTGGAAGTCTCTAGCACAATATTTCGATTTATGGTGAATTTTTTAAAAACTTTTTTTCTTAAGCACGAGAGGCGGTAACTCAGCGAAAATTTCATAAATTCTTTCGTCATTTTGTCGTAATTTTTGCACTGTTCTATATTAGCCGTTACATAAAGTTTTATATATGAAAATGTGCGCAATTTCATGTACAATACAGCAAAATACAACCCATGGTTGGAGCTTTTATCAGTTTGGAAATATTTTCATATAAACCATGATAACTGCCAAAATTTCAACCTTCGGTCAACTTTGACTCGACCGAAATGGTCGAAAAACGCAATTGTAAGCTAAAACTCTTACATTCTAGTAATATTCAATCATTTACCTTCATTTTGCAACCAATTGGAAGTCTCTAGCACAATATTTCGATTTATGGTGAATTTCTGAAAAAACTTTTTTCACGTCCTTGCCAGAAATTCTTTGTCACGTTGTCGTAATGTTTGCACTGTTTTATATTAGTCGTTACATAAAGTTTTATATATGGAAATGTGCGCAATTTCATGTAGAATACAACAGAAAATAACTCATGGTTGTAGCTTTTATCAGTTTTGAAATATTTTTTTCATATAAATCACGATAACTGCAAAATTTCAACCTTCGTCAACTTTAACTCGACCGAAATGGTAAAAACGCAATTATAAGCTAAAACTCTTACATTCTGGTAATATTCAATCATGTACCTTCATTTTGCAACAAACTGGAAGTCTCTAGCACAATATTTCAATTTATGGTGAATTTCTGAAAACATCTCAGAAATTCTTTCGTCATGTTGTCGTAATGTTTGCATCATTTTACATTAGTCGTTACATAAAGTTTTATATATGAAAATGTGTGCAATTTCATGTAGAATACAACAGAAAATAGCTCATGGTCGTAGCTTTTATCAGTTTTGAAATATTTTCACATAAATCACGATAACTGCCAAAATTTCAACCTATGGTCAACTTTAACTCGACCGAAAATGGTAAACGCAATTGTAAGCTAAAACTCTTACGTTCTAGTAATATTCAATCGTTTAACTTCATTTTGCAATAAATTGGAAGTCTCTAACACAATATTTCGATTTATGGTGAATTTTAAAAAACATTTTCCTTACGTCTGCACGGTAACTTTCGGCGAACATCTCAGAAATTCTTTTGTCTCGTTGTCGTAATATTTGCACCGCTTTATATTAGTCATTACATAAAGTTTTATATATGAAAATGTGCGCAATTTCATGTACAATACAACAAAAAATAACTCAAGGTTTTAGCTTTTATCAGTTTTGAAATATTTCCATATAAATCACGATAAATAGAAAAAATTCGACTTTCGGTCAACTTTAACTCGACCGAAATGGTCGAAACCTGCAATTGTAAGCTAAAACACTTACAGTCTAGTAATATTCAATCAATTAGCTTCATTTTTTAACAAACGGGAAGTCTCTAGCACAATATTTTGATTTATGGTGAATTTTTGAAAAAAAATTTTTTACGTCGGCGTTGCATGAATTCATGCATCATTTTGTGATAATATTTTCTCTGTGTTGCTTTGATCGTTTTAAAATTTTGTTATATACCAAAATCATCGCAATTTAGTGTAAAATACAACTAAAAAAAATTAACTCATTAGCTTTAACTGTTTTGCTTACAGCGATTTGTATACAATTATATACGAGTTTTTTTTTAGCTGTCATATATTCCAATATTTATATATGATAATGATATTTTTTTTTCATTTTGATGGTTGCATACTAAACTTCAGGCAATGACAAAAAAATGAGCCAAAAATGAACTCTTAATCTTAAAAACTAAGCGTGCTGTGATTTTTTGAAAAAACTTTTTTTCGGCGCTTAACTCACCGAACGCCGCCGGCATACGGGAGACGTTTTTGTAAATAGGGCTTCGGCATTAAAGGGTTAAGTGGTTTTGGCTGGCTGACCATCCAAGCATATTGTACTCTTGTACATAGAATAACATGGCACTACTAATGCCAAGGACATGTGCTTGCGCTTATTTAAATCAAGTACTGTCTGTGGGATAAAGGGTAAAACTGAATACAGGCAGTCCCCGGGTTACGACTGATCTGGCTTTTGACGTTCCATTGTTACAACGCTTTTCAAATATATTCATCAGAAATTATTTCCCAGTTTACGATGCATGTTCCAGGGTTACGATGCTTACGACGCCGATTCGACGGAAGAAATATGGCTCCAAAACAGCAGAATAATCAAATCTTGGAGGTTTTTTTTGATGAAAAACTCAATAAAAATGCAGTTTACATCGTTTTCAATGCACCCAAAGCATTAGAAGTAAGGTTTTCTTTGGATTTTTGACGGTTTTCAACGATTTTTCGGCTTACGACAATTTTCGGCTTACTACACGGTGCAGGAACGGAACCCCCATCGTAAACCAGGGACTGCCTGTATTATGGTAACTTGACACTAAGGTCACAAAGTTGAATTCCACACAGATGCAAGCTAATGCAGCACTATACATTAATTCTAGGCTACTAATTAAATGCAGCATAAAACACTTAAGAAGTAGTACAAGATTTACATAAAAATACCCATACTTAGTGCTAAAAATAATGAGCCTACGTTTGGTTAAGGAAGGTACTGCCTGTGGGTTTGACTAAATCGAATAAATCTGTTACTAAGTGATTGCCCACAGAACTTAGCTAACGCAGCACTATCAGAGTGATAACGTAGCTCACAGGTGAATGATACATCCCTCTGATAAAGGAACAGGTTAAGTAAAAGTTTGTATGTTGAGCTGCATCCCAAACTCTAGTAATAATAATGAAATAAGGTTAAATATGATACAACTGGGTTTCGCAATTGAATGCAACAAAATTCATAATTAGCTAGGACATGTTCTTCTGCTTGTTGGGCTAAAGAACAGACGTAGCACAGTACAAAATAAATTCTCTCAACACAACAATACTGATTAAAGGTAGGAGACAACTCTAGACATCCGGTCTGGATCAGGGGCTAGGATTGCTCTATTAAGCTAAGGCACTGCAAGTATAGAATACGAGTGCCATGAGAGCCCAGTGACTCTGTTAACTACCTAGGCCTTCTATGCCCCTTACTCCTCTTTCGTCTTGGTTTCCTCTTCTCTTTAGGCCTAGGTTTCCTAGCGGGAACCTGGGCATGTGGCACCAGAGAGACCGAGAAGGCTCTTGGGCTAGATTGGGGGCCGTAGTACAACTGCCCTCTAGACCTAGACCTGGTTTGACTGTGGGTGTCATGTCAATTGATGAAGCAGGCACTGAGTTGGCCACTGCCTTGGCTGCTGTGTCAACCTGGGCAGCAGTGGTTCTGATGAGTCCTACTATCTCCCGCAGCTTAACCTCCCCAGCGGTGACCGCTCTAAATAGGACTTCTTGGTGACGATTGTCCACCAAAGTCGTAACTTCTAGGGATGGTAGTGGAGAAGAAGAGGTGGCTGTAAGTGCAAGAGGCTTGCAAAGTACAAGGGCCCAGCGGGTAGGCGTAAGAAGGGCCAGATCTGAACCTCCTTAAGGGAGGTCGGCAAGATGCACTGGCACTGGTGGCAAGGCAGGCGCAGGCACAGAACTCGGAGAAGAGACATGAGCGGCCTCATGACCCATAGGGCCGGACCTTGAAGTCTGTACAATTGGCAAAGAACCAGAATCTGGCTCTGGTGGGACTCAATCACCTGACGGGGCGGAGCGCTGCACATGCCAGGCACAGGTACTGGCTATGGCTCAACGGCAAGGCTGGAGTGATCATCAGCTCCTGACGGAGACTCGGAAGGGGCAGGACCCATGGGCAGCCTGGGAAGGGGATCAGGAGAGAGATCCTGTTCTAGGAAGAGGTCATAGCCTCTAGGAATCTGAGTGGCTACTCCAAGCATACAAGTCCTACTTTTGCAGAGCCTAGTGACCCTCAATCGGACCGTCGGGAGTGCCAGCCTCCAATTATTAGTGCCTATAATAGTTACTGTACAGACTTGTTCTATAATGATGGCCCCATCAGGTACGTTGTCTTGTCTTATAAGGGAGATTTGAGCGCCAGTGTCTCTAAATGCAGAGACCTGTTAAGAGCAATAACGACCTCAAGGAAGTGCAAAAGTGCAACAAAGATGGGCCCTTCAGCTGGGGATCCTAACGAGGATGAATGAATGGCAGCCAAAGCAACAACGACAGCAGTTTTCCTTCGGGACAATCCTTGAAATTTGGGGGAATGCCTGTACTTCTTGCAGTTAGGACAATAAACTTTGCTATAATCCCTACAAGTTGTTGTTATGGTCCGGGTAGGTTGAGAGTTCTGGTTAGAGGGAGGCTGTGATATGGCTCCCATTCTTGCTTTACATTGGGCTTCTAAATGCCCTATTTTCTTGCAGTAGTTACATACAGGTGGTGATGAAAATGGCATTTCTGGGTCGAACTGCCAAGGCCGTGGGGTCAGGAGGGACTGTGTCGATGTGAAGTGCTGGAGGCTGGGTGGTACGTCTCGTAGGCATCGACCAGTCGACAGACTCCGTAAATGATGTTGGCTGCTTCTCGACAATGTATAAGGCCAAGGGTCCGGGATCATAGTAGAGGAAATCCTCCAGTTGCATCCGGTTCAATAAATCCTCACCGTTATGGCACTTCAGGGCATCCATCCACCGTTGCAAGGCTTGGTTCTTTTTGTGCAACCAGTTGGCCCATGTTTGACTGATTTCCTTGGGAAAACCCCACCATCCTTGCCTCCAATACTCTGGTGTAATTCCATAGGCAATTGCTATGGCCTGCCTGACTGCCTCAAGGTTTCCCTTGTTGCCATTTTCTACGGAATTCAAGGCATCCTGACCCTCTCTGGTCATGTGTTTCGCAAGAATCATGGCCTTCTCAATGTCAGTCGGCTTATATTCCGAGAAGAGGGTTTCCACATGCTCCAGCCATGCCTCTGGCTCTGCCTAATTCCAGGGGACGATCAGGTGGCTGATATTTGAGATAATGGAAGGCACGGAGAATGGGGTGGGATTGTTGGCTCAGTGTTGGGCCAGTGCCACGGCACTGTCCTGCATGAATTTCTCGAGCTTGAGTTCTTTCTCCTTCAAGGCTATCTCATGCTGTTACTGTTTCTCCTCCTTCTGGAGCTCCCTTTCTTCCTTTTCTTTTCTCTCTTGGCTCTCCCTTTCTTCCTGTGTGTGTCTCTCCTTCCTAACAGCAGCGACCTGCTCCTGGATCCATTGGGTCAGCTCTGGCCCTTTCATAGCCAAACTCTTCCCTAGGTCGGTGAAGGTTTTGTAATCCCCGGCAGACACTTTGCCACTAATTAGAGTAGGGTCTAACCTTTCCAGAAGAAATGCTCAAAGGTTTAGTGGCCATGCAAGCAGTTGTTTGGAAGTGGAAAAGGCACTCTGAACTAGGCAGAGTGTATGCAAAATGGGGAAGTGACCCTGTCTAGGCTACACATATAAGCAAAATGGTTCCAAAGAACTAAATATGTGGCACTCCACAGAATTGGCATGTGGGTGCAGATGGTATAAAAGATACGGCTCGTCTACCCATGAGGTGGAGCAACATGGGTAAACATACTAGGCACTAGCTATGATGTACATGAAGCACAGCTACATAGACTAAGATAAATGTTCTAGGCTAGCTATGTTGTACATGAAGCACAACTACATAGGCTAAGATAATTGCACTAGGCTAGCTATGGTGTACACAAAGCACAACTACATAGGCGAAGATAAAGGCACTAGTAACTCATAAAATTTGAGGATTAACACAATGCATGGGTCACAGCCTACAATGCAGGAGCATGAGTATTTGGAACACAATGCACGGGTCAGAACCTACAAATGCCAAGGTATAAGTATTGTAACACGCTGCATGGGTAAAAGCCTACGAATGCAAGGGTGTGATTATCGTAGGGTGTGATTATAACACAATGCAAGGGCCAAAAGCTTACAAATGCAAAGGTATACTCGTAATTATGTGGACCCAAGGCATGGGTCAAAGCCTACAATGCAAGGGTATGATTGCTCCTACACAAAGCATGGGTCGAAACCTACAAATGCAAAGGTATAATTATGTGAATTTGCTTAACCTGCCCACAGACATAGTGGTAACAGGAGCAGAGACCTAGAACAGAGCGAAATTAACCAAGGCACATTTAGTGCAGCAATAGGCACCACAAGGTTGTACTGCACTGTGTTAGTAACACACAAAGTAAAAGGGGCATGTAGGTGCAAAATTTTGGTACAATAAGTACAATTAAGTGTGTAAGGACACAGTAATTGAGTAGCATGTAAGTGCAGTTAGTTTAATTAGAACAAGGCAGTTAATGGTTTTGGCAAATTGTAAAATTATAATGTATATATAGGACGTAGAAGCCCCGTAAAAGGGTTGCCGGTACTTTAAGTTGGTATGTTAGCAACATAAGGGGTAGGCTAAGCAGTTAGTGTGAGAATATAAAATTCTATAAAGGACTGCTTAGTAAAATCAATATAACGCCTATTTCCCTGTGATGGGCAAAGCAATATAGTAGTGGGGTGGAGCAATATCTGACACCTTTAGCACTATTTAAGAAAACAGAACTCTCTCTCTCTCTCTCTCTCTCTCTCTCTCTCTCTCTCTCTCTCTCTCTCTCTCTCTCTCTCTCTCTCTCTGTTTAATGTCAATAACGTTTCCCTAGCGAATTGTATATGTCTATCCCACTAAAATTGAAAGTAAAACATTAATATCATGCATGAATTTATGTTACCTAACTTCTAACCTGAGAAAATTTTGCCTTCGAACCCAAAGCTTGTGAAAACGGTTTTGTGTTAGGAAATAATACTCATCCGAATGGTCAATCTTAGCAGATAAATGCTAACTTTGCCAACATGCGCCCCATTTAAAATTATAGCATGCAAGAACAGCTTAACAATGTAGCAACACATAAAGCACATGGCTTGGCAAAATTCTGAAATATCCCTCGCTTAAATTGCATAGGGTTTGGACACAAAATCTAGTTTTAGCGTTAACTATCCGACCGAAGGTGGGCTAAACCATGTTTGCCTATTTGTGTATGTGCAGACATGCTCTTCTAAAATGGACTAACTTATGAATCAAGTGGTAAAATGGATCTTATGTTACAAGTAAAAAATACAGCATGCATTAATCACAAAAATAACGCTTTAATCATTGTAGATATTCAAGAAATCATGAAAATTCCTAACTCTACAACTTGCTAACCTGAGCGGTGCATATTTTAAGTGCTTCTTATTGTTCACGACTGGAATCTCTGCATGTGTTTTTATGTTTTTAATTTACGTACACATATGTACTTGGGGAATTTCTGTGATTATCAGTCTTAGACAAGGTCGCCAGTATTACTTGCCAGCCTTGGCCAAGCAGTGGAACACTATAAAATAGCTGACGGTAATAAAAAAAAAAAAAAAAACCAGAGGAAATGGAAAAAGATTAATACAGTACTAACCTTGGTACTCTTTTAGTCAAGTTACCTCAGTGCGCAATTATAATCAGTTAACAGTTAATTACATTTACTCAACAATTAATAACAATAATTTACAAATTACTTAGTAACTAGGGGCACACATGATTAATAAGAGATTGTAAAGACACGTAATTAATGCTGCCACAAAGGGTGAAATTCCCGTCCGGTCGCACAGGGAATGGGTCCAGACAACGAATGAAAGAAAGGACGAGCTGAGATTTCCCAATTTCACTCACAATAAAGGCATCCCTCTGAAAGAGAGAGGTGTCAAATTAACTATAGGATTGGCGAGAATTGAAGCCCTAATACCATGGAACTGAAATGATAAGGACTCACTAACTAACATTGTGGCACAGGCACCTGAAACTCATACTTATATCGCACTGTTCGCAAATTGGAATTAAACTAGCATGCAAACGATGGGTGGCAGGCTAGAAAAGGATCGAATAGGGGAACAAAAGGAGGGTTTACTGATGAATGGAGAGAGAGAAATACCCATGGTGAATCATGGGAGAGACTTGGAGGGGGTGTGTTAACAAAAGTCAGGAAATACATCGGTAGGAGGAAGAACACACCACCAGAATACTCGGTTCATCCGAGGCTTACAGTAGGCACTCAAAGACGCTATCCAGTTATCCTGAATTGGGACACCACATATGGAGCAAGGGTTGGCAATCCTGTGGAATTAGTGAATCTGGAAGTATCCGTTCATTCACTAGCAAGGCCAAATAACCATGTGAGATCGAATCCAGGCACGCCCAGGTGACGCTGAGGCAGGAGTGTCTTGGTCCAGTATGGCTGCTGCATCAAGTGGGGGTTCCAATCTTTGTAGTGGCTCTCCCGCAGCAACCTGGAAAACACAAGACATTTGGGCAGCTCATTAAAAAATAATTTTATAGAGAATAGCTCTAGCATCAAGGCTCCATTCTAGTTGATGTGAAAGTGTTCTGGTATGAACTGAACTTTACCTGACAACATATTGTTCATATCGAAACTGATGTGAACATTTTGTGGAACTAGTTGCATAGTATATATTTTTCTTCTGGTCGTGAAGTGACAGGTAACCTCAACAGTGTGCCCAATTTTTTGCATAGAAGTCCATATTGAAGGTTCTTTGCAGTTTCATTTTGGTTTTAACTTCATTGTTTCCTGGTGTTTACTTTTATCCATTCCCTTTGGTCTCTTCCCACCTAGCTGGACAGCTACTTAAGTTTTATCATTCTCCAATTTTGAGTTTTTTTTTTTCAGATCACATCTCTTGAGCAAGTTTCATGAGGTTGTAGAAGTGTGAGTCTGTATGGTTTGGTTGTATTTTAAAAATACAGCAATAACCTACTATGCACCTAAGTCTACAATTTGTCTGCTTCAAACTATGCACTTGAGTCTACAATTTATCTGCTTCAAACTTACACATGAAGCTGGTACTAAAGTTTCTTTGCCATAACCTTTTAACTGCAAGCTCCATTATATCCATTTTCTTTAGTCTCCTCCCACCAATGTCTGGCCTATTTAACTTGACATTGCTTAGTTTTCAGATCTCACTTGAAAACCAATTCTTCTGGTGAGCCCTTAGTGTCTGGAAATATGACTCAAAGGTGTGGTTAAACTTCTTTACAATAAATAAGTCTTTTCATATACCATGAAGATTTGAGTATATGTTGTGGTTGTTGATATGTTTATTTTATTCTCATTATGTGACTAACTTTCTATAAACAATGATTTTGTACTTGTATTTATTTTACTTTAAAGAGCTGATTTCTGACATTTTATGTGTGTATTATGTTTGTTAGCTTGTAATATTTCTAGCTTAAAATTGTCCATTGTTTCCATGACTTATGACTTCAGCAGGGTGTCAATAATTCTCTTCTGCTGTATAGTTCTGCCAAGTTAGCTTTTATGAAGGTGTTTTTATTTGAAATGTAGAAAACTATTATTTTAGTGGTGTTGCTTTCAAAGTAATCTTTTTAATAAATTCAGTGCTCCAATTTGCAAGTTAGTTCATTAAGGGTTAGAAGGAGTGTACTGCACTCACCTGACTGAGAAGCAGTCTATCATTGCTCAGTGAGTTATTCAGGTGTTCTTGGCTTTTCATTATATGGTCAGAATACCATAAGGTTCTTGATCCTTGATTCTTTGAATATAAGTTTGATACTGGTAAATTTCAAAACTTCCTTAGTATTTATTTGACTCAATGCATTCAAATCAGTTATTTCAGTGTTGCTGGTTGTAATCACAATTTCACAATCCTTGCATATTTTTTTCCTTTCAGAGAAAAAGTCATTCAGATGATGTGCCTCTTCGTAGTTGCAGGAAGTCCAGCGGAAAGAAGCAATGTGATAATTCTGAAGAACTCCCAGAGTTAGGTGAAACCATTGATACTAATAATTCTGACACCAGAGCTTCTACTGATAAGACTGATGAAAGTGATGGTAATGCTGTGAGTAGAAATGGAAGTAGTTACTTTATACAGTATTATGTAAAATAGTCAGTAATATTATTGTGTTTGTAAGTGGCATGGAACTGAGTATTCAGATATTTACATCTTTGCACCAGTCAGGTTGGCATTCAAATAAAAAGCTAAAGAAGAATGCTTGTCTGACCTGATTACCTGGTCTCTATAGGTGATAATTTTGCTTTGTTGGATAGGGATGTCCTCAACTGGAAGCAAAAGAATATTAGGTTCTGCCACAATGAATTTTGTGTAATCAGGCTGTATTTGGCAGAAATATATGGGCCCTCTATATATGTCAGTTGTAGGGGACAAGAGTAAGACCTTTACATCCCATGTGAGGAATGTAGGGAGTGGTCTATTGTAGCGATGAAGAAATTCCTCAGTTATAAGAAATGGAAAGCGGTTAGGTTGCAAAGGCAACTGATTAAAGCAGGCCACAAGCTGGTTACTTCCCCCTTCGAGCTTCCTGATCTATTCCTTCTTTCTCTCCCAACCCACCTCCTTACCTTCCTCTCCTTTTTCTCCATTAGCTCTGCTTGCTGTTTAACCTACTATAGCTCTGTCTTTTGTTTCCCTTTTGGTTCAGGGAAAGCAAGTGGATTAGTTACAACAGGATGTTAATCAGATTTTAGAGTCAAGGATTTATTCAATTTTGGGTTGGGTAAAGGTGTGAGGTCCCTCCATGGTGTGCACTATTTTGAGTTTTATTGTAGATGGCTAGTTGTATTCCTCAATCACATGAGAATCAGTTCGGTAAACGCACCACTTATTACCTTCCCCGTCATCAGGTTCTATTGGTACTGATATAGATTTAGAGTTATGACCAAGTAATATAGGAGATAATGTTTTGTCTGCTATGAGTTGTGATACTCAGTATTTTTCAGTCCATTGTTGAGCTCATTCCTTATGTTTCTGCCTTGTTTGTTTTTTTCCTCCTCAGTTTCCTTCCTGCTTATTTCCTCTTTCTTCTTGTAATCTTCATCCACCCTTTGTCTCTCCTGTTTGTATCAGTGTTAGTGGCCCTTCCTTTTCCTCCACCACAAATGTGTCTTATGCAGCACCTGCTGCCTCCTCAGCATTCTTGCTGTTCTTCCTCAGCTTCATCATCTTCCTCATTGTCGTCATCTTCCTCCTCCACCTTGTCCCAGGACACTTTTCCCCAGCACAGGAGGAAAAAGAACTGGAAGTCAAAGGCCTCACTAAAGAAGTCCAGGAGGACTTCTGCTTGCTCTTGCTCATGGCAGGAGAGCATAGGTGCCAGATTGCTGCAGTGTGATTGTTGTAGGCTGCCTCAAGCAGGGCATTCACCATTGCGCATGCCCTCTTGGATGAGAGGATTGCGCCTCGCCATCTTACCATGAAAAAGTTCTCTTGAATACTGTTGATGTCTGTAGACTTCCAAGAAAGGGCATTTAAAAAAAAGTTTGTGTAAATATATGAAGTGTAGTAATTGGAATGAGGCCATAGAAAGAATTGATTAAATATTATATTCTTAGAATTTTAATCATATTTTTATTAGTTTGCATGAGCTATTAATATCTTTGGAAATACAGTAGCCTTTAACTGAAAATTCACTGTCTAAAATGGCTTGGTTTCCTCAGAGGGAAAAAAATCCAGGGAACCTAACTAAGAACAACAAAAAATCTAAATGCAACAGAAAATCCTACAAGGACCATCAGCAAGAAAACTGTGATACAGATTCAAGTAAAAGCCATCAACAAGAAAACTCTAAAAAATCTAAAGTGCTTACTGCAAATTTAGATACGGATTCCAGCAGTGGGAGATCAACTCCTGCAAAGTCAGGTGACTCTGTTGAAGTTGCAGTGAAAATAAATGTAAGTGCAGTCTGCTTAAGATTATTTACTGAAAGCTTGATATTAAACTGTATATTCCATGTAGGGGCTTATGCTTACAGTGTGCTTTAAGAAGGCCAGTATAGTTAGTATAGTACAGTGGGCTTCTATTGCAGCATCCCATTGGACTTGGCTGTATTTCCACCTTTTCCACTATACTGTCCAACTTCTTGAGCTTTGTCTTTCTGCCATTTCCTCTCATTTAAAAATAGATTCTTTGGGCCATATGTGTGCAAGTCATTAAGTTACTTAATGATAATGCAGAGTACTTTTGTAAATCTTTGGTATAATCTAGTTTCAAGAACCAGAGGTTCTTTGTAAATACTTTTATTCTTTTTTTATAAAATTTTTTTATGTTATTTACTGCAAAGTACTCTTTGTAGAATAGTTCCAAGCATTGAGGCTCCATTCCAGTAAAAATGAATTTTTTTTGTAGCACATGTTATACCACAGATATAATGACCCCCAGAATAGACTGTTCTAGTTTTATCTCTTATTACTTATAAAGTGATTTTTTGCAGATTATTATCACTTAAAAGTCAATCAAATTAGAATATGTAATGTACCCTTTGTCAGCCTGCTTTATTTTTTGTTGCTTACTGTATATAGAGCTTGCAGTATACTGTTGACCAGAAGATTATGAGTGACAGCTCAGCCTGTTTGGGTTTTGAATCATAATGAGTGTTGGTTTTTATGTCCCCTTGGAATATAGGAATTGCTCACTGAATTTCAGTTTTACACAGTATTTTGTGAACAATCACTATGCATACAGTAAACCCCTGTATTCGGGGCCTCATTATTCGCGGATTTCTCTGTGGAACATATCTACCCATTATTCGCAGAAAATTCGCCCATTCGAAGTATTTTTCACTGAAAAATATTCACTAATTACTGTATTTTCATATAATTATCATGACTAAATGCACTTTTTGTTATAAAACCATTAAAATACTCAGGTATAAGCATTTTTAGAGGGCTTTTTTTGTGTTTAAACTCTCAAAATAGGAGTTCTGTGTGTTTTTAGAAGGGGTTTTAAGTATTCGCGGATTTTAGCTATTCGCAGGGGTTGCGGTACGCATCCCCCGCGAATACAGGGGGTTTACTGTACTTCACAGAAAACAGCAAATATAAAGGCAAATGTTACTTTCTGAAGAAATGTTGTAGGGAGAAAAATGGCAGGTATTTTTGATGATTCACTCCATGGGTTAAGAACTAATAACAGAAATACTGGTCATGTATTATAGCAGTGTTAAATGAATGCCAAAACAGGCTTAAAAAGCTTTTGTAAACCCTTAGACTGTTGTATAGATAACATCAACAATGAAAGGGTACTGATGAGGCTGCCATTCCAACTTAATATCCAATAAACTTGTTTAGTTACCCCATCTTGTGTACTCTGAAGTATTACTGTTGATATGAGTTAGAAAAATTGAGCATCTTGTGATAGTTCTCAAAATTTATTGGAAATAATGAACCATGATTTGTTTTGGTAAAAACTTGTCTCAAAATACTTAACGTTGAATTAATACATGCTTACAGCTTTATGCTTGTTAGGTTAGTTGATGCCTTGTTTTTGAGGGGGTTTTAGGCTTAAAATATTGTATTGCAATACACTCCTGAACACCTGAACTAACCCTGGTCACTGACCAGCCCGAACTACATCCCCATAATTTCTTTACCGACTAAGTGAGTAATTAACTGTCAGCGTTACCAATGCTACAGGAAAAATCTTGTCGAATGAGCCACCTGAGGTACCGTTGGCAATGCTGCTCCAAATACCAGCCAACAGAGGCCGAGATCCCCAATTGCTTTTTGTTCGCCGTGCTGCTTGGATGTTTCCTGCATCAGGCAAACTTTTTGGTCTTTAGCCCGACCCCCATATAAATATTTTTGGTTTTTTGATAACGAATTGGACCATATTTTCGGCCTTTCTCCTGGATTGTACTATTTCGTCTGGTTTTGGATCTTCTCTCCTGTCTTGGACTTTGGCTTGAATTTTGGACTTGGAAATGAATAAATTAGACAGGAAGACGCCTTCATCAGATAGCGCCGCCGCTTCCACTTCTGCTACAGCTGTTACGACTGAGCTTTCTACTGCTGGGGATACTGCGGCTCATCTGTCATGCACAGCCTGCAAGCGTAGGATGAGTACCCTCAAGCATAACAAATATTCTCTTTGCATAGCATGTAGAAAGGTTCAATGTAATGTTACTCTAAGATGTGGCAAATGTAGGTCATGGTTGGTAGAGCAAATGGAAGATTATGTAAAGCATAGTAAATCTTTAGCTTCCAAGAGTAAGCATAGGTCAGAACCAGCAGTAGAGGCACAGGTTTTTGATAAGGAAGCTAAAGAATCTGAATTATTCAGAAAATTAGATGATAAATTATCAGCTAGTATGTCTAGCTTATTTTCCAGCTTCATTACAAAATTAACTGAAATGAAGGATCAGAATAGTAGTTCTAGAGAAAAGAATCTAATTGTTCTCTTTCAGCTCCCCTGCCTGTTCCAGAACCAGCCATAACAGGTGCCGGGGTTCATGGAGAACTGCAAACCTCGAAGGTAGGATCTGCCGGGCCCCCTGGCACAGAGCAGGCAGTGTTAGCAGCAGATTACCCCCTTCCCTCTAAAAGCATAAGTTCAAAGGTGAATTTAGAATTAGGCATGACTCAGACAAGCAGGGATAGTGCTTTAGGAAGCAGTCAGGAAGAGAAGTTGAAGGTGCAGTCTTCTTCGGGTTCAAGTGTGGTTAAGGTTTTGGCATCTTCGTTAGATCCAACGGCTGGTTTTTTTCTGGCGGCAGGCTCCCTGCAGCAAAAGGTTGCTAGATCCATGGAGGATGGTTCAGATTTGGTTGCTAGTTTGTTGGGTTCGGAAATTCTGGAGAATACCCCTTCTTCTTCGAAGGTTCCTTTTCCTTCAGGGGACAAACTTCTTTCGCCTTGCAGTGATGGTAATTCTGTTGATCAGGTTCTAAATATTGCAGAATATAATGCTGATTTGTTGGGTCTCTCTAAGGGTTACGGGTCATTAGTTAGACAATGTTTCAATCTTGGGTTTTTTAATATCTATGATCATGTCTTGAAGAACCTTCCTGAATTTGCAAATGATGTCTTTCAAGATTATCAGGGGGGAACAGAATCAGTCTGTTTTCTTTTTAAAATCTATGGCCTCTTCTGTGACTTAAGAGTTTCACTCGCCCCCATTGCTTCCAAACCTTCTTCCATTGCTCTTTCTTAACCTTCTTTTTTGAGCCACTCTTCGGGGAACTCTTTGGGTTCTTTGGTTGCTCATCCAGTTTTGATGCCTTTAACGGACTTGTCTTCTGTGCCATCTTCGGCGAATCCCGTAGTTTCTCAGGCTTCCAATTTAGTTGCTGCAGCAGTTGGCGGTGCGCCTGCCCCAGCGTTCAGTGTTTCGGTACCTGTAGTTTCTGCAATCGCTCCGTTAGCTAGGATGGCTGGTAATTTGTCTTCCTCTGTTACCTTGGGTTCGGTACCTCATAACTTCCCCTTCGAAACTCCTTTGAGTTCCGGTCCAGTAGGTACGTTCTCCACCTGTCCAACGTCGTCATCAGGGGCTCCGGTGGTTACTCCGACTGTGGCTTCTTCCTTTTTCTCTCCTTCAGTTTCTTCTTTCTCAACTTTTCCTGCAGGTTTCTCTGTTCCTCCGGCTAAGGCGGGCAATGTAGGTTCGCGGTTGATTCCAGGTCATCAAGGACCTTTTCCTCCTCCTTCCTTATCCAACGGATCTTCTTCCGGATTCCCATTCTCATGCGGCTCTGATGCATCTAGGTTTGCGTGGTTCAGGCGTTGCAGCCTCTTCGCTCTCAGGAGTGGGCGTTGTCCGTCCATGTTTGGCCGGCCCAGGTGTTGTGTCATCGTCGTTGGAGGATGCAGGGTTTGCGCAACCTATTTTGGTTGCCTCCAGTATGTTCGCAACTGATTCTTCAGGTGTCTGTCTCGCGCACCCAGGTGTATCGTGTTCCGGATTGTCGAGTTTGGCGTTTACTAGGGGTCAGCCTGTCTCTTCCTGTTCCGGCTCGGTCGGACCAGTCTGATAAGGATTGTTCATGTGAAGAAGAGGATCCGGTACCGGAGGTTAGTTTTCCTTTAGCCAATGAGACTGAGTACATGCGGTTGGTGGACTTCATCCATACTCTTTATCCTTAGTCCAAGGCTCCGGAGGAGCCTACACAGCCGAATCAAGCAATGTTTGAGTCGCTATATACAACAAAACCAGTAGTTGGTCCTTCATCAAAGAATCTAGTCTGGTTTGGCCGTGTCGAGCAGGCATTGAGGGAGGCAGACGATAGATTAGTGGCTTTGATAGGGTCGGTTAGGCAGGATTCAACCCTGCTTCCTATTCAGAAGGGGTTTTATAGGGTTGCAGGTAACCCTTCTGTGGGTGTCAGGGTTCCTGTCAACGAATCGGTGGAGGCTCTTCTATCTTGGATTCCGTCTTCGAATCGCCTGGTTTCTGTTACTGCTAGAGAGGCTTGTATCTTAGAGGACAGTTTCCACAGCCAGTCGGAGGCCTTATCCCACTCTATGTGGATGTTATCAGGATTGATGGGGTTCCTTAAGCAGGATGGGTATACTCCTTCGGATCCGACCTTATTTGATAACCTCATCACTTCGGTGTCGATGTGTTTGGCTTACCAGGCGAACATTTCCGCAGGCTGTACGACATTCTTTGGGAAGAAGAGCCGGGATTTCTTTTTGAATCATCTCCCTCCCCATTATCCAGATATCCACAAGAGGGTTCTGTTGAGGGCTCCCTTTGCGCTCAGCAACAGTCTGTTTAGGGAGGAAGATGCTTCTGCCATGGTGAACTTTGTTTCTTCAACATTGGCAGTTGAGTTGTAGCAGGCCATGATTCAAGTAGCAGCTCAGAGTGCCAGAATGTCATCGCCGGCTAAGCATCCGCATTCCAAGTCTCTGGTAAGATCACCAAAGAAGGTCTGCTTTTCCCCCAAAAGTCCTGCTTCTTCCTCGAATCTGAAACTTTCTGCTTACAAGAAGGGTTTTCGAAAATAGGAAACATTCCCTTCGCCTGCACCTGGAGGAGGTTGCCTTGCTCCTTTCTGGAACATCTGGAAGGAGTGGGGCGCAGAGAGTTGGGTAGTGGAGGTGTTAAGGAAAGGGTACAGAGTCCCTTTTCACTCGTCCTCCTCTATCTGGCTCACCGGTTCATCTTCCCAGTTATTCCCCATCCTCCATTAGGGAAATAGCTTTAGCAGCAGAAATCCAAGCCCTTTTAGAGAAGGGAGCATTAGAGCCCGCTCCCCCTTCTCCGGGGTTTTACAGCCGGATCTTTGTGACCCCAAAAGCGGGAGGATCTTGGAGACCCATTATAGATCTCTCGGGTCTCAATCGGGTGGTTGTCTCGACGAAGTGTCATATGGAAACTTCGCAGTCGGTGCTGCGGTCAGTTCGGAGAGGCGATTGGATAATTTCAGTGAACCTCAAGGATGCATATCTCCAGGTTCCGATTCATCAGGAATCTCGGAAGTTCCTTTGTTTCTTGGGTCCAACTGGAACATTCCAGTTCAAAGTCATCTGCTTTGGTCTGGCACAGCACTGCAGGTATTCACGAGGGTAATGTTTCCTGTTTCAGGCACAACATATCATTGGGGTTTCCAGATGAGGAGATATCTTGACGATTGGTTGGTTCAGGCTTCGTCGGTAGACGAGGTGCTGCAGGCAAGGGATTTCTTACTGAACCTCTGTCAAGAGTTAGGAATTCGGATCACTTTAGACAAGAGCTCACTAATGCCAGCACAAGTAAAGACATTTGGGGATGACGATTCAGACGCGTGTTTTGAGGGCTCTCCCGACACAGGAGTGAGTTCTGGCAATTCTAAGCCAGCTGGAGGTGTTCCTGTCAGACAGAGCTCAACCTGTGAGCCTGTGGAAAATCTTACTGGGCTGAATGTCTTCCCTCTCGCTTCTAGTTCCAGGGTCTCGTCTCCGGATGCGTTCTCTGCAGGTGTGTCTCAGGAATCACTGGGACTTTCGGGAAGAGAACGTGTTCATAGTCTGGGACGATTCTTGCCTGAAGGATCTTCGGTGGTGGTCAGAACATCATCTGACCACCAGCGTAAGATTGGGTTCCCCTCTTCCAGACATTCATCTGTACACAGATGCCCCAGATTGGGGTTGGGGTGCAACCCTGGAGGAATCTCAGGCTCAGGGCCTTTGGAGAGATCTGGATTGGGAGGAGTCCATAAACTGCAAAAAGTTAAGAGCAGTAGAGGAGGCTCTTAAGTTGCTTCTCAGAGCAGGTAAGCAACAAAACAGTAGCGCTGTCTTGCGACAGCGTTACTGCGGTGTCATATCTGAAGAATGAGGGGGGAACGAGGTTGCAGGCATTATACGGCATAGCACAGAGAGTTCTTCGTTGGTGCGAGGACCGCAGAGTTTCTCTCATTCCCCAATTCGTGTTAGGGAAACAATGTATTGGCGGATGCTCTGAGTCGTTTGCAGGAAGTTCTTGGGGGAGAATGGACTCTAGTTCAGGAGGAGGTGCAACTTCTGTTGAAGAGATGGCCAGCGACGATAGACCTCTTCGCCACCAGGTTGAATTTTCATCTCCCAGTCTACTTCTCCCCAGTAGCAGACCCCATGTCCTGCAGGACAGATGCAGTGCTACACTCCTGGGACAACATGCAAGTGTATGCATTCCCTCCATTCGGGATGATCCAAGAAGTGCTGGAAAAGCTCAGAAACTAAGACAACATGCAGATGACTTTGGTATGCCCCTTCTGGCCCCAAAGACCTTGGTTTCCGGACCTTCTGGACTTATTGATGGAAGTCCCAGTATTCCTCCCAGAGGGGAAAGATCTTCTCAGACAGCCGCATTTCCATTACTTCCATCGGAACCTCCGCATGCTGAAGCTAGCTGCGTGGAGACTGTCCAGCGAGCGGCCTGTCATTCACGATTCTCTAAGGCAGTGGCTCAACAACTGTATTTCTGTCTGAGAAGTTCAACTAGAAAACTGTACCAGGCCAGGTGGGCGATGTACCGTAGTTGGTGCTGGAAACGGGCATAGTATTTCACATCTGTCAACGACGAAGGTAGCAGACTTCCTCCTGTTCCTGAAGAAGGAAAAGATATTATCCTATTGTACGATTGCTGGTTATAGGTCAATACTCAGTAGCACATTCCGATTTCATCTCCCAGAGCTTTCAACCAGCAGAATTTTACATGGTCTTCTTAGGTCTTCAAGAATAGAACGTCCAATTCTTCTGCTTCAGATCCCCTCTTGGGATTTAGCGGCTGTGTTAGGTTTCTTAAGATCTGCAGCATTCAAACCCTTAGTCACTGTCCCTAAGGCAATTAACTAAAAAGGTAGTATTTTTAGTTGCGCTGGCTGCAGCAAAAAAGAATTGGAGAAATTCTGGTGGTGTTGAGGATGGTATCCTTTTCGGGGAAAGATATTTTTCTTTCCTACCTACTGGAATTCGTTGCGAAATCCGAATCAGAAACAAATCCTCTTCCCAAAGCGTTTAAGGTCGCGTCCTTGGAAGACTTCATAGGAGGCGACCTTCTGAAATCGTGCTATGTCCAGTTAAGGCTCTGAAAGTTTATTTGTCTCGTACAGAAAAACTGTTGCCTCACCCGAGAACATTATTCGTTTCCCCATATTATCCATCACGTTCTATTTCTAAGAATGCGATTAGTATCTTTCTACAAGAGGTTATTCAGCAAGCATCGAAGGGTTCTTCATCGCTTTCAGGGCCTTCGAGTTCCTTTTCGCATCCAAGGGCGCATAGTATTAGGGGAGTGGTGACGTCTTCGGCCTTCCTTAGGAATTTTTCAGTGTCGGCGATCTTAGAGGCAGCCACTTGGAAGTCGGCGTCGGTTTTCACGACTTTCTACCTCAGAGTCAGTTTTCTTCAGAGAAGGGTTACTTACTGTATCCCTTTGTGGTGACCAACTTGATTTTATAATTACGTAGTAATGTCAGGGGTAGGGGGGACTTTAGGTAATGATTGTAGCCTAAGGAACTTAGGATTCTCTGTTGGTCGGGATTTGTAGTGAGAGTATTAAGTTTGACATTAGTACTGTGAAGTTGGCAGATCCAGTGGACAGGTTTGGTTTCTTCAACCTCTTCTGCACAGACATCGGCGGCAACGGGCGGTGAAGAACCTCAAAGATGCTGCACACTCAACTTCTCCTCCATACATGAGGGGCTACAATAGCCACATGGGAGGTTCATCGTACTCCTCCATACATGAGAGGCTGTGAATAGCCATGTGGGAGGTTCATCATTCTCCGCTATACATGGAAGGCTCTGATTAGCCACATGCGGGGTTTGTCTTTCTCCCCTCCATTCATGGGAGGGTTTGAATACCACATGGGAGGTAGCTTGACTCAGACAGTACCTAGACATGAGACTGACGTCGGGGGTACCCTCTCTACAGGCATCCTCACCTGCTGAGTGGGATAACCAGGTGAGGATACATTCATTTATACAGAGTAGGCGAATAATGAGTTACCTGATTTCCCTGTTGGCAGGTCGGGCTGAATTAGATTGATCCCACCTCCTTTAAAAGTTTGTTAATCGGGCTAATTCAGGTGTTGAGGGAGTGTATTGCAATATGAAGTTTTCATAATAAAACTAATATTGTAATACTTACCTGAACACTTGAATGATTCCCACCCTCCTCCCCACTTCAATTTGAATAGTGAATAACTCATTTGGTGGTGTCGGCCTCTGTTGGCCGGTATTTGCAGCAGCGTTGCCAAGTTGCCAACGGTACCCCAGGTAACTCATTTGACAAGATTTTTCTTGTAGCGTTGGTAATGCTGACAGTTAATACCCACTTAGTGGGTAAAAAAATTATGGGGATGTAGTTCGGGCTGGTCAGTGACCAGTGCTAATTCAGGTGTTCAGGTAAGTATTACAATATTAGTTTTATTATGAAAACTTCATATTTTGATGCCACATACAGTATGGAATTTTCATCACAGAACAGATATACAGTTGACCCCACTAGATCGCGGTTCAGCATTCGCAGATTTTTTCACGGAGCAATATTCACTAATTACTGTATTTTCATTTTATTTTTGTGACTAAATAAATTTTTTATGATAAAATTATTTACTATAGTACAACCACTTTAGGAAGAGACTTTGCCACTGTGACAGAGAGAGTGCGGTGTTGCCTCTTCTTCAATGTCTTTTTAATCCTACATCTGTCAAGAGAAGCCGATTACCTTTGGGAATACCTAATCTCGTCTTAAATTGACCTTGTAAATCCTGTATTAACCTTCTGACTTCAAGCTCTCATTGTTTGCGCCTGTTATCAAGCACGTGTACTATAATAGAAAGTTCTGAATGAAGTTTTGTTGTCCCACTTAAATTTTAGATAAAAAAAATTTCAGTAAATGAAAATGATAGATGCAAGAAATTTGGAAACCTAGATGCGCTTTCATTTTCAGTTTTGTTTGTTTGGATGCTGTACTGAGCAATGTTCTTGAGTTATGTAATCTACTATAGTTTTGTTATTACTGTTCCTTCGCTGTTATTGAAGTCATATAATTGTGATACAGTTTGAAGCTTTTGAATTGTTTTCTTTCGTGCATGCCGTAATCCGTCTTTACCTCCTTGCAGTATCAAGGTTGAATTTTCACTGTACAGCTATAAAATAGCTCATAATAAACATTCTTTACATATTGTTACACCCACTATATTATATATATATATATATATATATATATATATATATATATATATATATATATATATATATATATATATATATATATATATATATATATATATATATATATATATATATATATATATATATATATATATATATATATATGGGTGTAACAATATTTAAAGAATGTTTATTAACATAAACACTGAGCCTCTATTTACAAATATGTCTCCCGATATGCTGGCAGCGTTAGGTGAGTTAGCACCGAAGCGGAAAAAGGTTTTTCAAAAATCAGCACGCTTAGTTTTTAAGATTAAGAGTTCATTTTTACTCCTTTTTGTCATTGCCTGAAGTTTAGTATGCAACCATCAGAAATGAAAAAAAATATCATTATCATATATATATATAAATATTGAAATATATGACAGCGCAAAAAAAATTTTTCATATATAATTTTATACAAATCGCGCTGTGAGCAAAACGGTTAAAGCTAACGGGTTATTTTGTTTTTCTTTGTATTGTACACTAAATTGCGATGATTTTGGGTATATAACAAACTGTAAAACGATCAAAAAGCAAACACAGAAAATATTATCACAAAATGATGCATGAATTAAATGTGCCATGGACGTAAAAAATATTTTCAAAAATTCACCATAAATCGAAATGTTGTGCTAGAGACTTCCCGTATGTTGAAAAATGAAGCTAATTGATTGAATATTACTAGACTGTAAGTGTTTTAGCTTACAATTGCAGTTTTCGACCATTTCGTCGAGTTAAACTTGACCGAAAGTAGAATTTTTCTATTTATCGTGATTTATATGAAAATATTTCAAAACTGATAAAAGCTACAACCATGAGTTATTTTCTGTTGTATTGTACATGAAATTGTACAAATTTTCATATATAAAACTTTATGTAACGACTAATATAAAATGGTGCAAATATTACGACAACGTGACAAAAGAATTTCTGAGATGTTCGGCGAGTTACCACGCAGAGCGTAAGGAAAATGTTTTTTTCAAAAATTCACCATAAATCGAAATATTGTGCTAGAGACTTCAATTTATTGCAAAATGAAGGTAAACGATTGAATATTACTAGAATGTAAGAGTTTTAGCTTACAATTGCGTTTTTTACCATTTCGGTCGAGTTAAAGTTGACCCGAAGGTTGAAATTTGGCAGTTATCGTGATTTATGTGAAAATATTTCAAAACTGATAAAAGCTACATCCGTGAGCTATTTTCTGTTGTATTCTACATGAAATTGCGCACATTTTCATATATAAAAGTTTATGTAACGACTAATGTAAAACGATGCAAACATTACGACAACGTGATGAAAGAATTTCTGAGATGTTCGGCCGAGTTACCATGCGCAGACGTAAGGAAAAATTTTTTTTTTTTTCAGAAATTCACCATAAATCGAAATATTGTGCTAAAGACTTCCAGTTTGTTGCATAATGAAGGTACATGATTGAATATTACTAGAATGTAAGGGTTTTAGCTTATAATTACGTTTTTTTACCATTTCGGTCGAGTTAAAGTTGACCGAAGGTTGAAATTTTGGCAGTTATCGTGATTTATATGAAAATATTTCCAAACTGATAAAAGCTACAACCATGAGTTATTTTCTGTTGTATTCTACATGAAATTGCGCACATTTCCATATATAAACTTTATGTAACGACTAATATAAAATGGTGCAAACATTACGATAACGTGAAAGAATTTCTGGCGTGGACGTAAGGAAAAAGTTTTCTCAAAAATTCACCATAAATCGAAATATTGTGCTAGAGACTTCCAATTGCTTGCAAAATGAAGGTAATTGATTGAATATTACTAGAATGTAAGAGTTTTAGCTTACAATTGCGTTTTTTTACCATTTCCATCGAGTCAAAGTTGACCGAAGGTTGAAATTTTGGCACTTATCGTGGTTTATATGAAAATATATCCAAACTGATAAAAGCTACAACCATGGGTTGTATTTTGCTGTATTTTACATGAAATTGCACATTTTCATATATAAAACTTTATGTAACGGATAATATAGAACAGTGCAAAAATTACGACAAAATGACGCAAAGAATTTCTGAAATTTTTGACCCGAGTGGTTTGTAAGAAAAATGTTTTTTCAAAAATTCACCATAAATAAAAATATTGTGCTAGAGACTTCCAATTTGTTGCAAAATGAAGGTACATGATTGAATATTACTAGAATGTAAGAGTTTTAGCTTACAATTGCGTTTTTCGACCATTTCGGTCGAGTCAAGATTGACCAAAGGTTGAAATTTTTTGTAGTCGTGTCACGGGTACGTCCACTTGGCACCCAACAGACAATTTTAGTCGACGTATGATACGTCCAGTAGGCGTTTAAGGGTTAAGAGCTAATTTATAGCTGTACAATAAAAATTTAACCTTGATACAGCAAGGGGGTAAAGACGGATTACGGCATGCACAAAAGAAAACAATTCAAAAGCTCCATACTATATCACAATTATTATATATATTATACAGTATTAGATTTACCTGTGATTTTAAAGTACTGTCATATAATACTCATCATTGCTGTGGCATTTCTGTTACATGTAGATTTTTAAAGATATTTCTGCCACTTTCTGTCGAGAAAATAGATTTATATTTCAATTTATTTGAATTTCAGTGTTTAATGGGATATCACACAACAAGGGAAAGGAATAAATATATTTACAATCGAAGTATGGGGAGACATTACTTATGAAGAATCCTCGTCAGAGGATGCTAAATCGATAACAAAAGAATCTATATATTTATCAATGCAAACATCTCTTGAAGCATCATCACTTTGTAGATCTTTGGAATGTCTCACAGCTTTAGCCCAGTTGTCAGAAGATATCGATT
Source organism: Macrobrachium rosenbergii (assembly GCF_040412425.1). NCBI lineage: Eukaryota > Metazoa > Arthropoda > Malacostraca > Decapoda > Palaemonidae > Macrobrachium > Macrobrachium rosenbergii. The sequence goes on along the minus strand of NC_089791.1, from coordinate 49,360,898 downwards.
CAATTGCTTCTTTGACCAAAGGAAGCAGGTCTGATTTTTAAAAATTATTCTTTTTTGCCACGTGATTTCACCTATGCCCGTATCAGTTCTATTGCATTATACTGGCAGTGGTATGAAGGCAGCCTAACCACTTTGTGTCCACGATCTCTTGCCATTCTGTCAATCATGTAATCATTTTCTTTACATGAATGTGTTTGCAACTTTACTAATTCGATCAATTCACATTTATTTATATTATCTCCTAAATTGATGCCCTTTTTTATTAGCCAGTCTTTAATTTCATCATTTTTGGCAGACATTGCCAGAGGTTTATTAATTCGAACTGAATGATAAGAAGCGTTATCCAACACTATGATGGCAGATGGCCCTATATTGGGAAGAAGCTGGGTTTTAAACCATTTTTCAAACACTGCAGAATTCATCTGTTGGTGATAATCTCCATCATTTGTAGCTTCAAATATCGAATCTGCATGCGGAACAAATCCTTCTTGGGAGCCAGCATGCAAAATTATAAGTCGACTTCCTTTACCAGTGAGTGGTTTGACTCCTGTGGCTTTTACAGATTCTGAATCAATCCAACAAGAGCTGACGGTATAATTTTGATTCACCCAAGTTTCATCGACATAAATCACGGATGTATATCCATCCTCTCGAACTTTTTTCATTGTCTGTAGAAATTTTGTCCAAGCATTGACCACATCTGTTCGTTCCATGAGAAATTTTCTTCCATTCACCTTTCTGTATCCAAACCCAATTTGTTTCAATATTTTCCGTATTGATTCCTTGCATCCACTGAATCCTATATTTTCTTTAAATGCAAACAAAATTTTTTCAAGTGTGGGAATTTCCTCTCAGGTAGAAATTTAGCACTGTCCTTCGTAAAGCACACTTATCGAAGTCATCTAAGTTTGTCACCGGTTTTGATCTTGGGCGTTTTTTCTGTGGGAAAACAGGAGTTTCATATTCTTCCATCTCTTCAGCTTCTTTAACGATACGATGAATAGTCGATTTACTTAGCTTCGTTGCTTCAGTAGCACGTAAAACTGCTTTTGAAACGTCGCGTAAGGGACCGGTGTTCTTTTTTTCAGCGATGAAGTACTTGTAAACGTCCCAAGCTATTTCTCGGGATGCTCCAGGCTGTGCTCAAGCTTGTTTCGTATAGAAATGGCTTAGATCACTAACTAAACCCATCTGAGAGGAGTGTAAGATTTCTGAAACTCTAGGTGACCAAACAATGACCCATTAAAGGTGGAAACCAAAGAGAATAACCCTTCATTATTTCTCGGATTAAACGGCTTAACCATCCCGAAAATGACCTGCCTTAAGCTGACAAGAATTATTGGCAGCGCCTGTAAAAACATATGCCACGTTTCTAAATTACATTAACATCGACGATGATTTATGAACAAAATAAATTTCAGCGGAAGAGTACACGTCCGAAAATACCTACCACTTTATTCTTATTGCAATAAACACAATCGTTTTCTCTTGACAGGTTTAGAATTAAAAGGACATCGTAGAAGTGGCATCAATGTACTGTCTCTGTCAGTGAGGAAAAGTCTCTTCCTAAAATGGTCGTACTATACTTTTCAAATATTAATATTAATGTAAACACAGTAAAATAGCAGTAAAATCCCTCAGTATTGATCTATTATCATTGTAATGTGTACTGTATAAAAAAAAAACTATCCCGACACTTGTAATTGTTTTACTGATGTAAACATAACTCAGTCCCCCCCCCCCTCTCTCTCTCTCTCTCTCTCTCTCTCTCTCTCTCTCTCTCTCTCTCTCTCTCTCTCTCTCTCTCTGACAACATGCTGTTGGCTGGAATGGTTGGAAGTAGACAATAACACAGCTTGTAGCTCAGTTTCTCTGTGCAGAACTGTCACTAGTGTATGAAATGTATTTCTCTCTCTCTCTCTCTCTCTCTCTCTCTCTCTCTCTCTCTCTCTCTCTCTCTCTCTCTCTCTCTCTCTCTCACTGGTAAGAGAGAGAGATGTTTTATGCATATGTAACATATATGTTTATTTGTTTTGTGTAGTTTTATAGATAAATGTGACAGTACTTAGTCATTCTTTTTTTTATATATTAGTCATTCTTTTTTTCATATATTCCATGCTATAATTACAACTTTTTGCATAATAATAACTAGGTAATTGTTCCCACACAATATACAAACCATTGGTCCTTAGCATTAGGAATTACTTACAGTGGAGCTGGAAAGAACCTTTAAAACTTGAACCAGCCGTTAAAACTTGAACAAGGTGGTTAGGCAGTAACTGCTGTCAGGTAGGCAGGAGTCCTGCCTGCCCAGATATAAACATTCCAATTTGCTTTCAGCCATCATGCTGTGCAGACGTGTTTTCGGAGCTCTGCCTGATTGTCATTAAGCTTTTCTTTCTCGTTGGGATCTTTTGTTGTTCTTGTGTATATATTGTGTTTGATATTATTTAATATACAAACCCACAATCTTTATAGCCTTGCGGTAAGTCCATCTTTCCTCAGTGTGTGTTTCTTGCGTCAGCGGACAGGGGCGTAAATTTTCGCTCCTCTATCATTTGGGCCTTAAGCCTTCCGCTCCTTGTTCGGGAGCGTGACTGTAAATTTCTGTCTTGTGCGAGTATTGCTCTTCGCCGCCTGCGCTGTGGGCAGCTTTGCCAGGAAGGGGTTGCCAGGCATCGTTGGAAGGTTATTCATCTCCAACAGCACCCTTGGTGACTGCCGCTTTGTTCCTTCTAGTAGCTTCCCTTCTAGATACAAGATGTGGGGGTCAGACGACCTCTTCTTAGGGCCCTCCTCTCACTTCGTAGGGCAATCCCCCTCGGAGCGAGAGAGGTCTCCTTTATTAATCTTTTTTGCTTTTTTCTCCAGGTTGACAGTGAGCATCATAAGGCTCAGCTGAAGTTCCCATGTGGCAGGAAGGCTGCCCTCATACAGTGGATACTTTGATGCCAACCACAGTGATGGTAATAGCTAAGATCCTCACATCGGTGTCAACACTGTGCCGCTGTTCATTCTCTGGCACTTCTGTATGCTGTGCCTCCTGTCTTTTTGCTCCCGTTGCCCTGGTGGCCAGTTGCCGGGCCGCTCCTGCTGTGCCTCATGCCCCAGCTGCCCGGTGCAGAAATTCCTGAAGCTCCTGCCAGCTGGGCTGCTCTTGTTGTGTGTCCTGCCTCAGTTGCCCTGGTCGCTCCTGTCGCTTTTCCTGGTGTTCCTGTCACCTGGGCCACTCCCATTTCCTGATTTAGCTGCCACGGCGGTTCCTGAGTTTTGTGACCACCATCCTGTAGAAGATGTCGGAGAAGAGATCAAGGAAGAATTCCTGTGAGATGTAGTCGTCTTCAGTTTTATATTCGACTTCGTCTTCTGCCACCTTCTCCTCCTCTTCTGAGGATCGTTGGCTGAAGAAGAGGAAAGCTGCCTCTCCCCCCACTAAGAAGTCCCGCCATGGGGCTTCTAAGGGGCTGCCTCCCTTCATGGGGAGGCAGTGGGATCCCTCTCGTTGACTCTTGATTCTTCTCGGCCTTTGGGCACGGGAACCAAATCGCTTACCCCAGGGTGTTGTGTTTTGTGAGTCGCGGGCTCTCAGACTTTGGTTGCGCTCCCATTGCCATTCTAGTTCTGCTTCTAGACTGGTGCTTTGTCGGGTACTTAACTTTGTCGAGTCACACCGAGTGCTCGAGAATCTTTGGAGTCTCGTGAATCCTGAACCAATGTCAGAGAGACGTCTCACCGTCTTGGTTCAGGCACGGGGCGAGAGAAAAAACCAAGACATGCAAAAGTGTCTTGGTTCTTCCTGCCAGTACAGAGTTTTGAGTGCTCGGTCAGTTCTGAAACAATGCTCGAAACAGTGCTTGGTCAGGTTCCCAGCCTGGTTGTCTCGGTCCCAAGGGTTCGAGCACCTGGAGAGTCAAGGAGAAGGTTCCCTTCAGAAGCTGCGGGACTTCTGAGGGACTACCACTCTTTGGAGAGGCAGTGCTTTCTCTCGTTTGGCTCTGCCCGGCCCCTAGGGTCTGGAACCGATTTGTATTCCCCATTTGGGTCTCGTGTCTCGAGGGCTCCAAGCGCACAGCCTTTTGAGGCCACGCTCTCGATTCCATTTCTTAGAAGTTTGCGTCTAAGACTGATTCTGTGCCTGTCCCTCCTCGGTGTTCTTCAGAAGCCGAGAGGAGCTTAATCTTGATGATTGTTCTTACGAGATTCGGGAGTCTCGCCAAGCGCTCGGATTCCTTGGGATCACGAGCGCTCAACTAGCTAGTCGTCGAGTGTCTGGGATTCTGTGGAATCTCGGGCACTCCCCAAACCAGTACTAGGGGGTTTGCTCTCCAGTCTGGCTTAGGCACAGGATGAGAGAAGGTGTCGAAACATTCAGATGTTTTGACACTGCCTGCCTGCTTGCATCGTTTTGAGTGCTCGATCAGTTCCGAAACTCGTGTCTTGGACCCTTGGGTTTGAGCACTCAGGTTAGCAGACAAGAATCCCCTTTAAACCTTCTTCTCAAGGGGCTTCTGCCTCGGAGGAGATTAAAGCATCTCTTGAGGACAGCGCTAGTCCATGGCTGAGCTTTCCCGGCTCGGTTTGGCTTGGCTTGTCCTGTTCACCCAGCCCCTGATCACGTTTTGAGACTGGCTTGGTTCACCCGGCTTGCTTGCCCTGCCCTTGATCACCTTTCCGTGATCAGCTTGGGCTCGGGTCTCGGATCAGCTTGCCATACATCCAAGTAGTCGAGGATAGTTTTCTGGGCTCTGGCAAGGTTATCCCTCCAAGAAGAAGAGATTGGGAGTGTCTTCTTCGGGATGCTGGCACCCTCGATTTTATTTTCGCAGAGATCTTCACGCTGATTTGTCAGCACAGTGATCTCAGGGAGAGGACCACGGCATCCCCTGTGAACACTCTTCACTGCTCCTTGCAAGGGTTTTGTTGGGGCCTCCATGATCCTGGCTTGCTATAAGGACTTTCTTGACCAGATGGATGCCTTTTCCCTGGACAATGAGCTAATTTTGGTCTAACCACCCAATCAAGCTCCTTCCCCTTTCTCTTCCTTGACAGAAGCGATTCTTCTTGCTTCGAAGGGGTCTTATGCAGACTAGCAGATTGTCCCGGCTCTGGCTTGTCTGGACTCGGATCTCTTGCTCTTTCTCCTTGCCACGAAGGCTGTTCCTTCTCACAACAAGAGACGGCGAACCTGGAGGACTCCACTATGGTGTCCCTCCAGGCAGTCTCCTGATGAATCTGTGATCCTTCACTATTTCAAGGCTTTGCCTCATTGGATGCAATTATTCTTGAAGAGGTCTCTGCCTTCTAGAGACTTCCAGTCTGGGGGTGGGTTTACCTACTCAGTACCAGACAGCAACCTGTGGGCAATTCTTGTGCTAAGAAGAGGGACATTGTCCTGATTCTGATCTCCAGTCTAGTAAGTTCCGAGTCGTCACATTCCCTCAGGAACGGACTTGGTTCTGCCTTCCTATTTCGCAGAGAGTAGGTAGATACCTCAGTTACTATCAAGGAACGTGCCAGGGCAACTGCCTTATCCTCTGGACAATGGCAGCCTAGCCCTTCCTCAGCCTTTAAGAAGGCTCAGGCTCCAAGGGTGCTTGCAGAACACCCAGTCTTCCTCACTCTCTTCTTAGAAAGTGTGCGTACTTGTGTCTCTTTCAACCCTCTTTCCATCGGGAAGATGGCAGAGGGAGGAGAGGAAAGGCGAGCGCTTGGAACAGCGTTCTCCTCCTGCTGGCACCGTGATGCAGGAATGACTGTCAAGTCTTTGGACTATATGACTTCAGGAGAAGTATGTTTCCTCCGGTTCTCGGCCACCTTTCATCGAACTTGCGTTTTGTCTCCTCTCCCGTGTTCCTGACTTCAGGAGCAGCCAGCCCAGCTAGAGCTAGTCGCTTTGGTGTCCTGTCATCGCTGCAGAAGCTGTCCTCTCAGGCAGTTTTGCCTTCAATTCTCTTCGTGGAGAATGAAGATCTGCTTCCAGTTCTTAATCCATTATGAGGGACGATTTAGGCTGGTACTTGACTGACAGGGACCTTTGAATATGTCTGCATATTCTCCTCAAGACATGCTTCTGTTCTCAGATGCACCAACCGGGGAATAGGCGCACACCTTTAAGACCATTGTCTTTGAGGTGTGCGACCGAGACGATAAGTACTTTCTCATCCACATCCTGGAACTCAAGGAAGTTCCTGGCCCTCCAAGAGTTTCAGGATTGGTTTTTTGAGATAGTGTGGAGTGTTGTTAGGCAACAACACCACAGTAGTGTCATATGTCAACAAACAAAAGGGTCTTGTTTCCCTCCTGTTGCTTCGGTTGACTTTGGAGGTGCTTGAGTGAACTTTGGTGCACTCTGTAGAGCCATCAGCTAGATACATTCCAGGCAGTGGGATGTATTTGCAGACAAGCTCAGCCTCTGGCATCGAGTGACGGGAACAGAGAGCTCCCTTCACTCAATTCTTCTCAGAGAGGTTGCAGGTCTTCTGCTTAATCGTATCAGACCCACGGACTGCTACGGTGATGCATGTTGACGCAGTGGGACAACCTTGAAGTCTTCATCTTCCCTTTGTATTCGTCTAATTCGCAAGGTGTTCAGCAAAGTGTCGTTCACCCCGAATTTAGATGAATGGTGGAAGACTTCGCCTTTTCCCTGACCTACTAGCTCTGCTTCCGAGGCACCGAGAAGAGTTCCTCCCTAACCCGACCTTCTGTGTCAGCGACACGTGAAGCATTTCCTCAGGCAGTACAATCCCTGTGCCTTCACGACCAGAGACTATCTGGCTTCCCTTGCAAGCATAGGATTCTTGCCAAGCAGCAACGGAGATGGCTGGGTATCTCTATCAATCCTCTGCAGCAGTACCCAGGGATTAGAGCCGTCTTCGTTGGTTGGTGTCGTTGACGGGACCTTTTTCTTTGGTCAGATCAGCTCTTCAGCAGGTTGTGGACTTCCTCGTCTTCTTTGCCGAGAGTTGCTTCTCTCCATTCCAGTTGTGAAGACTTAGGTCCACATTCAGCCTAGTCTTTCACCTGAAAGTAGCCTTTTGTGGCATATGACTTGTTTAGGGTTCCTGTCTTGTGCTTCGCATGTGCCCTTGTGAGAGTTGTGAGCATTCAAGGGATGGGAATCAGTAGCTCGACTCCGTCTCGGATGCCACAGCAAAGTCCGTACCCATTGGTACCTGTTGCCATGTTCAAGTTCTTCATGATCCCCTCCCTCTTGGACTTTGCAGCCGATGATCCAGATCAGTTGCAGCTAGTCCTGTTAGGGCGCTGCGGTACTTTCTGAAGAGGTCTCGACATCTCTAATGGATGTCGACGACTTTGCACTAGTACTAACTCGCCCAAGAAAGAAGTGTCCAAGGACATGTCTTTCTTTTTGGCCTCATGAGACGATCAGAAGGGCATACTCTGCAGCTGACGTTGATGTCACCTGTACACTCCGCCCGAGAGCTGGCGAAGTCAATGGCTTGGTCCATCCCTCGTATTCCGGAAGTTCTGTTGGTCAGAAAGCAGAGATGTGGTCTCATCAGACCACATTTATGTCTTTCTACCTTTGGGTTTTTGCCCATGAGTCCTTGGAACCCCCTTTCCTTGGACCTGTGGTAGCTGCCCAACAAGTTGTGTTTTCTTACCCGGCTCTTATGAGAGGACAGGTAGCATCTTGCCTAAGGTGTACGGTTCTAGAAGTGAGAGGGATTGCGAGAGTGACTGACCTCTCCTCCTCCTCCTTCTTCATCCTCCTGCTTCTCTTCCTTTGGGTGGAGAATGGGACTTGAACCGACACTTGCTGGAACTGGTGTGTGATGCAGTAAGCTTACACATCAAGCACCCATTCTGTTTTCCTTTCCTAGAGTCATAGAAGCAATCCCTCCTTCCTCTAGCAAGGGGAGGAAGGAAACCCTGGCAATAAGACAAACCCTTTTCTGGTATTTGCCTTACTGCCTCCGACTCTTTAGATTCTTGCTAGCCTATTTCTTGTATAAGTTACGATTCCTCACTCATTTGAAAAGGTCCAGAAGTCTGACAATTGATCTCGCAGTTCCTATACTCCGATCAGTGTGTCAGAGGCATGGTACTCCTCCTCGCTCTTTTGACCAGGAGGAGTGGCCCAGGTGTGGCAAACTCCATTCAGTTCAGAGACTCATTCAGATTCCTCCCTCCAACAAGTGAGTCTTCCTAATGTCAAGGACCAATGGTTTGTATATTGTTTAGGAACAAATCACAGTTTTTAAAAGTAAATTGTATTTTTTGTAAGTATACAAACCTGAGGTCCTTTACATTACATTTACGCTCACCTCATACCACCCCTCAATCTGAAACCTGGGCCGAAAGGCAAGTTGGAATGTTTACATTCTGGCAGGCGGGACTCCTGCCTACCGGATGGTAGTTACTGCCTAACCACCTTGTTCAAGAGTTTTAACAGCCGTTTCCAGATTTGCTGTAAGCAGTTCCTAATGTAAAGGACCTCAGGTTTGTACAGTTAGGAAAAATACAATTTTCTTTAAAAAATTGTGACTTTGTATGGGTATACAGTACCTGTATGGTTTATGTAATCTTAAACTTATCATTATTTCTGATAATGTACAGGATTGGTGTTTGAACTGTTAAAATAGGTAGTTACAAGCATTTTAGTTAAAGGTAGACAGGTTATGATAAAAAAAATGTTTCACTAATTTTCAAATGTTAATATTAATGTAGGTGTATAATATCTCCTGTGGCGGAGTAGGTGGGCTGGGAGAAACTTGAAAGATCTGTTAGATTGTAACAAGTTATCCCGACCCAAGGTCAACAAATTCACAACGAAGGACCAAATCTGCATGACTGGAGCACGGCAACTCAAAAGAAGTCCTAACATCCTTCTTAGGATTAAAGGGACTTCGATACCTGTAGAAGCGATCGTGGAAGGAGTTTCAGTCCTCTTGGAAAGATTATTGAACTGATAAATCAGATTTACAACCTCTGCATAAGAGGAAAGAAACTCCTGGTTATCTAAATCCTCCACCTCCTATGGAATCTGACTCCCGAAGTGGAGGGAACAGGGAGATCCTGAAGATCTGCTCTGGAAACCAAAGAACCTTTCTCGCACGACTGATGTTAATCCTCCCCCAGCCTGGTAGTGCCATGCCCATGGCCCAGGGAAGATGAACGATGGCCGTGGTCTCTGCTCCTTGGTCCTGAACATGAATGACTTACATTCCTCACGTCTGACTGCTCCAGAGACGAATTACGACCTAGCCTACCCACACTCCTGTGGTCGTGACTCACTGAGGAGGAACCACGAACACCTCTGGGTGAACAAGACCTGGATCGACGGCCTGGTGGACGACTACTATTCCCCATCCCTTAACGGCCTAGAAACTGCACAGCCGTTCACATCTGCCTGGGCGTTATCAGAATAATCTGCAATATGAGATCTCTTGATCGGAGCGCTGACATGCTTCCTCCAAACATTAATAGGTCGAACTGGAGACACAGGCACTACTTGCATTTCCTTTTAGAGAGAGGTCCTTGTATATCCGAGTCCGCTGGACGAATGCTATCATCCACGTATTTCTGTACTGTTCTTGAAGATGTTCAAATATCCCCTACGTCTGTAGCCTTCTGAGGATGAATGAACGTGGGAGAACCACGGTCATGTACAGCTGATGACTTGGGAGCCACTGCCGATTCCAGAACACGCCTCCTGACTGGGATGTGAGTGTCCCAGCTCCAGCTCGAAGAAGAAGGAGAAATGATCCTTCTTTTCTTGGCACTAGGATCAGACACGAAGTCCCTAATTCTGCAACACTTGACCGGAGAACACACAGACAACACCGACAACTGAGATGCTGGTGATAATGTAGAAGGAGAAGAAGAAGAAGACGCAGGAGATTCATGTCTCTTCTTCGTACAGGCATGATTACACTTCTCTTCAATCGCCAAATCCAGTTTCTCTAAAACTGCTTTGACTAGGAAATCCACAGAAGGAGCAGGTGACGACCTCATAGTAGGAGGCTGTGACGTCACTAAAGTAGACGAAGCTGATGGTGACGTCACGGAGGGAACTGGCTTTGACGGTCACAACAGCAGAACAATCACATGTGGAGGCTGTTGGTACCACTGTTGGCAGAACACGGGATGACCCATAATGATGCACAGCTAGTACAGTTTGCGGCCCGCTAGATGTCACAGCACTAGACCCCATATAGTGAAGACCCGGAGGAGCGGGAACAGCCATGGTAGATGGTACTGGGCACCAGGAAGCCAAGCAGTGGGACAACAGGCCATCCAAAGTTGGTACTCCTGAGAGGCGTAATGATGCCCAAACACTCGCCATCTTCTATGCATCAGAGACTGGAAAGAGTGACAAAGATGGCGATGCCCCCCCTCCTTGAAGGGAAAGAAGAAGCATAAATAGACAAAAAAATCTCCCAAAACCCCTCCTGATACAGTACTTCCCTTGACGAGCCATTGGAGGGACAAGAAAGGGTATGGGAAAAATCAAGTACAGAAAGCAAAGCAACTGGAACAGGCCTCTCAAGAGAAGGGACAGCCTCAAGAGGAGGCTGATGGAGACGTAGAACCAGCCAACCAGGATGGAGTCTTCGTCATCCTCTTGTGCTGATCCTTCTCAGGGAACCTTTTCCACTGATCAAGAATGACATTATGAACAAGGATTAGTGACATGACATACATTTGCTCTGCTACTGCATGTTGGATGAGGATCCATATTTATGGAGGGTAGGAAACGTGAACAAGGGAAACCTCCTACACCAGGGCACAACCTCTTAGGTTTTTGGGATCCAGAGCTGGAACTAGCAGGAGGGTTTTGGGTATCCATGATAAACACAACTCTTCCTCACAAGCACACAAAACCTTCACACTGAAACAGAAAGAAAACATGGTCAAACAAAGAACTGGCTTTAGTGAGGAGAGAAAGAACAAGACGTCCTCACTTAAAGAAAACTGAGACGTCACGAGTCCCAGCTTGGGTCGGTGGCTGTCCCACCTAACTCATAACAGAGGACAAATGCCACCAGTTCCTTGCATATACAATTCTATTGAATTTTTTATCGGTTCCATCTGGCACTAGAAGGTTTATCGTAATGTTAAGACCCCAGGTTTGTTAGCTATGAAAAATACAAATTATTATGAAAAAATATGATTTCATTAAGGAAAATTTACTAAATTAGGTAACATTTTAGCACAATTCTTTGCTTTTCCCAATCTTTTATTACTGTTGCGAAGTCTCCCACGGGGTGGGATGTCAATCATCTTGACATATTGACCAAGGGTAGCACCCAGACAAATGGATTCATTCTCTCTCTCTCTCTCTCTCTCTCTCTCTCTCTCTCTCTCTCTCTCTCTCTCTCTCTCTCTCTCTCTCTCTCTCTCTCTTCCTGTGAATACCGGGGTTGGCTGTAATAAATTAATGAGACCAAGACATTTCTAGACTCATAGGGCCTACCAAACAATATTCTTTCCCCAAATGGAGGTGAATTTATAAGCAGTGTAAGGTTAAAGAAACTGACAGCCAGGTTCAAAGAGACCAAAGGCAGTTGATTAAGTAATTGCAGAATTTATTTTGATCACTTGGTTTTTTCTAGTTAGGTACCTAACACTGACCTTACAATTTTTGTCACAGGCAGGTGATGTAAGACAGTCTACAAGAGGTGCTTCAAACATTATCAGCAACCATGATTATGGACGATTAGTTTGGGGAAAGACTGGCACCTCTAGGCCCTGGCCAGGTAGGTCACGTAGTAGTGTTTCAGTAGTCTGTTGTTCTCATTTGTTTTAATTTTTGTAACATGCAAGTGTGGATATTGTATTTTTACATTGTTAGAAATTTCAGACTTATAAGGCATTATAAGGGAAATTGCATAAGTAGATGAGATAATGATGAAAGAAAGATGGAGATAGCTCAGACTAGTCTTTTCACAACCACTGGAAGAATACTAGATGATAATGTCAGCTGGGTTCCAATTGGCACCATGAAAGAGGAGATTTGTGAGAAGGGTTGCTGGAGATGAGCAGAGATTTGTGGAAGGTAAAGTACAGGCAATACCTGAGTGGCAGAATTTCACAGCCCCTTTGTGTCATGCACCGTTGGAGGCTATGATAATGAGAGCAGTCAATTGAAAATATGTGCCTACTCAGTCAGACACCTCATGAGATGCCTACTTGCAACTGAAGGTGATTTGAATTTTGATTTGCAATGGCTTGATTGCAGTGATGTTGAAGAGTAATTTTCTTTTCAGTATTAATCTTAGACATTTTTAGCCAACATTGCATACAGACGACAATTCCTCACACCTATACATGAGTAAAGAATTAAGCAGGTTTGGTTTAAGTGATACACAGTTCACAGTATTAAAGTAAGTTTTTAGGATTCTTTCAAGTTGATGGTCTCATATGATGAAAGATATATTTTTAATATGAAATAAAAATTCAGTTAATTTTTTTCCTTTTGTAGTATACTGAAGGATTAGCAGAAATATGTACAAGTATGTAAATATATTTGTTCAGGAGAAAAATACTAGCCTTTGCAAAGGATTTTAGATCATATATCGTGTCAAAATCTTACCCAAAACACCAAATTGTGACCCAAAATGTCCTAAAAACCCCAGGTTCTATGCTAGAGTGTGCATGGATCCATTCCTTGTACTGTCCCCATAAGGTTCTTTGCAGTGTTCGCATGGCCCCTAGCTGCAACCACTTTCTCCTGTTACTGTACCTCCTTTCATATTCTCTTTCTTCCGTCTGACTCTCTACCCAGTCTAACAATTGTTTCATAGTGCAGCCATGAGGTTTTCCTCCTGTTACCCCCTTTCAAACCACCTTACTGTCAGTTTCCCTTTCAGCACTGAATGGCCTCATAGGTCCCAGTGCTTGGCCTTTGACCTAAATTCTAAATATTGGCTGTGTTTGACTATTTGTAATGCTGTATTTTCTGTATGTAACTGATATCATCATATTTTTGTTTATTGTATTATGTTACATTGCTGTTGTTTTATTGAGGTTTAGTATTGCATTTTTTAACATTTTTTTTATTTTAACATTTACCAACATTTCTATTACTGTGAACCTCTTTTAAAACAAATTTACCACCTTTCCCATTATGATGAAGATCTTGTGTTCTGGTACAACAAAAACACTAGCTATCTGTCTATTTCTTCTTAGTGAAACTGGGGGTTTTCTTCCAATTGTACCTGAAGATCCTTGCACTTCATCTCCTTTATTTGAATTGCAAAAAGTGCCCCAGTGGCTGGCATGACAGCTTTAATTTCATTAAATCAGAATCAACAATACCTGCTCCATTAGTTATTGTGTTATCCTTTTTTTATTGCCCAACTTGTTGCTAGTCCTGATACTCAGTCAAAGCCTCAAAATCGACTTATATGTGATATAACAGCACAGTAATCATATTTTTGCCGATACATATCTTGCAGTTGGCTCACTGCAAAAACTGCCTCTGTTGTTGACTTTTGCATAAAGTCAAACTGACGATGATCAAGTTTGACATTTTTCCAGCTTTTCAAAATTTTCGTACCCAACTCGGGCAACCTCCATATACCAATTTTTAATGCTTCCTTTTTCCTTTTGTCAGTTAATGTCATACTTTATTATATTCCACTGTTTTAGTCCTTATTTTTTCCATGCATTAAGAAAATTAATTGTTTTTCCTAATGGTCTTTGGCTTTAACATTTTTCATCCTCCCAAAGGCCATTATAATAATTTTCTCTCATCCATTGAGAATTTTCCTTTCAGGGGCAGAGAGGGAAGTTATACAAGTTTCTTTTTTATCAGCCATTTTACTTTTCATTCTCTTGTAGGTACCTGGTTGTTCAAAGTACTGCTTTCATGCATGCTGCATCTGTATCCATGGTCTACTTTGCATGCCTTGTCATGATTGGCTTATTTATACGGTATAGTACATGCAAAAGCTTATGCTTCTACTAGTATTGTGCCTTTTAGAAAATAGTGCTTTTTTAATGATGCATTATGTAAATCCCTTAGCCTGCTTATATTTGAGAAATAAATGTACTGGTTTCCTTGTAAATTCTTGATTGTTTATTGTGTTATGCAACTTGCTAACTGCCTTGTGTTTCTTTTCTCATGCTTTTTATCCATGCTCATGTTCAGTCGCTCTATTAGATATTCAATAAGACCTGCTTTTGTCTCAGCTCTTTGTACATCCATGTGTTTATTGCAAGTTACAAACATTCTTACTTATACTATTATGACACCAAGTGAGATGAACTAATCATCTACCAGGTTCCTAGTTCAAAATTAGCGGAAGTTGTTTTTTGACAGTGGCTGTGACTGTCCCTGTTAGGAAAGAACTGTCTTGCCATTTAAAAGCTAATATCAAAACATATACTCTGTGAAAATTAAATAGTGATAATGAGAGATTGCTCCTAAAGTGAATAATTGTATCATTGTACTAAGAGCTGTAAGCTGACTAGATTTTAATATATAGAGTACTTGATTTTGTTTCATCATCAGTGTATGTGAATTACAGGCTTTATTATTTTATGTACTTTGTGTCCATCATCTAGTGAGAATTTGAATTATGTTTTCCCCTTGGTCAGTAATTATTCTGAAGTTATGTGGTTTGGGGATTGGTGTGTTCATCCATGTCAAAAAGGGTACCTCCTACAGTGTTCCTTGCTTGACTTTACTGTAAACAAGAATAAAAGTTTTTACAGTTCTTCCTTCTGTCTTACTTTTCATGCTTCCCCTTGGTCTCTTCTACCTTACTATCCAACTTCTTTGACTTACCTTGCTCCAGTTTCACTTCTCAGTTGAGAAGAACTCATTTGAATAAGTCCCTTGGATGTCGAGAAATGTGACTTAGTGGTTTTGTTAAACCAATAATAATGGTTCTGTGTTTATTAGATTGTGAGTATTAGCGCAATAGGTGTGAATTATTTTTACTATTAGCTCCTGTTTATAATTCAAAGTATGAATTATTAGTGATGTTTTTGGGTTAAACTGTTCCACTTGGAAGAATTACAAGAACATTAGGTATTCAGGTACTTTTTATACTCAGTGTATTACTGTGCTTTCCCTCGTTTGTCTTTTTAGAAATGAGGATACCTTGTATTACCATGGAGATTGGTTGAATTATCTAAGATGATAATAGTACAGTTGACCCACAAATTTTGCAGATTTATGGCAAGGATTTTATTAATTCTGGAATTTTCATCAGTAATTAAATTTTTTTTTTTACATTTGCAGCCATTTACATAAACACAGAAATGACTCGCTTAGGCTAGAAATGTAATGGAAAGCATAAGAAGAAATTTAGCAGCTTATGAATTACACTTAATAATACACCTAGTAATGATTATGCTCTTTAGCTTTCTTAACTACAGATAAATAGAGAGGGTTGGAGTCATTAAAGGCACCTGTCTGTAAAATATTTACCAAAACAAGTATGAAATGAAATTTGGAAAAGAAACTAGGGATGGAGCTGAGAAGAGGAAGCAGAAATGCATAAATTTAAACAAATGAAAAATCCTACTGTAAATACCAAAGATATCTTTCAGTGCTCTAACATGAATACTTAACACAACTTTATTAATAACTGAAATCTTTTAACAGTTACAGTTCATAGAACAACTGAGGAACTACATATCTTGTTTGGGGGATGCCAGCATCTTTGTTTCAGTTCCCAGCCTTAGTCCATGTTTGCACTCGTGCAGTGATAAGTGCTTTTGTGGTTCTTATTTATGTATTTCAGCACAGGAGCTAATTTTTGAATTTAGCCATGAACCAAAAGCTTGAAGCTTTTAATGCTGCTAAAAGTGCTACAAAGAGGCAAAAGAAAGCTAAGGCCCAACAAAAATAGAATGAACTTACATTTTCTACCTTCTGTGAGCTCATAGGCTCTGGTTAGCCAGGATTATAGCATCACCAAAAGTAATGGGGTACAAGGACACGTCAATCTGTGAATGCTGCAGCTATGCCAGGAGATGCAAAAACAATGCATCATAACAAAATTCCTGTCTCTCTCATGTGGTAATAGCTTTTGTTCCTACACAAATACAGACCTTCAGTCTTTACATAGGGTTTAGTTTGCAGAGAGAGCTAGAATGGCCATTTAACTTTCAAACAAGGTAGTTAACTACCAGTGGTAGGGATGGAAACCCTGCCCACTCATTGGTACGCGCTTCACTTTGCTTTCGGCCACCGTCGAGCCAAGACGTCTGCTATGATCTCTGCCCGACTGCTGTTCGACTTTCTTTTTGTTTTTTGGTTTTGTGATACTGTATGAGTGTGTTTATTTGTTTGCCTTATATCTATAATATAAACCCCTAACTTGCACAGCCTGGGGAGAGGAAAGCTTTGGTTTTAGGCGTTGTCCTGGAAACCTGTAATCAGTTCCTCTCCTCATTAGAGATAAATCCTCATACTTGTGTGCATCATGCAGGAAGCATGAGTCCGTGTAGTGAGTATCATGTCTGGCCTTCCAAATGGTGGGTGAAGTTTGCCCGGGAGAAGTAGGGTCATCCAGTGTCATTGGGATACAATACATTACTCCGCTGGTGACATCGAGGATTCTCTCTGATTCCTTCTCACTCCCAAAACACCTCCATCTGCTGTTGGTACTCGTAAGGGAGTGGTTTTCTCCTTCGTTGTCTCCTACTGCTTTGTCAGTAGAGAGCCAACGTATGGGAACAGTTGACTGGTTTGACCTCTCTCTGGCAGTTTCCGTTCGCTCAGGAGGGGAATTATCCTTTTTGGGGCAAAGGGAGATTGCCTCCCTTAACCCTTAAGGGATGGGCTAATTATATATCATGCAGCCCCAAAGACCGGTTGGCCAATTTAAGAAAAAAAACAAATCAATGGAAAGCAGAAGATATGCAAATGCACGTGGTGTAAGAAAGAAAATGTTAACAAATTTTCCCTAACTTCCATGGGAAGTTGAAAGTGACTATTTACAACCCTGTGTGGGGCCTATTTTACAAAACACTCGTAAATTTTACCAAGTTATACATGTTTTTCATAATAATGTATTTGATTTTATTTTGTAAAATTATAATTACAGCTCAACTAATATCATAACAGATAAGAACTAAAATCAGAAACAAATTCTGAGTATATTTGTTGTAAAATATTTACGTAAATTTACTGAGATCGGGAGATGCTGTAACTTTTTTGGAGGTATACATGTTTTTCAAATTATGCACTTTTCTTTGCAAAATTACAATTATAACTGACATCGTATCATAGAATTTGCAAAATTACAATTATAACTGACATCGTATCATAGAATTTGAAAAATTACAATTATAACTGACATCGTATCATAGAATTTAAGTACTAAAACCAGCAGCAATCTCTGAGTATATTTATTAGCAAATACAGGCAGTCGGTTTCTGACCGGTTCGACTTCTGACGTTCGAGGATTCTGGCGCTTTTCAAATATATTCATCGAAATTATTTCAACTTCTGCGCATGTTCGGGGGTTTCTGACGGCGTAAATGCGCCCCGATCCGGCCGGAAGAAATATGGCCCTAAAATGGCAGAATAATCATAATTTGAAGGTTTTTGATGCCAAAACTCAATAATAATGCAGTTTACATCGTTTTCCAATGCACCAGAGCATTAAAGTAAGGTTGTCTTATGATTTTTGGCGATTTTCGGCGATGTTCGACTTCTGGCGATTTTCGGGTTGACGGCGCAGAGCGGAACCCCGTCGTAAACCGGGGACCGCCTGTAAATGAAAAAGACCTCATGGGAGAGAGAGGGCAAGACATTCCCCCTTCAAGTCAAGAACAATACTGATTTCATGAGATGCCCAATGCTTGAGCTGGGCTGAATTCTAAAGTTGCCACAATTCATTTATGGTCCATTGAAGTGATGGAAGCTCTTTCCCACTCGATACAGCCAAATCGTTTGGCATGTAGTATTAATACTCCTCGGAGGGGATCCGTCCATCACTCAAAACTGTTTTAGACCTCATGAGGGGATCCGTCCATTAAGGGTTAACCCGTCTTGTTTTTCAGGTGTTGTGGAGCCTGGGAAGTCAAGTATTGAGGGTTTGATCTACTACTTGAAGGCTTCCAAAGACCTTCCAGAACTGCTGCCACCATAACTGTGACTACAGTACTGCAGTCTACAGTTGCGGTGTCTACCTGTTCAAGGGCCATCACTACGTCGATGAAACATTAGATCATGCCTCCAGTAGTGTACCTACTAGTGTTGCCTCTGCATCATCTTCACTTGGTAATGTCCGTCTCCACACCCTGCTGTTGAAAGGCCTGCCGCGACCAGCAGAAGAAGTCGAAGAAGCGGAATCGAGAATCATCATTGTCTTCGTCTTCATCTTCTTGTGTTGTCACCTCCTCCCCTTCTTCTTCCAAAGCTAGCAAGCAGAGGAAGAAGAAGGCTGCCTCTCCCAGCCATAAGGAGTCCCGTAGGGCTTCTGATGGTCAGTCTTCTTCCACGGAAGAGGCTGAGGGATCTCTTGTTTGCTCTCCCACCCTGTCTACAGACGCAGGAGCAACTGCTGCACAGGGTTACATGGACCCCCATGGCACCAGTACTGGTCCCGGGAATTCACCTTCCTGGGGCGGTAAGGATTCTTCTACTCCTGCATGCAGTTCCACGGACCCCTGTAGTACCGGTACCAGTCCTTGGAAGCCACCTTCCCGGTCCAGTAAGGGTCCCCAGTCTAAAAGACCTAGGCCCGACCCAAAGAGAGAGAGTGAGTTCAGAGCCTGGAGGCGCTCACTCACCCCTGCCTGTTCTCATATGGGAATGGTACCAGGGTCCTGGAACAGTGACGCCGGCCTACCAGTCCGCTCACTTGGGAAAGGCAGGAGGAGGTCCCCCTCCCGGTCTTCTACTGTAGAGGCCCCAGCTTCTAAAAAGACTGTAGCATGTCTTTGGGACAGCCCCTTCCACGCTTGCATAAATAGGACTGCTCTTCCCTGGACAGCCCCCGTCCACGCTCTCATGAGCGGGACCGCTCTCCCCAGGACAGCCCCTGTACACGTTCGTGTAAACAGGCCTGTTCTGCCCGACCCATACAGCCATCATACACGTGGGTCGACGACCGCCCAAGGCCTTACTCACCCGCCAGGGCTTCAGCCTCCGGCAGGTCAGGTAAGGGTGCTAGGGTCTCTCGCCTGTCCTCTCCACCATTTTCGGAGTTTTCCATGAACCAGGAGCTGGACAGGCCTAGGGTTCAGGACTAGGAACATTCACACTTCCATTCCATCCCTACCACAGAAGCATATGCTCTAGGTTCGACCCTTGGACCGGACCAGTTGTGTGCTCAAGTGCTAGAGAGATCACCAGGGGGCTCTGGCAAGCATCCCTCTCCTGCAGAGGCAGTAACCCTGGGAGACCATGACCTGGAAGGGCTCGAGTGCCCTATGCCCCAGGACTCGGACACCCCCAAGTCTCTGTGGGTTTGCCGTGTTTGTGACTTGCTGAAAGGGCCTTGGACCAGGTGAATTCTCTTGTGTATTAGCAGGACAATGCACATAGGTTTAGTCGATCACGCAAGACACTTCCTCAGCTTCTCACTTACCAGGGAAAATATTTCATTAACTTTGAGAGTCCTTTGCTGACCAAACAGGTTGTCCCAGACCTGGTTCGCCTGTGTCGGGGTCCGTTGTTGGACTGCCTCCATGCAGAGGTAGTTTCCCTGTCGCAGCTGGAGGCAGCAGGAATAGAATCGACTGCCATGGCAGCATTCCAGATGGTCTCATGGATGGATCTTTGGTCCCTGAAGTGGTCAAGATTGCTTCTTCCTCTTCGGGTTCTCGTAATTCCGAGGAGAAAGCCACATTCAGGAGGCTGATGTTGTCTGGAGGCAGAACCATCTCTTACTTAGTTCACCAGACAACTAACCTGTGGGCGAAACTGGTGCTTGAGAGGAGAGATGCTGTCTTGACTCAGGTCACCAGGCTTTTTGGTTCTGAGTTGGCTTTGGCACTCAGGAATGGACTGGTAGTGGGTTCTGCTTCCCTCTTCCCTAGAGGAAAGGTGGATGCCGCAGTGGACAGGTGAAGGATCGAAAATAATGATCTGCTTGTTCACTAGGCTGTGGCCAAGATCTCCAGGTCTTTGTGTGACACTGCAGCCCGACCTTCAAGTCAGGCTGGCCCTTCCTCTTCAGGTCCTAGGAAGTCCCAGGTGTCCAAGGGCCCCCCACAGGAACACCCAGTCTTCTTTTGCCCCTGCTAGGAAGGGTGCTCAGCAGCATTCCGTTCAGCCCCCTGCCCATCCGGGGAAAGGGGCAAGGGTAAGAAGAAAGGGAGGATGCTAGTGTTCCTCCCCACCTGCTGCCATTGATGGTTGGGTACCTGTCAAGCCATTGGGCAACATGTCAGCAATTTGGATTGGAAACCTTTGAGTTCCTGCCACCCCTCACCAATGCTCCAGTCCGCTTCCAGACATTTGCTTCCAGCTCACTGATAAACCTCGCCCTATGGGAAGAGGTGAAGGTGATGCTGAAGAAGACGCTGTAGAAGTCATGATAGATCAGTCTCCAGGGTTTCTGCAGCTGTCTTTTTCTGTAGAGAAGACAATGGGTGGCAGGAGACTGGTCATAGGTCTTTCTCTCCTGAGCTGATTTGTTCGCCAGGCTCGGTTCAAGTTGGAAACGGTACAGTCAGTACTTGATGCTATCAGGGAGTCCAACTTCATGCTTTTGGTGGACTTAATGATGCATATTTTTGAATACCCACCCACCAGTCCTCTCGCAAGTACCTCTGATTTACCTTCAGGGAGACGATGTTCTAGTTCAGAGTACAGGCAGTCCCAGGTTCTGACGGTTCCGACTTCTGACGTTCGAGTTACGGCCTTTTCAAATATATTCATCAGAAATTATTTCCTGGCTTCGACGCATGTTCGGGAGTTCTGAGCGGCGTCACGCGATCCACGACGGAAGAAATATGGCCCCAAAATGGCAGAATAATCATAATTTGAAGGTTTTTGATGTAAAACTCAATAATAATGCAGTTTACATCGTTTTCAATGCACCCAGAGCATTAAAGTAAAGGTTTTTCTTATGATTTTTGGCGATTTTCGGCGATGTTCCGACTACGGCGATTTTGGTTGACGACGGCGCAGAAGCGGAACCCCGTCGTAAACCGGGGACCGCCTGTACTTTGTTTAGGGCTCTCAACCACTCCCCAGGTATTCACCTACGTTCCTGTTCACATTGGATACACCCTTCTGGGGTATCTCAACGATTGGCTAGTCCAGGTGAGCTCTCGTTTTCTATTGCCCTGGGGCAGAGACCAACTTCTCGAATTTTGTCGCGACCTAAGAGTCCTGATCAATTTTGAGAAGTCCGATCTCACACCTAAGCAGAGGGTAAAGTATCTGGGCATGCTAATAGATATGGCAAGAGCAAGAATCTACCCCTCAGACTGACGTATCAGCAGGTTCAGAGAGGCAGCTCAGTTGTTCCTGTCTCGACAAGACCAAGCAGCTCGGCAGTGGCAAGTTGATTTTGGTCATCTGTTGTCCTGGGAGAAGTTGGTCCCTCATGGGCAGCTTCACCTTCGTTCACTTCAATGGAGGATGAAGGGGTTTCGATCTCCGACAAGAAACCAGTTCTTCCCAATTCATCTCTTGGAGGCAGTAAGGAAGGACTTATCCTGGTGGCTAGGAACCTCAAAATAGTAGTGCCATTAGGCACTCCCTCTCCCAAGATAATCTGTTTTCGGACACATTGACTAAGGGATAGGCTGCACACCTAGAAGAGTTGCTGGTTTTAGATTTGTGGAACTGGAACGACTGACACTTCCACATCAGTATTCTGAAACTCAAGGCGGCATTTTAGCCCTACAAGAGTTTCAGGATCGGGTGATGAGGCACTCCGTGGTGTTGATGAGTGACAATTACACGGTACGTAGTGGCATACGTCAACGAGCAAGGGGCGGGGGACTGGTTTCCCTTCAGCTCCACATGTTGGCTGTGCAAGTGCACGAGTGTTAGGTAGCACACTCGATAGAGCTGTCATCCAGGTACATTCTGGGGAACTGGAACGTAGTGGCAAAGAAGCTCAGTCACCAGGGTCAGGCAATAGCAACATGGCTGCAACACCCAGACATTCTGGAAAGATTTCCTAATCTTTGTTACCTCCCAATCATAGATCTCTTTGCAACCCAGCACAACAGGAGCTGCCGGTGATCTGTTCTATTGTTTCAGAACCATGGGCAATTATAGAAGACACCTTCCAACACCCATGGGACAATCTCGAGGCTAACGCTTTTCCTCTGTTTTGTCTGATTCGCCGGATGATTAACAGGGTCATGATCACCCCGAATCTCAGGTTAACCCTGGTGGCTCCCAAGTGGCCACATGCTGAGTGGCATCCAGACCTGCTAGTTCTACATTCTTAGGTACCGACAGAGATTCCCCCTTGGCACAACCTGCTATGTCAGACACACATAGAGAAGTATCACCAGGATGTGGAAGGTCTGTCACTTCACGCCTGGAGACCATCCAGCGTCTTTTGCGAGCGAGGGGTTTTTCTCGCCACACAATGACACAGGTATCTGGATACCAGGGGAAGTGGACCGTCTCCTGTGGGTGGTGTTGTCAACGTGGTCTCTCTCCAGTAGGAGCTACTCTTCAGCAGGTAGCAGACTTCCTCGTCCTTCTTCGCCGAGAGAAGCTTCTCTCCGTCTCAGCTTTTCTGGGGCTACAGAGGGCAGTTGAACATCCCATATGTTCAACTGCCCTTGGCCAAGTCCTTCACTTGAAGGGCATCGATTTCCCTTCCTCATGGGAGATCTACATGCTGTTGCTAACTGTTAGCATACCCACCCGTCAGGAAGATCCCTGGTTTTCCACTGTAGCGCCTTTGGGGTCAGGACTAACCATATCACCTACTGATACACAGTGTAGTCGAATTTGTTTGAGATCATGGCAACAATGTTTTAAGAATAATGTCTCTGATGACCACCCTGTAGGCTACATTCGGAGACTTCTTCGAAAGAGACATTTCCTGAAGAAGGCCAACGATGTACTTACTTTCCTAAGATCATGTGACCTAGGAAAGGAGTGTGGATTTGCCTTTTTAATGAGGGACACTAAAATTATTCTCAGGCCTTGTAGGGAGATTGGTTTGTTTGTGCTAGGGTGTGAGAAAGTAGAACTCTCTGGGATGTTTGCTGTGACCTCTAGGTAAACCTTGGGGGAAGGTGTGACAATACTACAACCAAAACAGCATGCTTAGGTAAGTCACTGTAGAACCATTTCCTAAAACATAAGTTTATGTTTAGTTTCTTGTTCTTTTTTACCAAAACCTAAGGGGTATTTGGAATAAAGAATGGGGCTTGAAACTTGTGGCTTGACCTCGGACCAGAAATTTTTTTTTGGGGGGTGTTGTTGGGATTAAAATTTGAGCGCTTAAGCCATTTCATCACCTGTCAATTTCTTTTTTAAAACCCCTTTAGGATGAAACAAGTGACTACGCTATCAAAAAACAGGTTTTGACATAGAAAAAAACCTATTTTTGGTAGTTGCTGTTGAGTCCTCAAAACCCACCCACTTCCCTGACGAAGAGGTAAGGGATTTGGACGAGGAAGCATCCTGCATTGACCAACAGAAAGTAATGGTTTCTTGGTCTCCGCACCAATCCATTGTCAATAATATGGTGGACTGTGCGTGCACATTAACCACTTCCTCTTCTTGCAGGTTTTGGCAGAGGAAAGAACCAAGGTACAGCTTCACTGTAAAATAAGGGAAAGAGCCCTCTTATCTTTGAGTCCATTACGTACTCCATCACCTGTTATAGTGTTTACCATTACGACACAATACCTGGCCACGAGACCAACTAAAAGAGAATTCTTTAATATTAGTTTGGTCAACATGGAGCTCTGACAGACCCATGGAAGGTAACTCCTTGAGGACTTGACAGCGACTATCAAAAATAGGTTTTTCCTACGTCAAAACCTGTTTTTTACATCATTTGACTGTATGCTTTTGCTACTAGATATGTGAAATTTAGTATTTCAGTTTCTTTTATTTAGAGAATGTTTTTAGTTCCACAATATTGAAAGCATATATATATACTTTGTTCTTAAGTCTTTGATTTAACTTGTAACTTTAGATATGTTTTTTCAGCTGTGATTGTTTGCTATGAACAGTGTGGAGAGCAGAGGCCACCTGCAGACAAAGCATGGCTTTTGTGGTTTGGAGATTATCGAATAACAATGGTAAAACATCAGTTTCATTTTTTTTTTTAACTCTTAATGTCCATTTCTTGTCATTATGAATTGCAGATTTAAGTACTACTAGAGGTACAACTTTTGTATTTATTTAGTATTGTAAAAAAATCCTTGAACAGTCATGGGTGTTAATTAA
Source organism: Macrobrachium rosenbergii (assembly GCF_040412425.1). Taxonomy (NCBI): domain Eukaryota; kingdom Metazoa; phylum Arthropoda; class Malacostraca; order Decapoda; family Palaemonidae; genus Macrobrachium; species Macrobrachium rosenbergii. The sequence goes on along the minus strand of NC_089791.1, from coordinate 49,336,576 downwards.
AGTTAAGGTGCTGTCATTTTAGGAAGTTAAATTTTTTCTCAGGAATGTAGTTTTGAAATTTATACCAAGAGTAAGGGACACAATATACGTCAGTTTTAACAGAGAAAAACCCCCATGGAAAAAATTTAAGGTTTTGCTGACCTAAAGATTTGTTGTATTGAAAAGGGAATGTTTTTCAGGGTCAAGAATTATTATCAGGTTTAACTTCCTGCCCTCTTGAATGGCAAGGGCCAACTGTATTTAATATTTTTATGTAGGAGGTTCACATACAAAGCTTGGACTTCTGTAATCCTATCTATTAAGGCGGCCATACACGTACGCGACTGGCGCGCTGATTTCATAGTGATTGGCGCGAACCGGTCAGTCTTTAACGTGTATGTAGGCTATTGATGCCAGTCCTGTCGACTGACCTGTCCCGTCGTCATTTCAGCATGTTGAACTGACTGGCGGCGTGATGACTGGCGCGTCTTGCACGGGCCAACTCCTTTTACATGCTTTTATTTAACCTTCCCTCTTCCATCCCCTTCCTCCTCCCTCGCCCACCCCCTCCCCCAGCACACGATCAAGTGTTAATTTAGCTGTGGCCTTCCCCCTCCATCCCTTCCTCTTCCATTCCCTTCCCCAGCCATTCCCCTTCCCCTTCCCAAGCACATGATCAAGTGTTAATTTAGCTGTGTCCTCACCCTCCCTTTCCCTCTTCTATCCCCCTTCCCATCCCCTCCCCTTCTCTCTCCCCCTTCCGGAGCATACTATCAAGTGTTAATTTAGCTGTGTCCTCCCCTCCCATGCACCACCCCTCTCCCCCTTCTGGGTATCGATCAAATGTTAATTAGCTGTATCCTCCGCTCCCCTTCCCTCCTCCCCAAGCACCCACGATCAAAGGTTAATTTAGCTATCCTTCCCTCCTTCCCTCTTCCATCCACCTTCCCCTCACTTCCACCAGCCCCTTTCCCACCCCCTTCCTCCTCCACCCCTCCCCTCCATCCCCTTCCCATTTTCCTCCCCTCGCCTCCTATCCCCTCTCCTTCCATCTTCCCTCCCCTCCACTTCCCCCTTCCCTCTTCCATCCTCCCCTTTCCTTCTTCATCCCCTCCCATTTCCTCTTCCCCTCACCTTCCTACTCCCCTCACCCTTCCCCCTTCCCTCCTCCTCCCTCGTAAACAGATATCAATTTAGATTAACTTTGCAGTTATACATCGGTTACAATTTCTGTCAAAACTAAAAAAGTACAAAAATAAAAAAAATATTAAAATGCACTATACAGTAAGCATTAATTTTTTGACTTTCAGGATTTTCTTACAATTAATCATGTCTAACAAAAATATAAGCGTGGGCGCCAAACCTGGAAAGGAAATGCTACAGGAACAGAATATAATTTTTTGATTTATTGTAGCATTTCCTTACATGTTTGGGTTACGCTTTTATTCCCCCAATAGACATGATTAATTATAAGAAAATCCTGGTGTGTCTTAAAAAAAATAATATATTTACTTTTTATGCATTTTAATAAAAGCGTGTTTTAATTTTTTAATTTTTATTAAGACCTAGGCTGATGGATAAAAAATAAAATCACTGTTCTTTTTCAATCCAAATTTGTTCTAACTTGTTCAATGATACAGACATAAATATGTATGTTTAAGGCTCATTGTGCATATCTGTAAATCTGCATTTGCCTTCATTTTGATATATATGTGAAATATCTCGCTACACTGTACGCTAACAAAACCATCTGAAATACAGTAGCCTACAATAAAATGTCATTGAGTATATATAGAAAAAAAGATGAAATATACAGTAGTATAAAGGAGTATAATAGAATAAAAGGTCTCGAAGGTATCATCAGTCATTCTTAAATAATTTCTTTTCTCTCTTTCTCAGCCATGACTTCCTTCACCCATACTTTACGCTTTTTCTTGCAAATTTCATGTTCGTATTCTCATTATTGCATTAATCTTCCTTTGCTTGGTGCCATGCTTTAACACGACCTAAATCAAAGAGTGGAAACTCACTATCAAGACAGTACAGGACTGCCCTCTTGAAATATGTGTCGAGCTAGTCATCTGCGTGTGTGGGCAATACCCAAGAGGACTGGAGCGTGCGCTAGTCCCGGCAGGACAAACCCGATGCCAGTCGCGTACGTGTATGGCCAGCTTTACTCTTGACTTCTTTATGGTGACCTGAAGAGTTTGATCATAGATGAGAGATGAAAATTGGAGAAAGGGGTATTAAAGAAGATGGATACAAAAGGAAGATTAGGTCAAATGGAACACGTGAAAAGTAAAAGTCAAAGTAATGTAGTGGGCTGAAGGGAAAGCACAAATAACATTTAGGACTGTATAGTAGCCCTTTGTTGGCCGACTCGGTAGAGCTTTAGACTGTCATTCGATGGGCCGGAGTTCAATTCCCATGTCGGTTGATGAAGAGTTAGAGAATTTATTTCTGTGATAGAAATTAATTTCTCGCTATAATGATGGTTCGGATTCCACAATAAGCTGTAGAGTCCGTTGCTAAGTAACCAAATGGTTCTTAGCCACATAAAATAAGTCTAATCCCGGGCCAGCCCTAGGAGAGCTGTTAATCAGCTCAGTGGTCTGGTAAAACTAAGGTATACTTACTTTACTTTAGGACTGTATAGTGTACCACTCAAAGCACCACTGTAAGTGGTATCCCCTACAGAACTAAGAGTTTCAGCTTGGTTTAGTCAGATTGTTTTATATAGTAAATTGTAAATAGGAGGCCAAAACAGTTCAGGTGTATATTTCTCTCTCAGACTTTCACCTTTTTTGTTTAATGATGACATTTTCCATAGTAGGATACACCTTGCCTACTGCTATTCATTATCAGTTCCAGACCTAGTCCCTCTTTCTTGTCTAAACATATAGGCATGTGTTAAAGCATTATTTTTATACATTTAATTTTTCTTTTGCATACTTCTTTTTTTACAAATGTAAGAATATAATGTTACTTTTTCAGGTGCCATTGTCTGCCATCAAGGATTTTGCAAAGTATTTCCAAGGTACTTTTGTAAATATATACAATCCAAGCTACAACTCTGCTGTCTTGGAATGTCTCAAGGTAAGGTAAATTATCATGAAGAGGTTGCAAAATTATATTGATGCTAAGTCTTGATATTTAAGGTAGCATATTCACCAGATTCTTTTATAGTTGTTACCATGAATGATAACCATTTCCTCAGCTTTACATTTGAAGCCAAGGCGTAAAGCTAACTATAGTTATTTATAATACAAACATTAATTTATGAATGGTTAGTCATTACCATCATCACCATCCATTTATAATGGTGGAGGTTCAGTGGTTTTTTCCCCCCACTGTCTTTTGTCTCACGCACTTCTGCTTGAATTCATGTACGATTCAGACCTTTTTTATTTTAGTAATTTTTTCCATTTTGTACAAACAGTTTTGTCATTTCAGGAGTGCAGACAGCAGTCTGGATTGGAAGAACTCACCCACAAGAAAGCTTATATAAAGTGGGGAGAAAATGGCTTGACAGGCTTAAAGAACAAGGCAACTGGAAAAGGTAGAGTATTAAAGCAGTTGAATATTTTGTGTTCATCTTTTAACCCCCAGTATTAACTCAAAATTAAAAGCTATAGACTCGTTAATTTAAGTCAGATTTGGTAATTTCACACACCTTTCAAAACGGCCAAATGCAAAGGACCTTTTGTTACATCTACTGTGGCGGAATTCAAACCCACAAACAAAACAACAAACAACACTCACCTGATCTTGGTTGCTGGAGATGGATAAAGACATACGTAACAACCACCGCATAGTAACCACAAACACAACAGGAAATACAAAAAAGAAACGGAACACACACACAAATAAACAGCACACCAACAAGAAGACCAACAACTCCCAGAAAATCATCGACAAAAACCTCCCAAGAACCACTGACCGGCACTAGCTCTGACTAAAGACTCAAAAAAAAAAAAAAAAAAACTCTCTCTCTCTCTCTCTCTCTCTCTCTCTCTCTCTCTCTCTCTCTCTCTCTCTCTCTCTCTCTCTCTCTCTCTCTCTCTCTCTCTCTCTCTCTCTGGCGTTGGGAAATGCTAAATAAAAACAAATTTATTCATCCCTCTATATTTCTCCCCCTTTTAGCATTTCCCCAACCAACACCTTTCACACCTCTTTCAAATAGCCTTCACACGCAACACCCACGGATGCTCACTAGCAGGTCCTCTAGGATCGCGTTGGGCATCGCAATCACTCTCTCAGAATCATTCTCTCTTCTAGCAACATTCAAACTCACATCTTCTCCTCCATTCTCTCTCAGATTCACGCTATCTTCTTCACTATTACCACTCTCAATTTCATCCACAATCTCATCTATACCCTCTAACTCGTTCCCAAATACCTCCCCCAATTCTTCAACTAACCCATCCCATTCGCTCATTGACCTTTCCAATTCTTGCAACGATTCATTCATGCTTTCAATCACCGTATATTACTGCACGCGCTCTCTTACTCTTACACTTTCCCTCACCTCCAACCGTTCACTAACCCCTACCGTTCAGTCAACTCAGTTATATCAAACCCGCATATGCTATACGTTCTATTCATACCATCCCATTCATCCATTGTGCACGCTTTATCACTCATTTTCACTTTGGCACTCACACCCTATCACACAAATTTTTACGACCATTCAGTTTACTTACGTTCTTCCTTTCTTACGTCTCCTACCATACTCTATCAAAACAAATTGCTGATCCTCATGCAACAACCCCTCACGTACATGCACGCATTCGCTTGCATCCTGGAGGATCCACCCATTTGAACCCCTTCACACTCAGTTTCCCGAATTCGCTGTCACAGTCACCCTCTTTCGTCTACATACACTTGATACATGCTCTTCCATTCCACATTCGACACACACTTCGCTCTTGGTTCTAAACACATTCTCGCATAATGCCCATTCTTACCACAGTTGCCACATATTACATTCACTCGGTACCCTACAACCATTAGCAATATGACCCACCTGTCCGCACCTGTAGCATTTTAACCCCTATCTTTCGTGACACTCCCTTACCAAATGTCCCGATTGCCCACACCGAAACACGCCCTAAAGCCACCTACACTCATTCTTTGTATGTCCTTCCTTTCCCACATCTAAAACACTTCGCTCGACTTCACTCATGACCTTCCCTTTGTACACTACTATCCCTAACCCGTCCAACCCGTTGTTCCCTTACAAACCACCATTCATCCTCCCTGGCACCTCCACATTACTTGCTCTTACACTCCTATCTATTACACTATCGGCCATTCTCATTGGGCCCCTCAACACTGCATCCCTAAAGCTTCCGAACTCTGGTACCCTCTCATCTACCCCAGCCCTTACACTTACACTTCTGCTCTCTTTTATAACCCTGTCAAGCTCATAATCTTCTACAATTTCCAAAATTTCTCCCCAAGTCAACCTTTCATTCGTCCATCTTTTCTTCTCCTTCGCTCAAGTTCAAAATTCTCTAACTCCATCTGGCACTGTCCCTAACAACTTCCATACTAACTCCCTTACATTCATCTATCCCATCATCCCCAAACTTCTTCCTTGCCAACGTCTCCAGCCTACAAGCATACAGTGACAAGGTTTCCCCAGCTTTCATTCTTGCCTCATCAAATTCATTCTTCCTCTTATACTTAACATCGCTTTCATATGCCTCGCTTGCTCAACTAGTCTAGCTTTCACCTTGTCATACTCAACATCCCCACATTCATAATAACCCTATACATATCAAGCAAAACCAGTCAAATATTCTCCTAATTCTCGTGCCCACACTCTCTTACTTTTCCCATACTTATCCTGACAAAACCTTTCATACTCCCTAAAGAAATCATGCACATCCCTACTTCCATACTCATTATACTTTTCACACCAGGGTACCTCCTCACATACATAGCCTTTCTCACTTCTTTCTCACTTTCGCTACTTTCACTCTGTCCTTTCATACCCTCTTCGAATACAAAAGAGTCCACTTCTGCACTTACATTCATCTTACTCATTACACTCTTCTTCCCCTCTTTTTATCCACTTTTATCCACTCACCTCCATCCACCTCACTATCACTACTGCCTTCACCCTCTCCCTTCTTTCCTGCCTTTCCCACTTCCTTACCCTTCTTACCAGTTTCCTTTCCTTTCCCTTCTTCCCTTTTTCTTCCCCTGACTTATTCTTATTTTCCCTCCGTTCCTTCCCTTGCTTTTCATTCCTCTTTTCCTTACCCTGCCTTTCATTCTCTCGTTTCTTACTTCCTATTTCCACATCACTTTCATCACTCACGCTTCCATTCACTTCTTCCTCCTTTTCTTTCTCTCTTGCCCCTTCACCGTTCCAGAGAACCTGCCTCCAACAGCCCCTTCTCCAAAAACACCCTTGAACATACCTTTCACCATTTCTTCCACACCTTTTTCATCATTCCTCCAACTTTTTTATCCACCCTCTCTTCCATTCTCTCTTCTGACTCTTTCATCTCCCCTTTTATTTCTTCTTTTGCACTTCTTAGCATTCCTCCCATCTCCTCCAACTGACTCCTCAACCTCATTCTCCTCCTCAGCCTCCCATTCTCCTCCTCCAGCCTGCCCTGGAGTTCCCTAACCACTCGGAGTTCCTCTCTCAGTTTCTCTATCTCACTCATCCTGACCTCTTACTCTCCTCGACCCACCACAAACAATCCTAACGGCTATTTTACAACAGCCCCACGTTGGGCGCCAAATTTATGTGTGAATTCAAACCCACAAACAAAACAACAAACAACACTCACCTGATCTTCGGTTGCTGGAGATGGATAAGGCCGCCAGTAACAACCACAACCCAAACAACCACAAAACACAACAAGGAAATACAAAAAGAAAAAGAAACGGAACACACACACGAATAAACAGCACACCAACAAGAAGACCAACAACTCCCAGAAAATCATACGACAAAAACTGTCCCACACAAGAACCACTGACCGGCACTAGCTCTGACTAAAGACTCAAAAAAAAACTGCCTTCAAAACCGAAAAAAATCCTCACACATATTCCACAGACAGACAGCGCCGTAAACAAACTAACGACCTCATCCCTCTTCCAACAACCGAAGCACTCACTTACGACAATTACTCTCTCTCTCTCTCTCTCTCTCTCTCTCTCTCTCTCTCTCTCTCTCTCTCTCTCTCTCTCTCTCTCTCTCTCTCTCTCTCTCTCTCTCTCTCTCTCTCTCTCTCTCTCTCTCTCTCTCTCTCTCTCTCTCTCTCTCTCTCTCTCTCTCTCTCTCTCTCTCTCTCAAAACGTTGGGAAATGCTAAATAAAAACAAATTTATTCATCCGTCTATACTACAGTATGAGTGTGAAGAGATCTCTTAAATGGAGAGTTCCCAAAAAGTCAGTATACTGTATAATGATCCTGTTAGTGTGCAACTATTGAAGCATCACACTAAGCACGTAACATTTGACAGTTATAGTAGAATGGAAACATAAGTCGTTGTGCTGCTATGTTATAATACTTAACATACATAACATTTTCTCTCTCTCTCTCTCTCTCTCTCTCTCTCTCTCTCTCTCTCTCTCTCTCTCTCTCTCTCTCTAACTAGATTTAAAGATTACTTTTATCTGAAAATGTATTGTGCTTATATTCATTTAATCATTGTTGATAACATTTTGATAGTTATGGTAGTATTGTTGTCTCCATTATCGTTATACAGTTATACCCTGAACTTACGTGAGGTTAGGTTCCAGAACTCCTCGCACAAAGTGAATTTTCGCGTAAGTTTGGCACGGTCTCTAAAAATACTAATAAATGCTTATTTTGAGTGTTTAAACAATAAATATGACCTTAATCATGCTCCCAAAGTATTAAGATAATTTTTCAATGAAATTAAAGTTACTGTTTTTTCATTTAAAATTTAGCTTAACCCTTAAACGCCGACTGGATGTATCATACGTCGACTAAAATTGTCTGTTGGGTGCCGAGTGGATGTACCGTACGTCGACTACAAAAAATTTCAACCTTTGGTCAACTTTGACTCGACCGAAATGGTCGAAAAATGCAGTTGTAAGCTAAAACTCTTACATTCTAGTAATATTCAATCATTTACTTTTATTTTGCAACAAATTGGAAGTCTCTAGCACAATATTTCGATTTATGGTGAATTTTTTAAAAAAACTTTTTCCCTACGTCCGCGCCAGAAATTGTTTAGTCATGTTGTCGTAATGTTTGCAACCGTTTATATTAGTCATTACATAAAGTTTTATATGAAATGTGCGCAATTTCATGTAGAATACAACAGAAAATAACTCATGGTTGTAGCTTTTATCAGTTTTGAAATATTTTCATATAAATCACGATAACTGCCAAAATTTCAACCTTCGGTCAACTTTAACTCGACCGAAATGGTAAAAAAACGCAATTATAAGCTAAAACTCTTAGATTCTAGTAATATTCAATCATGTACCTTCATTTTGCAACAAACTGGTAGTCTCTAGCACAATATTTCGATTTATGGTGAATTTCTGAAAAAAAACTTTTCCTTATGTCTGCTTGTGCGTAACTCAGCCGAACATCTCAGAAATTCTTTTGTCACGTTGTCGTGAATGTTTGCATCATCTTACATTAGTCGTTACATAAACTTTTATATATGAAAATGTGCGCAATTTCATGTAAGAATACAACAGAAAATAGCTCATGGTTGTAGCTTTTTATCAGTTTTGAAATATTTTCACATAAATCACGATAACTGCCAAAATTTCAACCTTCGGTCAACTTTAACTCGACTGAAATGGTAAAAAAATGCAATTGTAAGCTAAAACTCTTACACTCTAGTAATATTCAATCAATTAGCTTCATTTTTCAACAAACGGGAAGTCTCTAGCACAATATTTCGATTTATGGTGAATTTTTGAAAAAACATTTTCCTTACGCTCTGCCATGTAACTTCGGCCGAACATCTCAGAAATTCTTTTGTCACGTTGTCGTAATATTTGCACCCTTTTATATTAGTCGTTACATAAACTTTTATATATGAAAATGTGCGCAATTTCATGTAGAATACAACAGAAAATAACTCATGGTTGTAGCTTTTATCAGTTATGAAATATTTTCATATAAATCACGATAAATAGAAAAAATTCTACTTTCGGTCAACTTTAACTCGACTGAAATGGTCGAAAACTGCAATTGTAAGCTAAAACACTTACAGTCTAGTAATATTCAATCAATTATCTTCATTTTCCAACAAACGGAAAGTCTTTAGCACAATATTTCGATTTATGGTGAATTTAAAAAAAAAATTTTTTACATCCATGGCGTTAATTCATGCATCATTTTGTGATAATATTTTCTCTGTGTTGCTTTGATCGTTTTACAATTTGTTATATACCAAAATCATCGCAATTTAGTGTACAATACAAAAAAAAAATAACCGTTAGCTTTAACCGTTTTGCTCACAGTGCGATTTGTATAAAATTATATATGAAAATTTTTTTGCGCTGTCATATATTTCAATATTTATATATGATAATGATATTTTTTCATTTCTGATGGTTGCATACTAAACTTCAGGGAATGACAAAAAGGAGCAAAATGAACTCTTAATCTTAAAAACTAAAGCGTGCTGTGATTTTTTAAAAACTTTTTTCCGCTTTCGGCGCTAACTTTTAACGCCGCTGGCATACGGGAGACGTTTTTGTAAATAGAGGCTCGGCGTTTAAGGGTTAAGAGAGTGAAAGTATTTATGAATTATTATAGAGAGAGAGAGAATTGTTGTCCTTACATTAGGAGAGTGAAATTATTTGTGGATTATTACGGAGATAGAGAGAGAGAGAGAGAGATTACTTAAGAATCCTTTGACCTGCTATCGGCAACACTCCCCCATCCTGTCACATAAACTAGACATATTTGACAGCTTTGCCCTTGAATGAGTTCACAAAAGATATGGGAATGATATTTGTTTGTTTAAAATACGTATCACATACATAGTATAAGTTTTGTAATTACAGTTATATTATTATTATCATTATATTATTTAATTTTATTAATATTTGAAAATTATTACTTATTATTAGATAAGTGATTAATTTATCATACAAAACTAATAAACATATGTATACATGTACCATAAAAATTCTCTCATCTCAGGAAGAGAGAGAGAGAGAGAGAGAGAGAGAATGATTATTTTTATTATTTAATGGTATTTAATGTACAGTCATATTTCGAACTTACACGAGGTTAGGTTCCAGAACCCCTTGCGCAGGGTGAATTTTCGCGTAAGTTTGGCATGGTCTCTAAAAATGCTAATAAATGCATATTTCTCAAGTTTAAACACTAAACATGACCCTAATCATACTCCCAAATTATTAAGTTAACTTTTAAATGGAATCAAAGTTACTGTAATTTCATTTAAAAGTTAGCTTCGTACATTACCCTTAAAAAAGAGAAATAAATGGTTTACATAAAAATTGAGAGTTTTAAGAGAATTTCTCTCTCTCTCTCTCACCGATGTAGTTTTAGAATCGTCTCGACCTCTTTTTAACAACTCCTTTATTCTGCGTCTCTTTCTCTTTGTTCTGAAATGCTTTTTCATGAACAAACAATGTTTTATATTTTGACTAATACAACTCTTAGTTATTATGTCTCTATGTTTTAGAACATATTTGCAACACTAGTGCATTTACACTTCGTAGACAATACAGGTCAAATTAGATCAATTTAAACTATCTGCTGTACAGGTAAAGACGTACAGAGAATTAATAAGTTGTAAAAATGTGTGAGCGCTAACTATGAGAGAGAGAGAGAGAGAGAGAGAGAGAGAGAGAGAGAGAGAGAGAGAGAGAGAGAGAACCAACACGAGCAGTAAAGAATTGCCTGGTTCAGGGGTTGTCCTTACTTAAGAGAGTGAAATTATTTATCAGTTATTACGGAGACTGAGAGAATAACACGCGAGAGGGAGAGAGAGAGAGAGAGATTGTCCTTACTTGAAATGTCAAGTTATATTATTTATGAATTACAGTATTACGGAGAGAGAGAGAGAGAGAGTTAGCTTAATACATTACCCTTAAAAAAAGAAATAAATGGTTTACTTAAGAATATAGTGTGTGAATCTCTCCCCCATTCCACCAATATATTTTTATAAGTCTTCTCAACCCTGTTTTTACAAACTTTTATTCTGTCACTTTCTCTTTGTTCTGAAATGCTCTATGTCTCTATGTTTTAGAACTGCGCAGTTACAGTTTGTAAACGGTACAGGTAAAATTAGATCAATTCAAAATTATCTACTGTACAGTTAATGACATACTGAGAAACAGTGCTGTAATATGTAGGTTGGCTAACTTCTGGAAATGAGAGAGAGAGAGAGAGAGAGAGAGAGAGAGAGAGAGAGAGAGAGAGAGAGAGAGAGAGAGAGAGAGAGAGAGAGAGAGAGAGAGAGAGAGATAACAGTTGTCCTTACTTAAGAGAGTGAAATTTTTTTTTATGAATTATTCGAGAGAGAGAGAGAGAGAGAGAGAGAGAGAGAGAGAGAGAGAGAGAGAGAGAGAGAGAGAGAGAGAGAGAGAGAGAGAGATTTGACCACTGATTAGCAACACTCCCATTCTTGTTATGTTAAATTACATGTCTGACAGCTTTTGCCTTCCACCTTCTTATAAAAGATGAGGGAAGAATTTGTTTGTTCAAGATAATACGAATTTTGTATTACAGTTTTATTAATAATAATATTATTATTATTATTATTATTAGTATTAGTATTATTATTATTTGAAAATTAGTACATATTATTACTTAAAAAGTTTATTTATCATACAAATAAACATACCTGTTTACATGTACCATAAAAATTCATCTCACTAAAAGAAAGAGAGAGACAGAGAAGTTATTACTTTTAATAATATTTAATGTTATTTAATTTACAATTAAAAGCTTGAAAACTTATAAATTACATAAAAAAATTAAACAAACACTTTTGCAGGGTTTCTCAGTGTTGCAAGTTCGAGGTATTACTGTACACAAAAGCTTGAAAGCTTATAAATTACATAAAAAATTAAACATAAACACTTTTGCAGGGTTTCTCAGTGTTCGCAAATGTTCGTGTTTCTGTGAAAAACTCATGTATAACAACTAGTTAGGTTCCAATGAAAAGTTCGTGTATCTGTGAATTCTCGCAACTCAAATCACGCAAGTTAGGGGTATTACTGTATTTTGTACGATCAGTAGTGTTTTACCACTGGGAATGTTTTAGAATGTGTGGAAGTGTTTGTAAGCTTTTTTTTTTTTTTTTTTTACTCTTGCAGGCGAGTATTCTCAAAATGTGGCCCGATGTCTCAGCCGCATTCGGAAAATGAGGTTACGAGAAAAGTTCTCCACTTCAGAGGCTTCATTCTTTCCCACATCAGCATCCAATTCTGGAGACTCATGTGCAGAGGAAAGGGGTGTTTGGAAACCTAAAGGTGATATTAGCAGTTGAGATGCTTACATTTTACTTTAATGAATACTCCAAAGATTTCCTTGTAAATTTGCTATGAATAACAAAACTGTCTATAGTAAAATTTTATTCATTTGGATTATGTTGCGCTGTTTTATAATGACAGTTGCCATTTTTTATTTTGCTTGCATTTTATAAATGATGTAAAAGAATCTGTATCTGAATATTAAATGACGAGGGCTGGTTTTAGAACTATAACATTTCTGTTACTTATATTGGACTACTAGCAAATAAAAGTACAGTACCTGCATATCATTTGTAAATTATAGACTCGGATATTACGTTCAGATGGCCTATATTTACCGCATGAGATGCAAAGGCAATGCAAGGAAAGTAAAGGCAATTTTGATGAGTTGTGACTATAGAATGTCAAGTTTCATGGTCACAATGCAATAGAAAACTCATAACAAATGAATATATTATGGAGAGATATATGGTGTTCAGTAGCCAGGCAGATCTCAAAGATTGAGATATTTAGATGGTTTGGACAGATGGCAAGAAGGGATGAAGAACAGTTAGCTGTACAGGTAGTGGATGTTGGAGTAGCAGGAAAAAGAAAAATATTTGTACATAAATGTTAGATGTTTTGTTTCCTTGTACTGTTTATATTAAGCATTGGTTGAATAACATGTGAAAATTTGAAACAAATACCGTCAGTCATAAATTCATAATCTGAGTCTGTATTGTAAAGTGGCCTTATACTGTCAGTGCTCTCCTCAAAGCCTTTATGGATTTTGTTTTAAAGAAAATTGGCTCCGTGAGATTCTGCATAGGAGGGGGCTGATAGCTTGACATAAGAATTGCTAATAAGTATAACAGTATTTTATTCTTGTTACTTGCTTTAGATTAATTATAGTGTCTTTTGAAACCTGAATACTTATGCTTTATTACAGTAAGTTCAAAAATGGAAAACAAAAAACATGAGCCAAAATGAAAGTTGAAGTTAGCCAAAAATTTATGATGTCTTTACTTCAAAATCCTGAAATTTGGTTTAATAATGATTTAGTTATATGTAATTAATTAATTACTTAATTTTTTCTTTGAATTTAGCTGCCTTACTGAAAGCTGTCCGAGATGGTAAGCATGATATAGAAAAGCTCTGCATTGCTTGTGATAGAATTGACTGTGAAGTAGTTGCCCCTCATCCCTATTTTCATGGTGGTACATGCAGTGCATGCAAGGTAAATATTGCGAATTCATATTACTGATAATTATAGTACATTTTTTAAAAAGTTTTAGCTTATAAGTACAGTAGAGTATTTAAAAAGCTTTACAGTATACTCTTTGTAGTGAAAATGTAAAAATAGGAAATGATGAGGTCAGTTTGCTGCACCTGCATATATATTTGCAGACTGTTGTGGTCACTTTTCATTTGCTTTCATTGGCTGAAAAATGGACATATTCACTTATTCTGTAGCTGATTGTTTCACTGCACTTGCACTTCATCATAGCTCTTGTACCAAAAAGCCATTGTTATAATTAGCTCTTTAATGCACCTCAAAATTATCCTAATGGTTCATAGAAGGACATGGTTTCAAACTTGTTTGTCTGTATGTTTGTTCACAGTACGCTCCAAAGTTCCTGTGCTCTACTTAGCTGTTTGTGACTTATTTTAGGTACTATATATATATATATATATATATTTTTTTTTTTTTGCCTTATTATTGTATTTTTCCTTTAAAGGTATAGGTAGATAGCTCTTGTTTATAATTAATTTGTTGATAGTCATTTGCTAAGAATTAATTTAATTATTTCCTTTCTTTGTTATTTGTACAAAGAATGAGGAATGACTAGTATTATATTAGGAATACATTTTTGCATTCCCTGTACATTGTATTGTATTTAGTAAGGTATTAATTTTGACATTATGTATTTCTTCGCATCAAAGACACTGACCTTATCTATTGTATTTCTTTGCATCAAAGACACTCTGACCTCAAAGATGCACCCTAATTTTGACTGGAAAAAATTTGAAAAATGAAAAATAATCAGGTTGCATTATCATGAGTTCAGGCTTTGTTTGGGTTGTTGCACTGTGTACATTCAGCTGTCTTAATGCATTAAAGGGCTGCTACAGTATTTGGATTATTATAGTTCATGTATTTTAAAAAATTTGTTTCATGTTTTTCCTGTTCATTGATTTTAAGATTTATTAAGCTTTTCTAAAGTTGACATACCAGTGGACTGGAAAACTTGAACAGACTCCCAAGTAATGGAAACATAGTAAACTGCCCAGCCATGTTTCCTAAGAAATTTTCTTGCTCTAATTGTCTTAGTGTGAGCAAGTGGATTGAGGTACAGCTGGTTTGGTATTTCAAGAGTTTGCAAGTATTGGATGTAGGCCTAGGCATCGGTGTTTTTAACCGTAGATAAATAAAAAACTAAACACAAGGCCAGGAAATATTCGAAGTATTGAATACCATTGTATTGCACAGCAACACATAAAAGCACCACATCAAAATGACATTGGAAATAAGAATAGAATAAAGACAAATTCACTCAGTTCAGATATTAAAAATTTGAAAGAAATTTTCACTTTCAAAACCTTAAAATATTTTGAACATTGTTACTGTAGTAAATGTAGCATGTGAGCTTGGCATGAAAATGTTTGATTGCCTTAGCCTTAGTATAGTAAGGTTTGTTGATACAGGAATGAATGTTTGATACCATGTATATTTTTTATTCATGACTTTAACGTAATATAATTAATAACTCTTCAATCAGAGGTCATATACAGGACTTCTGATTACTGACTTTCAAAGATAACCTTCCTCTGGAGTAAGGATAGGGTTATGAAAAATTTCCAAGACTTTGTTCACAAAAAAAGTGTCTTAGACACTAGGAAATACTGTAGATCATAAGATAATATAGTGTGTCACTGACTTATGGCAGACTTGATCTTACAGCGCTTTTTCAGCACCCTAAGTTGGTGTTGCATCAAGTTCTGGTGCTGTAAGCACCATTAATGGCACTAACAGCAAGAATAGACATCAAGTTAACGGCGCTTACAGTGCTGTAACTTCATGCAACATCAAATTACGGCACCGTAAGTGCTGTTAAAGCACTGATAATGGTGAAACATTGACTTATAGTGGAAATCAGCTTACAGCACAGTGCTGGAATGGATCCCCTGCCATAAGTCGAGGACCTACTAATAATGATACAGGCAGTCCTCGCTTATTGGCATTGGTTATCGTATTTCGGTTTTACGACGCTTGGTCAACAACGTCGTTAACCAGATTTTCGGCGACAGTAAGTGTTGTCGTCGTCAGAAACCGGTTTATCAGTGTCAGTAAGCAGTTTATTGGCACTGATACGCAATTAACGTACCGATAAGCTGTTTATTGGAGCTTGCAACATCATAAATGCCATTTATTACCATAATTATTGGCAATTTTCGGTTATCGACGATCGGCCAGGAATGGAACCCCTGCCGTGAACCAGGGACTGACTGTAATAATAATAATAATAATAATATTAATAGTAATAATGATAATAATAGACCAGACTCCTTAATTTGGAACATCATTTCCACTTAAATATGGAATTCTCCTTTGCCCCATGAAGCTTTAAACATTAGTCGAGGTGAGTGAGGTGTTATTTCTGGTCTTCCAGGATAACATTCCATTTCAGTATTATGTTTTAGTAATTTTTTAATTTTTATGTAGGATGGCATAGAATATTTTTATAATGTTAGCATACCTGTTTCACTTTCTGTCAATACTGTTTGTTTTCTTTTCACAGGATGAATTAGAGGACTTGTCTGGCTTTGCTTCTGATGGCACCTCGGTACGTATATTTCTGCTTACTGTAGGTTTTCAAGTTTTTAAGGTAATAGTCAATTCCTCAGATACTGTGTCGGAGGTTAAAAGATCTGTTTGGATAGTCTGGCTGCTTCTTTACTTAAACTTTCTGGAAGTATTAATGTGATATGTTATCCAAAAGTTGGGAGTTAGTCTTAATCAGACTTGCATTTTTAAAAATGAAGTTTCTCCAGTGGTCCAGTTTCTCTTGACAAAGTCTATCCAAAAAACTTGTAACCTAATGTAGCCATCTTTAATTTGTTCCCAACATTTATTAGTAGGTGCTGTACTGATTCACTGTTGTAAGAAAAGGTCTCTTTCCTAAAGTCAGTTTGATATGTTTTCCATTAGTTATTTTGTACATAATTGTAATGACGAACTTAATTTTTGTTTCATGTTTACAGATGTATTGCGTTATTTGTGGCAGTCCTGGAGAACTCATTGTTTGTGATGATGATGAATGTGAAAAGTAAGATGATTTCATCAGTTAGTTGTTTATTTTCAATCTGAAATTTTCTTATTTATGAATTGAATGGAAATATAAGGTAAATTGTGTTCAAACAATAAAGGTACCTGTCATTCTATGAAAGTAATGTGGTTGAAGCAGATAAAAGTTAGAAATATAGTATGTTCCCTAAATGTGCAAGTCCTTGAAATGAGAAATTTGGAATATTTGAGGTACGATCAGAAATATGACGGGCATCTTAATATGCAGCACTTTCATATGCAAAATCAAACCCTGAATTAAGAAACTCCACTGAAGCGTACAGGTTTATTAGAAAACTTTTTATGATTTAAATAATAATAATGATAATGATAATAATACAGTTTTTATAATTTTAGTAATAGGATGACATCATAGCCTAAAATAATAATGATACTGGCAATGGGACTGGAATAATAACTGGTAATTCATAAAAAGAGCAGAAAATCAATTTGTTTCAACAGATAGTAAGGGGATTAGCTAGTTCTTCATTGGGGGGTGGGTAGAGCTCTCGGCTAGCACGCTGTTGGCCCAGCGTTCGACTCTCCGACCGGCCAGTGAAGAATTAGAGGATTTATTTCTGGTGATGGAAGTTCATTTCTCGTCATAATGTGGTTCGGATTCCACAGTAAGCTGTTGGTCCCGTTGCTAGGTAACCAGTTGGTTCTTAGCCATGTAAAATAAATCTAATCTTTTGGACCAGCCCTAGGAGAGCTGTTAATCAGCTCAGTGGTCTGGTTAAACTAAGGTATACTTAACTTAACTTTAACCAGATCAGAAAAATGTTCAATGAATTGGGACGAAAGGGTAGTTTTAAAACAATTACTTTGCGTTAACACATGTTAATATATTGTACTATTGTTAACATAAGTACACACTCTCTCTCTCTCTCTCTCTCTCTCTCTCTCTCTCTCTCTCTCTCTCTCTCTCTCTCTCTCTCTCTCTCTCTCTCTCTCTCTCTCTCATTGAAAATTGAAAATAGATTTGAATGTAAATTTTATTTTTTCAGGCATGTGATAAATACTGTATTTGAATCTGTAAAGTATATTAAAATATTTATTAAGTCATCTGTAAGTGAAATATTTGTGAACTAAAAAAAAATGATAGACACAACATAAGCTCTATTGTTGGCTAGCCTAAGCCCAACGATGCATGGCTTATGCTATGCTGAGCTAATAAAAATGTTAATGCGTCAAACCATGATGTACCCTAATTACTGTACATTTCCAAGCTAAAGATAAGAAAAACGATGTAAAGAAACAGTTATGTCCTTTTCACATTTTCTGTAACAATGAGAATCCTATAACTAAATTAGCGGATTGGATATTTAAATATGCAGCAAATAATAGGTAGTAAATAATAATTTTATATAAGTAACTTACCAGGTAATTATATAGCTGTAGTTTCCTCTTGCACAGCAGCTTAAATTCACAAATTTGCAAGTAACGCTTCAAAGTTTAGTGCAGGTGACTGGTCTCACCCACTAATGGGAATACCAGGAACTTCTTAGCAGACAACCTCATTCTGTTTCTGCTGGCGGTCGATTGAACACAGTTTCAATGGCAGCTTTGTTCTTAAATTTGCTGGTTGGAGACTGGATTTCGGTGATGTATTAACATTGATCTCGGGTAGCCTTCAAGCCTAAGCTTTCAGGATCAGCATTTTATTGTTTTGTTTTAAGATCTCATTGAGGTTTACCACTTTTTGCTACACTAGCCAATTTGCAATCAAATTGAGTAACTACCAGTAGCGTAATTTACCAATTAAACATAAAAATTGTGTTTTCTACTACCTTTACCGATTAGTGTAATGAAACGTAATATTGTGTTTGCTACTGAACTAAAATTTTCAGTAATGAAAAGCATATCTACAAGTCTCAAGTAATGTCTGATAGGAATTGAGGTATGTCTGTTTAATGGTACTCTTTGTACTTCAACTATTGTTGGTAAAGGATTAATTGAACAACATCTTACACTTTTCTTTTCAGAGAACGGGGAAGTGTAGGGTAGTGCATAGTAAGGAGAGAAATTGTCCTTTAATTTTAGTTGCTTTTTTGAGGAGATTAGCAGTGCTTGACAGACGGGAACTGTGCTCCGAGCAACCAAAGTGTTCATCAGCTCTTAGCTCCCAGGATACTACCTCTCCTGGCACCCAGCTAGCCTGGCGACAGCTGAGAGCTCCCAGTTCCTGGGGCCGACTTCCATTCATCTGGCGCCAACTCTCTCCCCACATCAATTTTCTCTCCTACTACTGGCCCTTGTTATTTTTCTGCACTTGCTCCCGTGCCTGACTCCCTTGCTTCCTTCCTGTGCCTTTGCCAGTCTTGTGTATGGGTTAACAGAAATTAAGTCACTGTCATACTCCCCTAAACCTGGGAGGAGTCATACTTAATGCCTAATGGAGGCTGGTGGGAAGCTCCCTGGGTAGTTGCCCCCTCAGTTGAGCCTGTTGCCGGTCCCAGGTGTTGACAGACAGCCACTGGAAAGACATCTTACTGGATGTGTAGTGAAGAGGGTGGCTATCCGATTCCTTCGGATCTCCTAGACCCAGTCCCTGTCAGACTCCCCTAACCTGGGAGGACGCATACTGTTGGTCCTTGGGAGTCCCCGAAGGGGTTTTGCCCTAGGTAGCTGCCCCTCAGTCAAGCCTGTTGTCCGCAGGTATTGATGAACAGCCATTGGAAAGGCACCCATGGGCATGTTCACTTGTCCCTAGTGATAGATGCTCCAGTGGTGAATCTCAGCCGTTGAAGAGGCACTGTCAGATGTTTTTGCACTTCACCTCTCTCCTGTGAACGTCTCAGGCAGCAGGAGTGTAATCCACAGTCTTCCTATAACTTCTTGGACACTGTTTAGCTTTCTTCCCCTGAACTTCGAGTTGTGGAACGCCGTTATTTGGTGGCAAACGGACCAGCAGTGTCCGAGCATTCAACTTTGTCCAAGTCCAATAGCGCCTGAGCACCCAATAGCACCCAAGCACCCTTTAGCGCCCAAGTGCCCAATAGCACATATAGAGCTCCCAGCACTAGCTGTCATGCGTCTGGCGCCAGTCTCTCTTTAGCTCGACACCTGTCTCTTTCAAGAAAAAAAAAAGTTAAGTATACCTTAGTTTTACCAGACCACTGAGCTGGTCTCTTTTAAGAACGTATGTTATTCTTTTGTGAGCGCAATTTCCAATTGAATGCCTAGCTCCGGTCTTCTATCACCGGGTTTCTGTTCCACCTTCACCTAGAAATTCCAGACGAGCTGAGTTGCTCCCTTTATGACGTAAGTTAGTGTCTCAGAACACTGTCCTTTGTGGACAGACTTTTGTGTACAAATTCATGAGCTTGTGGAAATAAGCTATCACCTCTACAGGGAGTTAGGAGTCTGACTTTGGTTGTAAGGGAGCAAGACAAGTATTTTTTATCTTTTCCTCCCTCTGTGCTTAGATGAACTTAGTCCTGGCTGAAGTTCTTGTCAAGTTTTTGAAGTAAAGGTCTTTCTTGACTGACATCAGGAGCAGGAGCTAAGAGTACAGTAAACCCCCATATTCATGGGGGATGCATACCACACACCCCAGCAGATAGCAAAACTCGGCAAATACTTAAAACCCCTCTAAAAACACTTAGAACTGCCTATTTTGATAGTTCAAACACAAAAAAAAAACTAAAAATCTATTAAAATACCTGATTATTTTAATAGTTTTATTACAAAAAGCACATTTAGTCATGAAAATTATATGAAAATACAGTAATTAGTGAATATTTCTCAGTGAAAAATACCGTGAATGGGCGAATTTTCCACGAATAGTGTGCATATATTTTCCATAGAGAAATCCGCGAATCGTGGGAATGTGAATACAGTGGGTTTACTGTATAGGAGACTCTCAAGTGTTACCGAGAGACATGGCTTTGGCTGGTCTCTTAGTCCTGTCCTATGCAGATAAGGGTGGTTGAGTTAGTTTTTTGAATTTTCCACTCCTTCATTGGTATCACAAGAAGGGGACTTTGAGGCTCTTTTTTCTACTAGGAGAAACACACAGTCACTATCAGCCCTCAATCTAGTCATACTAGGCTCCCGCCATTGAACACCTAATTCTTTTTCACAGATTTTTTCTTTTAAAGCAGTGTGTTTGACTGCTGCAGAAGTCGTCACTCCTGGTTTTGTTCAAGACCATTCTTATCCCATGGCCAGGCTTTTGTGTATCTTATAGACTTTCCAAGTTCCTATAATCATGTCCAACACTAGTGTTTAGCCAAGTACAGTTCCGCATTTGTTGTCAGTCTGTACGAGGTGTCATCGAGTCCATGCAAGGTGTTATTGCGTTAAGAAGTCGATCCCGCCCTGATGGCCATGTGTCCGTGTTTGTCAAGTATTGGCTGGGTCAGCAACTAGTGCACTTAGTTGTCTGTGAATCTGCACAAGATTCTACAAGTTTGTTAGCTTGCAAAGACCAACCGTACAGTCCTGTCTTCCATTCTCCAGGGTGATTTGGTGGAGTTCCTGGATATGTAGGATGATTCATTTCATGTCCACATACAGACTCCGAAAGATATCTCAGACCCATCCTATGAGACGGGGTCTTCCAGTGTGAGAGTTTAAGCTTTGTCATGTACGGCATAATACTTCTCTTGAGTCCTCGCTCCACTTACTGTTGTCTTCTTTTCTGACCATGAATTTCAGCCTGTCTCACAAGACCAACAGGAACAATAAATCATAACCAGACTCCAATGTTTTTTCCCAAAGACCCAGTTTTCAGTTGGACCTATAGTGGTATGTGTCTGAATTTAGACTTTCAGAAGAAGTCCCTCATCGTGAGACTAGTCTTAGACTGCTTCTCACTCCTTGCTCTAGTAGAGGGAGCCTGCTCGAGGAGCTGGGAAATTTCCGGGACCTTGACTGTCTGCCATCTTAACCCTTAAACGCCGACTGGACATATCATACGTCGACTAAAATTGTCTGTTGGGTGCCGAGTGGGCGTACCGTCGTTGACTAACAAAATTTCAACCTTGGTCAACTTTGACTCGACAAAATGGTCGAAAAACGCAATTATAAGCTAAAACTCTTACATTCTAGTAATATTCAATCATTTACCTTCATTTTGCAACAAATTGAAGTCTCTGCACAATATTTCGATTTATGGTGAATTTTTGAAAAAACTTTTCCCTTACGTCTGCTTGGTAACTTTCGGCCGAAAATTTCAGAAATTCTTTCGTCATTTTGTCGTAATTTTGCACTATTTTATATTAGCCATTACATTAAGTTTTATATATGAAAATGTGTGCAATTTCATGTAAAATACAACAAATACAACCCATGGTTGTAGCTTTTATCAGTATGGAAATATTTTCATATAAATCCACGATAACTTTGCCAAAATTTCAATAACCGGTCAACTTTGACTCGACCAAAATGGTCAAAAAACGCAATTTTAACCTAAAACTCTTACATTCTAGTAATATTCAATCATTTACCTTTATTTTGCAACAAATTGGAAGTCTCTAGCACAATATTTCGATTTATGGTGAATTTTTGAAAAACTTTTTCTTCGTCCATGCCAGAAATTCTTCGTCACATTGTCGTAATGTTTGCTACCGTTTATATTAGTCGTTACATAAAGTTTTTATATATGGAAATATTGCGCAATTTCATGTAGAATACAACAGAAAATAACTCATGGTTGTAGCTTTTTATCAGTTTTGAAATATTTTCATATAAATCCGATAACTGCCAATTTCAACCGCGGTCAACTTTAACTTTCGACGAAATGGTAAAAAACGCAATTATAAGCTAAAACTCTTACATTCTAGTAATATTCAATCATGTACCTTCATTTTGCAACAAACTGGTAGTCTCTAGCACAATATTTCGATTTATGGTGAATTTAAAAAAAAACTTTTTCTTATGTCAAAAGCGATAACTTCGGCGAACATCTCGAAATTCTTTTGTCACGTTGTGCGTAATGTTTGCATCATTTTACATTAGTCGTTACATACACTTTTATATATGAAAATGTACCAATTTCATGTAGAATACAACAGAAAATAACTCATGGTTGTAGCTTTTATCAGTTTTGAAATATTTTCACATAAATCCACGATAACTGCCAAAATTTCAACATTAGGTCAACTTTAACTCGACGAAATGGTCGAAAAAACGCAATTGTAGCTAAAACTCTTACATTCTAGTAATATTCAATCATTTACCTTCATTTTGCAATAAATTGGAAGTCTCTAGCACAATATTTCGATTTATGGTGAATTTAAAAAAAAAACATTTTCCTTACGTCTCTTGTAACTCGCCAAACATCTCAGAAATTCTTTCGTCACGTGCCGTAATGTTTGCACCGTTTTATGTTAGTCGTTACATAAACTTTTATATATGAAAATGTGTGCAATTTCATGTAGAAAACAACAGAAAATAACTCATGGTTGTAGCTTTTATCAGTTTTGAAGTATTTTCATATAAATCATGATAAATAGAAAAAATTCGACCTTCGGTCAACTTTAACTTGACCGAAATGGTCGAAAACTGCAATTGTAAGCTAAAAAACTTACATTCTGGTAATATTCAATCATTTACCTTCATTTTTCAATAAACGGGAAGTCTCTAGCACAATATTTCAATTTATGGTGAATTTAAAAAAAACTTTTTTTAAGTCCACGTTCTGTATTTAATTCATGCATCATTTTGTGATAATATTTTTCTCTGTGTTGCTTTGATCGTTTCACAATTTGTTATATACCAAAATCATCGCAATTTAGTGTAAAATACAAAGAAAAAAAATAACCTGTTAGCTTTAACCGTTTTGCTTACATACGATTTGTATAAAATTATATATGAAATTTTTTTTGCGCTGTCATATATTTCAATTTTATATGATAATGATATTTTTTCATTTCTGATGGTTGCATACTAAACTTCAGGCAATGACAAAAAGACCAAATGAACTCTTAATCTTAAAACCTTAACTCCCGACGCCCGTGGCATCGGGAGGCGTTTTAAAAGAGGCTTTCGGCGTTAGAGGGTTAAGTAATCTTCTTGTATGGACAGCAGACACCATACTGCAAGATCTTTCCAACCTGGACCTGTATGGGCAACAGACATCGTACTCCAAGATCGTTCCAACCTGGACTTCTAAGCTCTTCCACCATTCGACATGGTCAAGGAAAGGCTGAACTTTCTCAAGCTCAGGCTCGTCAGAACTTTACGACATTCCTTGTAGCCCCATTCTGAACTATGATTTATGGTTCCGAATTGCCTAAGTTGGTGGTAGACTCTCCAGAATCCTTCCACTATTCGTTTCTTCTCGAACAGCCTCCCTTCAGAGACACATAAAAGGATTTGAGTGCGGCTCTTGCATGGACAGTTTATGAGCAGTCCTGGTGCTTGTCAGGAAAGGGATTTTTTCAGAGGTGCTACAAGAGACATTTGAAAGATACAGATGTCATCTTCTAGCTCAGTCTACCAATCTAAGGGAATGATGTTCCGAATTGGATTTCTCAGACTCTTAAGTTTCTTCTTCTGAAACACTTATGACTCAATGGCAGCATTGCCTTTTTTATCGGAGAGGATATAGAATCTCTCATGTTCCTCCTTTTTAGGGGTATCGAGCTATGCCTGACTCGGTAACGCTTTGCTCGTTTACCCTGGGGTTTTTTCAACTGAGAACGAGGACCCTTCCACAACCTGAAACTGTTTCTCTCTCTCTCTCTCTCTCTCTCTCTCTCTCTCTCTCTCTCAGGAGCCAGTGCCTTTACCTCGCCTGACTTCATCTCTCCTGGCGCCAGCTACAGCCTGGTACCAGCTCTGCCCCAAGCTCTTAGGAGTGCCTGCCAGCTCCCGACCGATTAGTTATCTGGCGGCCAGCTCAGCTGGTACCACCTACATCCTGGTGCCAGCTCAGTATACCCAGCGCCTGGCTCCAGCTTCCGATCATCTGGCGCCAAAATCTCCCCCACATTCTTGGCTCTGGGAAAGAGTAGGAAGCTCTCTATTCTGTTGGAGTTTTCAGGTATTACCTGAGCAGGATTGGAAGCACAGGGTCCATTCATAACATTTAGTGTTCTGACAAGGATAATTTTTTTACCTCTGTCTAAGGGTGCATTGTTCTTCTTCATGTATGGACTTGGTCTATGAAACCATTCTTAGTTTCAGGAGAGATTGGGCCTACTTTTAGGAGAAAGCTAAAGACGTCAGAACAACTTCTACCTCATTAGCCTTCATGCATATATGCCCCTTATGTCCATCCTACAATCGATTTTCGCTTCCCACCTCTTCAGAAAAGTTTGAGCAGTGTTAACATTTTTTTTGCAGTATCTTGCAATTATTAGTAACTGGCTTGGCATCACAGAAGCAATCATAGGGTTTTCTCATACTATCTCTTCACCTTGTAGTAAGGTGCTGAGTTTTGTGAGAGCTGGGGGTTACAATGTACCTGGAGCACCCACCACTCTCAGTGGATAGGTCGTGGTCTTTATTTCAGTGCAGATGACAGTTTTATCTGGTTGTTTTTTCTTTTATTGTGGCACTGCACCCAGGGCAAGGGCACTTTTTGAAGGTTTGCTAGCCATCGGACTACTCCTTGGCTGCAAGGCTCCCACTTAGGTAGAGGCACTCTACGGCTTTACTGCCACATGACTACAGGTTACGTTGAGCACCAATCAGAGGCAATTGTCTACTGCAGGCTCTCTTAACTAATAAGGAACTACAAGCATTGTATTCAGTGATAGCAACTTTTTCTATTTCCAATTCATTACATGACTTAATGTTTTGGAGTACAATATGTCCATGTATCCCACCTCTTGTCAATATGAGAATCAGCTATGTAATTACTTGGTAAGTTACTTATATAAAAAGACATTTTTATAATAAAATAAAGTTTTATATATACTTACCAAGTAATTATGTGATTGGGGCCCTCCCTCCTCCCCTCTGATGGACAGATGGCATAAACAGAATGAGGTCGTTTGCTAAGTAGTTCCTGGTACAGTATTCCTGTTAGTGGGCGAGACCAGTCACTTTAAAGCATTACCCATGAATTTTTTCATTTAAGCTGCTGTGCAAGAGGAAACTATAACCATGTAATTACTTGGTAAGTATAGATAAAACTTTATTTTATTATAAAAATGTCATATTTCCAAAGTACATAGAAAGATATTCCTTTTGTTGTTTATTTGACTGCCTGCATTTGAGTCAGAATGTAAGAGTGAAAATAAACAATGAAAGAGGAATGTCTTTCCATGTCCTTTGGAAGTTTATTATTTATTATACTATCTGCTTGCTGAAGAGAATATAATAAAAAAAATAGGGAAGACCGATAAGTGTAATGCCATTATTGGTATTATAATTATTTGTTGTTGTTTACCAGACCACTAAGTTGAAATGGTCAGCGAAAACATTTGCATTTTTTATAGAAAATTAATCTAACATGACTACTATTACTATCAAGTAATGGGAATAGCTGCAAGTGATGAAGTAGCCCCCTTATTAGTAATATGGTTTTTCATAGCCACCTTTTTTGAATTCCAGAACATTCTATATATAATCTTCATCAAGTATTATTGACTTGGTTAATGAAAAAACATCAGTACTCAGTTTTTTTTTCCATTTAATTTTATTTTCTTTTAGGGTATTTTGTACTGGATGCATTGAACTTCTAGTGTCTCCTAAGGCAGTAAAGGATATTATGGATACTGATCCATGGTTATGTTTTCTCTGTACACCGTATAAATTGGGAACCCATGGACTCCTTAAACCAAGACCAGATTGGAAGGAAAAGGTAATATAGAGTGCAAGTATATTATGTGTTCATCTCCTACATTGCTTTCCTGTCCTTATCTTTTTTTTTTTTTTTACAGAAGCAACTCAACTTATCAGAGGCCTTTGGGGTCTGGCTGTCTGATAAGTAACAAAGACCCTATATTACATAGCCTGCACTTTCATATTTTTTTTTAGAATTCTTACAGCTTACAGTAATTCCACATAGTTCCTAGCCTAAACTAAACTGCGCTTTACATTTAACATTCACTTTAAAAGATTTGTGTATAAAATAATATCACATCTACAATGGTGGCCAAGCAAAAAGTCATCATAATAATGTAGCTGGTAAACGTGGAATTCTAATAAGTTGAGGACTGCTTATGTGTGATGTTACTGTATTTGTTGACATATAAAACATTATTCCCCCCAAAAGTTAAGGAAAATCACAGACGGTTAAGTTCAGATACTGTGTAGCCTAGGGGCAACAAGCAACCTCCAGATGTAAACGCAAACTAATGGACTTTCTATTTTACGTGAGGAATTTCAAACTTTTTCGTTTACTTGAGGAATTTCAGGAAGGTTACTCATTCTTGGCTGTCAAGGAGTATTGCTTTGCTTTGCCTTTAGGCTTTATTCAGCATGCTTTTGCAGGAAATGTCAGGAGTATTTCTGACCTTTTCACTCAAGGAAATGAATCCCCAGAGTTATGATGAACCTCCAAGTTAGGTCTTGGCCTTAGTGCTGCATGAGCTATACTAAGCCATGTTTAGATTTATCTGTCATTACCATTTCCTTGATCCTTTTAGCATCCATTTAGTGTGCCAGCAAGCCTTATGCCCATTGAAAGAAAATTTCCCAATCTAATCACTGGTTAGTTATCTATATCCTGAGAGAGAGCTATTGGATCTTGTCTTCAACATACAGAATCATTTTGTCCAGGCACGAGTTGTCAGAATTATCATGCTTCCATAAACACAATCATATTGGCTATGACAAGTCATTTCTCATGCTTATTCTGTGGTATCCAGAGAGGACTCACTGTGTTTAGAGTTAGATCTTATGAGATTTGTGTCCTTTCATCCTCTCTGGCTTTTAAGTATAATTTGGAGCTCCCTGCCATCCTTAGGTTAGTACCTGGCCTTGTCAGAACACCTTTGACTAGTTTTATCTTCGTGATGTCACACATATGACTTTATTTGTTATTTTTTAGGACCCCTTGTTGAAGTGGGCCATTCACTTTCTTACCCTCAGGGTTTATACTTTAGTTATTCAGCACAGTTGAGTACCTGCTAGTAACACCTCATCTTACCAGATGTATGTACTTAACAGCTGTATTTGCTAGGTTGCCATTTTAAATGTGGTACATTTTTAGATAAATCTGTAATACTGAGTGTTAGGTGTATAGTACATGTTAATTGAGGCTAGAAACTATGTGGAATTGCTGTGAGCTTTGAGATATATGCAAGAGCACAGTTATTCCAGGGCTTTTCTTGCTTATCAGAAGGCCAGACCCCAAATTGTCTGGTAAGTTTAGGTGTTACTGTATCTTTTGAGTTTGTTGAGTGTCCTCCCTAGGGTTCATCTTCCATTGTAGACCCATAGAATTCTTCCTTGGCAAACTCATTTTTTGTGGATGTCATGCATGCGTTGAAATGTTTTTTGCCATATCTTGTAATTTTTTTCATGGAATTGGACTTCTGGCTGCTACTTCCACCTTTTGTGATCACCTCTAATTCATTCTTCCTCCTAAATGGTGATTCATATACAGACTCATTATTTGTAAATTCTAGTAGTCTCCTCCCAGCCCTTTCTTCAGATTGAGATTGGCACAGAAGAATGAGGACAGCATCACTGCAAGAACAGAGGAGTTGGCTGGGCATGTAAATACGAATCCTTCTTTGAAGTGCTTTTTGTCCATCTGGATGCTTTCTGCACAGAAGCTGTTGTACAATTAATGAATTTTATTAAAAAAAAAAACTTATGATTGTTATACATTTATTGAGACTGAGGGTTATATATAAGTTATATTCCACAGGCTGCCAGCTGCCCTAGTGACCCCCAAGAAAACCTTCCTGAAGTTGAGGATGAAACTCCTGATATCTCAACATTTCCTCAGAAACCTATGAGAGTCCTGTCATTATTTGATGGAATTTCTACAGGTAAGTATACCTTTATGTTATCCATTTTATGACTGTGCCGCTGAATTCAAAATCATAACAAGTTATTTTTTTTTTAAACGTTGACACGTCTGAAGGGAGCTGGCATGGTTTGTGTCATAGGTGAAGTTAAAATTGTAATTAGCATAAAGAATTACATTATATTTAGGTTGTAAATGGACCTTGCTGTCAAACTTCTCAGTTTCAGAGGTCTTTTGTTCCTCGCACTGTTGGACTGTGGAAACATACACCACCATGTATGTCAAAAACATGAAAGATAAAAATATGAAGAGGATGGAAGCAACTGACCTGAATCCCTTTTAACCATTAAAATGTGACTCCTTGCAATTTAGTTGCAATGAATAAGCATCAAGAGATTTTATGTGTAACATCACAAAAGAGGAATCATGGAAAGGTGGGATTAGGGATGCTTCAGGAGTCCATTCCAAGGAGGAAGAACCCTTGTTGAGATGCAGGAGGTCCAGAAATCACTCCTGCTACAGTCAAAAAGGGGCATATGAGAGTTTTACTGTTTATTCAGAATAGCAGCAAAATAGTTTCTGAGAAAAAAAAAAAAACTTGACAAAGACTTAACTTTTCTAGAAAACTCCCATGCTAAGCAAAGACAATGAGAAACATCTAACGTTGGGAGAGGTGACCACATGGGCCCTCAGAATTTTTTGACCTGGGTAAGGTAAGGAAAGTGGGTTTCCTGTACCATTGGCCTCTGCAATTGAAAAGGGCATCCTATAAGTGGTTCAGTAACAGTACTTTAGCCTTATGTTTTTGTGCAGGCATTTAGAAAATAATAATTTACTTGTGTGGGAATTGAATCTTTTCCTAGCCTAACTCACTTAACAAATTTTTTTAGCATTAATATTTCAGGACATGTTTATTTAGACATATACCAGTCCAAAACTGTAAAAAACTAAAAATTGATAAGTCCTCGAAATTCGGCAATCGGCGTGCCCCTTAAGTGACCTGTTTGTCTGCTCTTAACTTTACCTTCATTTCCCCTAATACTTCTATTTTAACACAGTTCTCTTTTAAATATGTAATCATACCCGTTTTACTCAGGGTATTCTTACCTATTAACCATGGTACATCACCCTGCAAAATTTGTCTTCAAATAAAACTTTTTGTTTTTCGATATCATTGGTTTTTCCATTACTCCTTTCAACTTGTATGATGACTCACCAAAATTAAATATTTATTAGACTCTTTCATTAGTATCATTCATTCTCCTCAACTCTTCTAATTCAAACCCACAACAATGCGGGCTGGTTACAATTCCCCCACAGACTGTCGATTTATCCTGTGTTTAAAATTACATCAACCTCTTCCCAAGATTCTTCCTCTATTTTACTACAGTACATTCATCAGCCGTGCATTTTGGTGCCTGGCATCACATCCTTACAGCTCCTGATTGGCTGGTGGTGCCAATCACAGCACTGAAAAGCCCAGTCTGCAGTCTCTCCTCAAAACTCCAGACAGTGAACATCCCTGCTCTGACACTTGAGGAACATGTCTTTCAAAAGTTATAACTTTCATTACCTCAGTTTTACCCAAGAATAGTAGTGTGTCCCAGTTTCATCACTAAACATGTCAAAGCCAATGGTTGAAGGATTATAATGATATATGAATTATTTATGTCAATAAACAATGTTAAGATATTTGGTGGTGAAATAAACAAGATATTTTAAAGATAAAATGTATTCTTTCATTTCCTTACATGGCATCATGATGCATTCATCATTTATCGTCTTGTACCTCACTTAAAATTTCGCCCAGCTTAAATGTCATTGCTGGCAGTGCTACCTAAAAAAAGTATAGGTAGGGCTATCAATATGAAAATAACAAGCAAGCGATTAAGAATATTAAAATGTGTAGGCATGCATGCAAGACTATAGCCTATCTGGGCAACCAACCAGCTCTTTACATTTCTTACTTCTAGAGAATCTCTTGCTTTAAGCTTGTTATTTGGTGCCATACTTGAATGGCGCTTGTATGTCAGGTCTTGCATTCTAGTTCAATGAGCAGAGCCTAAGTTATGCATAATGAGCTCGTCTGCTGGCTGTCTCAATAAGGAGGGTACTGTAGCTTCTCTACGGGTATGACCAGCTGCACTTGACAGTGCGGTGGCGCTCTATCAGGACCCGTTTCCTCCATTTCCCCTCCCCCTTTGAATTTGGGTGAGAGTCAGGCCTGGGCTTTTGCTCTTTAAACTCAAATCATGGGCAGGAGTCTGCGCAGATGTGTAAGTAAGGTTACCATATAAAACTCCAATTCAAACAAATCCTTTTTTATTTCATAACAATCGTCAACACAGACCATGAACAAGTCATTACATAATCTAGGCTCGTTTGTTGAACTGGAATGCAGATCTAACTCTAGCATCATTCAAGTATGACTAAATAATAAGTGAAGCAAATCCCTCTAGAGAAAGTGATATTAAAGAACTGGCTGGTCCGGGATGAGGCTATGAACTCGTGCATGCCCTTTTTATTTAATATTCTTGTCGCTGCTGTTATTTCTGTGTCTACCTATATTTAGGTAACATTACCATCCATGACGGGACTAAGCTACAATATGAAGCTTAGACGATAAATTTCTTGTTTGTTACTGCCAAATATCTTACGATTAAGTTTCTTGAAGTAAATAATTCATATATCATTATAATCCTTCAACCACAACTTGTTATGTTTAGTGATGAAATTAGGAAACACTACGCTATTCTTTAGGCAAAACGAGGTGTAATGAAAGTACATAACTTTTGAAAGACATGTTCTTCAGGTGTTGGAGCGGAGATGTTCACAGTGCTGTGATTGGCTGACCACTAGCCAATCAGGAGCGTCGCAAGGGATGGCGCTAGGCACCAAATGCACGGCTGATGTGAATGTACTATAGCTTCTCGTGTATAAACTTTTTCTTCTTGTCCGGTTTTTGTTTTTTATTTTGTAAATTCTAAGAACAATCTCTAGCCCAATGCCATTCCGATTTGCTTATTGTATACAATGTTACTTTTCCTTCTCTATTTATGGGATTTCTTCCACCTCTACCTTGATTCCCTTTTCCCGATATTTTTGGTTTTCCCTCTCTCTCTTGAAGTACACATAGCCTGCTGACCCCCATCATTTCTCTTCCTCTTTATTCCCTAATCCTTCACATATTCTTTTCATTATCTGTGACACTGTTTTATATTCCAACTTTCCTTGACCTCAAGCTTCTAATACCATTTGTTTTTTATTTTCTGTGAGACCTGCTTGTTCTAATACATGAAAACCCTTAGCTTCTCCTTCAAGCATGCTTTTCCCTATCGCTCTGTTACACTCTGATTCTGCCTTTTCATACCTAATTAGAAAATCCCTCATCTTTTCACTAGATTCTCTTCCTATTTTAAAAATAATTTTTCATTTTACTGTAATTTTCCATAAGCATGTCTTTTAGATATATTTCACTTCTCCACACACCACAAGCCAATGTTCGACTTGTCCTCTCCATTCTTTAAACTCACCCTGTATCCTGCTAAATTTTGGGCAATCCCTTCCCCATTTCATCTCCCAAAGTTTGTCAGATCCATCCATTTTTTTTTAACCAACCATGGTCTTCTACCACCTTGAATCTTTTCCTAGACTAACTCGTCAAAATGCTACAATCATGGAATCCACCCACCTGTTCACATTCCCCTTTCTGTATAACCCAGCTTAAGATTACAAAAAAAACACAAACTGACTTACAACCCACAACCGACAACCTAACAAAAAGAGCTGTCTATACCTGTCGACACCAAAAATTCTTGCTGATTCACACTTCATTGTTTATATTTTTTACCCTCCCGCGGCTGCCATATTGCGTCCTATGACATCGCAACACAGACGGTTTCACTTCAAACCATAAAGAATGTTTTGTTGTAAAAACATCTTATAAAATTTAAACGTGCTTCTCATACATTTCGTAAATGAATAACACCCATACTATTTCACCAATGCAGAAAAATAAAAATGACTACACTTTAAAAACTGATATATAATTACAAATTACGTTACATAACCTTTGGTGTAAATCTTGAAGTGCAATTGTAGAATTTGATATTCCTTACATTAATGCGTACCACCATTCATGACACTTTTCAACTTGGAAAGTGAGCCGATATTTTTATGAAATAAGTATGTAAACCAATTCCCTTGACATTATTTTTCAGGTCTCTTTGTACTGGATAAACTAGGATTAGAGATTGAATTCTATTATGCTGCAGAAATCAATGACTCAGCCAAGAATGTTGCCTCTCTAAATTTTGGTCCCAGAGTCGTTAACATTGGTGATGTACAAGCAATCTCAGGCAAGAAGGTCAGTATGTTTAATTCTCAAGAAACTTGGTTATCTGTAGTACCTTTGCTAACTTGTGATTTCTCATCTGGATCATTCTTGACCATTAATTGAAGTTATAGTTATAATTGTTCTCTAATCATACAGATTTAATTCCTGGCTTTTAGACTGATTTCAAGTGTTTATAAAACTGTGAAGTTGTACATTTTTAAAAAATAGTATCAGATTTAGGAAGTTTGTAATAGCTCAGTGCCTGAAGGTTCATAAGGATAGCTTTACCAAAAAAAATTTCATAAACTTTTTTATTCCATGTTGGTTTTCTGTGCCTCTGACCTAACTTTGCAAATTATATAGAAAGTGTACAGCTTGAGGAAGTGCTTCATGTGATGTGAATATTGCAGCACTGTCATACCATGCTCTTTTCACTACATTTGTTAGCCTTGCATTTTTTGTAATTGCTTTTCTCTGGCATTTTATGCTTTGTGAAATGAAGGATTTTCATAGATTGAATATAAATGTGATTGATAGTAAAGCTTTTTTGTGTTGATCACTAGCTGTGTTACCCTCAGTGGTGAGAGGCATATGTTGCTTTCATACTATCTTTAAGGAAGTTTTACATTCTCCAAGGGGAATAGATAATTTTTTTATTAAGACTTTATTGATACTATTATAACTTTATATGAAAAAATAATTTAACTGAATCTTCAATAATGGATAAATGTATGTTTGCTACAGATTGCAGAAATGTGCCCCATTGATCTCCTTATAGGTGGTTCACCTTGCAATGATCTCAGCTTTGTTAACCCAAATAGAAAAGGATTGTTTGGTAAGTTTTTATGTTTCTGATTAATCAGAAGTAAATATTGTAGAAAAGAAGGCTCTAACTTAGAAAAAATGTGTATAAATAACCTTAAAAAATGTATATCATTAATGGCCTTGTCAAAAACTTATGGAATAGAATATTTAAAAAATATCTTATTTAATTAATTTTCCACTGGTATATTTGATCTGTTCTCCATTGGGATGTGCAGAAAACTTGTCCAAGCCCTCTCCATCTCCCATTCATCATTGTTGCATTGTCATGTGGAATTTTGTAGTTTCCCTTTTGGTATCATTCCCAGTATGTTGCCTTCACTGTTGCGCTTCACCCGCTTAACCCTTAAATGCCGACTGGACGTATCGTACGTCGACTAAAATTGTCTGTTGGTGCGGAAGTGGACGTACCGTGGGTCGACTACAAAAATTTCAACCTTCAGTCAACTTTGATTCGACCAAATGATCAAAAAAATGCAATTATAGCTAAAACGCTTACATTCTAGTAATATTCAATCATTTACCTTCATTTTGCAACAAATTGGAAGTCTCTAGCACATTATTTCGATTTTATGGTGAATTTTTAAAAACTTTTTCCTTACGTCAGCGGTAACTCGGCGAAAAATTTCAAATTCTTTGGTCATTTTGTCATGTGTTTACACAGTACTGCACAGTTCATAATAGCGTATTTACAGTAGGTGCGTCACGTATACTAATGTTACCCCTAATTCATGGGATGTTTTCTATGTCACTTAGAGTAAAGCCATTTTCTTTGCGTCACTAGGCAAACGTCACAGCAAAGTACAATTCCATAAAACATCGAAACATGTACATAATGTTCGAGAAGGTAGTACAGTACAGGTAAAATTCAATCAATTTAAAATTATATACTGTACAGGTAATGACGACAGAGAATAATAAGTTAATAAGCGTATGTTTGAGCGCTAACTACTGAATGAGAGAGAGAGATACTGTAATAAAGTAACTGTACTGCTTTTGTATCGTATTTATGCACAAATATATAAATACAAATTTTCCATTCTGATTTTACACCTAAAAACATGTAAACTTATAAAAAATTATACACACTATCTACAGGGGTATCATCTTTTGAAAAATGCAGGGTATCACATCTTGTAAAGTACACCAACTGGCGTGCTGTAATAACATGCACATACAGATTGCACCAGCACTTTTCTCTGAGGTGAACAAGTAATTTTCAAAGAATGACACTTATACAACTCTTAGTTACATCTCTGATATTACATTAAAGAATTCATTTTATCAAATGAGTGCGACTGAACAATCCTCATCTCGAGGTCATGTAAAGTCCTTGTGACAAAGACTTTGCAAATGGACATAATACTTGTATGATATTTATGTACAGAAATATAAATATAAATTTTCCATATCGATTTTACAGTTAAAGTTAGCATGAAAACTTATAAATGTACACTGAACATTAAACAAGCATTTTCTGCAGGGTATCATCTTTGAAAAGTGCAGTAACTTTGCAAATGGGTAAGACATCTTGTAAAAGTACACTAAGTGAATGTGCTGAAATTACCTTTGCATCATATTTATTGCATGTACAAAATAAAAATAATACATTTTTTATACAGATTGTACACATGAAAGCATGAAATGCGTTTTTCATAGAGATTTTACATGAAAGCATGAAATGCATTTTTATAGAGATTTTGCATTAAAACATAAATGTATTTTCTACAGATTTTACATAGAAGCATGAAATGCATTTTCATACAGATTTTACACATAAAAAGAATGAAATGCATTTTTCATACAGATTTTACACATAAAAGCATGAAAACTTGTAAATTACTTCAATCTTTAAACACCCACTTCTGCAGGGTTTCTGGAGAATTTCATGTGTCTGTGAAAAATCATTTATGCACATTAGTTAGGTTCCAGTGAAAAAGTTCGTGTGTTTCACGCAACTCTAATCGTAAGATCAGTATTAAAATATGGAAATGTGCAATTTCATGTAGAATACAACAGAAAATAACTCTGGTAGCTTTTATCAGTTTTGAAATATTTCCATATAAAAGGGATTTTGACGAAGGAAAATCTATTTCTGGAGAGGGACTGTGTCACCCGATGAAAAGTCCATTCAGCACTTATTTCAGGTAATTCAGTTGCCAGATACCAGAGAAAGCTAAATGAAATGCTGAGTTATTTACCCCAGAGCGAGCTCCATCAGATGGAGTCGTGGTATGGAAAAGGGTGAACTACAAAAACACGGAACCTTATCCTATAGAGATCCCAAGGTCAAAAAGTCCCATAGGAGGTGCTGTTACAAACCCATGTACCACCCGTGGACAGCACACAAAACACCGCTAGTCGCATTCCATGAAAGCAGCACCCCACTAGAATGATGTTTACTATGGGAGGGACATGACACATGGTGGAGGTGGGGGGTGACACGGTCCCCTCTCCAGAAATAGATTTTTCCTTCACCAAAATCCCTTTTCTGGATCGGGTCCAATGTCAGCCGATGAAAATTTAACAGAGAAATAAACATAATTCTTAAACTAAAAAGATAAAATTCTAAGGGGAACAAAAGATAAGGTCCAAAAAGAAACTTTTCAAACACTAGTAACAATAACAATAATGTACAAAAGAAACTGATGTTAGCTTAAAATTAACATGACAATGTGAAAAGTACATAAACAAAATAACTATACAATATTGAAAACCTTATAACTTAAATGTGTCATTTAGACAAATACACGGATAACACAGCCAGGTGAGAAGTCACGGCAAGCCTGACTGAAATGACCGTGGGGATAACTGAGGCAGTGGAGGAGGAAATGACTAGGAATCAGAAAGGGAACCAGAGGAGGGACAACGTTCCCTGCCGCGACTGCTGAAAATTTAAGAGCTTTTAAGGATTTCAAATAGTGACGTTTTGAAAACCAAGGGTGACTTCAACCGTGTACCTGGTAAGATCCGTGAAATTCATGTAATGGAAGTAATTAATGGAGGTGGCCACAGCTCTGATATCATGAACTTTTGGGACTGAGTCAGGTTAGCCTGCTTGATAAAGCAAAGGATCTGTTGTCTAATAGCAGACATAGAGAGATTATCCCTCCTTCCTGATAAAGAGAGGCCCAGAAGAGATGTGAGAGGACCTGTCTAAATAAGCCCTCAAAGTATGAACTGGACACAGGGACAGGTCTAGAGGCAGAGGAAGAATTTTCCAAGGCGACCACCTATGCTAGCGGATCTTCATTTTTGGCCAGGAAGGTAGGGTGAGGAATCAGCAAAACCTCCCTGATGGAAGGAAGTCGACGTGGTTGGGTTCCTAGAGAGTGCAGACAGCTCCAAATTCTAGCACCCGAAGCCAGGCTAACTAAAAACAACGTTTTTCCTCAACAAGGAAAGGTAGGGGCAGGATTGATTATCGATATCTGAGGTTAACTTCAACACGTCATTTAGAAACCAGGAAACCGTATGTGGACGGATTACTGGCCTCAGACGCACATGCTTTAGGGATGGAAGAAAAGTAAGGGTCTGTGAGGTCAATTTTGAAACCATACAAGAACACTTTACGAGAGCCGACTTGACTGTAGTAACAGTACTAGCGCTAAACCCTCTCAAACAGTGATCTAAAAAGGAGATTGCTAAATTAATGGTCATTACTGTAGCCTCCGATTCTCTTAAAAAAGAGTGCTAGTTTCTTAATTGCTGAGTCGAACTGACGAAGAGTGGAGGCCCGCTTATCTGATTCTAAGAACATGGTATTGACAGGATCAACGTTAGCATCCCTTTGAGCCGCAAACTTCATAAAGTCCACAAAGCCAGGGCATTTTGGATTTTTGAGGAAGCTGACACAGTCTGAGTTTGTACTACTTGTGTTAGTTTCGACTGGGGATTCGGATGTGGCGAAGTTTCAGTTCTAGTAGAAGAGGAAACCAGCTGCTCTTTGGCCAGTAGGGAGCCACTAGAGCTACTTGACCCTTGAACGTCCTCAGTTTGTGGAGGACTTTCAACAACAAGTTCACTGGAGGGGAACAGATAGATCACCTTCCACCTGTTCCAATCCAATGACATTGCGTCCGTGAAAAGAGCTTGAGGGTCCAGGTTGGGAGCTACGTAATGAGGGAGCTTGTTGTTGAGCTTGGTTGCAAACAAATCTACCTCCAGACCCGGAACTAGTTGGCAGATCCAATTGAACGAACCCTGTCTAGGGACCACTCCGACTCGAGGAGTTGTCCTGAGAGAGAATCTGCTACGACGTTCCGGACCCCTGCAAGATGGGTGGCAGATAGGTGCCACTTGTTCTTGCAGGCCAAGGAGAAAAGTGCAATCATTACCTGGTTGATCCTGCTCGATTTTGAACCTCTCCTGTTTATGCAGTGGACTACCGTGGCGCTGTCCAGAACCAGCCTTATGTGAATCTTCTTGGGGAAGAAGCTTCTTCAAGGTAAGGAAGACCGCCATGGCCTCCAGAACATTTATATGGAACTGGCGGAACATGAGGGACCAAGTCCCTGTACTTCTTGGTGTTGAGAATATCCTCCCCACCCGCTTAAGGAGGCGTCTGTGTGGATAACCAACGCCGGAGGAGGAAATTGAAGGGGGACTGACTTGGACAGGCTCTTGACAGACGACCAAGGACGGAGTCGCTTCTTCAAGCGTGGGAATCAGAGACACCTTGTCCCTGAGACTGATATTTGCCCGACTCCGCCCACACTCTGTTGATATCCTTCAGTTTCACTTTCAGCAACAGGTCTGTCACCGGCGAACTGAAGGGAGCCCAAGACTCGTTCTTGAGTCCGCCGAGAGGCCCTTTTGGATTTGAGAAACTGTCTGGTTGCTCTGGCTATCTCCTTCCTCTTGGGAGGAGGAAGAGAGAGCTTGTGAGAATTCAGATCCCACTGGATTCCTAGCCATTGAAAACAACTGCTGGGAACCCTGTTTACACGAAAGCCCAAGGATTCTAGAAAGTCGACCACCACGGATGTAACTCTCCGGCATTCCTCGACGCTGGATGCCCAGATGATCCAGTCGCCGAGATACGCGCCAGCGTAATCCCTTGAGATCGGAGTTGCTGTACGACCGTGTCTGTCAACTTTGGTAAAAATCCTTGGGGCTATGTTGAGGCCGAAAGGCATCACCTTGAAGGAATATGCCTGCCTTCCGAGCCTGAACCCCAGAAAGGGGGAGAACCTTCGCAACCGGGACGTGATAATAGGCGTCGGAAAGATCTAGAGAGGTGGTTACGGCTCCACGGGGCAGTAGGGTCCGAACTTGGGAGACAGTAAGCATCCAAACTTGTCGCAACGAATGTAGGAATTCAGACGGGACAAGTCCAGAATTACTCTCCGTTTGTTGGAACCTTTCTTTGGAACACTGAAGAGCCTGCCTTGGAACTTCAGAGACCTCACTTTCTTATAGCCTGTTTCTGTAGGGAGATCCTCCACAAAGTCCTCGAGATCCTTGGTCGTAGCCTGATAAAACTTGACTGGTGGAGGGATTGTCGATCCAACTCCAGCCTAGGCCCTTGAAACTATACTCTGAGCCCAGGGACAGAAGGTCCACCGAGCTCGAAAATGATACAGCCTCCCGCCCACAGGATGTATGTCATCGGTCCTGTGATTGCTTCCCCCCTCTGGAGCCTCTACCTCCCTGTTCCTGGGAGAGGAGCGGGGGCCCTTCCCGAGCGGGCCACGGGGGCTTATTGCCTCTGGTTGATTGTCTGGGCATAAATTTCCCTGACTTTCATATGCAGGATTGAAAGCTGGGGAGAGACATAGGAAGGAGCAGCCAAAGACTGATGTGCCGGGTTTACCAGGACATACTGAGGTGGAGGATGGGAGGAAGAGGTCGAAGGTTGACTTTGTAAAGGAACCTGGACCAAGGGACTGAGCTGGAAGATGTTTGAAGTGTTTAAATTTCTTACTGGACTTGGTGGGAGGGCTGGCAAGATCAGACTGTTTCCTTTATAGGCAGGCCCCAATGGAACGGAGGCTTTGATTGACCTTAGCCGCCTCAGATAAGACTGCATCAACTTCTTCTTGTGGGAAAAGATTAGCACCCCAGATCGAACTCTTAAGAAGCTTATTAGGTTCATGCCGAACTGTGGCTGCTGAAAAGATGTGCTTCGGCAGGCCAGTCGGGCAGTCATAAAGTCAAACAGATCTTGTTGAAAACTTCGCCACAAGAGATTTCGTCAAGACCTGGAACAATGGATCTTCTCTGTAAACCAAAGAAGTTGCTTCCGCTAAAAACCAAAGAGTTCAAAGACCTGGCGAGCCTTTCCTTAGTATCAGCCTCTGTTTTCAAGAGCGACTCCGGGATCTTAGGGAGCTGCTCACTGAACAGATCAGAGGCGCAGTCTGGGTCAAGCCGAGTCACCGTAAACGTATTAAGTGCCAAAACTTCAACCTTCGGTCAAATTTAACGAGCGAAATGATCGAAAAACGCAATTGTAAGCTAAAACTCTTACATTTTAGTAATATTCAATCATGTACCTTCAGTTTGCAACAAACTGGAAGTCTTTAGCACGATATTTCGATTTATGGTGAATTTTTGAAAAAAAAACTTTTTCCTTCGTCCCAAGACGCTGTAACTCGTAAAACATCTCGGAAATTCTTTCGTCACTTTGTCGTAATGTTTGCACCGTTTTATATTAGTTGTTACATAAAGTTTTATATATGAAAATGTGTGCAATTTCATGTAGAATACAACAGAAAATAACTCACGGTTGGAGATTTTATCAGTTTTTAAATATTTTCATATAAATCACGATAAGTGCCAAAATTTCAACCTTCGGTCAAATTTAACTCGACCGAAATGATCGAAAAACGCAATTGTAAGCTAAAACTCTTACATTCTAGTAATATTCAATCATGTACCTTCATTTTGCAACAAACTGGAAGTCTCTAGCACAATATTTCGATTTGTGGTGAATTTTTGAAAAAAACTTTTTCCTTATGTCCGCGCAGTAACTCGGCCGAACATCTCAGAAATTCTTTCGTCACTTTGTCGTAATGTTTGCACCGTTTTATTTTAGTCGTTACATAAAGTTTTATATATGGAAATGTGTGCAATTTCATGTAGAATACAACGAAAAAATAACTCATGGTTGTAGCTTTTATCAGTTTTGAAATATTTTCATATAAATCACGATAAATAGAAAAAATTCTACTTTCGGTCAACTTTAACCCAACCGAAATGGTTGAAAACTGCAATTGTAAGCTAAAACACTTAAAGTCTAGTAATATTCAATCAATTAGCTTCATTTTGCAACAAACAGGAAGTCTCTAGCACAATATTTCGATTTATGGTGAATTTAAAAAAAAAAACTTTTTTACGTCCGAGCATTACGAATTCATGCATCATATTGCTTTGATCGTTTTACAATTTGTTATATACCAAAATCATTGCAATTTAGTGTACAATACAAAGAAAAAAAATAACTCGTTAGCTTTAACCGTTTTGCTCACAGCGCGATTTGTATACAATTATATATGAAAAATTTTTTTCGCTCATATATTTCAATATTTATATATGATAATGATATTTTTTTTTTCATTTCTGATGGTTGCATACTAAACTTCAGGCAATGAAAAAAAAAAATGGAGCCAAAAATGAACTCTTAATGTTAAAAACTAAGCGTGCTGTGAGTTTTTGAAAAAAACTTTTTTTCCGCTTCGGCGCTAACTCTCAAACGCCGCCAGCATACGGGAGACACTTTTGTAAATAGAGGCTCGGCGTTAGAGGTTTAAGCACTAACCTTTAAGGAAAATTAATACAACTCAACATTCTCCTTTAGTAGGGTGATAGGGCCTGTAGTTCTTTCAGGTTGCCTTCAGTACTGTCCTTATGTAAGATGATTGGTTTTCTCTGTGTAGTGGGCTGCATGTGTCTTGTGCTGCACTAGACATGTGCTTGATGGTTGGTACTTCAAGCATCTTCCTCCTTGATAGTGTGGTGGCCCCTTTTGTGTCTCTCAGATCTTGTCCAGGGAGGCCTCCATACCCTGATGCTGCCTTCCTCTCTAAAAGTAGGTTATGTATGGGGTGCCTTCCTTCTTTAGTCTCATTCCCTTGCTCAGATGCCAGCCTTTCTTTTCAGTCTTCCTATTGCTATTGGAAGTGGGATTCTGCCATGTCTCTGATTGCTTTCATGTTCTCTACTTTGGATTCTTGACAACTCAGGGGAGCCACCTTCAAATTATGTGGTCAGATGTCACAGTATTTTCGTTGTGTGCTGTGTTTTTTGTCTTTTTTTGTGTGTGTTTCATGTAGCTTTCACATACTATGGTACCATCGGTTGTCAGTGTCCTTGTGTTTCTACTGCACTGTCATAGTTCCCAGTTCCTTGTTTGCTTGCAGTGCTACTGCTCAGAGTTTCTTTCCATTTTCTGTGGTTCCCTCTTTTGCCCAAGAGTTTTGGGAGCCATGTCTCATGTCCCCTCTAAGGGGAGTGTCTTGTGTCCATTACACGATCTAGCCCAACTTCAAGTCCTTTGCTCCAGCTCTCTCCTGTCTACTTGTGTTTAGGAGTTTTGCTGGCAGCCGGTTAACAAAAATTGTGTCATGTTAGGTGATCCCTTTCCCATTCATACATTTTATATGATGTGCATTGGTCAGTGCCATGTGGTGACATTGGTCTTTTCTTGTATTTTGAAGACTGCAGCTTTAGTAGTATGTTTGTCAACATTTTGGGTGCTTGGTACCAGCTACCTCTTCCCTCACATAATTTCAAGGGGATTAATACATATGGAACAATTTTATAGGCTCTCTCTCATATACAAAGGCCTGTTTTATTATAGGCTAATGTGAGGTTGGTTATACCTTTCTTTCTGGAGTGAGAATTTTGCCCTGTTTAAAGTTATTGGGTAGAGAGGTCAAGGGATGTCAATTTGTTTCTCACTGGTGGTTCTTTTTCAGAATATTTCTGGGTACTTTATGGTCTTTTCTTGTTAGATAGCCTCTACTAGGTCCTGAACGGCATGTTCCCTTCCGTGGAGCTCCACTCCTTGAAGTTTGAGAAGTCTACAGTGGATATATGCTGCAATTCTTTATCCCCTGCTTTTTTATTTCGTGTCCTTCCCTTAAGTAACTCACTTTCATCATCCTTGTCTCTTCCCTCTATTTGTCTTCCATTTATGTTGGCAACTTCGACCTTTTCCATCAACTGGAGGTAAAAGCTTCCAGAGAAGGTAACAACCTACTTTCTGAGCACCTTTCAAGATGGTGACTTTATGTATTTGAGTTTCTTCACAACAGTTGTGTCCTCCTGTTCCCTTACATGGGTTCCTGTCGACTATCATGGATGACAATTCTGGATTCCTTGAGGAATGTCCTCAGCTTTTGCATCATCCAGGGTTAGGTGAGAATGGCATTACAAGTCAAGGGGTTCTGATCATTCATCTTCCTCCTCTTCATGACCATCCCTTTAGCACACATGGACTTTTTTTTTCTTATATCCCTCTGGGTGTTTGGCATATTTACTCTCCAAGGTTATGTGTTCTCTTCCATCCATTACTTGCAGACGCTATAGAGACCTCTAAGGTCGTTATCAGCTTTGCTTTCATTGTTGATGGCAATTGGGCTTTTTGCTTGTAAGTCTTCAGTTCTGCTGAAGAGGCTCTGCTGCTTTGTTCTTGTTGAGTTGGGATTCAGATTAATGATGACTAATGAGAGTCTTGTTACAGGCTCATTAATCGTAATCTTTCTTAATGAGTTTCTTATTACAGGCTCATTAATCATAATCTTTCTTTTTACAGGCCCATTAATCACTATCTTCGATGCTTTCCTCCCTTCCCTTCATTCTTCTCTTCGTGTAAAAACGTACTTTTTAATTCTTTTAACATTTTAGCAATTTGTATTTGTTGTTTTACAATACTGCAATGTACTTGTTACTCTAAAAAAAATTATATTTGTATGGTCAGTATAGTGATATACAGGATGAATGAAATCAGCGAACAAATTGAATGAATTTGTAGTTTTACAACAGTACTCTGCTCTACTCTACTCTACTCTGCTCTACTCTACTCTACTCTACTCTACTCTCTACTCCCTAAAAAGTATAATAGTATTTAAGGGCAGTACTGTAACTTATAAAGTATGAATGACACTGCTATAGAAAAACCAGGATTGGTTTATATCATTATACGGTGTACTTTACTCTGAAGTATACAGCTGTCCTGCACATGTACATGTGGATACTGAGCATATAATTTCGTTTTGTTGTTGTAGTACTCTATGTACTTTGTCTTGTCATTTTGCTTGTTTATTCATGAGTACTTGTGTGTGTACCCTCTAAGTTACACATATAACTCCCTAGTTTTACACCTGTCTCAAAAGCATGGTGAAC
This sequence comes from Macrobrachium rosenbergii, assembly GCF_040412425.1. Taxonomy (NCBI): domain Eukaryota; kingdom Metazoa; phylum Arthropoda; class Malacostraca; order Decapoda; family Palaemonidae; genus Macrobrachium; species Macrobrachium rosenbergii. The sequence goes on along the minus strand of NC_089791.1, from coordinate 49,292,419 downwards.
TGCTAGAAATGTAATTTGGGGAAATAGATGTAAATGCATTGTGAAGCAAAATTCATACATACAAATCAAGAAAATTTACTGCATTCAGTGTAGTTAAAACAGCTGTCTAGTGAAATGATATGGTAGTCATTGTAACTTAATTGCTCTCCCATAATTTCTCTCAGAAGTGCTGGATCAGCCATTACCAGAAATCTGTGGAAAACCTGTATGTACAGTGTGGAAATTGATTTGTGCCTTTGTATGTCTTTTTTTAGTTGAGAAGCAGAAAGTGAGATAAAAGTTACTTCTAAGGTTTGAAGGTATGAATAAATTATCACCATTATACTTTTCAGATCCTACTGGCACTGGCATTCTCTTTTTCCACTACTTCAGAGTACTAAAGACTATTCTTCTTCATAATAAGGGTACACACTTGTTCTGGTTATTTGAGAATGTAACTCACATGCCAAGAGAATTTAAAATTCATATCAGTACGTAAGTAATGCAAAATTTAAGTTGAGTTGGAGCTTTGTATGGATTGCTGTGCACATTGATTATTACTTTTGATGATTTTTTTTTTCAAATGGATTCTTGTAGATAAGCAGAAGGTTTCATAGCAAGTAATTATATGCATAAGTATTCTTCTATCACCGTGCTTGCAATATACAGTTTGCTGGTAGAGTAGGAATGCAGAATCTCTCTCTCTCTCTCTCTCTCTCTCTCTCTCTCTCTCTCTCTCTCTCTCCTCTCATTGTAACAGGTAAAATTTGTTACAGGAAAGCAGACTACAAAACATTTTAGCAAAGTCAAGGACTTCTTTTTGGTTGAAAGAATCAACACGACTTTTAGTTATGACTTTTGCTGAGAACAAGGTGCATACTTTCTGTAGAATGAATTGGACTCATTTCTTGCATCAGAATGCTAGAAAGACACTTTTGTTCTAACAACACCAATGATTCCCTCTTTATGCTATTAGGACAGTATTTGGTAATGCATTTACAATTTTCTTGTTGAGAATCATTGGGAATTGTATGACTGAGCTGCAGAAGCAATTAGCTGTAATGAATTTCATTTGAGTTTCTTGCTTTAGTAAATTATGAGTTGGTAGATGAAATAATGAAGACCTTTTATTAGTTTTCCATTTTCCTGATATTTCAGGCAACCTAACCTTCTTGTTTATTTTCTGTATTGACCAGTGCATATTGTAGATTTACATTTTGTAAACAAATTTCTAGAAAGAAGATAACTGTCTTTAACAAAAAAGCCTCACCTAAGACAATACAAAGGAATCAATCGATATTTTGATTCCTTTTTGTGATATTTTCTGTGTAAGAAAGTGAACTAGTAAATCTGAATATCATGGAAGGTAGGAATTGAGCACTTTACTTTAAAAAAGGTCATGGTCATGTAATTTTTGTTATGGTATTTGTTGTTTTTGTTATATGTAAGGGCCATACCTTACTGTAAAACAATCCAAAGGGTCATGTACTTACATCAAAAACTTTCTACATAATATTGTCCAAATGTGAAAAGAAGAAGAAAGTAACAAATTTTAATATGTATATATATTTTGTACATTAGATAACTGTAAATAGGTTTCAGTCTTGGTCTATATAGTACCTAACATGTTGAGAAAGGTGAAGAGGGCATCAACTCACAACATGGACTTAAGTCCTTATCTGGGTGTGTTCGTGACCAATTTGACAGCTACACCCCCATGCTTTTTTTCTGTTTTTATTAGCAATTGATTTGACCTTTTTTCTCTTTAACTAGCATCTTTTATTGCTTAAAATTTTTGATGAGTTGTTATTTTTGCCCTTTTTCTTATGTTCTTGAATTTTTCAACTAAATTATATTTTTATCTTGCTTTACAATTTGAAAGTACTAGTGTAATCTTATTTTTACAGGTTTTTAGAACGAGAACCCGCCATAATTGATGCCAAGTATTTTTCCCCGCAGAGTCGGCCACGATGCTTTTGGGGAAATATACCAGGTATGTTGAAATACAGTAATTTGTTTTTCTTTGTGCTAGAAAAAATACATTAAAAAATATCATAAAATGTAAAGGTTCACTCTTTTTATCATATATTGATAAAAATTATTAATATGATGCCACCACAGACATGTGGTGACATAGAAGCCAATCAGAATCATTGCTGCCGAAATTCTCAGTGTGCGACAAATTGAGTTATCATTCTACAAATTATACACAGTAGTGCAAATGTAGAGAAGTATGTTTGGTCCCGCATGGTCATGAGGTGAAATGAAGATGCAGATAAAGCTAAAAGTTACCAAATTGATAGTAACTACAGGCAGTCCCCAGTTAATGGCAGGGGTTCCGTTCCCTGCTGAGCGCCGATAATCGAAAATCGCAGATAATTACTATGGTTATAAATGGTGTTTACAACGTCGTAAGCACCAATAAACCACTTATCAAAATGATAACCCGCTTGCCGATGCTGATGAACGACTTACCAATGCTGAAAATTGCTTACCTTTCCTGAAAATTTGGTTAACGATGTTGTTAGCCAAGCACTGTAAAACTGAAACACCGTTGACCAACACTGCCGATAAGCGAGGACTGCTTGTATTTGGCACATCCAATAAATGGAATAGTGGATCTGTTTATGGGAAATTTAAATATAAAACCCAAATAAATAAAAGAATTAAAACAGATCAGATTCATAGTTGGGCTTTGGTATTCTTTATACCAAAAAGAATGCCACCTGGAGATGATTCATCTCATCTTCTAATTGATCATAATCATTCAACTCTTGAATATTTGATGAATGGCCCACATAACTCAAACCCTGTATGCTGAGAATGCAAGTGAATAATAATATTTAAACTTGTTTTATGCTAGTGTCTAAACTTCATCAAACAGCAAGTATCAAGTACTGGAAGAAAACAAATTAAGCAAGTTTTGTTGAAGTCTTCACAACTTTTAGTTTACTCAGTAATTAAGCATCTACAGAACTGCAGTTCTTATGTACTGCAAGTTGAACAAACAGAGTTTTGCTAGCAGAGTGGTGAGGCAGCTGGCTTGGAAATTTTTACCCAGATGTGGCCTCTTCGTTGAGGCTCTAACAGAAATAACATTTTTGAAAAGATTTACTTCTAAGAAGTCTGCTTTGTCCCTAATCATAATGTGCACTTATATCACTTTCAGCTTTATTACACTCTTGCTGATACTTTTATCATCAACATCACAATTGCAATTACAAATAAATGACAGGTGTGCAGATAAAAATACTGATATTACAGTGTAATCCTTCCTCACACGGATATAGTTGAGCCAGCGTCATAAGGTTGACTGTAGTTTTCATACTGGTGGTTATAGTTCCGTTCACCACATCGTGAAGCATAATCATAATTTATTAAATTGGTATGTAGTCAGCAAGGCTGTCCAAGGCAAATTTTTATTGAAAACATTAAACACAACAAAGAATTATTTATCAAAATACACTCTGATACGTACAGTAAAATATCAAAAAGAAATCACAGATACCAGTGAAATCTGAAATTAGTTATTTGCCGCAGTCTGTTAATGTTATGGTTTAGGAGGGGTTAGCCTGTTTTCCTCCAGGGAAGCGAAGTAAGTATTTCAGTATTATATGTGAATTTTTATGATTTTTTTTTTCTTTTCAGATATGTATAAGCCACTCCCACCAGAAATATTGAATAAGGCTCACCCTTTGGGGAAATATGTTACTAAGGTATCTTGTTTAATTTACTTGTTTGTGTGTGCTCACATTTTTGAGAGGGAAGGATGAAAGGAGTATTTGAGCATTATGCAAAATTCAAGAAAGTTTGCAAATACAGTATATAAGAGTTGAAAGAGGAAATAAAAGAAGTAACTTTTTGGGATGCTGATTTTGGAAGGTTATTGAGGAAGAAAGATTTTTCAAGTCGTTGCAGCAGGACAAACATTACTTCAGGAAGATATCAAAGTTGTTTTTTCACTCTGTGTGGAGAAAAGGTGTAATGAGCATGTGGATCTGAGAATGAATGATTCTGTGCACAGAAGTCGTGTGAAGAGAATTTAGTCTAGTGGCAGTAGAGTAAGTGTTGTATAGAGCTGTTGAATATGGAGGGTTACAAGAAAGCAAAGCTGAATTCTGAAAGTGTTAGACTGTTCAGCACACAAGAGATCAGTCATGTGAAAAGTAAGAGAAAATACAGGTGTACTGTTGTTGCAAAGTTTTAGGATATGAAGAGTGATCATGAATGGCTTTTGATATATTAAGCCGATTGTTTGGTTAAACTAATTTATAGTAGCAAATGCAGAAGATACAGAGTGGATTGGGGTTAGTCAAAAGAAACTGCAGAGAATATTAAAAAAAAGTTTAAGAGTGTTTGAAAGAGGAGAAATTTTTGGAGACCAAAGTTGGAATGTAAGAGTTAATATTGAGACAGCTGTTATGTATAGAGGCATATTGTGGATATTGAATGTAAATGAAAGGAAGTGGGTTGAATTTCTTCAAGTGAATTGTTTGCTTAGCATATGTGGAATAAGAAGAATTGAAAAGATGAGAAATGAGATACAAGGAAGTACAGTATCCTAAAAGGTTAGCATAAGTGAAAAGATAAATCAGTGTTTTGATATTGTTTGGTTGTGGAGAAAGAGAGAGAGGGTAGAATGATAGGTTGGAGAAAAATTTGTATTATTTGGAATGAGAGGAAGTGCTCGATAGAAAGAGTAAAATTGGAATTAGTAGAACGGATTAATATTCAAGAAGTGATTATATGCAAGTAAAATTGGAAGTAGTAGAATGGATTAATATTTTATATAAACAACGTACCAAGTAATTGCATAGTTATAAGTTTCAACTCATTGGCAGCTAGAATTTTCAAATTCGCAGTAGCACTACTTTTTTGTTTTGGCTAGGCGACTAACAACTGCCCACTTTTGGGGTAAGAGAGGAACCAGCTCAGCATAGAGCTTCAATTTGTTTCTGCCGGCTGATGGCTGTACAGCAGTGATTAGCAGCAGCGAATTTTGGAATTCTTTTGGTTTTCAGTTGGTCGTACATTGCAACAATTGGTGAAGTATTCTCATTTCTGGTAGCCTTTTCGGCACAATTAGACAGTGTCAGGTTCTTTACAGAATAAACTTACCGATTTTTGACTGATTATTACTTGATATTAGGTAATTTAGGCTTTGTTGACACTTGACTTGTCGGCGATGTCTGATTTTAGTTCTCAGAGTACAGTCGACCCTCGTTAAGACGGACTAATACGGGGGCCAGGTGTCCATCTTAGCCGACAGTCCGGTTAACCGGCGATATCTATACATATACCTATAAATATACTGTATTTCATTAATTTTATAAAGAGTATGGTTAATAAACCAATGTAGAAACATTTGAATTAAAGCTCATGGTAAAAGTTGAAAAATGAAGAATAAAACATGATAAAAATGACAGAATTCAGCCGTATATGTAGATGCCTAGGCCGAGACATAAACGCATAATTGTTAAGTAAAATGAAGTGGAGTCTCCAAAATGAAGTTTTTTATTTTAGTTATTTTTTCATTATAGTTTATTATTATCTATATTAATATGCTGTTATATAAATGTGAGATGATTAAGATTATCAGTAATAAAATAGTGGACAATTAACCTTTAAACGCCTACTGGACGTATCATACGTCGACTAAAATTGTCTGTTGGTGCCAAGTGGACGCACGCACGCCGACTACAAAAATTTCAACCTTCGGTCAACTTTGACTCGACCGAAATGGTCAAAAACGCAATTGTAAGCTAAAACTCTTACATTCTAGTAATATTCAATCATTTACCTTCATTTTGCAACAAATTGGAAGTCTCTAGCACAATATTTCGATTTATGGTGAATTTAAGAAAAACTTTTTCCTTACGTTTGTGCGGTAACCTCGCCGAAAAATTTCAGAAATTCTTTCGTCATTTGTCGTAATTTTTGCACTGTTTTATATTAACGTTACGTAAAGTTTTATATATGAAAATGTGCGCAATTTCATGTAAGATACAACAAAATACAACCCATGGTTGTAGCTTTTATCAGTTTGGAAATATTTTCATATAAATCTCGATAACTGCCAAAATTTTAACCTTTGGTCAACTTTGACTCGACCGAAATGGTCAATCATTTACCTTCATTTTGTAACAAATTGGAAGTGTCTAGCACAATATTTTGATTTATGATGAATTTTTGAAAAAAAATTTTTCCTTACGTCTGCGCCAGAAATTCTTTTGTCACGTTGTCGTAATGTTTGCACCGTTTTATATTAGTCGTTACATAAAGTTTTATATATGGAAATGTGCGCAATTTCATGTAGAATACAACAGAAAATAACTCATGGTTGTAGCTTTTATCAGTTTTGAAATATTTTCATATAAATCACGATAACTGCCAAAATTTCAAACTTCGGTTAACTTTACCTCAACCAAAATGGTAAAAAAATGCAATTTTAAGCTAAAACTCTTACATTCTAGTAATATTCAATCATGTACCTTCATTTTGCAACAAACTGGAAGTCTCTAGCACAATATTTCGATTTATGGTGAATTTCTGAAAAAAACTTTTCCTTACGTCTGATGCGTAACTCGGGCCGAACATCTCAGAAATTCTTTTGTCACATTGTCGTAATGTTTGCATCGTTTTACATTAGTCGTTACATAAACTTTTATATATGAAAATGTGCGCAATTTCATGTAGAATACAACAGAAAATAATTCATGTATCACTTTTGAAATATTTTCACATAAATCACGATAACTGCCAAAATTTCAACCTTCGGTCAACTTTAACTCGACTGAAATGGTCGAAAAACGCAATTGTAAGCTAAAACTCTTACATTCTAGTAATATTCAATCATTTACCTTTATTTTGCAATAAATTGGAAGTCTCTAGCACAATATTTTGATTTATGGTGAGTTTTTTAAAAAAACATTTTCCCTACGTCCGCGCGGTAACTCGGCCGAACATCTCAGAAATTCTTTCGTCACGTTGTTGTAATGTTTGCACCGTTTTATATTAGTCGTTACATAAACTTTTATATATGAAAATGTGCACAATTTCATGTAGAATACAACAGAAAATAACTCATGGTTGTAGCTTTCATCAGTTTTGAAATATTTTCATATAGATTACGATAAATAGAAAAAATGACCTTCGGTCAACTTTAACTTCGACCGAAATAGTCGAAAACTGCAATTGTAAGCTAAAACACTTACAGTCTAGTAATATTCAATCAATTAGCTTCATTTTTCAACAAACGGGAAGTCTCTAGCACAATATTTCGATTTATGGTGAATTTTGAAAAAACATTTTTTTACGCCCCGCATTACAGATTCATGCATCATATTGTGATAATATTTTCTCTGTGTTGCTTTGATCGTTTTACAATTTGTTATATACCCAAATCATCGCAATTTAGTGTACAATACAAAGAAAAAAAATAATCCGTTAGCTTTAACTGTTTTGCTCACAGCGATTTGTATAAATTATATATGAAAATGTTTTTGCTCTGTCATATATTTCAATATTTATATATGATAATGATATTTTTTTCATTTCTGATGGTTGCATACTAAACTTCAGGCAATGTCAAAAAAGGAGCCAAAATGAACTCTTAATCTTAAAAACTAAGCATGCTGTGATTTTTTGAAAAAAACTTTTTTTCCGCTTCGGCGCTAACTCTCGAACACCGCCGGCATACGGGAGACGTTTTTGTAAATAGAGGCTCGACGTTTAAGGGTCAAGACCGTTAGTTCAGTAACACGTTTTGTTTTCAACAAAAACAGTCTGTAAAACGCAAAAATATACACGATCAAAATTATTGCAATTCAACTTGTGAATTTTAACGATAGTTGTTTTTGATTGTTATTAATGTCGTCATCAGTTTGCAGTCGTCAATCTGAGGACAGTCTGAGAATAGGATTCTGAAGTGAAGACACATCACCACAACAGACTGTTGTGGGATTTTTCATACCACTATATTAAAGTTAAAATTATTGGTGAATTCATGTTTTCATGAAGAAATAATTATATAAAGCAAATTATTGAGTAATTTTTGCCGTCAGCAGTCAAATAATCATGATCATGGCAACGTTCCAACTTATTGCCATCAAGACATCTGTCTGAGAAAGAACTTTTCCTCAGAGACGCTTACGATGACATAAGTGCGTGTGGTTATAACCCTCTAACGCCGAGCCTCTATTTACAAAAAGTCTCCCGTATGCCGGCGGCGTTCGGGAGTTAGCGCGGAAGCGGAAAAAAGTTTTTTTTAAAAAAATCACTTGCACGCTTAGTTTTTAAGATTAAGAGTTCATTTTTGGCTCCTTTTTTTGTCATTGCCTGAAGTTTAGTATGCAACCATCAAAAATGAAAAAAATATCATTATCATATATAAATATTGAAATATATGACAGCGCAAAAAAAGTTCATATATAATTGTATACAAATCGTGCTGTGAGCAAAACGGTTAAAGCTAACAAGTTATTTTTTTCTTTGTATTGTACACTAAATTGCAATGATTTTTGGTATATAAACAAATTGTAAAACGATCAAAGCAAACACAGAGAAAACATTATCACAAAATGATGCATGAATTAAGAACGCACGACGTAAAAAAAAGTTTTTTCAAAATTCACCATAAATCGAAATATTGTGTTAGAGACTTCCCTTTTGTTGAAAAATGAAGCTAATTGATTGAATATTACTAGACTGTAAGTGTTTTAGCTTACAATTGCAGTTTAAACCATTTCGGTCGAGTTAAAGCGACTGAAGAATTCTAATTTTTCTATTTATCGTAATTTATATTAAAATATTTCAAAACGATAAAAGCTACAACCATGAGTTTTTTTTCTGTTGTATTCTACTTGAAATTGCACACATTTCATATAGCTTTATGTAACGACTAAATAAAATGTGCAAACATTATGACAAAGTGACCTAAAGAATTTCTGAGATGTTCGGCTGAGTTAGTCACAGCGGACGCAGCGAAAAAGTTATTTTCAAAATTACCATGTATCGAAATATTGTGCTAGAGACTTCAGTTTGTTGCAAAATGAAGGTACATGATTGAATATTACTAGAATGTAAGAGTTTTAGCTTACAAGTGGCGTTTTTCGATCAGCTCGGTCGAGTTAAAGTTGACGAAGGTTGAAATTTTGGCACATAATGATTTATATGAAAATATTTCAAAACTGGTAAAAGATACAACCATGAGTTATTTTCTGTTGTATTCTACATGAAATTGCGCATTTTCATATAAAAACTTTATGTAACGATTTTAATATAAACAGTGCAAACATTTGACAAAGTGACGAAAGAATTTCGAGATGTTCGCCAAGTAACCGGACGTAAAGGAAAAAGTTTTTTTTTTTTTCAAAAATTCACCATAAATCGAAATATTGTGCTAGACTTCCAGTTTGTTGCAAAATGAAGGTACATGATTTTATACGTAAATATGCGCAATTTCATGTAGAATACAACAGAAAATAACTCATGGTTGTAGCTTCTATCAGTTTTGAAATATTTCCATATAAATCACGATAAGTGCAAAATTTCAACCTTGGTCAACTTTAACTGACCAAATGGTTGAAAACACAATTATAAGCTAAAACTCTTACATTCTAGTAATATTCAGTCATGTACACTTCATTTTGCAACAAATTGGAAGTCTCTAGCACAATATTTCGATTTATGGTGAATTTTTGAAAAATTTTTTCCTTGCGTCCATACATAACTCTGCCGAACATCTCAGAAATTCTTTCTGGTCACTTTGTCGTAATGTTTGCACCGTTTATATTAGTCGTTACATAAAGTTTTATATATGGAAATGTGTGCAGTTTCATGTAGAATACAACAGAAAATAACTCATGGTTGTAGCTTATATCAGTTTTGAAATATTTCCATATAAATCACGATAAGTGCCAAAATTTCAACCTTCAGTCAACTTTAACTCTATCGAAATGGTCGAAAAACGTAATTGTAAGCTAAAACTGTTACATTCTAGTAATATTCAATCATGTACCTTCATTTTGCAACAAACTGGAAGTCTAGCACAATATTTCGATTTATGGTGAAGTTTGGAAAAAAAAAACTTTTTCCTTTCGTCCGCGAGCTGTAACTCGGCCGAACATCTCTGAAATTCTTTCGTCACTTTGTCGTAATGTTTGCACCGTTTTATATTAGTCGTTACATAAAGTTTTATATATGGAAATGTGCGCAGTTTCATGTAGAATACAACAGAAAATAACTCGTGGTTGTATCTTTTATCAGTTTTGAAATATTTTCATATAAATCATGATAACTGCCAAAATTTCAACCATCGGTCAACTTTAACTTGACTGAAATGGTCGAAAAATGCAATTGTAAGCTAAAACTCTTACATTCTAGTAATATTCAGTCATGTACCTTCATTTTGCAACAATTTGGAAGTCTCTAGCACAATATTTCGATTTATGGTGAATTTTTTTAAAAACTTTTCCCTTTCGTCCGCGCGTGGTAACTCTGCCGAACATCTCAGAAATTCTTTCGTCACTTTGTCGTAATGTTTGCACCGTTTTATATTAGTCGTTACATAAAGTTTTATATATGGAAATGTGCAAAATTTCATGTAGAATACAACAGAAAATAACTCATGGTTGTAGCTTTTATCAGTTTTGAAATATTTCCATATAAATCACGATAACTGCCAAATTTTCAACCTTAAGGTCAACGTTAACTCGACCAAAAATGGTAAAAACGCAATTATAAGCTAAAACTCTTACATTCTAGTAATATTCAATCATGTACCTTCATTTTGCAACAAACTGGAAGTCTCTGGCACAATATTTCGATTTATGGTGAATTTCTGAAAAAAAACTTTTTCCTTACGCTCATGCCGCAGTAACTCGGCCGAACATCTCAGAAATTCTTTAGGTCACGTTGTCGTAATGTTTGCATTGTTTTACATTAGTCGTTACATAAACTTTTATATATGGAAATGTGCGCAATTTCATGTAGAATACAACAGAAAATAACTCATGGTTGTAGCTTTTATCAGTTTTGAAATATTTTTACATAAATCAAGATAACTGCAAAATTTCAACCTTCGGTCAACTTTAACTCGACCGAATGATCGAAAAACGCAATTGTAAGCTAAAACTCTTACATTCCAGTAATAATCAATCATTTACCTTCATTTTGCAATAAATTGAAGTCTCTAGCACAATATTTCGATTTATGATGAATTTTTAAAAAACTTTTCCTTACGTCCGCGTTCGGTAACTCGGCCAACATCTCAGAAATTCTTTAGATCACGCGTTGTCGTAATGTTTGCACCGTTTATATTAGTCGTTACATAAACTTTTATATGTGAAAAATGTGCATAATTTCATGTAGAATACAACAAAAAATAACTCATGGTTGTAGCTTTTATCAATTTTGAAATATTTTCATATAAATCACGATAAATAGAAAAATTTGACCTTCGTCAACTTTAACTCGATTTAAATGGTCAAAAACTGCAATTGTAAGCTAAAACACTTGCAGTCTAGTAATATTCAATCAATTAGCTTCATTTTTCAACAAACGGGAAGTCTCTAGCACAATATTTCGATTTATGGTGAATTTTTGAAAAAACTTTTTTTTACGTCCTCTCGTTACGAATTCATGCATCATATTGTGATAATATTTTCTCTGTGTTGCTTTGATCGTTTTACAATTTGTTATATACCAAAATTATTGCAATTTAGTGTACAATACAAAGAAAAAAAACAACCTGTTAGCTTTAACTGTTTTGCTCACAGCGCGATTTGTATAAAATTATATATGAAAATTATTTTTGTGCTGTCATATATTTCAATATTTATATATGATAATGATATTTTTTTTTCATTTCTGATGGTTGCATACTAAACTTCAGGCAATGACAAAAAAAGGAGCCAAAAATGAACTCTTAATGTTGAAAACTAAGCGTGCTGTGAGTTTTTGAAAGAACTTTTTTTCCGCTTCGGCGCCAACTCCCGAATGCCACCGGCATATGGGAGAAGTTTTTGTAAATAGAGGCTCTGCGTTAGAGGGTTAAACACTCTTTAAGGTCTTCAGAGTGGTACGCTTCTTAGATTGGGCAGTAGGAGCCCTTGCTCACAAGAGTAAGGACTGTCCTCATGTACTGGAAGACTGCACCTCAGATTTTCTGAGTCATCTTCTGTCTCGGCAAGGGCATAAGGGATGGCTGTCTGGAGTTGGCTTCCCTTTTTTGCAATGGGAATTTTAAAGAAAACAGAGCTTTGGTGTTCTTACACTACAAAAAGAGTGACCCTTTTGCCAAAAAACCGCTCTCCTCTTTTCTCCACTTGATCCGCAACACCTCTTCCCGCAGGCAACAATGCTACAGATTGTGTCAGACCTTCAGAAAAAATCTACCCAGGACCTCCTCACTCAATCTGGAAGATGCCCTAGAGAGACTCCTCCTTTCAGTTCTAGGATGGTCTTCCCCATTCAATGTCAGCCCGTTGTGGTAGAGGCAGATAAAGAGGCTTTCTCAGACCTCAGGCAAGCACGCGATTCGCCTCTTGGGCAATCAAGAAGTCCTCTGCAAAGCCCCCCTCCCCCCTTTTGTAAATGAGAATCTTCTCCACTTTATGCTGGCAGGAGGAAGGCTCCTCCGCTTCTGGGAATGTTGGGAAGCGAAAGGAGCAGAAACTTGGATTGCAGAAGTCTTGAAGGAGGGATACTCCATCCCTTTCATACGGAAGCCTCCTTTAACCAGCACGCTTGTCGTATTGACAGCCTACTCCATAGGCTCAGAGAGGTTTTCCGCCCTCTCCCAAGAAGTATCATCCCTCCTCAAGAAAGAAGCCATTGAAGTGGTCAAGGACAACTGCTCTCCAGGCCTCTACAATTGGCTGTTTGTAGTCCCCAAGGCCTCAGGAGGCACGAGTCCAGTTCTGGACGTAAGTGCCCTGAATTTGCACGTCCAGAAAACCAGGTTCAGAATGGAAATGTGCCAATCCATCCTAGCATCCATTCGCCAGGGAGACTGGATGATTTCAATATACATGAGGGACACACTTCCATTTCCCCGTTCATCAGGACTCGAGGAAGTTGTTAAGGTTCATTTTCTGGAACAGGGTGTATCAGTTCAGAGACCTTTGCTTCGGCCTGTCCACGGCTCCCCAGGTATTCACGCGAGTGATGGCAGTCATCATTTCTCTCTACCTAAATGGTTGGCTCCTTTCTCAATCTAAGGAGAAATGTACAGAGGACCCTCAAACCCTTCTTCTAGCCCAAGATTTGGGGATTTTGACAAACTTTCAGAAGTCCCAATTGACTCCTCCTCAGGAGATAGCATATTTGGGGATGAGGATAAACTCCCTGACTTTTTGGTTTTTCCTTCCCCAAAAAGGATAGAATCTTGCCTTCAGAAGCTGCACAAATTCCTCTCCCTTCAGTCCTGCTTTGCGAACAGTTGGATGATCCTACTAGGGACCTTCTCGTCCATGGAGCAATTCATAACTCTAGGGAGGCTGCGCATAAGGAACTTACAGTTTTATCTAAGAGTCAGATGGGACAGAAAGAAGTATCCAGTCACTTTCGTTTTCCCATTCACTTGAGAAATCAAAGAGGACCTGCTTTGGTGGAGGTCAAGAGACAGACTCTCCGAAGGGAAGTCGCTCCTTCCTCTGAGCCCCGACCTAGTGTTTTATTCAAACGCTTCAGACCTAGGTTGGGAGCTCTCCTGGGAGACAGGGAGGTCTCCGGGATTTGGACTTTAGAAGAGAAGAAATATCATATAAATAAGAAATTCACTGGGGATTGCAAACTTTTGCGGTAGAAATGTTTGACAAGGCAGTGACAGTCCATTCGGAAAATACCATGGCATTGTCTTATGTCAGGAAGTTGGGGGGGGGACATTCGTTTACCCTTTGCAAAGCAGCAAGAGCCCCTCTCATCTGGGCAGATCAAAACCATACAAAGATCCTAACCAGATTTATCCAAAGAAAATTTAATGTATTAGTGGATGAACTGAGCCACCAAAAGCACGTTCTCCCCACAGAGTAGACCTTAGACCCCCTAGCGTGTCGAGAACTTTGGAAACTGTGGGGAAAGCCAGTTCTGTATGAAACTGTGGGGAAAGCCAATTCTGTATCTGTTTGCGACTGCCAAGAACCATCGTCTTCCTTTGTTTTGTTCACCAGCCCCGGATCTGCTAGCATGGGCGACCGATGCAATGCTCTTAGACTGGTCGGACAAAGACCTTTATGCCTTTCCTCCATTCAAGATGGTGAGGGAAGTTATCAACCAATTCCAAAATGACCAAAATGTGACTGCATCTAGTAGTGCCATTTTGGTCAGCCCAGGAGTGGTTTTTGGACTTGCTAGAGCTTCTGATGGACTTTCTGAGACTGTTGCCTCAAAAATCCAATCTACTCAAATGCATTTCAGACAGTTCCACTAAAGACTGTCCACTCTGGCTCCGACCGCATTCAGACTGTCAGGAAATTGGTGCAAGCGAAGGGTTTTTCAGTCAGTTGCATAGGCTATTGCTCGATGCAGGCGCCAATCCTCAAGCAAGGTATATCAGGCCAATTGGACAGTCTTTCGATCCTGGTGCAAAAGACATAACATCTTGTCTTCTAAGACATCTGTAGCAGAGATTGGAGATTTCCTGTTTTATTTAAGATCATCTAGGGGAATGTCTTCCTCAACCTTTAAGGGCTACAGAGCAATGTTGAGCTCAGTTTTTAGGCACAGGCAAGTAGATCTCTCCTCTACTCTAGATTTATCCGACCTTATCAAGTCGTTTGATACCACCAAACAGAAGGAGACAAGGTTGGTGGCCTGGAATCAGGACGTGGTCCTTAAGTGGCTGTCGGAACACCATTTCGAACCTTTTCAATCTCTATGAGAGATCTCACAAGGAAGACTTTGTTTCCGGTAGCATTAGCTACTGCTAAGAGTGTTAGCAGGTTACTGCAACAGACATGAGAATTGGGTTTTCCCAGGGTAACGCAGTTTGTTCGTTCACCCTTGGTTTTTTAGCGAAAAACGAGACCCCTTCCAATCCCTGACCTTGTTTCTTTTCTATAAAGAGTCTAATGGATATCTTAGGTCCTGAAGAGGAAGAGAGGACTCTTTGGCCCATAAGGGCACTGAGATACTATTTGCATAGGACTGAGAAGATTCGTGCCACCGAGCAACCTTTGGTGCTAAGTAAAGAATCCCTCACTTCCTCTCTCAAAAAATGCCCCGGCAATTTTCTAAGAGACCTAATCTCAGAGGCTCACTCTCAGATTAAAGAGGATGTTGTATCCTCAGTTAGAGTGAAAGCACACTGTGTGAGAGTGGTGGCCACATCCTTGGCTTTCAAACATAATTTGTCTCTTTCCTCAATTATTCAGACAACATACTGGAAGTGCAAGTCAGTTTTTGCATTTCATTACTTGCACGAGGTTGAAACAATATATGAAAATTGCAGTACCTTAGGTTCATTTTTGGTTGCTGGCATGTTGGGGGAGGGAGTGGGGAAGTATCATCCTTTTTTTCTCTTCACCTTGAAATGATGGTGTCGAGTCGTAGGGTAGCCTGGTGTTACTATATATGTGGAGTGCCCACCATTTCTTTTTAAATGGATGTGTAGTAGTTTTTAATTTATTGTTCAGGCAACTACGGTGTTTACCCTGGTTGTTTTATGCATGGTACTGAGCCCAAGGCAGAGACACTTTAATTCTTTGCTAGCAATCAGGAATCCCCTTCGCTGCAAAAAATCCCACTGATGCAGCAGGCGCTCAGGGCTATACTGCCACGCCGCTACAGGTTGAGATGATTGCCAACCAAAGGCAGTATTTTCCTGCAGCAGCTCTCTCACCAAGTAAGGAACCAGCAAGCATTTTACCAATGCTAGCAAATTTTTCTGTTCTCATTTCATTACAATTATTAATGTGTAGTAGATATGTCCATGCATCCCACCTCCATCAATGTGGGATTCAGCTATGTAATTACTTGGTAAGTTGCTTATATGAAAATAACATTTTTATAATAAAATAGTTTTATATATACTCACCAAGTAATTACATGATCAGAGCCCTCCCTCCTCCCGTCTCATGGACAGAAGGGCATAAACAAGTTGAAGCTCTGTGCTGAGCTGGTTTGTCTCTTACCCCGAAAGTGAGCGGGGTTAGTCGCTTAGCCAACACAAAAGAGTAGCGCTACCACGAATTTCAAAATTCTAGTTGCCGACGAGTTGAAACTTATGGCTATGTAATTACTTGGTAGGTACGGTATATATAAAACTTTTTTATAAAAGTGTCCTTTTTGGAAAATCAGTGGATAGTATTTTTTTCACATTTTTTTGACAAGTGAGTGGTAAAAATTGTAAACAGTGCTATATTAAATGGTCCTTTATGATTCTAAATACAGCAAATAACAAAGTGCATACAAAGATGTTTAAAATCTGATATTCTCTTGTTCTCATAAATTTAGGTTAAAAATAGGACAGCTTTAGCAGAGAAAGTTAACTGCATTACAACAAACCAGAACTCATTAAAACCAGTTTTTAAGATGAACAACCATGCTGATTTTCCTTGGATTACTGAAATTGAGAAGGTAAGCTAAAGTTTTCATTACAAAGAATGGTTACTTCTTGCACTTATTGATTTCATTACATCATTTTACCTGTAAATATGCTTCCAGTATACCAGTTTGACAGCTTTTCAAGTTGCTGAAGAGTGGTGGAATGTTTTGGGGTGTTCATGGTGAAAGGAGACTCAGGAAATCCTGGTTAACAAGACTTAGAATAAAAGATATGTACAGTCAGGAACAGAAGTGAAGATATAGTTTCATTAGCTTTTGTTCATCGAATTTTTTTTTTTTTTTTTTTTTTAATGGAAACATATAATCTTGGTCAATTTACTCTAGAATATGAAAATACAATTCATATATCATATACAGTACAGGTTGACCATCACTAATCCGGCATCGTTGGGACCTTGGGGGTGCCGGATTAGCCATTTATTAGGCTAGAATACACGAAACCCAGTAGCTAAGCACCTCATCTTAGAATTAAAATATCCCATAAATCAGCAAAAGTTGGTTAATAAAGAAAAGACAATTATCAAATACAAGTAGTGCTCGAGTTACGATAATTCGACTTACAATATTTTGAGTTTACGATGGGGTTAGCAATTAATACTGACACGAAAATATTTAGGAAATATTTTTAGATTTCACGCAGGCGCAGGCAGCGAGAGAGACCAACTTACAATAGACCAACTTCTTTTCCTCCATCTCTTTATTCCATCTGCTAGTTAAAAAAAGTAAAAGAGAATGATAAAGGTATTGTTAGTAATGTTATACTCTTTTACGTAAATGCGCACAGCCATGAACAACCGAACGGGAAACTTGTTTTGCTAATAATCGACGGATAACAACTGTTTTGCTTGTATTTCAACCATCATACGGTAGTACACAATTACTGTAGTTATGTTACAAACGACGTTAAGTACTGTACAATAGGACTGATATATTTTTTACACTATTTCCTTATTCGCTTTGGAGAAAAGATCGGCAGGGAAATATACTACTACAGTAGCTTTAAGCTGCAATTTGTAGCTGAAGCTGAGAAAACAATGTTCAAGCTGCTAATGACTATAAATTATCGTACATCCGGCAACATGGATGAAACTCGACCGCAAATAAAACTGAGAGAACGTATTTTAATCAAAACTACTGGACATGAAAGAATACAAATTACCACTGTTTTCACGCCGATAAAAGATAAATACATAAAGCTTGTATTATGATGAAATCAAGAGAAAATAGCGACTGGAATCTTGATTTATTTTACACAAAACAAACATGCCCCAAAACGCCAGCGCGATTCCCTTGAACGTCATATAATAACCAAAAATAGCTAAATTAATTTCACAATGAGACATATTTAAGTTATATTTCGACTTAAAAACACTTCGTATAACGAAAAATATCCTTGTCCCAAATAAATAAAGTATCCATATTCATTTATGCTAACTAGAAGCAAGAAAAACACTTTGAACTTAGTTAAGTGCGGCGAAATAAACACCGCGATGTTGATTCCCAAAACAAAACATTGATCGCAATTTATAATACAAAAGCAATATGAGAATATACGCAATTGGAAACAATGTAGTAAAGCATAACTTTTTAAAAGATCCATGAAAAAGATGCACATTTGTTATGTTGATGTTTGTATAATACTGTTAATATGTGAATCGAGTTCAGTATAATGTAGGCTAGGCTACCAGTTTGTTGATGCAGCACACTATGCCACCAAATCGAAGCGGCCGGCGAGCGAGTTAGCACAGCGACCCGGGAAATTTGAAAATTAGTGCGGGAACATTAGAAATTACTCTAGTTGAAATTTGTGCCGGATTACTGATTTTTTCGGACTACTGATTGCCGGATTAGTGATGGTCAACCTGTACTGTATATTAAATCTGCAGAACAAAAACCTTCAGATACTCTAGAACACCATGCATGTCAGAAGTGATTGGAATTTCTCAGTTGGATTCGTTCATAGAGATCTGGAAGATAGAATGGGAAACAGCTGGTTGTGTTACTCCTTATCACGACAACAGCATTTACTCATTTTCATTTATGAACAGGAATGTTATTGTATCATTATACATGGTATTGGCAATTATTTTAGTTTCTGCAAATTTATATTTGTACTTCGGTGTTTAAAGTTAGCTGGTGTCAGTGGCAGCAAATGTTGTGACAGCTAAGGTAGGCTAAGCAAACCAAGTTAAATCCACAAAAGTGTTCTCTATGACGTGAGGAGCCCGAGAAATTCAGGCAGGAAAGCACAGGTCACTGGATATTGGCGCAACAGCTTTCGTACTTCGATGACTTGATGTTGGCATGGATCAAATGCTAGCTGTTTACAAAGCTACTGTCTTAAAAAAGAAATTTTATCAGGGTTAAAGTAGCCTGTCAACTTGAACATTTTCTGGCAATGCTCTCATTACAAGCAAATCGGAATTAGCCTGTACAGTACAGCTAACACAGCTGCATTACTTGCTGCAAGACCAAAAGATCTCCCTATACTTCAGCATTATTTGCACGATATTAAACATTCATTGCCTGTGCAGCAGATATAGTAGAGTTATTTGTGGCAATAAATATTTTTACTCTACACAGCTTTTTTTTTTTGTGTTTGTTGATGAAAATCAATTTTCAAAAGTAGAGACTATATCAAGAAAGTGAGAGTGACCATAGCCTATGGTATAGTTCTCTCTCTCTCTCTCTCTACCATTTTAAAATATGTTTTACAAACATATCACTCAATCACTCAAAGAAAAAATGTTGAATTAAGTAGCTATAAGTAGGCCTATGCTTACACAAAATCAGATTTTTCTTTCTCTCTATCTCCCTTCTTCTTCTTCATCTTACTTTCTAGAGCTGCCAGGTGTGGCATTATTAAACAATATTTGTCCGATGACTTAATAAAATTGTGTCTCCATATGTGTTTCTGAGTGTACACTTTGCCTTCATCCCTCTGGCCATTTGTTTGATTTTAACTATGTGATTTTTTTTAGTATTGAAAATCTGCTATCAGCACTGCAAATTGCTCCTGTATTGTGACAAATTTATATTATTCTTTAATTTTAGGCCACGATTTAACATTTCTGGGATCGACCTGTGTCGCCCAGTGAAATGTCCCATATAGCACACATTTCTAGGTATAAATATTTGCTAGATATACCAGAGAAAAAAGCTGTACAGCTAATAGGATGCCAGAGTTACTACCTCTGGAGCGATCATCCTCATAGGATGTCGGTATGTCATCTAGGAGCGAGTGGAAGCCACTACCACAGATGCTTAACCCAAATAGATCTCTCTCCCAAAACCCCTCTACCTAAGGGGTGCCGTTACAGCGGTCCTTCTCCGCTCGCTACTACTACTTCTACCCAGAACCTTCATCCTTTCATAGCACCTTTTCACGAGTACACACGTTTTTCGCTGGTGTGTTTTTTGTGCCCTTTTCCTTATTTTCGGCACTTTTCCATCTCATCGTGTCTTCAATCAATCAGGACGCATCCTCTTCTAAGTTGAGTATTCAATTTTTGTTGGTTTGGGACTCGGTTGGACAGTTTTGTCCCATTTAATAACTTACATTTTGTTCGGCTCGGAGCCGCCATGTTTGTTTACGTTTGTGGTTGTAGTCCCCAACCTCTTGATGCTCCTAATATCTTCTGACGCCTTGGAAGAATTTTCTTATAATGCTCCATCATAATAATGATAGTTTTAATTTATCGTTCGTTTCTGACGCCACATAACTATTGTTACAATTTTAGAATAGTGGAAAGTGAGGCCTAGCCTATCCTTTCCTTTCTGTTCTTAGGCAGGCATTTAATTTTTTAATTATATTATTTTAATTTTTTATTATTATTATGTATCTTTTATATACCTTTAGTCTGATATGTATGGTAGTGTAACCGTTAGCCTACCTGACCAGTTCACACTGTTGAATCTCGGAAGGTAGGCTAAGTTGGCCCCAGTTTTCCTTCCTATCCTGGCTTTCTAGGTCTAGGTAAGATAGGTTTCTAGGTGGCCTTCGTTCGAGTTTATAGGTGCCTGCCCGTCCTTCCTGACCAATTTGATTTGTCAAACTCGGAGGGCTTGGTTCGGTGCTGGTGCCCCCTTTCTCGCTCGTCTCACTGGCGTGTCCAGCCTACCTGACCAGGTGTTCACTTGGAAGGTTAGGCTAGGGCTATAGATATTATCTATTCCGCCTTCACGTGTTTTCTCTCACTCCTTATTTATCAATCTATTGTCTATTCATGGCTTCTCCCTTTGGGGCATTTTCGAGCAATGCTCAATTGCCCTTTTTGGTTGAATGACGCTCGTGGAGGGTGTTCAGGCACCTGACCTGTTGCAATCGCCATGTTTTCTACTGCCCCTCCTTCTCCATTGTTCTGCCATTCCGGACCTGTTCCGGCGGCTATCGTTCTTCGCTGTTTAGTTCCTTGTAGGGAACAATAAGCTTGAGCGTCGGAGCCCTCCCCTTTTTTATGGCAGAATTGTGGAGATGCCGGGCTGAATATTATTTTAGTTATTACATTATTTCCGTGAACTACGTTCCGGGAAATCAGTCGAACCCTCGTTCCAGCCAAACTAGCTTTTTCCACCACTCGGTGGTTGTTTTCTGTGAGGTTGAATTGAGACGGACGCCCGGCGTCACCGAATGCAATCGATTGACTTCAGGCCTGGCCTCCCTGTTCTGATTGTGCGAACGTTCGGCATAGACCCTGTTGTTAACCCCAGATCTCAACTCGGCGTGGAGGAAAATTACTAATTTAAGTCTTTACTAGATTAGTCTTTTTCCACACCGCTGAAACTGTTCAAGCGTTATCACTTTTGATACTCATGTATCAATTCCTCTTACAGGTGGTTCATTGTCAGGAGCCAGGCTGTAACGCTTACTTACAGCAACCCTGTGGCCATGTAGCATGCAGGTCTCATGCCAGCTGCACAGTAGAGGTGGAGGATCATCTCGTCTGGCATCCCGATGGTTGTGATGTATGCTACGCTCTTTACCAAGACGTGATTGATGATTTGGTACGTTAACTTTTTGTCAGCATACATTTATGAATATTTCAGACAGGTTTGAAGTGCATCTCCTAATGACAGAAGAATTTGCACGTCAATTTCCTATATTGACATTGTATCCTGTTTCAGGTCCTGGGGTCCCGCTTAATCCTCATCTCTTTCTACCCTTAAGATCTGGGTCGGGGCTTTGGTCACTAACGTTGGTCAGGGACGCCTTATGTGCTGGCAGAGGACATATGTAATATCCTTTACCCCATGGCCAGGTCCTCTGCAGCGGTAGCTCCAGTGGCGGAGCCCTGATTAACAAGATTAGGCTTGAGACCTGGTCCTGCGGAAGACCAGCAAGAACTGGGTGAGGAAGTGGCCAACATCAACATTCACATTCGAACCAATGGCCATCGATCCAGAGGAGGAAGGTAGGGATGTAAGTGAGGCAGGTAGAAATAAACATTCAGTTTCTTTTAGCTCTCGTCTTCATCTTCCTCCTTCCAAGGTTTCTCTAAAGTCTCCGCTCTGGGGCCGTTAGTCGGTGATCCCCAAGGTGAAGTCCCTTGGTGAAGACGAAGGCGTTACCTAAAATTGTCTAAACCCCAAGATCCCGGCCATGTCGGAGTTCCCAGGTTGTCGTGGGCCCCAAACCTTCTCGACTTCCTTTCAGCTAGCTGCTCCCCCTCCTAAGGGGTGAGACCAAGGCTGCCAAAGCTAAGAAACCTGAATTTGACCCTGAGGCCTTCGTGAGATATCCTGATGAAGAAGATATCTGCTAAGGTGGACTCCCAATTTGAGACGATGTCTTGAGATCTCGCTTCGAGTCTGGAGGCATCCAGCAGATTTGTACAGTCTCTGGCTCAGAGACTGAAGACCCAAGAGGAGTCGTTGCCCGGATTCAGTCAATACCGGTCCGTACAGCAACGGGTTACTTATTCCGACTCTCGAAGCTTCCAGCATTTGAGGACTGCAATCCTTGGCGTCTACTTCAATGCCCCTTTGCCAATGGTAAATTATCCATTGAAGGTTGTGGCACCCCGTCCTGTGGAAGACTACAAGTTCTTTCCCGCGGATCTTGTTTTTCCTTTCCCGGATATGCCTGTTTGTCGGAAGAAGCTCTGTGAGGGAAGACAAAGGTTCCCAGGAGACGGTGATCTTCCCCAGGGACCAGGCACAGTCCGCATGGGTCAGAATACTGTCTGACTGGGAGTGCCAACACTAAGCTAACTCCTCACAAGGGGCGACACGATGTTTGTTGTCCATGAGGACATTCCCACCCCTTTGTACTTCCCAGATAGCTGAGTTGACTCTGCAGGCCGGGGATAGAGGAGAAGCCGATGCCTCAGCTTCCTGAGACGGACCCTACATCTCTGCTTTTCCGGGAGATCTGGTTGCTAGGTTGGGGCTCCTGAACCCTTTACAGTAGGTAAGCTGATCAGTGAGGCCGGATCTATTCAGTGAGCAGTTGCCCAGGATTCGGAGTCCTTGATCAAGGCGAATATCGATGCTAGATGCCGCCTCAGTAGGTCCATCAACTCCGTCACCTCGGCAGAGTTGACATCGGCTGCTTTACAAGGACGAACCTCTATTCCAGATTCTGACCAAATCACTTGGCTACGTTTCAGAGTGATTTGAATGACTTTGTGGTGGCAAGACGGAACTGCCGGAAGCATGTGCTTGCTGACGCCCATCCGGCATGAGCCAAACAGGCTCATTAAATCTTCCATCTGGGGAACTAACCTCTTTCCTGATGACGCGTAGTCAACAGTATCATCAGTGAGGCTTCCAGGGCCAACCAGAATCTCGGATTGGGGACTTCCCTTTTAGAGGAAGTCTTCTAAGTCTTCGACCCCCTCAGCCCTGGGAAGGAAGAGGACAAGGAGGTACCACCTGGCATAACGCTCCTCAGACCCAGACAGTTGTCCAGGCAGTTCCCGTCTCTCAAGTTGCCCAACCTTCTACCTCCAAAGGGCAACCTCAATATGTCTTGCTAAATCAACCAGCTCACCACTCTGCTGGCTCGGCTGCTTACGTGGCTTTGAAACTCAAGGTTTGTTTCAAGGCTACCGCCAGTCCAGGGGTGTTAGAGGTCGAGGCGGATTTCAGCACAGGGCGGGATCCAGAGCTCAGTCTAGAGGCAGAGGCTCAAGAGGAGGCAGAGATAATAAGCCCTCAAACAAATGAGCCTCTTCAGTAGGTGGAGTTTACATCTTCACAGAGAGACCATTGGACCTTCAGTCCATGGGCCCACAGTATTGTCTCAAAGGGTCTAGGTGGAGTTGGATAGAAGGCCTCCTCCACCAGTCAGATTCTGTCAGACCCCAACACCGGATCTGTTAGATTATGCAAAAGACCTTCTTCTAAAGAAGGCAGTAAAGAAAATCAGACATCTAAAATTTCAGGACGCTTGTTCAGCGTACAAAGAAAGACTCAGACAAAAGAAGAGTGATACTGGACCTATCAACTCTGAATTCTTATATCCAATGCGACAAGTTCATTATGTTGACCGTCTCTCAGGTGCGGACCTTTACTTCCCATGGGGCCGTCACCACCTCTATAGATCTTACAGATGCATATTATCATGTCCCGATGGCGAAACTTCTCTCCCTACCTAGGTTCAGGCTAGGCAAACAGGCTTACCTCCTTCAGAGTAATGCCTTTCGGCTCAACATAGCACCAGGATCTTCACCAAACTAGAGAAACTGTGGTACAGGAACTGAGGTCTCAAGGCATCAGGCTCGTGGCTTACCTGAGCGATTGGCTAATCTGGGCTCCCAACGACACCGAGTGCCGGAAGGCGACCAGAAAGGTCATTTCAATGGCTGGGAATCCAGTGGGATCTAAACACCCACAAACTTTCAATTCCGCCGGCAAAATGCAAAGAGATAGCCAAAGCAACGAGACTGTTTCTCAAGTGCAAACGAGCCTCTCGTTTGCACTCAAGAAAGAATCTTAGGTTCTCTTCAGTTTGCATCAGTAACAGATCTACTTCTCAAAGCAAAACTGAAGGACATAAATCGAAGTGTGGCAGAGTCGAGCCAATTACAATCTCAGGGACAAAGTCTCCCTCATACCTCCAATCTTAAAGAAAAGACTCCCACCTGGACAACGGCCAAATGTCTTTCCAAATCAATTCCTCTACAATTCCCTCCACCAGCTCTGATCATTCACACGGATGCATCTCTGACCGGATGGGGGAGGTTACTCACAATGAAAAGTTCAAGGAACTTGGTCGATCTTTTCGTCACTTCCATATCAATATTCTAGAGGCGATGGTTTTCCTGACTCTGAAACGCTTACGACCAGCCAGGAACATACATGTCAGATTAGTCCTGGACAGTGCAGTGGTAGTTCATTGCCTGAACAGGAGGTTCCAAATCGTCACATAAACCATGCAATGATAGCAATCTTTTCATTAGCAATGAAAATCATTGGCACTTGTCCACGCATCTGTCGGGAGTAAGAAAGCGTGATTGCAGATTCTCTGTCAAGAATGACTCCGATTGGAATCAGAATGGTCTCTGGACAAGAATTCCTTCAATTGGATTTGCCAACAGATTCGGGACTTCAGGTGGACCTGTTTGCCACGGAATCAAATCACAAACTACCTTGTTATAGCTCGAACCTGGACCCTCGGGCCTCGCCCACGGATGCAACGTCAGTGAGACTGGAACAAATGGCAGAAGGTCTACCTGTTCCCACCAGTAAATCTTCTGTTGAAAGTTCTACACAAACTCAGGTCATTCAAAGGCCGGATAGCTCTAGTAGCCCCTTAACTGGTCAAGAGCAGCTGGTTTCCTCTTCTATTAGGAGTTGAAACTCAGAGCCAAACAGATTCCACATCCAAAAGTTAACCCAAGTAGTATAAACTCAGACTGTGTCAGCTTCCTCAGGAATGTTGAATGCCCTAACTTTTATGGATTTCATGAAGTTCACAGCACAGAAAAAATGCTAATATTGATCCTTTGAACACAATGTTTCTAGAATCAGATAAGAGAGAATCTACTCTCCGTCAGTATGATTGGCAATTAGAAAATTTGCCAACTTTCTAAAAGAATCAGACATTCATACAATGACTATGAATCTCACAATCTCATTTTTTAAGGCCCTTTTTGATAAAGGCCTAGCTGCTAGTACTATTACTACGACTAAATCCGCCTTAAAGAAAATATTTCATTTGGGATTTAACATTGACTTAACAGATTCGTATTTTTCCTCTATTCCTAAAGCTTGTGCTCATCTTAGACCAACAACCCGTCCTAAAACGGTTTCTTGGTTTCTAAGTGACGTATAGTAGAACCTTGGTTCTCGACGCTAATTCGTTCCGGAAGAAGTGTCGAGATTCGATTTTGTCGAATTCTGAGTTAATTTCTCCCATAAGAAATAACTGAAAATGGATTAATCCATTCCTGACCACCAGTCATTACCCCAACCTTGCCTTTTTATACAAAAACTTTACACAAATTACAATTAAATAGGTTCAGAGTTGAATAACTTACATTATCAGAAGACTTTTTACATTTTAAATGCATACTGTATCAAAAAAGTTGGCCTATGACCAAGAATGCCATATTACCGATGATATGGTCGAGAGCCATAGGCTGCTTAAGTAGCCTATAGGCACTGCCAGAATGTACTGTAACAGGTACACATGAAAACTGTTGTTAATAATGATAACATTGAAAAAACAAGCCATATTATCACATGAAATTAATAATACAGTATTTATAAACTGAATTACTTATGTCTGTTATCATAAAATTAAGAAAATTTTCTTAATTTTATGATAACAGACATACAAATTCCTTATAAATTTAATATTAATTTCAGTGTGATAATATGGCTTGCTTTTTTCAAACAGCAGCAGGAGCAGCTTGTGTGGGCTTTAAATGCTTTTAAATAAGCATGGAAGAACGCCACCAACAACGCCAACTAGCGGCAGCCGCCTTGAAACTTTTTTTCTACAAACATCATATGATTCATCGGGTCGGAACGGTTTGTTGTTTGAACTCGATGCAAAATTTACTCAACATTTTGTGTTGAAACTGACATTCAGTTCTAGTACAGTCTAAGACCGGGTTCTACTGTACTAAGATTAGCTTCAGACACAAACAATGAATCTTGCCTTATTTGACTCTTCTTAGAAGACGCTTGTTTTTAATTAGCCTGGCTTCAGGAGCTAGAATCTCTGAACTTTCAGCCCTTTCTAGAGAGTCTAATCATGTGGATTTCTCTCCGTCAGGAGAAGTTCTACTTTCTCCGGACCAAACCATTTTAGCCAAAAAACTAAGATCCTCAAAATAGGTGGTCTCCTGGAAGATCATACCTCTTCCGGAAGATCCTTCCTTATGTCCAGTAGTTACCTTTAAAAGCTTACTTGAAAGGAATTCTCAAAGATCTTCAGGTCCCCTTTTTGTTAGAGAGAATGGTGGAACCATCTCCTTGAATGGTATTAGACAACAAATTCTTTATTTCTGAGTCCAGCCCCGTGTCAGCCGGTGAAATTCCATACTAACACGAATTTCTAGGTATAAATTGCTAGATATACCAGAGAAAAAGAGTTTCAGGAATGCTGGGGTTACTAGCCCCAGATAACGTCTTCCTAGGAAGACGTCGGTATAACCAAGGGTGAGTGAAAGGATCACAAGCACAGAGCTACACTCGATAGACATCCCTATGTCAAAACCCCCGGAAGAGAGTGGTGAGCCGTTACAGCCCCCACGCACAGGCGTCTGCCAGACCGGCGACACCAGCGCCATCTACTTCATTCCATTTTCCAGTACGTGACTGTTTGCACTTGGAATTTTGTGCTTGTGCTTTTTTGGGTGTTTTTCCTGCTTTTCGCCATGTCTTCTAGCAGTTTCACCATCTCTAAGTTAAGTACCATCTTATTGTGGGGTTTTTTCGATAAGTTTGGCTGCATCTGTCCATATTTCCCAATTATGAGATTGTTGTTATGGCCACGGCGTCCCTTGCCAGCCATGCCTTTGAGGCTGCCCTTCAGTCTTTTCTGTCGGGTTGTCTCTTGTCGTTATATTACTTATCTTTTCCCTGATCTCTTCCTGCGGTGTTCTGAGGTGGTTTTATTGGAGTTTTGTTTCATTTTTATGGATCGCCGCCTAAAACCTAATAATCTTTAAAAATTCAATTTGCTGAAAAAAATTCTATGGTTTCAGTATAGGGTTCAAGAATGTGTCCATGAAATATTATCACTAAATTTGCCATATTTCTCTAGTTATGGCCTAAAATGTAACAATAACTATATACCCATAAAACACCAGTATGAAATTATTTAGTCTGGTATAGTTTTGGATATATATTATGAAAATTTTGAAATGAAATGTATAATGTCAATAATATCCTACTGGCACCTTTTTAGTTATTCCTAGCCATGACAACGCACTCCGTCATACCATGACGACTGTCAGGCGAGAGTTGCCTATAAACTTCCAAGCTAGAAGGACGTTTTCATGCTAGCATTTGACTGAACTCTGTATTTTCTGCGGTGTTTTGTTTTTTCACCGTACCTAAAAGGTCCAAGAGTTCACTTCCATGCTTCTAGAATGCGGAAAAGCCAAGTGGAAAAGTCCAGGCGAGAAGTAGAAGAAAGAGTTCAAGAAATTAGTGCCATAGAGGGAAATGGAGCGACGGAGAGAGGGCTGTCGCCCATCAAACGGGCACAGGCAGCGATCTCTGCTGACCAGAGACCAAACCACATCCACAAACGCCTCTCTTTATTTGTTCGTCACTACCAAAGGCAAAGATATTTTAGAAAAGAAAGCGGTAGCTGGAGGCTGATATTATAGACGATCCTGAAAATAAAATGATCATAATATGAAGCAAGACTTGATGAATTACTTGAATCACGAATCCTAATTGTGAATGTAAAGTAATTCCCAGGATCCATTTGGCAAGGGATGGATTCGAGACACTAATAAAAAAGTGTAGGCATTATGATACCTAGTGAGTAATACCTGCATAAGATCAGACAGGGGACCAGGAACCTTACAAAATTTATAAGAATGTGTCGAGGTACATAAATAATCAATTAATATTCTTATTTATAATCATTTTGCATTAATTAATACCCAAAAATAAAAATTAAAACCATAGAATTAATTGTAACACAGTCTTTGAAGTCCTTTTACTTTTTTTATGTAACTAAAACTTTGAAGGCCCGTTTCTCAAAACGTAAGTTTTTATTTTTAAAATGCATCTCCTCATTTAGTATTTCAATCTAAATGAAATTTTAAATATAACATGGGGAAACATGGTAGATTAAAACAAAGCCGGGATTTTTTAATATTTTGAGTTTCTGATTTTGCAATTTTTTTTCTGTAATTTTTCCGGAAAATTTCATTAAAAAAAAAAAAACTTCATATCTCGAAAAATAATTGAAAAATCAAAATCCCCGGCTTTGTATCGAAGGTCCATATGTGTTTTATACGTGGTTCAAATCATCCCTTTAAAAACAAAAAAGCAAAGGAGGAGTGCATTTTGAAACGCCATTTTTGGCATTGAAAAATGCTCTGCCACAAAACCTAAGGTCACTGAACAAAAATTTTTCCTTAGAAGTGGCACAATATCCTTTTTAACAAACCCCTATATATCAACAAGCTGTCGTTGGCCTTTGGAAACCGGTGATCCCGTCTACGACCCCCCAATCTGAGTCCCTATAGGGTTTCCCGTCATACCCCGCTAAGTCTCTCCTCCAGGATGAGTTCCTAGTTGGTCTTATTATTTACTATTATTATTATTATATTTGCGTTGGTGCTATATATATATATTTTTGTTGCCTCTTGAGGTAGCATCAGCTCTAGGTCTGGCAGCTCCTCCGAGGTAGGCTACGACCTCCATGCATAACATAATTTTAGAAATAATTCTTATGTATATTGTGTTTATTGTGATGGTTTTTATTTTATATTGTGTGTAGGTTTTCTCCCTGCCTATCATGTTAGGCTCGATTGCTTCCTTGTCCTCTCGCCCTCCTCTAGGTTAGGGTGGGGTGGATCATTGGGTTGAGGGAGTTTGTTGCTGTTTTCATGGCCGTTTTGGGGTGGCAGAGTGAGCCCCTTTGTTCTCCCCCCTTCTTTTCCAAGGAGTAGAGTTCATTGGGTGTGCCTCCTCTAGGCTATTTGCCTTTTTGCCCCTCCTTTTCGGTCCTGGTTGGTTCTCGGCACAGAATTTCTCTCCCTGTTATTCCTTCCTCCACCTTCCCTTACTCCTTTCCGTTAGCCTAGGCTATGCCTAAGCTTAGGTGTTCACCTAGGCTTTGCCTAGTCAGGAGTCGGGCTTTGAGTTCTTGGTCGCATCCTCCCCATGTAGGCCTTGTCCTGCCAAGCTCATATTATGTTTCTTGGTGTGGCGTGTGCTTGCAGTCGAGCTGGTGAATCATTTTCCCTTGTCTCCTTTTTCACTCTTAGCCTACTCCTCTCCCTTACCCCACCACCCTCCCCCCCTCATCTCAGGCCAGCTCTTGCCTTTTCGTGTGCGGTGACGCTAGATGGCGTTTTCTCGAGTTGGGACTCCCCTCTGGTGAAGAGATAGCTCCCTCCCAGAACTAGTCCCCGCAGCGCTGTGTTTGTTTGGCGTTGTTTACCTCTCCAAGATCGAGCGGGTTCGAACATTCTTTCCTTGATCTTAACCTCTCTCCGTCGGTTGCTTTGGTTGGGTTGTTGGCGCCTGCTCCGCTTATATTATACTTGGCCTTTCATGACGGGCACCTCACCCACCTTTGTTTTCTGGCGGGAGGGTCCGAGAGAGGGGAGTGAATGAGAGGGGAGGGATACCTCCGGTCTCGGAGTTGATTTTCTCATTTTTACAATCACTTGTATATTATATATATTTATATTATCTGGCGGAGTGAGCTCTCTCTGCCACTATACTTATTTTATGTGTTTATTGAGTCGGTGCTCCACCCTGGGGTTCCGCCGTTTTTTGCTGGCAGCCCTTGTGGTGGGTCCCTGTTGTCTCAAACATTCCATTCCGCGGAGTATTCCGGTGACCGGAAGTATCTTGCCTTCCACTCTGTTTAATTTAGGCTTGGTGGTCTCGTTTCTGACGAGTTTTTCTCCACCGAACATTCTGGTGGCAGTTGAAAACCCTGGCCTTCCAGCTTTAGGTTGCTTAGAGTGGTAGGTTCATGTACGTTTTACACTTACAGACTGTTCGTTGTGAGGAGCAGGGTGCACCGCCTCTCTCCAGCAACCGTATGGGCACGTGGCAGTGCCGGACCCACGCTGGTTGTGCGGTCCGGTTGGATGATCTAATTGTTTGGCACCCCGACGGCCAGAGGTTTGCTTCGCTCGTGCACTGCTGCATCCAGGACGCAGTCGGTAAGATATAGCTTCTCATCTATTACGTTCCTCATATCTGTGTAGTGCTTATATGGCTTCGGGCTTTCTTCCGTTCAACCCCAATTGTCCGTTTCTTACAGGCGGACAAGTCCCAAAGAAGACTTCCCTTGAGTCTCTCCGCGCCTGGGTGGCTGGGTTTGGAAGAAACGCGTTCGCCGGGAAGCCTTATGTCCTCGGCGCGAGGTTGCGGGACCTGCTTTACCCCGGCGCCGGGTGGCTGCTGGCGGTTCCAGAGGAGTTGGCTAACCCCATCATCCAGCAGATCCGGGATGCGACCCAGCCACCCCAAGAGGACATCCTGTATGCGGAGGTGTCGGAGGATGTCGCCGCGTTAGACTTGGACCTGGAACCGATGAACACAGAGCCGGACCGGGTGGTAGGTAGCGAGGTAAGTGAGGTTGCGGGGGCGGCCCCCCTTTTTTACACCCCATCTTCCTCTGTGTCTTCCTTTGCAGGTTTTGCCAAGTCTTCCACCTTGGGTGACAGGGCTCCATCAGCTGTCCCCAATTTGAAGCTGAAGACTTCATGGAAGGCGAAGGGCTTTAAGTCCGTCGATCTTCCAGCATCACCTTCCCCTGGGCCGGCTGCTAAAGGTCCGAGCACCTGTAGCCTCCGGGAACAAACCTGGTTCCCTCCAGCAAAGGCGTGAGTAAGAGGGCATCAAAGCCAAGCCCTCTCGCCAGCCTGCCTTTGATCCGGGCCTTTGCGAAACCCGTTGTTTGAGAGGTTCTCGGAGGACCTGGAGCCCAAGATTCACGAAAATCTCGGAGAAACTTACCAGCCATGATAACATACTGGGAGAATGGCTCACCCTGGCGGAGTCGAACCGCAGTATGCTATCCCTGACACGGCTGATCTCCCTCCTTTTGATGTCGGGAAACCCTGGCGTTTTGCCCTCCGTGCCATTCAGCACGAGGGTACTCTGACTCTTGAAGGTCTTGCACGAGACGGTTGGAGGAACTTGAGTTCTTTCCTCCCGATCTCCCTGCCCCCTTACCCAGGCTTCGTCAGGCTCACGGAGGAAGCCTGGGATTAGGTCAGACAAGGTCCTAGAGAGACAGTGATCTTCCCTAGGGACCAAGCTCGGCTCTCCTGCGCACTCTACGTGAGTGGCAGGCAGATAAACAAAACTTACACCTTTCAAGGGCAACCACCATGTTCGCCCTGGGTGATAAGTTACCGACTCCATGCTTGAACAAAGTGGCTCTGGCTACGGCTCGGCATGCTTTGACGGGCAAACCCTTACCTCAGCTAAGGAGACAGACCCCACATCCCTGGTATTCCCAGGGGGTGAGGAGTTCTGGAGTGACGCCCGTCCACCTTTACTGTGGAAGCTGGACGCTTCACTGCCTCGACTCAATTCAGCGAGCAGCTCCTAAGCTCCCGGAAGCCTCTTTGAAGACTGAGTTTGAGGCCCGGTTAGGCTAGCTCCGGTCCTTGAACTCCGTCTGCTCCACCTGAAGCGACTGCCGTCTCCTGTGCAGATGAGCCCTTCTTTCAGGTTCTGGCTAAATCCCTGTTAGCAGGGTTTCAGACTGACCTCTTGATTTTATGATGGCTAAGATTGAATGTAGGAAATTCATCTTTGAAATGCCACCTATACGTCATGAGCCTAACAAGCTCGTGAAGAGCTCTATTTAGGCCTAACCTCTTCCCAGAAGAAGAGGTAGCTAGTGTGCTCAGGAGGCTACTAGAGCTAACCAGAGTCTTCGTTCTCGCTGGGGTATCTCAGCTTATAAGCGTAAGACCCCAGAGTCTGGCGCCCCAGACTAAGAGTGGTAAGCAGTTCAGGGAGACACAAGAGGCCTCATCATCAGACCGTAGTTCAAGCTGTCCCGGTCCCTGCAGTCGCACAGCCCTCCACCTCAAAGCTCATCCCCAACAATACGTGCTGGTCCAACCAGCCCATTCCCCTGCATACGTGGCCTCGATCACAAGACAATCCCACATGTATGAAGGCCGTGGGTTCTTTTCACGGCCTTAATAGGAGTGCAAGGGGGAAGAGGTCGGGCCCCTCACAGAGGCAAGTCCAGCACCACCCCAAGAGGTAAACCTGACGTGGTAGAGGAAATAAACCCGCTTCCTCCCACTGAGAACAGTCAGGTAGGTGGTTGCCTTTACTGGTTCAGAGACCAGTGGTCCTTCAGCCCTTGGGCACACAGCATTGTGTCCAAGGTCTAGGATGGAGCTGGACCAAAGACCCCCTCCTCTGATCAGGTTTTACCAGCCACCCTCACCAAGTCCTACAGGACTATGTGGCGGAACTGCTCAACAAGCGAGCAATAAAGTAAGGAAGGCACCCTAAAGTTTCAAGGCAGGTTGTTCACTGTTCCCAGGAAAGACTCCGATCAGCAAAGAGTGATTCTGGATCTGTCGCGTCTAAATCACTACATAAAATCGACAAACCGATGCATACTTCACGGTATCACAGGTGCGGACTCTACTTCCGCGTGGGCCGTCACCACCTCTATCGATCTT
This sequence comes from Macrobrachium rosenbergii, assembly GCF_040412425.1. Lineage (NCBI taxonomy): Eukaryota > Metazoa > Arthropoda > Malacostraca > Decapoda > Palaemonidae > Macrobrachium > Macrobrachium rosenbergii. Next base: position 49,259,057 of record NC_089791.1, on the reverse strand, counting down.
TCAGGCGCTTACTATCACGTCCCAGTTGCGGAGCTTCTCTCCGTTCCTCGGTTTCAGACTCGGGAATCAAGCCTACTCCTTCAGGGTCATGCCTTTCTGTCTAAATATTGCACCCAGGATATTTACAAAACTGGCGGACCACGGTACTTCAGCAACTCCGGTCCCGAGGGATATCCCTAGCAGCGTACCTAGACGATTGGATAATTTGGGCACCAACAGTTCTAGAATGGAAGGCCACGTCCACGGATCATCAACTTCCTGGAGTCGTTAGGTTTTCAACTGAACAGAGAAGTCCCGCCTGACTCTGGAGTCCCGGTTTCAGTGGCTGGGTCCCAGTGGGATCTGTCCCGCCTCGATAGCATCTCTACAGAAATTCAGCACATCAGCATCCCCCGTCCCAAACAGTTCCGATCTCTTCAGTTTCAGTGACAAACCTCCAAAAGTTAAAAGACATAAACTGGTAGTTGCGCCAATGCTCAGAGACAAGGTCTCCTCTATCCTCATTTCTTAACAGGTTAGACAGTGTCTTGGCCTCGGTCAAGGCTTGTCAAACAGGCTAATTTCCCCCCCGCCTGGTAGTTCACGCGGCTGGGGAGGGTATTCACAAACAAAAGCACAAGGAACGTGGTCTACAACAATGTTTCAACAGTTCCATATAAACACCTTGGAAGCTATGGCGGTATTTCTAACCTTGAAGAAAATCCGCCCCAGCTGATTCATATCAGGCTGGTGTTGGACAGCGCCGTGGTAATTCATTGCATCAACAGGCGGCTCCAAATCAGGTCGAGTAAACCAGGTTATGGTAGCTATTTTCTCCCTGGCGAACAAGCACAGCTGGCATCTGTCAGCCACCCACCGAAGCGGGGTGCGGAACGTGGTGGCGGATTCCCTGTCCAGGACCACTCTGTTGGAGACGGTGGTCTCTGGACGGAGAATCTTTCAATTGGATTTGCCCTTGGGTTCGGGTCTCCAAGTGGATCTGTTCGCGACGGAGAGCAACTTCAAGCTTCCTGTTATGTGGGCTCCCAACCTGGATCCTCAGGCGATGCCACGGACGTTGAATGACCATAGACTGGAACAATTGGGAGAAGATTTATCTATTCCCCAATAAATTTGCTGTTGAAAGTTCTGCACAAACTCAGGTCATTCAAAGGTCAACTAGCCCTGGTAGCCTCTATTGGCCGAAGAGCAATTGGTTCCCTCTTCTTCAGGAACTTGGGTCATGGAGTCTTCAGATTCCCAATCCCCAAACTGGAGCCTCAAACAGTACAAACCAAGACTGTGTCAGCTTCCTCAAGAATTCAGAATGCCCTAGTTTTATGGACTTTATAAAGTTCGCAGCTCAAAGGAGCAAACATTGACCCCGTTAACACTCTGTTTTAGAATCAGACAAGAGAGATTCTCTCAGACAATATGACTCAGCAGTCAAGAAATTGGCCTCCTTTTTGAAGACATCTGAAGCCCAGACCATGACTACTAACCTAGCAGTTACCTTCTTTAGATCATTGTTTGAAAAAGGCCTTGCCCCGGCCACTATTACCACAGCTAAGTCAGCCCTGAAGAAGGTATTTTCTTATATGGTTTTAAAATGGACCTCACAGATTCTTACTTTTCATCTATTCCTAGAGCATGCGCTGTCTGAGACCAGTATCACCCCACATTCTGTTACGTGGTTCCTCAATGATGTTTAAGTTAGCATCCGAGATTGACAACTCTCAATGCACTTATTTGGATCTGTTAAGGAAAACTTTATTTCTGATTAGCTTGGCTTCAGGTGCCTAGAATTTCAGAGCTGTCGGCTCTCTCTAGAGGTGATGATTTTGTTAGTTTCCTCCCATCTGGAGAAGCCCTCCTTTCTCCTGATCATAGATTTTTAGCTAAAAATGAGGACCCTCAAGACAGGTGGTCTCCTTGGAAGGTGGTGCCTTCCACAGGACCAGTCCTTATGCCCAGTCTATACCTTAAAGTCTTACCTTTTAAGAACCTCAGTGTAAGTCGGGTCCTCTTTTTATCAGGGAGAAAGGTGGGACTCTATAGTTAAATGCAATAAGGCAACAAATTCTGTATTTCATTAAACAAGCTAACCCAGATTCAGTTCCCTAAGGTTCATGATATTCAACAGTAGCTACTTCCACTAATTACTTTCATAATATGGATTTTTCAGAACTTACCAAATATACGGGTTGAAATCACCTCTAGTGTTTAAACGCCATTATTTAAAATCACTCAAGCCCTGAATTTTCTACAGTGGCTGTGGGAGGTCATTTCCACCTTAATTACCCATTACCCTTTATCCTTCCCCCTACCCCGCCCGCCTGCCTCATTTTACTCTGCCTGCCCTTCTGGATGATCATGCCTCACTGCCTTGCTCCTCATATTGATATTATTATTGTCTTTATTATATTTGGGACTGTATTTTGACATGCTGTGATTTTGGATTGTCTTAGGGTACTGGGCTGTTTTTATTTTGCTCCATGTACCCCATATATTTTTCTCATGTTGTAGATGTCTCTCTTATGTTTAGTTATAAGTTCATATTTACTCCTTAATCTTAAGTATTTTTGAATGTATTTTGCCTTATAGTCTTAAGTATTTTTGATGTATTTTACCTGCCATATTGTTTGGCGTATTGACTTTCTACTCTATTTTTTAAGGTCGTATTACTGTATTTTCATGTTAATACAGTGATCCCTCGTCTATCATGTGTGGATAATGGGGCTGTGAACCCCATGATAAGTGAAATTCCTAAGTAGCATTGGCCCCTCCCTAGGGAGGCATATACTGTATATACATGGTATATATTTAAAGGCTTTACTGTATAGCCTTTCCCACACTGTTATAAACACTTCCTATGCACTTAAACACTGTATTACTATTTTGATCTCCTATCACAGTAATATGCATAAAAAAGATCGTCCCATATTTGTAATGTTTACGTTCTGAGAATCAGCTGACTGAAGCTGCTCACTACTAACGAAAGAATTAGGAAAATAATTTTTAGTTGCCAAAAGAAACAAATTTATCAATGAAATTATTTTTAATTCTGTACATAAAAGATTATGATACAGTAATTCCACAGATTATGATACAGTAATTCATATTTCATTGAGAGAGAGAGAGAGAGAGAGAGAGAGAGAGAGAGAGAGAGAGAGAGAGAGAGAGAAATGGTGTACTGTACAGCACAGTAGCTTGGGACAAGACTAAGTCTTGACTAAGTCTTGACAAGCTGGTGATGAGAGAGTATACAGTATCCTTTTGAGTTGCTTATGTATGAAATTCGGATTTTTAATTATTTTTACAGTGATTTAAGATGAAACATCAACAGTGATAAGATATTCTCTTATGTACCACTCACGTGCCTTGTCCGAAAGTGCCTGTATTACTATTTTGATCTCCTATCACAGTGTATCATAAAAAAAGATCGTCCCATATTTGTAATGTTTACGTTTTGAGAATCAGCTGACTGAAGCTGCCACTACTAACGAAAGAATTAGGAAAATAATTTTTAGTTGCTAAAAGAAACAAATTTGTCAATGAAATTATTTTCAATTCTGTACATAAAAGTTTATGATACAGTAATTCATATTTCATTGAGAGAGAGAGAGAGAGAGAGAGAGAGAGAGAGAGAGAGAGAGAGAGAGAGAGAGATGGTGTGTACTGTACAGCACAGTAGCTTGGGACAGAGACTGTATACAGTATCCTTGAGTTGCTTATGTATGAAATTCGGATTTTAATTATTTTTACAGTGATTTAAGATGAAACATCAACAGTGATAAGATATTCTCTTATGTACCACTCATGCCTTGTCCGAGTGCCTGTGGGTATATCTGATGGCTTCCAGTCCTTGCGCTGCGCCGGTCTCAAGCCGTTCTTTTCTCACGTAACATGATGAAACATCGCTGTTTTCCATAATATGGCTGCCGATATGGTGGTACTTTTTAATTTTAATTTTTCGATGAATATTTCTGAAAAAATCCATGATGCAGTGAAGCATCTTTTGTTTAACTTCATTTTGTACTGAATTATATGTCATAATGCAATGAACCAACAGTACTAGCAGATATTAATAATTATTAATGGAATTAATGAAATATTTGGGTCTTCATATATAAAACTATTTTTGAAATTTCCGAAAATCCGCTATATATTTTCTCTTATAATATACATACGCAATGGAAAAATCCAAGAAAGTCGTGAATCGCCGATAGTTGAACCGAAAAGCAGCGAGGGTTCACTGTATTCTTTTTCATGAGATATCCTCCTTAAATCCATTTCCATAGCTTGTGTTTTTCTTCAGATTACCTTTTGTTTCCTTGTAGTTTGCAGTCTTGGCATGATTCTCTATCACTATTTCACCGCTGACACGGGGCTGGACTCAGAAAAGGGATTTTGACAAAGGAAAAATCTATTTCTGAGAAGGCCCTCTGTCACCCGGTGACCCCCCAGAAGTGGCTTCCGCTCCCCCCTACTTACACATGCCAAGCCTGGGGTGGTGCTAGTCTGAATGAAGTAGATGGCGCTGGTGTTGCTGGTCTGGCAGACGCCAGCGTTAGGGGCTGTAATGGCTCACCGCTCTCTTCCGGGGTTTTGACATAGGGATGTCTGCTCGAGTGTAGCTCTGTGGTTGTGATCCTTTCACTCACCCTTGGTTATACCGACGTCTTCCTTAGGAAGAGCTCGATCTGGGGCTAGTAACCCCAGCATTCCTGGAAAAGCTCTTTTCTCTGGTATATCTAGCAATTCTATACCTAGAAATTCGTGTTAGTATGGAATTTCACCGGGTGACACGGGCCTTCTCAGAAATAGATTTTCCTTTGTCAAAATCCCTTTTATTAAACAAGCCAACCTGGATTCAATTCCCAGGTCCATGATATCCGTGCTGTAGTCACCTCAGTTATTACTTTCAACATAAAGAATTTTGATGAAATTAAGAAATATCGGGTTGGAAATCTCCAAGAGTTTTTAAACGTCACTACCTTAAGTCCGTAGAGGCTCTTAAATTTTCTGCTGTCGCTGCAGGGAACATTGTTTCTCCAGAGTCAGCTTAGTATTATGTTATTTAAGTTGTATTTGTGATTTAGTTTGCTTGCCCTACCGGGATTGGTATACCTCTCACCACGTGCCTCGCTTGTATTCCCCTGCCTTACCTTGTTGACTGGGTTTGGGTTGCTTCACAAACCACTCCTGTCTTGTACATACCATCCTTGTTCAATTTTTCACCACTATTTGTTAATTTAGGTGATGGTTTTTTAGTTAGATTGTTAAGCAATATCTTAAGCTACATTGTTTTGTATACTTTACTTAACATATACAGATTTAAATAATTTGTTATATTATTTGGATAAGTAAAAGCATATTCAAAAATAATTTTATTTTCCTTAGTAAATTTTTGATTTTGACATTTGACTTTTATATTTAACAAGCTTTTATACAATTCTCTGCTGTTATTATTGGGCTTATTACAGGTCGATCCCAGAAAGGGATTTTGACAAAGGAAAAATCTATTTCTGGGTGAAGACCTGTATGTAGTGAACCCTTCCTCTTTTTCCCACCTAGGCTGGCCAAAGCTTGGGTGCTATTTCGATAGAAGGTTCTGGGTAGAAGTAGTAGTAGCGAGCGGGAGAAGGACAGCTGTAACAGCACCCTTAGGTAGAGGGGTTTTGGGAGAGGAGAGATCTGTTTGGGTTAAGCATCTGTGGTAGTGGCTTCCACTCGCTCCTAGATGACATACCGACATCCTGTGAGGATGAGAGCCCTTTGTTGGCCGACTCGGTTGAGCTTCAGACTGTCACTCGATGGGCTGGAGTTCAATTCCCTGTGGCCAGCTTGATGAAGAGTTAGAGGAATTTATTTCTGGTGATAGAAATTCATTTCTTGCTATAATGTGGTCTGATTCCACAATAGCTGTAGGTCCCGTTGCTAAGGCAAATCCAATTGGTTCTTAGCCACGTAAAATAAAGTCTAATCCCCTTCAGGCCAGCCCTAGGAGAGCTGTTAACCAGCTCAGTGGTCTGGTAAAAACTAAGGTATACTTAACTTTTTAACCTGTGAGGGATGATTGCCCAGAGGTAGTAACTCTGGCATCCTATTAGCTGTATAGCTTTTTCTCTGGTATATCTAGCAAATATTTATACCTAGAAATGTGTGCTATATGGGACATTTCACTGGGCGATACAGGTCTTCAATAGTGCCGGAGGGGGAAACTGAAGTGGAACTGTTTTGGACAGGCCCTTGATGTGGTCCAAGGCCGCAGTCTTGTCTTTAAGATCCGAGGGATAGAGGGGAGACCTTGTCCCTGAGCTTGGTGTTTGTCGACTCCGCCACACTCTGTTTATGTCCTTTAATTTGGCTTTCAAGAGCAGGTCTGTCACTGAGGCAAATTGAGAGACCGGAGGACCCTTTCCTGGGACCGACGGGATGCTGACTGATTTTTGAGAAACCTCTTGGTGAGAGATGCCATCTCTTTCCTCTTGGAAGGAGGGAGATAACGTGTGGGAGGACAGGTCCCACTGAAGACCCAGCCACTGAAAACCGAGACTCGAGTCAGGCGGACTTCTCCCTGTTCAGCTGAAAACCCAATGACTCTAGGAAATTGGTGACTATGGACGTGGCTTGACACCGGAACAGTTGGAGCCCAGATTATCCAGTCGCCCAGGTACGCCATGTGCTAGGAGATTCCTTGGGACCGGAGCTGCTGTACTACCGCATCCGCCAGCTTTGTGAATATCCTGGGTGCAATGTTCAGACCGCGGCATGACCCTGAAGGAGTAGGCTTGATTCCCAGTCTGAAACCGAGGAACTGAGAGAAGTTCAGCATAACCGGACGTGATAATAAGCGCCTGAAAGATCAATAGAGGTGGTGACGGCTCCACGCTGGAAGTAGAGTCCGAACCTGAGCTACCGTAAGTACGCGAAACTTGTCGCATTTTATGTAGATTTAGGAGATTTAGCGATAGATCCAGGATCACTCTTTGCTGATCGGAGTCTTTTTGGGAACAGTGAATAGTATGCCTTGAAACTTTAGGTGCCTTGCTTTCTTTATTGCCCGTTTGTTGAGCAGTTCTGTTACATAATCCCCTGTAGGATTGATGTGGGTGGCTGGTAAAATCTGTTTAGGGGAGGATTCTTGATCCAGCTCCACCTAGTCCCTTGGACACAATGCTGTGTGCCCAAGGGCTGAAGGTCCATTGGTCCCTGAACTAACACAGGCGACCGCCTACCTGCGCGCTCTCTCAGTGGGAGGGAGCGGTTTGTTCCCTCTACCACGTCCTCTCCCCTTGGGGTGGTGTTAGATCTTCCTCTGGGGGCCTTGCCCTTCCTCCTCCAAGCCCCTATTGAGGCCGTGAAAAATCCACGGCCTTCATATGGTGGGGTTGTATGCTGGGTGAGGATACATAGAGGGCGCCGCTGGTTGGACCAACACGCACTGTTGGGGTTGGGACTTAGAGGTAGATGGCTGGGCCACTGCCGAGACCGGGACGGCTTGAACCACCGGCTGATGGGGCCTCTTTTATGTCTCCTGAACCTTTTTCCTCCTCCTCGTCTGGGGGCCGGCCGATTCTGGGGTTGCGCTTATAAGTGGGAATTCCCCACGGCGCGCCCAGACTCTGATTGGCCCGTAGCCTCAGACATGACGGATGTAACCTCTCCTTCAGGAAGAGGTTAGGTCCCCAGATTGAGCTTTTAATGAGCTTGTTAGGCTCGTGGCGGATTGTAGCGTCAGCAAAAATAAATTTTCTGCATTCCAGCCCAGCCATAAACAAACTCATGCAAGTCTAACTGGAAGCTCGCCAGGAAAGACTTAGCTAGGACCTGGAAAGGGTTCGTCCGAGCCGGAGACGGCAGTAGCCTCAGTAAGACAGCCGGAGCTCAAGGACTGGGCTAACTTTAGTCTGAGTCTCAAACTCCGCCTTTACCAATGATTCGGCAGCTTAGGAGTTGTTCGCTAAACTGCGTGGAAGCGCAAAGAGGGTCCAGCTTGCCTACAGTGAAAGTGGGACGGGCGCCCACCCAGAACTCGTTACTTCCTGGGAATACCAGGAAGTAGGTCTGTTTCCCTTAATTGAGGAAAGGATTCCCTGTCAAAGCATGCTCGGGTCGTAGCCAGAGCAACTTTGTCCATGCAAGGAGTGGGAAGATCTTCTCCCAGGGTGAACATCATGAAATTGCCCTTGAAAGGGGTCAATTTTGTGTTCACTGCCTGCCACCGTCAGAGTGCAGAGAGCCGACTGGGCTTGGTCTCTAGGGATGATGACAGTCTCCCCAGGTACCTTTGTCGACCAATCCAGGCTTCTTCAGTAAGCCTCACGGGCCAGGATAAAGGGGCAAGAGATCGGGGAAGAACTCAACTCCTCCAACCGATCTCGTGCCCAGACCGTCTAAGGTGTTTGCCATCATGTTGGATGGCCCGGAGTGCGAACCGCCAAGGGTTTCCGACATCAACGCGCGGGAGGTCCGCAGTGTCGGGGATAGAATACTGCGGGTTCTGCCAGGTTGGCGAGCCAAACCTGCCAGTATATTGTCATAGTTGGCAAACTTATCTGAGATCTTCTCAAACCTAGAATCTAGGTCCTCCGTGAACTTTTTTGTATAATTCAGTGGCCAGGGCTTTGATCAAAGAGAGGCTGGCGAGGAGGGCTTGGCTTTGCCGCCCTCTTACTCGCGCCCTGCCGGGAGGAGCTAGATTTACTCCCGGAGGCTACGGTCCTGAAACTTAGCCTTCGACGGGGAAGGGCAACGCCTTCTTGAAGTCGAGGGACTTATAGCCCTTCTCGCTTTCCATGAAGTCTTCAACTTGGGGATAGCAGACGGAGCTCTATCACCCAAAGAGGAAGACTTCACAAAACCTGCAAATGAAGATACAGATGAAGCAGGGGAGTCAAACAAAGGGGGCCCGCCTCCTAATATCCTCACTTACCTCACCACTTACCACCTGGTCCTGCTCGTATTCATTGGTTCCAAGTCGAGATTTAGGGCGCGACATCCTCCGAGACCTCGGCGTGCATGATGTCCACTTGAGGTGGCTGGCCGCATCACGGATCTGTTGGATTATAGGGGTGGATTCTTCTGGTACTGCAGCGGCCACCCGTGCGCCTGGGTAAAAACAAGTCCTCAACCTGGCGTCGAGGACGTAGGGCTTCCCCGACGGAACATTCCTGCGAACCCAGCCACCCAGGTCCGGAGGGATTCCCAAGGCAGACTTTGAAGCTTCATCCGCCTGCAAGGAAACCTGCAGTTAGTCAGGAATGAAAAGACAGACGGAGAATATAAACAATGTATCGTATGAGGAGCATGGACCGGAGGAAAGAAGACTTTCACTTACCGACTGTCTTGGATGGTTGAGGAGAGAGCAAAGCAAACCTCACAGCCATCGGGTGCCAAACAACCAGGTCGCCCAGTCGGACCGCATAACCAGCGTGGGTCCGCACACACTATGTGCCCGTAGGGTTGTTGAAGGGAGGCGGTACACCTGGCCTCACAGCGAACAGTCTGTAAAGGTAATAGTACATGAACCTCACACTCTGCAAAATAAAGTCGGCAAGGCGGGAAACTCAACTACAACCGAATACCCGCGTAGAAGAACTACCAAATTAAACTGGGCCAATAAGCTTTAAACACAGAGTGGAAGGTGGATTCAGACCCGGAAGACCGGGGAATGAAGGAACGAGAAACCAGGAACCAACCATAAGGGCTGCCAGAAAATTAACGCATGGAGCGGGTGTGGGACCGAATCACGATATGGTAAAACAAAATAATAATAATAACAATAATCAAAAAAATAACAATGATGGTAACACTCCGAGACCGGAGGAGTCCGTTACGCTAAGCGTGACATAGAATCATCCCACATTCACCTCCCGCCGGAGAAACAAATGGTAAAGGATCTATGTTCATAACATACGGCGGCCCACCTAAAACCCCTAACTTCTGTGAGCTTCGATGGGAGACGAGAGGTATGAGACAGGATTCGAACACGCCGAGCAAACGTAACCACCACCCCCACCACAGCGGCTGGGGACGGAATATGGGAGGGAGCGAATCCCTCTACCAATAGGGGAGGAGTCCTGACTGGCTGAAAAACGCCATCTAGCGTCACCACGCAGTCGCAAAGCTGAGGGGGGGAGGGGGTAGTGAAGAGGAGTAGGCTACGGAAGGGGGAGGAGACAAGGAGAACATGACACCAGCTGCATCCTTCCTTCCCAATGAACTTGGAAGGGAAGCCCACTCCAGGAGCTACACAGCCCAAAGCCCAACTCCTCCCAGGCGTAGCCTAATATAAACCTAACCTAGTATAGGTTAGGAAGGAGAAAGGGTGTAAAGGAGAGGAGGAACCAACAGGAGAGAAATTTTTGTGCCGAGAGCCAACCAGGAACGAGTAGGGGGGTAAGTAGGCGATTAGCCTAGAGGAAACACATCCAAGAATTCGATTCCCCCAAATTGGAGGAAGAGGACTAAGGGGCTCACTCTGACCCTAAAACGATCCCTGTGGAAACAGCAACAAAACTCCCTCAACCTGATCTCCGCACTCCAGGGCAAGGGATGGAGCCCACACTACAACCATCATATAAAACAATCAAAAATAAAATTACGTTCACAGGAAGCGTAGCCTACACTCGGGGAGGCCCACCAGAGGTAAACTACAACCAAAGACAATAAACAAATAAAATAAAAATACTAAAACTAAAAGAAGAGCACCATCTTCAAGTATAACATAATAGCCTATGTGACTAAATGAAAAGAACCCAACCTGGTGGGGGGGTACTTGGACGGAGAAACTCCTGAGAGGCCGACAGGCCAAAAATGCAAACAAAACTAAAATTGGAGGGGAGCCACCACTTTTGAACCACCAGGAAGGAATTCAACTAAAATCTAAATATATAGCGACTAGGAGAAAACTCCACCGAAAGAACAGAAGGAGTCGCCTCTGCGTCGACATGGTTGACGGGACGCTGTCAGCGTCATAAGAAGATCCCAAATTTATGAAAAATACTGAGACCAAAACAGCTATAAACAGATCAAAAACCCCACAAGAAGATGGTACTTAACTTAGAGATGGAAAAAGGTTCTGAAGCCATTGTAGATGAAGTAAAAAACAATCCAAAAAAGGACGAGCACAAAAGAAGCGAACATATCACGTGCTAGAAAATGGAATGTAGTAGGTGGCGCTGGTGTCGCCGCCCTGGCGGGTGTTGAGTGTGGGAGCTGTAACGGCTCACCGCTCTTTACGGGGTTTTGATATGAGAGATCTTTCAGTATATTTCCGTAGTGGTAGGTATTTCACTCACTCATTATACCGGCGTCTTCTAAAGACGATCGACTGGGGGTAGTAACCCCAGCTTTCCTGAAAGCTTCTTTTTCTCTGGTATATCTAGCATTGTTATACCTAGAAATTTGATGCTGTAATGGAATTTCACCGTGACACAGGACCTTCTCAGAAATAGATTTTTCCTCTGTCAAAATCCCTTTTTAATTCTCATTTAAAATAAGTGTATGAAGTGTGCCTGGAGACTACATTTTAAAACTCCAGAACCTAAAACAATTCAGAATTTCATTATCATTAACATTTTGATGTTACATATTATATAAGCAACTTACCAAGTAATTACATAAAAAGTTTCAACTCATCAGCAGCTAGAATTTTGAAATTTGCAGTGGCGCTACTCTTTTGTTTTGGCTAGGCGACTAACCCCGCCCGCTTTTGGGGTAAGAGAGGTACCACCTCAGCACAGTTTCAATTTGTTTCTGCTGGCCGATAGCTGTACAGCAGTGATTAGCAGTAGCAAATTGTGGAATTCTTTTGCTTCTCAGTTGGTTGTATATTGCAATAATTGGTGAAATATTCTCATTTATGGTAGCCTTTTCAGCACAATTAGACACTGCCAGGTTCTTTACAGACCAAATTTACTGGTTTTTGACTGATTATTACTTGATATTAGATAATTTGGCTTTGTTGACACTTGACTTTTCGGCAGTGTACGATTCTAGTTCTCAGAGTTTAGGTATTGCAGCAAAGGCTGCAGTACTAGATTAAATAAAACCTGTTATGACCTGCACACTCTGCATGACTTGTAGGGGTCAGATTTGTTCTCCAGACTTGACTTGTAAGGAATGTGAACACTGGGATGTTGACACTTTCGCATCTTTATAGTTGAGCGCCGCGCCTACCAGAGATCCGAGGTGTCTGGGAGCGCTCGACAGCGTGAAAAAATAATTTTTTCAGAAATTCAGCAAAAATAGTAATTTTATGCCAGCAATGTTCATTTTGCTGTCCTTTTTTTCTCAATGTTTATATTTTATGGTGGAATAGTCAGAATAAGAACCCAGCCCTCTAAATATGAAAAAATTTGAGTTATTTAAAAAAAAAAAATCTTTACCTATTTTTACATTTTCGTACATAGCCCAAAAACTATGAAAGTCAGGCAAATAAATTTTTTTATGAGAAAGCCAACAAAATTCTCCAAATATCAATATATAAAATAATGAAAAACAAATAAGTACAGTTGGTGAAAAAATTGATAGAAAAGAGGGTAAGAAACAGAGCGCGCTGCCCGGTGTACGTTGAGAATTAGTGCTAGAAAGTTATTTTTATTTTAAGAGCTCTATCTCAGTTATTTTTCAAAGGAATTACTTTGTAGATATTTGAAAAAGTAGAGTAAAGGTTGAGGAATACAGTGAGAGTCAAGAAAAATGGTTCTGGTAATGGCAACAGTTTCATTTTAACGTTATAAGTTGATCGAAACAAAAAAAAATGTTACTGTTGTCAACATTATCATTCATAGCTCAAAAACTGTAACAGTTAGGTGAATGAATTATTTGTTATGAGAAAGCCAACAAAATTCTCTAAATATTGATATATAAAATAATGAAAAAGGAATAAGTACAGTTGGTGAAAAAATTGATAGAAAAGAGGGTAAGAAACAGAGCGCGCTGCCCGGCGTACAGTGAGAATTAGCACTAGAAAGTTATTTCTTTTTAAGAGCTCCATCTCGGTTATTTTTCATAGGAATTACTTTTTAAATAAACGAAAATGTAGAGTAAAGGTTGAGGAATACAGTGAGAGTCTTACTTTGATGTTTTATTTAAAATATAACGCAACAGACGGCGGATAACGAGAGTAAGAGGAAAGAATATGATAAAAGGATATATAATAAATTATAAAAAAAAAAAAATACAGCAGAAAAATGGTTTTGGTAAAGGCAACAGTTTCATTTTGACGTTATAAGTTGATCGAAACGAAAAAAATGTTACTGTTGTCAACATTATCGTTCGTAGCTCAAAAACTATAACAGTGAGGAGAATGAATTTTTTTTTATGAGAAAGCCCACAAAATTCTCTAAGTATCGACATATAAAAGAATGAAAAACGAATAAGTACAGTTGGTGAAAAAATTTATAGAAAAAGAGGGTACGAAACAGAGTGTTTCCAATAATGTAATCCCACATACAAATCCCACATTTTATAAAAAATGTAAAAAAAAAAGTAAGATACGAGAGAGAAGCGTGGGTAGGGTCAGCTGATTTCATTGTGAGAATTTTATTAACGCCAAGGATTTGCGCATGTGCAGTACAGGGACTGCTTGGCTGGAGTATTGATGCCTGAGTTACACAGTCCAAGGTATGCTTTAGCCTATTGAAACCAGTAATTGTCCGAATAAAAAAAAATTTACTCCTAACACACATACGAAAAATTTCGGTAAATTTTATGTAGCGGTACGTCAGTCGGGTAGGAAGGGGAGTAGGGTAATTTTATGTACCACTACGTCATTTGGGCATAAAAGAGTTAAAATGTGGAAGACTGAATAGTCATTTGTCAAAGTTAGACAGAGACAAAAAGAGGAAAGCTGCTTCCAGAGCCAGTAGCAAAAAGACTTCAGCTAGTCAGGGTCTCTGCTAAGTCTGTTGCTGATAATGTTTCTGAGCCTGCATCATTTATTCCACCCAATCCCAGTTCTCAGTCTGTTCCACCCTCTCCTCACCCTGGCCCCCTTACTCCCAATCCTGACCCCATTGCCAGCCTGGAGTCGAGAGTTAACCAAAAATTTAGCTTATTAGTGAATACTATGGAACAGTTAGATGCTTCAGTGAACTTCCTTATGGCCAAGTTCAGTGACAAAAGTGTTGGTGAAGTGTAAATAGAGGAGGTGGCTGCCTGTCCTGCCAATTCTTGTAGGCAAAGGTCTCTTGCAAACTCCCCTAAACCTGGGAGGAGTCAAACTGGTAGCCCAAAGTAGGTTGGTGGGGTCTGCCCACAGAGAGTCGCCCCCTCATTCGGACCTGTTGTTGCTTCCCAGGTTATGACAGAGCGCCACTGGAAAGGCTTCTCGATGGAAGTGAGTCGTCTTTCGTCTAGTCTGTTTAGTTCTGGTGAATCTAGTCCCAGGCGCCAGTGGCGCTTCTCAGACAAATCACATCCTTTGAAAAGATGTTTAAAGGAAGTGTCCCATTCCCCTTCAGTGCCTGTTAAAAGGTTCAGAAAACCTTCTCAAGATCAACTTCGGTCCTACATTTTTTGGTACAGTTCTGAACACTTCTCCCAGGCTGTCCTACATTTTTTGGTACAGTTCTGAATACTTCTCCCAGGAACACCCAGAGTTCGAGGGACAGTATTCGACAGCTAAGCGTCTCGCCTCCTCTCGTAAGCGCTTGTCTTCATCTAGGAACTGGGGCCCACTCCTGTCGTTGGGATATCGAATCCAGCCACTGTACAGCTGACCCCTCGTCTTCAGTCTCTTGCCTCGGCACACCAAGCTCCCGCAGTAGTGAAACCTTCTTTTGTGACTTTTCAACGTCAGTTGGACGACATCTTGGGTTTAATCAAGAAAACCCCTTCAACTTCTCAACCTCTTGCGGATTTGCCTCCTGTTTCTTTGGATGAGGAAGAGGAAGTGGACCCAGTCACCCCACCTGCATATGCTCCATTGCTAAGGTGTTTGTTGGCAACATTTCCCAATTTTTTCTCGCCTGCAGCTCCGGCTTCCCTGGCTTCTACATGTTTAATGGATAACCAGACATTAGACTCCATGAGACTTCCTAAGATAGTGCTGTCCTCCTCGGCAAAAAAATTGTTGCATGAAGTGGAAAGTTGGCTCTCGGGGAATAGAGAGCAGGGAAGAGCCTCCTTTAGTTGCCCTCCTTCCAGGCTCTGACATAGGAGATACTTGCCTTATGCAAGTGGAGAGGCCCCTTCCTTCGGAGCTTCTGCCTCCTCCTTGGGGGACTTCTCTGGTGTAATAGATTCTTCCTGGAAGTATGCTGTCAATTCAGCTAAAATCCTTTTCTCGAAGTCAGAATTGGACCACTTGATTAAACACCTCTTTAAGGTCTTCGAAGTGCTAAGCTTCTTAGATTGGGCAGTAGGAGCCCTTGCTCACAAGATTAAGGACTGTCCTCATTTACCAGAGGACTACACCTCATATTTTATGGGAGTCATCTCCTATCTCGACAAGGGCATAAGGGACAGCCCTCTGGAGTTGGCTTCCCTTTTTGCTATGGGAATTTTAAAGAAAACAGAGCTTTGGTGTTCTTACACTACAAAAGGAGTGACCTTTCCACAAAAATCCTCTCTCCTGTTTTCTCCACTTGATCAGCAACACCTGTTCCCGCAGGCAACAGTGCTATAGATTGCATTGGACCTTCAGAAAAAATCTACCCAGGACCTCCTCACTCAATCTGAAAGATGCCCTAGAGAGACTCCTCCTTTCAGTTCTAGGACAGTCTCCCCCTTTCAATCTCAGCCCTTTCGTGGTAGAGGCAGACAAAGAGGTTTCCCCAGTCCTTGTGCAAGCGCCCGATTTGCCTCTTGGGCAATTGAGAAGTCCTCCACGAAGGGCCAACCCCCCTTGCATAAATGACAACCTTGTCCTCGATACACCGGTAGGAGCAATGCTCCTCCACTTTTGGGGATGTTGGGAAGCGAAAGGAGCAGAAACCTGGATTGTAGAAGTCTTGAAGGAGGGATACTCCATCCCTTTCATACAGAAACCTTGAACCTGCACGCCTATCATATTGACAGTCTACTCCATAGGCTCTGAGAGGTTTTCCTCCCTCTCCCAATAAGTATCATCCTCCTCAAGAAAGAAGCCATCGAAGTGGTTGAAGACACCTCCTCTCCGGGGTTCTACAATCAGCTGTTTGTAGTCCCCAAGGCCTCAGAAAACCACGTTCAAAATGGAAACGAGCCAATCTGTCTTGGCATCCATTTGCCAGGGAGATTGGATGATTTCAATAGACATGAGGGATGCATACTTCCATGTCCCTGTTCATCAGGACTTAAGAAAGTTCTTAAGGTTTGTTTTCTGGAACATGGTGTATCAGTTCAGACCCTTTTGCTTCGGCCTGGCCACGGCTCCCCAGGTATTCACGCAAGTTTTAGCTCCCATAGCAAAATGGTTACATCTGATGGGAGTCAACATTTCGCTCTACCTAGATGATTGGCTCCTCCGTTCTCAATCGAAGGAGAAATGTACAGAGGACGTTCAAAAGACATTTCTAGCCCAAGGCTTGGAGATTTTAATTAACTTCAGAAGTCCCAACTGACTCCTTCTCAGGAAGTAGCACATTTGAGGATAAACTCTTGACTTTTTGGGTTTATCTCTCCCCCAAAAAGTATAGAATCTTGCCTTCAGAAGGTGAACAAATTCCTCTCCCTTCAGGCGTGCACAGCGAACATTTGGATGATCCTACTAGGGACCTTCTCGTCTATGGTGCAGTTCGTAACTCTAGGAAGGCTGCACATGAGGAACTTACAATTTTACCTAAGAATCTGGTGGGACAGAAAGAAGTATCCAGACACTTTCGTTTTCCCATTCACTCGGGAAATCGAAAATACCTGCTTTGGTGGAGGTCAAGAGACAGACTCTGTCAAGGGAAGTTACTCCTTCCTCTGAGCCCCAACCTAGTGTTTTATTCAGACGCTTCAGACCTAGGTTGGGAGCTCTCATGGGAGACAGAGGTCTCCAGGATTTGGGCTTTAGAACAGAGGAAATGGCATATAAATGTAAAAAGCTGAAAGAAATTCACTGGGGATTGCCAGATTTTGCGGTAGAAGTGTTCAACAAGACAGTGATGGTCCATTCGGACAATACCATGGCACTGTCTTATGTCAGGAAGCAGGGGAAGCACATTCGTTTACCCTTTGTGAAGCAGCAAGAGCCCTTCTCATCTGGGCAGATCAAAACCATACAAAGATCCTAACCAGATTTATCCAGAGAAAATTGAATGTATTAGTGGATGAACTGAGCCAACAAAAGCAAGTCCTCGCCACAGAGTGGACTCCCTAGTGTCTAGAACTTTGGAAACTGTGGGGAAAGCCAGTTCTGGATCTGTTTGCGACCTCCAGGAACCAACGTCTTCCTCTGTCTTGTTCTCCAGCCCCGCATCCACCAGCATAGGCGACGGATGCAATGCTCTTAGACTGGTCAGACAAAGACTTTTATGACTTTCCTCCATTCAGGATGGTTAGGGAAGTTATCAACAAGTTCAAAAATCACCAAAATGTGACTGTGACTATAGTAGCACCATTTTGGCCAGCCCAGGAGAGGTTTCTGGACTTGCTAGAGCATCTGACTATTGCCTCAAAAACCCAATCTACTCAGCCGCATTTCAGATGGTTTCACCAAAGACTGTCCATTCTGGCTTTGGCTGCGTTCAGACTGTCAGGAAATTGGTGCGAGCAAAGGGGCTTTCAAAGTCAGTTGCAGAGGCTATTTCTCGATGAACATGCCAATCCTCGAGCAAGGCATATCAGGCCAAGTGGACAGTCTTTCGATCTGGTGCAAAAGACATAATGTCTCGTCTTCTAAGATGTCTGTAGCAGGGATTGGAGATTTCCTGTTTTATTTAAGATCATCTAGAGGACTGTCTTCCTCAACCATTAAGGGCTACAGAGCAATGTTGAGCTCAGTTTTTAGGCACAGGCAAGTAGATCTCTCCTCTAATCTAGATTTGTCTGACCTTATCAAGTCATTTGATACCACCAAACAGGAGACAAAGTTGGTGGCCCTGTCAGAACCCTTTTCCAAACCTCTATGTTCAATCTCTATGAAAGATCTCACAAGGAAGACTTTGTTTCTGGTAGCATTTACCCTTGGTTTTTTAGCGAAAAACACGACCCCTTCCAATCCCTGGCCTTGTTCCTTTTCTATAAAATCTAATTGATATCTTAAGTCCTGAAGAGGAAGAGAGGACTCTGCCCTGTAAGGGCAGTGAGGTACTATTGACATAGAACTGAGAAAATTTGTGGTCCATCGAGCAACCTGTGGTGTTCAGTTAAGAATCCCTCACTTCCTCTCTCAAAAAATGCCCTGGCATTTTTTCTAAGAGACCTAATCTCAGAGGCTCACTCTCAGAATAAAGAGGATGTCTTACCCTCAGTTAGATTGAAAGCACATGAAGTGAGGGTGGTGGCCACGTCCTTGGCTTTCACACATATTTGTTTCTTTCTTAAATTATTCAGACAACATACTGGAAGTGCAAATAAATTTTTGCATCTCATTACTTGCACAAAGTTGAAACAATATATGAAAATTGCAGTACCTTGGGTCCATTTTCAGTCACTGGCATGTGGTTGGGAGAGGGAATGTAGGAAGTATCTCTGCTGTCCTTTTTTCTCTTTGCCTTGAAATGATGGTGTGGAGTCGTAGGGGAGCCTGGGGGTACTGTGTACATGGAGTGCCCACCAGTTTGTTTTTAACGGATGGGTAGTGATTTTTAATTTTATGGTTTAGGTGACTTCATTGTTTACTCTGGTTGTTTTGTGTATGGTACTGAGCCCTGGGAAGGGGCAACATATTAATTCTTTGCTAGCAATCGGAAATGTCCTTTGCTGCAAAGAATCCCACTGAAGTTGCAGGTGCTACACGGCTATACCGCAGCTCCACTGCAGGTTGAGATGAGTGCCAACCAGAGGCAGTATTTTCTTGCAGCAGCTCTCTCACCAGGTAAGGAACCAGCAAGCATTTTACCAGTGCTAGCCAATTTTTCTATTCTCATTTCATTACAATTATTATTGTGTTAGAGTAGATATGTCCATACATCCCACCTACATCAATGTGGGATTCAGCTATGTAATTATTCGGTAAGTTGCTTATACAAAAATGACATTTTTATAATAAAATAAAGTTTTATATATACTTAACAATTACATGATAAGATCCCTGCTTCCTCCCCTCACATGGACTTTCTTTCTTTTTCTTTTAACGTGCTTTTATTCCCATTTTTGTATGGGGTAAGCACGATGCCTTCTTTTTAAAGGACTTTTGATTTTGGCTTTAGGGGTAGACCTGTGGTCCATCGGCTACCCTGCCTGACATCGCTAGACCCGGCACATTATGTTTTGTATCATACCAGACCCAACGCCCTTTCTTCCCAGCAGCGAAGTTATTGCGCTGGCATGGCAAGCGCTCGAGACGTGTGAGATGTTTGTTATGTTTTTAGAAGGTGTTGTAGTGGCTTTGTTTTTGTGTGTATTTAGTCTGTAACATCCATTTGCTTTTAAGCAAACCTATCCGTTGATTACATATATAATCCCGGGATGTCTACACGGATAGCAAAGTGTCTGCCTCTCTGATCAGCCGGCTTGCGGGATTGAACCCGCGCCACAGACCTCTACGAAGTCCGAAGCTGCTGCTGTAACCGACTGAGCCATCGAGGCTCTCCTCCCCTCACATGGACATAAGGGCATAAACAAATTGAAGCTCTGTGCTGAGCTGGTTCGTCTGATATCCCGAAAATGGGCAGGGTTAGTCGCTTAGCCAAAACAAAAAAGTAGCGCTACCGCAAATTTCAGAATACTAGCATTTTTTTGTTGTTGTTGACAAGGTTGAACATCTGTTGAGTATTACCAAACTATTTTTTGCATAAACAAATTGAAGCTCTGTGCTGAGCTGGTTCGTCTGATATCCCGAAAATGGGCAGGGTTAGTCGCTTAGCCAAAACAAAAAAGTAGCGCTACCGCAAATTTCAGAATACTAGCATTTTTTTGTTGTTGTTGACAAGGTTGAACATCTGTTGAGTATTACCAAACTATTTTTTGCATGCTCTGTTGTAATTCCCATCCAGTCTAAACCCTCATGAATACCTCTCTCTCCATGTTTTGGACCTTTCCCTTAGTAGACATCCTGTCACTCCCAAATCTGTTTTGCTCATCACAAAACCAGTATACTACAGTAGAACCCCGGTCCTTGACCGTACTAGAACTCGACATAATCGGATTTCGACACGAAATTTTGCGTAAATTTTGTGTCGGAACTCAAACAACAAACCAGAATCCGACCCGATGAATCATATGATGTTTGTAGAAAAAAGAGTTTCGGTTGCCGCTAGTTGCCGTTTATTTGGCGTTCTTCCATGCTATTTAAAGCATTTAAAGCCCACACATGCTGCTGCTGCTGCTGTTGTTTGGAGAAGTACACCTGTACAGGTATATATCATTTTTTGGCTTGCACTAAATTTTCATCCAATCATGGGTCCCAATATGTTGGGAATCATAATATTTACTGAAAGATGTTTTACAGTGATTTTGTACACTATTCCAGTAGACTCTGTATGATATTTACCATAAATACTGAATGTTTATGTAATAATTAGTACCGCGATACACCACCAGGGTGGCGCTCTGGTTTGTTTACATCTGCCACAAGCTGCCGAGTTCCGATGTAATTTAGGAAATTTTTCTTAATTTTATGATAACAGACATACAGTAATTGGGCTTTATAAATACTGTATTATTAATTTAATGTGATAATCAGGCTTTTTTCAATGTTATCATTATTAACAACAGTTTTTGTGTACCCGATTACAGTACATTCTGGTAGTGCCTATAGGCTACCTAGCCTAGCCTATGGCGCTCGGTCTATCATCGGGTAATACGGCCGCATTGGTCATAGGCCAATTTTTTTTTTGATACAGTGTGGGTTTAAAAATGTAAAAAAGTGCTTTGATATGGTAAGTTATTCAACTCTGAACTTATTTAATCGTAATTTGTGTAATGTTTTGTATAAAAAAAAGGTTGGCGTAATGACTGGTGGTCAGGAATTGATTAATCCATTTTCAGTTATTTCTTATGGGAGAAATTAACTCAGAATTGACAATCGAATCTCTATTAATTTCTTCTGGAACGAATTATTTACAGAGCATGGTTAGTAACTTTCTGACTTCCCGCCCTTGTTTTTCCAAGTACAGGCAGTCTAAGGTTATCGACGGTTCCGCCGACGCCCGAGGTTACGGCACGCTTTTTCAAATATATTCATCAAGAAATTATTTCGGCTTACGACGATGTTCAGTGGTTACGATGCGTCTTTCGCCGATCCGTACGGAAGAAATTTGGCCCCAAAACGGCAGAATAATCATAATTTGAAGGTTTTTATTAAAACTCAATAATAATGCAGTTTACGTCGTTTGCCAGAGCACCCAGAGCATTAAAAGTAAGGTTTTCTTATGATTTTTGACGATTTCAGCTGCGATTTTCCGTTTCTGACGATTTTCGGGTTACGTTGGAGAAGAACAGAACCCGTGATGTAAACCGGGAACTTGTAATTCATAGATACCATACATACTTTATTTGAATCACTTATTCATTCATCTTGTAATTTTTCCCAGTATTATTAGTGAAGACTAGTGGTAATTATTTTCAAATTAGCATCCATCCATTATTTTGGTCAGGTTTTTATTTTTTCACCATTCAAGATGGTAGCTTAGCAGAGTCTTTCTGTAATTATTATTATTATTGTTCAGAAGATAAACCCCCATTCATATGGAACAAGCCTGCAGTGGCCATTGACTTGAAATTTAAGGTATCAAAGAATTTGGTGTTCATTTGTAAGAAGTTACAGAATTTTCTGTAACTTCAGAAATACAGAAAGAAGAGATCAGTTATTAGAAAAAAAAGAAGATAATAATAGATAAAATATACTGTAAATAAATGAAGAAAATACAAGGTAAACTGTTTTGTTGCCAGTATTTTAGAGAATGCTATCCTTGTGTCTTCAGGCATTTCTCCAATGTTTTTTATATAGTTTTGGCATTTTTATGTTGGCTATTTAACTCTGTATTGAGTGACTTAGTTTAGTTAACATTTTTTGAAGACTTCTTTCCAGAATTAAAATTTGAGAAATCAGAAAAATTCTGAAAAATTCTATGAATTGTATGGCAATTATAATTATATCTATGCAGTATTTCATTAAAATTCATTGTAGTTTTGTAGCTGTTGAGGATTTTCTGACTCCTCTCCTCAGAACTTGGCCCTGTGATGCATATGAGTTAGTGTGATATACAGTAAGCCCCTGTATTCACATTCTCAGAGAGTCATGGATTTCTCATGGAACTTTTACAGTAAACCCCCGCATTAGCGTTCTTTGAGGGTTGTGGGACTCACGCATTCGCAGGTTTCTCTGTGGAACATATCTAGCCATTTTTAGTGGGAAAATTCGCCCATTCATGGCATTTCACTGAGAAATATTCACTGATTACTGTATTTTTCATATAATTTTTGTGAATAAATGCACTTTTTGTGATAAAACTATTAAAATACTGGGTATAAGCATTTTTACAGGGTTTTTCTTTGTTTAAGCTATCAAAATGGGCAGTTCTAAGTTTTTTAGAGGGTTTTAAGCAGTACAGTTGACCTATTTGAAGGAGCTGTGGGATGTATCCCCGTGAATACAGGGGTTCACTGTATATACAAATTATTTGTGAAGTATTGAGCCCATTGGGGTATTTTTCCAGTGTAAGAAATATTCAGCCCGAACTGTATTTTCATCATTTTCATGACTAAATGCACTTTTTGTGATAAAACTATTAAAATTTCAGGTATAAGCATTTTTAGAGTATTTTTTGTTTTTGTGTTTGAGCTGTAGAATGATTTTGACAAAGGGAAAAATCTATTTCTGGACCAGTGGGCCCGTGTCAGTGGGTTGAAATAATCCATTCAGCACTTATTTCTAGGTAATTCCGTTCATCTAGATATCCAGTTGAAAAGCTAAATGTAAAGCTGAATTACTACCCCAGAGCTTTTTCAAGAAATCCCTTTGGTAAATGGTAAAGTCAGGTGTCACTTTGTCAAAATCACGGGACCCTGCCGATAAAGATTCCCAATGTCAAAGTCCCAGTCGAGAGGTGCGACACAGTCCCATGCAAATTCTCCGGACTGTACACAATGGCAACACTAGTCGCATTCCATGTTAGCATATACCCCACTTGATGATATTTATCTGGGAGGGAGAGAATGAAAAACAGGTCACTTACATGGGCCCCTGATTCAAATAGATTTTCCTTTACAAAATCCTTTTTCTGGATCGATTCAGAAGTCTAGCAACTGTGAAAATAATAACAGAGAAATAAACATCATTCTTATGCTAATAAAGACTTAAAACAGAGAGCGTTGAAAACTAGGAGAATTCTACCTTGAACATTGTAGTAAGGTCCTCCTAAATTCATGTAATGAAAATAATGTAAGTGGTCATTCTAAGATCATGAGCTTAGGGATTGAACCTGAATAGGCTTGTATTAAGAAAATACTTTCTGCCCTAATAGCAGAACACGAAACAACAGTGAAATTTTTTTTTTAAAACAGAAGGATCTGACAAATTAAGGTCCTGTCTAAAAAAGCCTGTAAGGAGAAAACTGGGCACAGAAACAGACCTTGTAAAGGGGGAGTACTTTCCAAGGTGACCACCATGTAATGAGGACCTTACTGTAGATAGAAAGTTAGGGGTGAACTTGACGACCTGATGAGTTAAACAAATGATTGGTTCCGCTAGACAGGGCAGACAGTACAGGAAAACTAACACTAGAAGCTAAGCTGATTAAAATCCTTATTTGGTCTTCCCCAACAAGTGAAAGGTAAGAACAAGATTGATTGGTTGACTGATAACTAACTCCGATACATTACTCAAAAGACCATGGAAACCGAATGTGGGCGGAGTATTGGTCTTCAGTACGAACACAGACCTTAGGGATGAAAGTTAAAAGCCTGTGAGTCTGTATTTCAACAAAACATTCTCGTTGGCCAAAGTGTCTTTTCTTATCTAGCTTCAAAACTATGGAAGAGTGCTGGTTCTATTAATTGCAGAACCATACTGCAGTACATGAAATATACCTTAACTGATTTTAGGAAAACAGTAATATCCCAGGACCAATATCAGTTTCCCTCCTAAACTGTAAGATTCACAAAGACCACCCGCCAGGGCATTTGAGGGCTTGAGGGGGGCTAACGTCAGGTGAGTTTATACCAGACTTGACAGTTGATAGTTTGTGGCTAAAAGCGGTTTGCAAATTGGCAGTTCTAAGCTTTTTAAGGTTTCAGTATTCACTGATTTTAGCTCAGCGGGAGGGGCG
Organism: Macrobrachium rosenbergii; assembly: GCF_040412425.1. NCBI lineage: Eukaryota > Metazoa > Arthropoda > Malacostraca > Decapoda > Palaemonidae > Macrobrachium > Macrobrachium rosenbergii. The sequence goes on along the minus strand of NC_089791.1, from coordinate 49,234,725 downwards.
GTGTTATGCATCACCCATAATTATTGGCCAGTTTACTGTATTTATGATAATGAATTACAATAACTTTTATATTGAAAAGTCCTTCAGAACATCACTTTTCTTTTATTCCCAAACATGAAACACGATCATAACTTTATTAGTTGTTGTCACAGTCTTACAAAACATAGTACTGTACAGTGATGCTTAATTTATTTGGATGAATCTTGTCCGTAACACTAACAGTTAGCTTATATCTCAGGTAATGCTGTTGCGAGTGCCTATTCAAACAAAAGACAATGGCTTCCTGGATGACTGCTTACAGTCACTACTTTGTTCTCCACCAGCTTTGATTGCTTTGCTTGCCAGAATTACCGAGCTAATATTGTGTAGAGGCATTTGTTGGTATTATTTCATGGCTGTTTGCTACTATCATGTGCACATTTATTTGTTCCTACACAGTTATAAAACCATTGGTCCTGCATTGCCATTACCTACAGTTTTGCTGGAAACAGTTGCTTTAAACTTTTGAACAAGGTGATTGCAATTGCAGTAGGCGGAGTCCTGCCTACCCAGATGTAATCATTCCAATTTGCTTTCAACAAATCATGCTGTGCAGGCCCCAGCATTTTGGAGCTCTCTGCCTGATTGTCATTCAGCTCTTCTTTCCCGGTGGGATCTTTTGTGTTTTTGTGCATATATTGTGTTTGATGTATTTAATATATAAACCCATGGTTTGATAGCCTTGTGGTAGGCCGTCTTTCCCCAGCGTGTGTTTCTTGGGGTCGGTGGGAAGGGATGTAAATTTTCGCTCTCCTATCATTATGAAGTTGCATGCTCCTTTACGGGAGCTAATAATGCTACACCTGCTTGTGAGTGTTGCTCTTCACTGCCTTCAGTGGGTGATCTTTGCCCCAGAGAACTTTATCGAGAGGGGGTTGCCTGACATTCCAATTACTTTGGGAGAGATCTCTCCTATTGTCCTCTTTTTTCGCTTGTCAAGCTAAGGGATATTTTCACAGTTCGGATGACCTCTTCTCAGGGGCCTCCTCTCATTTTGTAGGCAAGTCCCCTTGGAGCAAGAGGGTCTTTCATTTTACTAAGTCTCCTTTCAAGTTCCTGAGATTGACAGCAAGCATCGTAAGGTGCACCTGAAGTTCCCCTGTGGCAGGAAGGCTGCCCTCATACAGTGGATACTTTGACAATGACCACGGTGACGGTAATGACCTAAGATCCCCATGTCGGTGTAAACACTGTTCCCTGACAAGGGGGACCAACCGCTGTTCCCTGGCATTCCTGTATGCTGTGCCAGGCTGCTCCTGTTGTGCCTCCTGCATGGCTGCCCTATAGTCGCTCCCGTTGCTTCTCCTGGTGTTCCTGTTTTGGGCTGCTCCTGTTGCAGTTCCTGAACAACTTATTCATGTTCCTGTGTTTTTTTGCCACCATCCTTGCAAGAAATGTTCGGAGAAGAGATTGAGAAGAAAACAGGAGAAACAGTTATCTTTCAAGTATCAAAACTTGACTGTGATCATGTAGGTCCTCCCAAAAAGTTAAGTCCCTTTATACAGGACTTTTAAGGGGCTGCCCTGGTTATTGGGGAGGCAGTGGGATTTCTCGCTTAACTCTTTTTTATTTTTGTAATTGTCCATTGATACCAGGGCCTAGTGCGTTTGGGGGAGTTGGGCTCAGACTTCAGTTTGTGCTCATCACCAGTCTAGAGTTTTGTACTAGACTGGTAGGGTTTTTTCGACTTTGTCAATTGTCACACATAAATGCTCGAGAATTTTAGTCTTATTCCCGAACCGATGTTGGAGAGACCTACTGCCTTGGTTCAGGCGCAGGGCAAGAAGAAAGAACTGAATGCAAGTGCAGTTCTTCCTGCCACTGCTAGAAAAAGCTCAGATAGTTACAAAACAATGCTCTGTCAGATTCAAAGGCTTTTTGTATTGGTTAGGTTTGAGCACCTGGAGTAATTAGCAAGGGGAGGTTCTTCAGAGGTCCTGCAGGTCCAAAAGTCTGGAAAGGCAGTTCGTTTTCAGGTTTTGCTCCTCCCGGCCACTGGGATCAGAAACCAATTTGCATATTTGTCTTGAGGGGGTGGAGAGGAAAATTATCAAGGCTTTATTCAACCCAGTTCTTAATGTTGCAAAGAAGAAACTGATTCTGTGCAGTCCCTAAGCAATGATTTTCTTCACAAGCTGAGAGGAGCTTAATTATACTGCATCACAAGATTCAAATAGGCAAAGAAACTTTCAAGGACTTAGTGGCAGAGGCAGAAGCTCACAGCTAGTGATGTGTGTCAAGGTGGGATTCTGCAGAAAATAATGCACTCCCAAAAATAATGGAGATTAGCTCTCCAGTCTGGTTTAGGCACAGGATGAGAGGCGCCGACACATTCCTGTTGAGTTGATAAATGTTCTTGGTTCTTTGTTTGAGAATGAACAGTCAGTTGCCAGTACGATGTGTCTTGGAAAATTGGGTTCAAAGCCAAGAGGGAAGTGACTAGTATAAGGCTTTAGTAATTTGGGTGCAGGAAAGAATGGCCTGGCTAATGGAGGCTTTTTGCATGACTGTTAACCATTGCTAATTCAGTCATTCTATCTGTCTAGTGTTTCAGCCTAACAAGGCCAACATCAGAGGATTCTTTTAAAACCGGCTAGCCTGCTTGATGCCAATAATCCAGTTCACAAGTAAACTTGCCTGTCAGAAAGCTATACTAATAAAAACCAAAGCTCTTGGGAATTAGATTGTGCCCCCATTTAAGAAACTGAGGTTTGGTAAAGTCTAATTTTAGTAATTGGTTTTAAGTAAAGGTTTCCTTCCTTCAGGAGATTAGAACCCCTTATAAGATGGTGATTCAGATATCTTTGATCAGTGTTGTAAAAATTTTGGACTTGAACAAGTTTGTTTCATTTAGAAAGGTGAATGCTAATTAAGAGGTTAATAGATGATATTGTCTCGTGATCTTCAGTGTTGTTTTAATGGTTTCTTTGAGCATAGTTGAAGCTGATATCATATGTCTGGCACTTGCTGACAAGAAGAACTTAGCTCGAAATGATTTTCTTGTAGTTTAGGGACCGAAATTAGTTTTAGTAGCACTTAAAATTATCTAGAAATGAATTGTTCGTTTGTTTGAGTGTGATCTTTTACCTGTTTTAGAAATAGAGAGAGTTATTTGTATTTGTCATTTAGACTACCAAAGTTTGTTATGTTATTGAAGTTGCAAAGGGCAGGTGTGTTTTATAGCTAATACCCAGGTGACAGAAACCAAAGGATCGATACATCCAAAGAGGTGATCTTGAGTTCATTCATTTGTTTAATAGACATTTCAGACAGTGATAAAGAATTTGGTTGTTTTTTATTTGTCAAGAAGAATTAACTGCTTATATGAAGAGGCAATTGATTTAGAATATTAAATTTCGTGTCTTTTGTTAGCTAATCCCTTGGCTATTTTTTGATACGTAGAGTATAATTTTTTTTTTTATGCAGAGTAAAGAATGACATTAGCATCCACTTCTAGTAGGTGACTTAGAGAATCTGTTTATTTTATTTCTTCCTTTTGACTGTTTAAGTATCGTTTGACTGTTTAAATTGTCATTTGAAAAGTTGTTGTTAATCTAGGAAGATGGAAATGATAGTAATTTGTTAATCCACTTTCGTTGGTTAACATATAGCCCAGTTATATGCCTTAGTTACCATTGAAGGACACTGGGTTTTCATTTTCAAAATTACTAGTCCTGGTCTGCTTAGATATCTCATGATTATCAAAATGGTTATAATTTGCATAATGATAAAAGATTAATGACCATAAAAATGTATCAAATTGAGTTTGAAAAATCACAAAGATAAAATAAAGAATTTTATGTTAATTATGATGTATAGGTCTAAACTTTTAATTTGACAATTATTAAAAAAATAATTGGAATCTGAATGAACACATTATTAAAAATAGGTCCTTTAGTATGTTAAATGAATTTCGCTCTCTTCAGTTATTTTACAAGCCCTTTTCTTTGCTCCTCCTTCCAGATCGAAACTGCTATAGAACCTCCTGGTTTAAAGACCTTGTTGGTCTCCACAGCCTCTCCTGTTGCAGAGTATTTCTTGGTAGCAGGGCAGAACAGGAGTCCTTTCTCCTCCTCTTCCCATGTAAGCCCTCAGGTTGCTGCTGGGGATATCCAATTTCAGAAGGGAAAATTGATGAAAGTTTTGTTTCACAAAAACATTTAATGTTTTCAAAATACTACTTCTCATGGCCCCAGAAAAGAGTTGGCTCAACATGCAATCTGACAGTTGAGGATGGTTTAATAATAATTCTACTGTTATTTCCAGGAGAAAACAAAAGTAGTTGCAGTGGAAGAAGGTCTTCTTCCTCTGGACAACCCAATTTTCTTTTCCTGTGATCTTGATGGATTCATCTGCACAATGATCTCAGGGCATGATAAACACAACTCTTTCCCACAAGCACACAAAACTCTTAACACTCCTGACAGAAAGTTTTGTTGGGCAAACAAGAACTGCTTGCTTTAGGGAGGAGTTTTCTCAGCCAGATGTCCTTTTCAAAGGAGTAAGAAGTTCATTTTGGTGCAAGTCTCTAATCATGGTCCTTCCCTTCAACTCGACAGAAGCAGATTCTTCTTGCCTCATAGGGGTCTTATGCCGAATATTGTCCTGGCTCCAGCTGAGCTAGAAGACTTGGATCTCTAATGTTTCTCTTTACTGGGAAGGGTATGAAAAATCAAATTATGGTGTTCTGGATTTTGCAAAAATGAAAAAGAACCCCGCTGATAAAAGACTCATTTAAAAGTTTAGTCCTATCAGTGCTAACAACCTCATACTAGGTGCTGATGACGGCAGAAGTCGCATACGTAGTGAAGATTAACGTTTACCAAAATGTCTTTAAGCTAACACATTACAGTCAACCCCTGATATTCACAGGGGATAGGGACCACACCCACCGGTGAATAACTGAAATCCAGTCAGCCCCTGGTATTTACAGGGGATAGGGACCACAACCAACAGCGAATAATTGAAATCCGTGAATATTTGACATCCCCTCTAAAAAATGCTTATAACTGTCTATATTAATACTGTACAATGCTTCCCTGCTTTTTTGCACTTCACTTTTTGCTCTTCACTTTGTCATGGATTTTTGTGGAACACATAATTCACTTTTCTGTGGGGAAACTTTCACTAATTTGCAGATTTTGTAGATAACATTACTACAGTGTAAGTGCACTGTAGATTATTTTCATCATAAAAATCTATATTCAGTCAAGAACACAGTATGAAAAAATACAGCAACTAGTGAATAAACAGTGTTACTCTATGAAAAAAAAGAGAATTAGTAATAATTTTAATTGTTTTTACCAATGTATAAAAGAAAACGGGACGACTTCAATACTATGAGAGAAAACGGCTATGCTTATGTATACAGTGGTAACTTGATTACAGTAGTTGTCAAACATTCTGTAAGAGAGTTACAGTATTTGATGTGTATTAAAGATTTAATTATTTTGTATTAAACATTTTATAGATATTTTGCCATGTTTACATTAATATCAACATTTTAAAATTAATAAATCAATGTTATGAGCAGTCCCCGTTCCGCTCTGAAGCTGCGCTGTAAACCAAAAATCGTCGAAACCTAAAATATCGATGAAAATCATTAGAAAGCCTGTAAATGACGTAAACTGCATTTTTATTTAGTTTTTCATCAAAAAACCTCCAAATTTTTACCATTCTGCCCTTTTTTGAGCCATATTTCTTCAGTCGTTGTCGGGTCGTAAACCCGGAACATTTGTTGTAACCCGGGAAATAATTTTTGATAAATATATTTGAAGAGCATCATAAGCTCAGAAAGATCATTTTGCCTTTGGATATGGTCACCGCCTTTGTACATAAAAACATCAATTTGTATTCAGGGTACTAATCTGCAAGGTGACAGGGTATTTTGGTATCCATGATGGTTCAAGTGTATTTTTGTTTGAATTGATATTAAATTGTTTTAGTATGATAATTTTAAGGTACGTTTTTGTTTGAACTACTAAACTAGGCAGTGAATTTTTAAAATAGACAGTTATAAGTGTTTTAGTTTACTGGGTACAGGGTATCTGCATTTTTTAAGCAGTTATAAATTTTTAGACTATTTGCATTTCTTTGTGGGTTCTGGAACTATCCAAGATTGGTTAAACAATCGACTGAGTTGACATAATATCAAAATAAGTAAAACTTGCTACAGACACATTATTTTTTTAAAAACTGTCTACAGTATACAGGCAGTCCCTGGTGATCAGCAGGCTCGGTTATTGGCGATCCAGTTTTACGGCACTTGTCTAGCAACAAAAATGGCAAATTTCGGCGCAGAAAATCTCTGATTTCCACTTATCGTCGCCGATACATACCAATAAGCGCTGAAAATCGCCGATCATTCCTATAATCAGTTCCATTGAATTATTTACTATGAAACCTTTTTAACTATCGGCAATTAAAAGAGTAAATTTATTGCAAACTCTCCTTAAGGCTATTGTAAAGGGAATGCTAGTTTATCTTTTTGCTTTAGAGCTGAGATTGATGCTAAGGCTAAATTTTTCAGAGAACTGTAAGAATTCGAAATTAACATCTTTGGTGGGGAAGAAGAGGAAACACTTCCTTGTCCTGCTGGGGTAATTAAAACTTACATCTTAAGACTGGCAGAGGCAGGTACCTTTTGTTTTGTGGTTTTAGAAAACCTAGCTGTCTTTGTCAGTGGTTAAGCCTGGAGGAGGCAAAGTTAACTTTTTGTTTTTTGGTTTTAGAAAACCTATAATGTCTCTGTCAAAGGTTAAGCATGGAAGAAGCAAAGTTAAACTTTTGTTTTGTGGTTTTAGAAACCAAGACTGTCTTTGTCAAAGAACATGAGGTTCTCTGTGATATGTTTGATTAGGCTAGTGCATAAGAACTAGCTCCATACCTGTTACCTTTATTGAAGGTAAACATTCATAAGGTGAGAGCTGTTGCAACTTCATTTAGTGTTATGACAATTTGTTGCTTGAGGATGGGATTAATGCAGCTTAGTAGAAGTGCAGATTCATGTTTGAAAACAGCCCTTCGTCTGCTACTAGTAGCGGGTAGTCTTTTCCTGAACCAAAGAAAGCAATCCTTTAGGTTCCTTGTTTTAAATCCCCAGTTTTAATATTATGGGGAGCATGAAACATGTATAGAAGCATACCTTTATATCATACAGGTGTTTATTTTTAGTGACTGTCGTTTTATAGGGCTTTTGGACCCAGGCACAGGGGTCCCTCTCACACTGCTTCTGTTTCATTCTGGCTGAATTGAAGCAGTTTTCTCTGCAAGGCTGCTCTTTGCTGCACACGTATGAGAGCCTTGCACTCTGAATGGAATCAAACTTCTGGTAGCAGTAAGATCCAGAAGGGATTCCAGATCACGCAAGAAACCTTTAGCTCAATTGGCTAAGTAGATTTTGCCTAGTTGCACCACCCACCATCCTCTTCTCAGTGCGGGAATCAACTAACTTTAACGTTATTATTTGGATACTTACCTACTGTTAAAGTAGACCCCACCCAGGCTCCCCACAACTAAGTGAGCTGATAAGGAGAATTCTGACGAGCTAAAACGTTCAAAACACACCTGGTGGAGAACAGGTGTTAACAGTAAATAAGTATCTAAATAATAAATTTTATTGTGAAAGTTTATATTTTCAATGTGTGGACTAGCCTTTGGGTAATTATTGTCTCTTGAAAGCATTTCCACATTCATTGAAGATTCATGGAATGTAGGAAACAGATACAGTATACACGACTGACATAGTAAGAAATCACACAAGAAGGAAGATAACCAAAGAAGAGGCATAGATTTGAAGGGAGCAGGATATCAACCAGTTGGATGGCCCCTGAAAATCTTAAATGAAAGATCTAGAAGAAGACCAGATTGGAATTCAGAAAGTACACACGATAGTGGAAGAAATGATTGCATGTTAAGGAGAACACAACATGAAAGTGTTGATGATGAATTCAGTATTATGAATTTTATTGCTTTGTATTTTTACCTAGAAAATTATGTTGCCATTTTATTATTATATTTTGAGTTGTGACTCATTTGCAAGGTTTAGATTCTCTCATATTTGAAATAGGGCAGTATTTTCATTTGATCATTCTCAAATGAGAAGAGAGATACCATATGGTTACTTATAGTCTAGATTGAATAATTGATAATATAATTTAAATTTATTACTACAGTACTTTGATTTTGTTTTGAATTGATAATTAAATTTAAATTTATTTCTGCTTTCAGATCTTTGGCTTCCCGGCTCACTATACAGATGTTGGAAATCTGAATCTTAGGGAGAGGCAGGCTCTCCTCGGTAGATCGTGGAGTGTAGGGGTAGTAGAATATATTTTAAAACCTTTAACTAAATATTTCCCAGTTTGCCAAGAGAAAAGGAAAGAAGAAGAAGATTCTTCTCATAATGAGGTGAGTAGTAATAATTTTGAGCATGAAGCTATTGGAAATGACCAGGTTTGTTCCAGAGAAATGTTAAAGACTGGCATTGGGGATAAAGCAGACAGTAAAAGTGAAAACCATTCAAGCCATCATAGAATTAGGGCATTTAATGGGACAAGCAGTGATCTAGACAGTGAAAGTGTACCAGAAAGGTTGACTATCAGGAGGAAGAATGATAAAAATGATTTAAAGAGTAGAAATTTCAGACTGACTAGAAATAATGTTAGATTAAGCCAGAGACAGTTTTTGTACTCCGATTGCAACAGACAGAGTGTTTTTAACCAAGACAAACAAAGGTACAATGACATTCCCTCTGTAGATAGTATGTTTTCTTCATCATGCGAAGGGTTACCAGGATTCAAGGAAACTCCTGGTGATAGTGGAAGTTTTTCTGGGTTCAGCTCTGTTCTGTTGAGGGAGGAGTCTCAGTGTTTTCTTGATAATGATAATGAATTTGACTCAGTGGGGAGTCCTAGTGGATTCTTATCAAACATTGACACTGATGATCTTGAAGTAGGTGCTTCCTCAGCAGAAAAGTCTCCCAATCTTTTAGTAAACCATAGAAAAGACATCCTTGACAGCTCTTTTGAAAACTGTAACAACCCTAAAACTAAAACATCTTGTAATGTGGAGAGTATTATTGTAGAGGATTATAATTTTCCTTCAGAAGTAAGTATTACAGATAGTATTTCTGATTGCAGCCTTGGAATGTTTATTGCACTTGAAAATTTTGAAAGTAATTCATCTGAGACAGAATTATCTGAATATAATGCTAGTGATCCCTTGAGTGATAATAGCCTTTGAGTTTTTATTTTCTGCTCTTGTATTAATAATTATGGTTGTTGACAGGGAATGTCTTGTTAAGATTTATTTGTACAGAACTCATGAGATGTGTTTTACTTTATGGTATATGTTGCAATTCATTGTTTTTATGAAAGTCCAATTAATACATTTTAAGGTTAATTAAATGCAGGGTTTCCTACAAAATATATTGTCTTAGTCAGTATTGTCCATACACAGTACTTTACAGATCAGTCCCAGTATGTTATACACATGCTTAATCTTCTATTGTAATAAAAAAGTAGAGTAGCACCTCAACGTAGCAGGCACTTCAGAGGTCTAGCTTTATAACAAGTAACAAAGACTCTTAAGTAACAAAGATCCTGGCATTTAAAATTTTCTAAATATCAAAAATTACAGTATATGCCTATCAAATCTGAAGTTGTCTTTTGAATTGAAATGCTGACCTATAAAGAATATTATGTGTTAGTTTTGACATTATTATTGTTGAGTAAGGTAACTGGGCCAAGTCAGCATAATTCAACAAGAGATTTGTTGCTTATCATACCCTAATTATGATCTGTATCCCCTGGGGGTATTTTTATATCTTTTATGTCTATTATTATCATGATAAAAAGGTTTAGCATTTTATTTCTTTTCATATTTAATTTGCATTTGATTTTTGCTGATTGCCTAGCCATTATGGATTTGATATTGCTTTTGTAAAGCAATATTTTTGAAATATTGCTTTTGTTAAATTTAGTGCCATTGGGTAACAAAATGCTTTTGCAACAAAATGCTTTTGCAAAGTCTTTCTCGTCTTGCTAAGATTTTTTTAGTTGAGAAGGATATAATACAAAATATTGTAAGGTTTTATAACCATACAGACAAATGTAATGTATGTGGAGTCCATCCTCATGACCCTACAAATTAGATTGATTAGATTTTATGTGTTGGGACACCACTAGTAGTTTTCTCAATTTGGAATGGCTTTTTTACCCAGCGGGAAATTAAGCAAGTGTATTATGAATGGGTATACTTTAATAGATGATTTTTTCTCAGTTTAATTTCATGTCAATAAAATGTAAAGTTTTGATGAGTGTTGCAGATTTTTAAATTTTGTGTGGTTTCCAGTTGATCTAATTTAAATGTAACAGGTTTGTATTCTTTAGAGGGACAAAGTTTGGTGTAATACAGGACATTAGATCATTAAGTTTGAAAATGTTAACACTTATTTTAAAAGTAACTTCAGAAATATAAACCACTATTTCAAAAGTTATTTTTAGTACAAATTAAGCAAGAATGTTATATATGGATATGTATATATAGATGATATATTTTCAATTTCATTTCATGTGTAAAGAATTTATAGTTTTATGATAGCGTTGTGTTGCAGATATATTTTGTTTGTTCTCCAGTGGAACAAATGTAAACATAACAGACTTTTGTTTTGAGGACATTTGATGACATATAGGACTCAAGATCTTAATGTCTGAAAGTGTCATCTTTTCATTTTAAAACATTACATTCAAAACTACAAACTAGTATTTTAAGTTGATTTCAGTATACCATGAACAGACCATGAAGTATATAAAACGCATAACATTCAGCCGCTCTCTTCTCTTGTCTGGCACTGTTTGGTTTGCCATCTTAGGCAAGAGAATCTCTGACTCCCACTATGGTATAGGCTACAAAGCTCTTCACAAAAAAGGTATTGACAGGAATTTAGAATGGAGTTGAGTGTAAAGTCAGTGGAAGAGGAGGAGTAACTTTATTGGAACTAAGACTATTGGTTAATCTGCCTTATAGCATGCACCTACTCCATTATTTGCCCTGCATAGGTGAGTCTGTGCTAGTTGATTTTAGATATTTGATAGATATTATTTCTTCTATACTTAGACAGCATATCAAATAATGCTAGAAAATTTGGCGTCATTTGTAAAGCTTGCTGTATCCATATAGTTGATTGTCATAAGAGCTGCTTTCATCAGATTTGTTTTATCATCAGGGGAATAGTGTTCACTGGATATTCCCTGGAATTATATCTTATGCAAAATATTGCTGTAATTATGATTTTATTTTTTGTAACAATAGTAATAATTGTGATTGAGACTGTTGCATCTAAAGATAGCCACTGTAGTTAATATGGAAATCTTAAAAGGACTTTTCAGTAGAGAACTCCCATTATAACTTTTGTGAATTTGTGTCTGATATTGCATATTAATAATTTTACAAAACATCAGCATTTATATTTTCATGGCATTATGGTGGAAGTTAATGTTCTTGAGTTTAAGGGAGGTTTTAATGCTAATTTAAACACTGTCTGTATGCACAGTATATTTAGTATTGGTCTTATATTGGTTTGTTTATCATTATTAAGTTTTTTTGTAAGCGACAGTACTGTGCTAAGCAATGTTTTGAAAGAGAAGAATGGGCAAGAGTTAGAATACAACAGTATCACGTTTATTAAAGTGATTCAACAGTACGCTCAAGTTACATGAAAATGAAAATGGGATTAAACCCTTCAACAGTAAAGTTACATGAAAGTGAAAGGGGAAGTAAAGACATCAAAAGCATTGAGTATGCATTAAGACCAAGACATGATAAGTTTATGAGTGAAAGAGCTTTTTAATAACATTTACGCCTCCCCTTCACATGCAGTCTTATCAAGTTTGACCACTTTCAATAATAATAATAAAAACTAAAATATAATGCAAATGACCCTTCCTTAAATGCCAGGTGGGAGCCAACTAACTAGTCTGCCTTGGTTTGGTCCTACAGACAAAGATACTGACTTGTGCCATCATGAATGTGCTCCATGTTAAATGCACACACATAATCATGGCTTGAAGTAAATATATATCATGATACTGATGAGCATTTTTCCACATATTCAGGCTTCAGAAGTGATGTAATTCATTAGTTAGATAAGCCTCATGGCATAATTTACTGTGTGGTAATGATTATTACAACTGAGTAAATGTCACTGGAAGTCACTAATAAATGTCCTGTAGGCAGAACTAAAAGTTCCTTGCAGGGTCCATTCAGCTTCCAGCTGCATTACTTTCTTCCTTTAACTTTTCCTCCGCTCCTTAATCTCTTCCCACATAGCTGTCCAATTCCTTTATCTTTGCTTGTTACAGGGAAAAAGTAAATTATTATAGTCATGGCTAGAACTCTCAGAGTTTGTGCAATAATTTTCATAATATTCTCATTTTATTTTAATGATAAAATGTACCCTAATGATATAATGTTAAATGTTTAAATTATTTACCTTCTTGATATGCATATGAATAACCAGACATGTCTTACTGGGAGTTGAAGTTGGATTTTTTTTTTATTATTAATCTTGAAGGAAGCAAGAGAGCTTTGTGTTGTGACATTATGATGTGTGTTGTACAGTAAGGCACCCAGTTACAAAAATTAACTTTAGTACTTGGAAGTATAAGTGATGACAAAGAATTTTGTGGCTGTTATAGAAAACTATAATAAATAGATTAAACAGTTATTTTACCTTTCTAGCATCTTGGGGTGCTCAGTTTATAGGTCTGATTAAGTTACAGTTCGCAAGTAATTTATATGTATGATTTAGATAGAATTCAGTATCTTATAAGAAATAGTCTTTTTGTTTTATTTTTGCTTTGTCTCTTTAAGCATTAGCTTGTTGGTTTCACTAATTTTATTTTTAAATTTAAAACTAGTCTTAAAAACAATAGGTTATAAGAGAATTAATTTGAATTTTGTAACTAATGTGTTTGGAAGTTAATACACGTTAGTGGCAATGTATAATACCTCATCTTAATCATAAGTGTTTTTACATCAGGTTTTCCCTTTATGGAACCAGCTGTGTGATAAGGTCTCAACTCTTGTCTGTTATATGGACTTTTTGCTTGACTGCTCATTAGGTTCAAGTCTTCATCTATTACTTTTCTTCATGATGTCCATGGTCCTCCAATAAAATGTTTGTCTTGTTGCTTCCTTGTATACTGCTTTACTGACCAAATGTTTCTTATCACCTCAGATATCATAGGTTCAGACAACCTCGGTTGGATACCACATCTGTTCCACTTCTCTTTGTTTCAGATTTATGTAAAATATTCACAGTTTATTTTCTAGTAGCTGACTACCACACCTATCTACCTACCTTTTTCAGAGTACGAATCAATCCCCGTAAAATTCTTTGTACTAATTTATATAAATCTATGCTTGCGTGTATAATACATAGAGGTCAATAGACATTCCAGATTTTGTGAAATAACATGTTTGTTTGTCAGTGTTCTGCTGTATATGTGAAAGAATTATTGCATTTCCTTTATTTTTTTTACTTGAATTGTTGGTGTTAACCATATTTTGTGAATAGCTCCATGTGAAGCTGAAAACGTATTTGAAGACTGATGCAAAAGGAACATAAAAATGCTACATTCCATAGCCTGAACATTTAAGAAAGAATATATTGAGTAATGAAGGAATATAAAAATGCTACATTCCATAGCCTGAACATTTAAGAAAGAATACATTGAGTAATAACTTAGCTTGATTGTTATGTGTAGATCTAAAAGTTATTGTAATTTCACAGCATGCAGGTCAGCAAATGCAACCTAAGAACTTTACTCCAGTACTATTTAATTTCCTTACAGTGAGGTGTAGTATAAGAGAAGTAATTACATATTATATAGATATTTTGTATGGAAAGAAAAGAATACAGCATATTGTAGCTTGAAAAACTTGTTGCAACAAAATTTTAGAACTGTAGACAGGAAACTATTTACTATATTTCTCGGCGTTGAAGAAGATTTTTCCCCAAATAAGTCTCAGAAATTTACTGTCCATCCTAGAGGCATTAAGTTTTTCAGAGGCCTATATCCTAATCTCAGAGGAAGATTATCTGTGCTAGACAATAATCTATATCCCATACTTGACCTCTGAAGGAAGTGCATAAATTATACTCTAGTTAAAATAGTAATAAATAATATAAAAACAAAATATATACACTATACTGTATTTACAGAGATTTATTACAGTATCGACAGGTAATGGACAAATAGGAACTTGATTGTTGTTCATTTGTGTTACTGTTATATTCATGCTCCTCAAATGACCCTGACTTTCAGGGAATATTATAAGCCGACAAAAGTAAAATTCAGTATGTTAAAAGAGTATACCAGCAAATCTTACTATACTTTAGCAAGGATATCATAATCAAATTTGTTTGTATGGTACCTTTACAAATGATGTGCAAAATATTTTCAAGTTTTGTGGATTAAAATTTGTGCTTCTTATGTGTAATATATATATTTTGTGGCTTTTAATTCTTTATTCCATCTTTATTTGGTGTTATTTTATTTTCTATGATTTTGCTAGTGAAAATTGGAGCACGTTTAAAGTCAGAGCATCTTTGCTGCCAGGAAGTGTGGTAATTGTGAAAACAATCTACTGATTCATCCAGCAGTTGAAGTATTTCCAGCTGGTAGTGATATTAAAATAACAACTCATTAGATTTCATTTAAAGATCCCTATTAATAAAATTAGAAATTGCCTGAACATATTTTATTGAACTTGCACTATTTGTTATTGGATGCTTGATTGGTTTGTAAGACACGTTGACGGTATAACCTTTTGATGTGTGTATGTTTTCTAATTGATTTTATGTCTTGTGGAAAATCCACAAAATACATAGTTAAACATCAGTAGAATAACATCCTTTTTCAATCTCTTTGGTAGTTTATACATTTTACAGGATTTGACATATTGTGAGTATTAGCTGAAATGTACAGAAATAGTTTTTTTTTATTATAAGTACAACATTGTATCACTTTTTGTAAGTACAGACTTTATGTATAAGATCAAAAAGTTAAGTTTATGTCCGACATTCTTGTCCTGTCACACCACTTTTGTACAGGTACACTTATTTAGTGAGGTGCTGTACTTGTATCTTTGAGAATTTTTACACATTATTGCTTTCTTTCTCTATAAAGATTACTAATTACAACTAGACTTTTAGTACACCCTTTCAGAGGTAAGGTCAGAGTACAGCAATTTGATCTCTTCAGATCATTGTATTCAGGGTAAGATTTGCATGACAATCATTTTTAGGAAAAATTTAAGGATCCATTTAATTTTCTATCAATTCCTTAATTAGGAATCTAGTTGTATGCAGTTGACTATGATACAGAAAAGAAATGAAAGATGTTTACTATATAGTGACAGTAACAGAAAATAAAGTGGTTGATGCACAGGTTTTTTAATAATAAACCCAAGCCATGAATGGTTTTGGAATAAAATGAGGGTACATAAAAGCAGTTAATTAAAAGGTTGCATGTTTTATATAACTATTACTGAAATTGACCTTTATTTAATTTATTGGTTTCAGAAAAGAGGAAAAGCTGTAAATAGAAAATAATATAGATCCAACAGACCAGTGAAGTGGTTGCAGGCACATCTTTTACTGAAGATTTGGACATGAGACCAAAACAGTCTCTTCAGCTTTGGAATTAAGTCTTTTAAAGGGCTTGTAAGCCAAAGGTAAAACTCAGGTAACATTATGAACTAAAACTATCAAGAGAGTCTATAAGTGTTTTTAGAGTGCATAGATGTATTGATACTATAACTCCCTCATAAAGAGCCTATAACCAAATTTGTGTTCAATATAATAATTCTCATTACCATATCATAGAGAGTTTCTTCCTTTAAACTGTTTTATTTTTCTGTCCATTGATATCTTTCTGTACCTTGCTGCATAAAATACTAATCATATAAGAGAAGAGAAAAATTTAGATATCTTCAATATCGTTATGTGGTAGTCAGAATTCCTCATGTTTGGGTTCATTGCATGAATATGAGGAGTTATTCTTCTTTGGTTTCATTGTGTAATTTACAAGGTTCTGCTTGAAACCCAGAACTTCATAAATCTGGAATAAAGCTCTTGCTCTTGTCTGGCTGGTGAAACTGATCTAGAATAATTATTTTTATATGTATGCATCTGAACAGGATAATACATTCTTATGTACATACATACAGTACCTCAAACTGTAAAGTTATGTTTGCCATTACACACTACCCAAGATGCATAACCATATAAGTTAACTTCAAGCCGCTACACACGTGCAGTTCAGTTTGTGATGGAAGGGTATGCTCTTGTGTAAGGAATCTGTCTTATAAAATGCCAGACATTATCATCATCATAAACATTTTTACATCAGCTTTTCACTGTATGTGGGTAGACTCCTGAGTTCTATCCAGTGTTATGTGCCCTTTCTGCCCAAACTCCCATTTATTCCGGGTCTCCATGATTTCCTCGGTCTTCCCACAGTCCTTTGTCCAGCTACTTCTATACCTACTGCTTTTCTAATCTCCTCACTCCCTCTCAACACATATCTAAACCATCTCAGCTTTTTCTACCCTCCAGGTACCAAATGTCTTCACCAGTTCTTCATTTGTAATGTGATCTCTCTATGGCCTGGCCATGAATCTTAACACACCTTCTAACATTTTCTTTATCAGTGCCCATGCTTCTGCTGTATGGAGTAGGCCTTATGTATCCATTGCAAGTCATTGTTCTACTCTGCTTTTTAAATGCTATATTTACCTACACCTTTTGTTGATATACCTTTTTGACTTCTTCATTTTTCAGTTTCAGTGTTTTTATTCACCGGATTAGCTCCTTTCATTCATGTTTCTGTCCTGTGCTATAAATCATCTTCATTTTTCAGTTTCAGTGTTTTTATTCACCAGATTAGCTCCTTTCATTCATGTTTCTGACCTGTGCTATTAAATGATTTATTCATTGGATTAGCTCCATTTATTCATCTTCTGTCCTGTGGTATTAAATGAGCTTGCAGCAATCTACCGTATGTGTTCAGCAAGCCTCACCCAGTGTAACAGTATACAGTCATACCCCGAACTTATGGGAGTTGGGATTCCAGGAGCCCCTCAGCGCAGGTGGAGAGCCCACATAAGTTTAGCCACGGTCTCTAAAAATGCTAATAAATGCTTATTAATTGTAAAGTTTAAACACTAAATATGACCCTAATCATGCTCCCAAATTATAAAGTTAACTTTTAAATGAAATTAAAGTTACTGTAATTTCATTTAAAAGTTAGCTTAATACATTACCCTTAAAAAAAAGAAATAAATGGTTGACATAAAAATAAAATAGAGAGTTGGAAGAGAATTTCTGTCTCTCTCCCCTTATGACCGATCTGTTTTTAGAAGTTTTCTCAGCCTCTTTTTATTAACTTCATTCTACGTCTCTTTCTCTTTGTTCTGAAATGCTTTTTCGTGAACAAACAGTGTATTTTATTTTGACTAATACAACTCTCAGTTATGATGTCTCTGTGTTTTAGAACGTATTTACCACACTAGCACATTTACACTTTGTAGATGGTACAGGTAAAATTAGATCGATTTAAATGCTACTATACAGGTAAAGACGTACAGAGAACTAATAAGTTGTAAATATGTGTGAGCGCTAACTATGAGAGAGAGAGAGAGTGAAATTATTTATCAATTATTACAGAGACAGAGAATAACACACGAGAGAGAGATTGACCTTACTTGAAATATCCTTACTTAAGAGAGTGAAATTATTTATCAATTATTACAGAGACAGAGAATAACACATGAGAGAGAGAGAGAGATTGACCTTACTTGAAATATCAAGTTAAATTATTTATGAATTAACGGAGACACAGAATAACAGAGAGAGAGAGAGAAAGTTATTCTTACATTAGATATCAAAAGATGGAAAATCAGTATTAAACTAACTTTTAAAATTAAATTAAAAGTTATTATAATTTCATTTAAAAAGTTAGCTTTACTATTACCCTTAAAAAAAAAATAAATGGTTAACGAATATAGGAGAGTGTGAACACACCCTATTTTTCTCCCCCATTCACCGATCTATTTTTAGGAGTCGTCTTGACCTTGTTTTTAAAAACTTCTTTATTCTGTCTCTTTCTCTTTGTTCTGAAATGTTCTATGTCTATGTTTTACAACAGTGCATTTACAGTTTGTAGACGGTACAGGTAAAATTAGATAAATTTAAAATTATCTACTGTACAGTTAAAGACATACAGAGAAACAGTAATATGTAGGTTGCGCTAACTACAAGAGAGAGAGAGAGATAACAGTTGTCCTTACTTACGAGAGTGAAATTTTCTATGAATTGTCATGGACACAGAGAGTTAGTAAAAAACGTGTGACCCCTAATCAGCAACACTCCCCCTCCTTGTCATGTTAAATGACATGTGTGACAGCTTTTGCCTTTGAGTTTCTTACAAAAGATGGGGGAAGAATTAGTTTGTTTGAAATAATACAAATTTTCTAATTACATTTATATTATTATTATTTGAAAATTAGTACAGTACTTATTATTAGGTACAAAATTTATTTATCATACAAAACAAATAAACTTACCTGTATACATGTACCATAAAAATTCTCTCATGTCAGTAAAAGAGAGAGAGAGAAATTATTACTTTTAATATTTATGTTATTTAATTTACACATAAAAGCTTGAAACTTCTAAATTACGTAAAAAATTAAACATAAACACTTTTGCAGGGTTTCTCAGTGTTCGCTAATGTTCGCATGTCTGTGAAAAGCTCATGTATGACAATTAGTTAGGTTCCAATGAAAAATTCGTGTGTCTGTGAATTCGCGCAACTCAAATCACACAAGTTTGGGGTATTACTGTACAGTCAACCCTGACTATATCGCAGTTTAGCATTCACGGCTTTACTATATTTTCATATTATTTTCATGGCTACATTACATTTTTTATTATTAAATTATTTACAGTACAGTATTCACTAATTAAACTATTTTCATGACCAAATAAAAAATGTTGATAAAAAAATGATTTACAGTACTGATTTTCAAATATTAATGTTAAAATTAGGTAATTCATATGGGTACTCACCAGTAATGAATGTTGATTGAAGATGATGATGAATTAGCTGTGCAGTCTGATGAATGACGATAAAGATATGACTGCACAGCAAAGCAGAGGAGTTACATCTCCTCTGGGGGTGCCTCTTCCCCTTCTTCAGGTGCTTTGTCCACCAATTGCCTTTCTTCAGGGGCTTCGGGAGGCTTTGTTGCCGCTTATTCATGCTAACAAGGAGGTTATTATAGGGCCTCAAAATCCAATGAAGGCCATTAAAAGAGCCTATGAAGTGTTCCATATTAGGATCCCATGCCTCAGCCATCTCCTGCAGCTCCCTGGCTGCCCTCATAATTCCGAATAGACGTTTCAAAGACAGGCCCTCATCCTCCTCCTCATCCCTGTCCCCTGAACATGCCACGTCATCTTCCTCGCTGGCAGACTTTGTCAACTCTTCCAAATCCTGGTCCGTCAGGGGGCCAGAGTGGGCATCAATGAGGGGTCCTGACTTCATCTCCACCAGGGATCCTCACAAATAGCATTCTCCCCTCATCCTCTTCCTTCTTGATGTACCAGATGGTACTCTCATTCAACCCATAGTGGGCGGCTACTGCGGCGTAACTTTTCCCTTCCCTCAACATTTCCAGAAGTCTTACCTTCTCCTGGATCATCATGAACTTCTTCTTTGCCAGAAGCCTTAAAAGGAGCAGGACGTTAAGGAGGCATCTTGGGGCATGATTCAAAAAGATACGCGAAGTATAGTACAGTACTGTACACTGATACAGAATGATGGGACTACCTCCGAACGAAATGTTAGGCTTGTTTACGTCTGCGGAACCTGTCCAGTCACTCTAGAGAATTTTCTTTTAATTGTATTTTCACAACTACATTTTTAATAATAAATGATTTACAAATTTTCAGATATTAATATTAATAATGTAAACAGCAAAATAACAATAAAATGTTTTTTTTTAAAAATGTTCACCCCAAAACCACCACCAGGAATTCCAAACACTAAGTTTGCAAAAGGAAAATGCACCTTGGTTAGCTGAAATAACTAGGTGCAATGCTACTTCACATGCTATTGGCTGGCTTTTGCAAAGCAGCCAATCCAGGAGCGCCATTCATTTTCCTTGGCACTGATACGCTGTGTACCCCCAAGACTTTCTCTTGTGGAGATGTGTGTACGTACAGCGGAGTCCCCACTTCTGCCATTTCAAAGCATATCCTTCCACTCTTCGAGTGTTTCGCTGTGTATCTGTGTAATCGTGCTCTAAGAAGCCTCCTAAATGCCCTGCTCCTTCTAAGGCTTCTGGCAAAGAGCTTAAGCACCAGAGGAAGGTCACAATGTTCCAGAAGGTAGGACTTCTGGATGCGTTGAAGGAAGGGAAAAGTTATGCCGCAGTAGCCCAGCATTATGGCGTGAGTGAGAGCACTGTCCGGTACATCAAGTATTTTTCTTACTGAAACAGTTCATCATAATCCCACCTCAACTGTCCATCAGTCCTTGATGCCGAAGGAAAAAAAAATGTCTTGCTTTACAAAAGGCTATTCTAGGACTCCCTGGCTCTATCACCTACCACCAGTCAGCTACCTTGTTACCCAACTTCAACAGTTATCTACAGCTCGCACTGAGGAATACCCCTTACTTTATTTGTTGTATCTGTTAATGCTAGTGACTTGTCATTAGAATATATAACATGCTTTGGAGAGTGCTGTTGATGCCACATATCTATCCTAGTTAGGTAGCATTGTTTGAACATTATGAGAAAGACCATTCTTTAAATTTTAAAATTATAAAGTCAAGAAAAATAGTTAGACCATAGAACATTGGTGTTTTGTTTTGTTCTACATATTTTTATCCTAGAAGGTAGCTTGGGACAGTTAAATTAGGTCATGTGGTCGTAAATTATTTTTAAAGTATTAGATGTAAATACTATTAGGAAATGATTTTGCAATTTATTACTTACCATCAGAAATGTCTCATTAATCTTTTTGTATCAGAATCTCATATCCAAAAGGTATGTGATCCAGGACCTCTAACTCAACAAAGGGAAAAATCTGATTTTAAAAATTTTATGGTGATGATTTAGTCCAAGACAGTTGTTAATACAGTTTTATGCTTATTATTATTATTATTATAAAAAAGGATGGCTGTATTATGTAAATTTATCTTATACTGTGTCTATTTCTATTTTCCTTATGATTTGCTTTTCGGGCTCAGTGATGTTAGTCAGCAACTGGCCGACATTCATATTGGAAAAAGGATAGTGTGTGGAATGCTGGAAGTCTTTTATTGAAATATTCAATCAAATCCTTCGTCGTCTGGATTCAGGTTCTATTTCAGGTACCATTGACATGTTTCGACCAGCTCGTTGGTCATCCTCTGGACGTGGTTGAAGAAGGTCTGGAGAAACAAGGTGGTTGTTTCAGATTTAGCCAGCCTTGTGCCAGCACGGGCTCTTGCTCATAGAGCAGCCAGTAGGGAAACAAGGTGTTTGGGTCGTTATTTATAAGGGGGTCTTGATCGGTGCTAAATTATGATTGACTGCCTGGGGCAGGTCATCTCAGGCGGAGCCTTCTTTCCCATTCTGATGTTTGGGGCTTGTCTTGCGTGCGAGCGGCATTGTAGTGCTGGGGATTAATGTGGGAATTACAATCCTCAGATGCCGAATTTTGATTCGCTCATTCGCTATGGGGGTCGCTCGGTGCAGGTCTCCTGGCGGCCATGGGGAAGAGAAAGGTTTCCTTCGTAATGTTGAGGGTTGGTTTCTCCTTCCCAATGTGCAATGCTTCCAAGAGGCGCAGGCGGTAGTTATGTCAGTTATTTCCATGTTCGTGATTATGTCTTTTCTTGCTATTCTCTGGTTATGTGCAGTCCTGGCATGGTTAAAGATGGGTCCCTCTTGGGCGTGGCAGGAAATGCTCTTGGAGAAACGCATGGTGGTCATACCGAAGTAAGAACCGAGGTATCCTCGGACGGGGCAGGAGTACCGGTATACCACGTTTGGTTTACTTCAAGTGTCTGTTGAGGCTGGATTGTTACTGTGCTGAGCTGCTCGTGTTTTGCTCTTTATAAATAACCAGGTGAATATTCTTGGTGGGGAATGAGGCTGACATTATTTCATGTTCTTGAGCGTGTTGTCTTTTTTATGATTGGTGAAGGTGTCCATTTATAAAGGCTCTATGCATTCCAGGGCATCAAGATTCCTACCGTATCATTTATTGATAAATGTTACTGTGGCAAGGAACCTCCACCCGACTAACCCTGGCTCATAGAGCACTCCCTCGGAAGGACAATTCTACCATAAATACAAAGAAGACGACGCACTCAAGAACATCATCAAGAATAATGTCAGTCCCATTGACCCCAACAAGAATATTCATCTGGTTAATATTACAAGAGCAACAACACGAGCAGCCTGGTAATCGTGACGATCATCCACCCCCTCAACCAATCCCTTGAAGAAAATCAATGTGGACCGGCACCTCATGCCCCATCCAAATAATGCCCGATTTCTTGCGATTGGTATGATCGCCATGTGTTTCTCCAGAGGATTTCCTGCCACGCTTCAAGTGGAAGCCATCTTTAACCATGCCAGGACTGCCTTCCACAACCAGAGAACAGTGCAAGAAAGACATAATCACGAACATGGAAATAATTGGATCAACTATCGACCACTACCACCTGCACTCTCTGAAAGACAACATTGGGAAGGAGAAACCAACCTCAACATTAATAAAGGAAACCTTTCTTCCCACTGACACTCAGGAGACCTGCACCGAAATGACTCCTGGCAGCAAATGAGCGAATCAAAATTCAGCACCAGGATCTAAATTTCCCACAATCCCCAGCATTACAATGCCGCTTGCACACAAGATGAGCTCTGCATATCAAACATCACCGGGCAGCCAATCATATTCAGCACCGATCAAGAGCTCGAATACCACCCCAAGCACCTAGCTTCGGCGTACGCCGGCGAGTAGCATTCGTGCTGCGCGATTGCGCAAATCAGTTTCTCCAGATCTTCTTCAACCACGCCCAGAGGATGACCAACGAGCTGGTTGAAACATGTCGACGGTACCTGAAATAGAAACTGAATCCAGACGACCTGCATGATTTCTGATTGATATTTCAATAAAAGACTTTCTGCATTCCACACACTTTCCTTTATCCAATATGAATATCGGCCAGTTGCTGACTAACATGAAGGAGCCCAAAAAATCATAAGGAAAAACAGAAAAGACACTGTATAAGATAAATTCACATAATACAACCATCCTTTTTAATGAGACCTGTTTAAAAGAGGGTCTACTCCCTTCATATATCATTATTATTATATTATTATTATTATCATTATTATTATTAAGTTTTATGCTTATTATTATTATATCATTATTATTATTATTATTATCAAGTTTAACCATACAACTAAACCAGGGCTGGCCCTAAGGATTTGTCTTTATGAATGATAAAGTTTAGATTTTACATATTAGGTTATAGCTCCTTAAGAGCTTTAGGATTTGGTTGATTGACAATGATGGAGAATCTGACAAAACTTCTTTAACCCTTAAACGCCGACTGGACGTATCGTACATCAACTAAAATTGTCTGATGGGTGCTGGAGGATTTACTCACACGCTTCAATTACAAAAATTCTCAACCTTCGGTCAACTTTGGACACTACCGAAATGGCGTCAAAACACAATTGTAAGCTAAAACTCTACATTCTGTAATATTCAACTATTACCTTCATTTTGCAAACAGATTAAAGTCTTTATAACAATATTTCGATTTATGGTGAATTTTTGAAAACTTTTCTTACGCCCGCTGCTGCACTCGCTGAAAAATTTGAAATTTCGCCATTTTGTCGTAATGTTTGCACTGGTTTATATTAGTCAATACAAAGTTTATATGTATGGAATGTGCAATTTCATGTAGAATACAACAGAAAATAACTCATGGTTGTAGCTTCTATCAGTTTGAATATTTCCATATAAACTACGATATGCTAAATTTCAACTCTTCAAATAACTTTAATCGGTCCAAATGGTCGAAACGCAAATTGTAAAGAAACTCTACATTCTAGTAATATTCAGTCATGTACCTTCATTTGCAACAAATTGAAGTCTCTAGCACAATATTTTGATTTATGGTGAATTTTTGAAAGTTTTTTTCCTTAAGTCGTCTTGTGATAACTCTGTCGAACATCTCAAATATTTTCGTCACATTGTAATGTTTGCACGGTTTATATTAGTAACGTTGCATAAAAGTTTTATATGGTAATGTGCGCAATTTTCATGCCAGAATGCAACAGAAGTAACTCATGGTTGTAGCTTTTATCAGTTTGAAATATTTCCATATAAATCACGATAACTGCCAAAATTTCAACCTTCAGTCATTTAACTCGACGAAATGGTCGAAAAATACAATTGTAAGCTAAAACTCTTTTACATTCTAGTAATATTCAATCATGTACCTTCATTTTTAAACAATTTGGAAGTCTCTAAATTTTAATATTTATTTATGGCAATTAAAAAAAATTTTTTTCTTTACGTCCACATTGTATGATAAGTCGACTCAACATCTCGGAAATTCTTTATCACTTTGTCGTAATGTTTGCACCATTTTATATGAGTCATTACATAAAGTTTTATATATGAAAGCCATGTGCAAATTTCATGTAGAATGCACATAAGTTTTATATATATGAAAATGTGTGCAATTTCATGTAGAATACAACGAAAATAACTCCTAGTTGGTATCTTTTATCAGTTTTGAAATATTTTCTTATAAATCGCGATATGCCAAAATTTCAACCTTTGTCAACTTTAACTTTCGACCGAAATGATCGAAAAACGCAATTGTAAGTTAAAACTCTTACATTCTAGTAATATTCAATCAGTGTACTTTCATTTTGCAACAGACTGGAAGTCTCTAGCACAATAATTCAATTTATGGTGAAGTTTTGAAAAAACTTTTTCCTTCACATACCTTGATAACTCTCGAACATCTCAGAAATTCTTTTCATTACTTTATCGTAATGTTTGCACCATTTTATTTTAGTCGTTTACATAACGTTTCATATATAAATGTGGCGCAATTTCACATGTAGAATACAACAAATATAACTCATGGTTGTAGCTTTTTATCAGTTTTTGGAATATTTTTCATATAAATTACGATAGTTAGAAAAAATTCTTTCGGTCAATTTTTAACTCGACCAAATGGTTTGAAACTGCAATTGTAAGCTAAAACACTTACAGTCTAGTAATATTCAATCAATTACCTTCATTTTGCAACAAACGAAGTCTAGCACAATATTTTGATTTATGGTGAATTTTTGAAAAAACGTTTTTTACGTCCGTATGCTACTTAATTCATGCATCATTTTTATATTTTCTCTGTGTTGCTTTGATCGTTTTACAATGTGTTATATATCAAATACATTGCAATTTAGTGTACAATACAAAGAAAAAAAAAATAACTCGTTAGCTTTAACTGTTTTGCTCACAGCGCAATTTTTATACAATTATATATGTTTTTTTTTTCCGCTGTCATATATTTCCAATATTTATATATGGACAATGATATTTTTTTCATTTCTGATGGTTGCATACTAAACTTCAGGCAATGACAAAAAGGGAGCCAAAAATGAACTCTTAATCTTAAAAACTAAGCGTGCTGTGATTTTTTGGAAAAAAAAAAAAAAAAAAAAAAATTCCACTTTGGCGCTAACTCCTGAACGCCACCGGCATACGACAGACACTTTTGTAAATAGAGGCTCGGCGTTAGAGGGTTAACTGATTTGTTTCCAAAGCTTAATATTCATTGTTGGTTATATTTTGGACACTGAAATAAAAAATGTATAACTTACAGTATATGCAAATAGGGATTGCATCATGTAGGCTGTTGTCAAATGTCCGTTGGTCCACGAGAGCAACCATTCTAAGAGGAGTCAAAATTATTTGCGTATGTTGCAACCTTGACTGCTTTATTAGCTCTTGTCATTTCCTTCAATGTCTAAAGGGGCATGAATCATTGTACTGTACAATATTTGTACATTTCAACAGTCTTTATATAATTTCTGAGGTGAAATTTTTTTTATTTTGTGTGATGGTATTTTTGGACTATAATTGAACCATCAGTTGATATTGCAATGTGAAACTTTGTCTTACATGTTCTACTGCATGTTATTTATATTGTTCTGGGTTATGTTTATAGTTTTAAATATGTATTTCAAATGTGTACAAGTTCATATTGTACCTAGTATTCCTTGCATATTTGTTGCCTAAAATTGTTATTGCAACTATTGCCAGTTCTCATTAAATTAAAGTTCTTTGTTCTGTTACATTGATGTTTATTTAGAAATATAAACAAAAAATTTCCAGTTTCAAAGTTTCCATTTTACTAAATTTGTGTAGGTGTTACTGTACCTTTATGGATTATTTGCAGACATGTTATATATGTGCTTACTGTGCCACTGGTAAAAAAAAACATACATAATTCAAAATTACCAAACTGCCACTTAGGTATAAAATTGCAAAGTGCAGTTTTTTCACTCAAACTTATTATTAACCTGTCAGTCATGTAGAAACTCCAGGTATCAAAATTGGAGTTAAAGATTTGTCGTCATAAAGTATGCGTTATTCTGGTGTTGGTTAGGTATTGCTCAAATATGATGACAGTGATTCTTTTTGTATCATCCAAAATTTCAGATGCAACACATGTTCAGTGTAAATGCAAAGTATTAAGCAATTTTTTTTATATAAAATTTCATTCGGGTCAAGTTTGAATTCACACGTGAAATGATTTTTCCTATTTATGTTCTATTTGACTTTTAAAGTTTTAGGGTATGCTCAAATTACAGTTGCCTGTATGCTTCAGCTTTGATTTTTATGCCTAACTTTTGTAAATATAAGAAAAAAAATTAGGGCACTGAGATGTAACCTATTTTACCTTTAGAGAATGTTTGTTATGTGAAGAATAACAGACGGTTAATCTTAAATCTAAAAAATTAACCTTAAATCTAAAGTAGTGGTTACTAAAATTGTTCTTAGGATTGTATTAAGTCCAAGCAAGTGCAAAACAGTTCTTTTAATGACCAAGAAAGTTATAAGTAAGTCCTTTTGGTTGATTGTGTTGTATTATTGGTTTATAAGAGAACTTTATGTTTTTATGTATTATGATTTAATTTGTGGATAACTTCACATCCTTTCCCATTGGAAAGTTAGTATAGTAATGTGGTCATTGAAAGGAAAATATTTTTAGAAAATAAAGTGAAATAAGATGCCCAGGCCTGGCATAGGTGAATGTTTGGAAGTAACCAATGTCCAAGATTAACTGGTAGCATCACACAGTCAGTTGCCATAGTCATGCCTACTGGTTGATATTGGTGGATGCACTTTAGTTAACGTTCTTTTTTAGTGTAAGCTTAAAAACAATGAAACAAAGTTTTAAATTTTATAATTGCAATTCAAGTAATATAATAAAAGGTATGGCAGATTTTTGCCAATATTTTTATTAAATATAATCAAAATTTAAACCTGGGTTTGATAGACATTTTTTGTAGACCACCACACATTGGCTCTGAATAGACAAAAATTTTAGAAAGGTTTTGACCTAGCTTTATAAGCATTTTATTACAATTTTAAAACCTAGCTTTATAAGCATTTTATTACAATTTTGACACTTGGATTTCAACCTTATAGGACACACTGTAACATTAGTTAATAAATTACAGAAATAAATGAGCAGCACTTACGTACAAAGCTAGAAGTCATTGTCAAAAGGGTGCGTAACATGTTTTGTCATGATATGTTATATGTAGTTAATGGTGCTAAATTTACTATTTGTGATAGGCAGGTCATAGAAGATGCCCCATTTAGTTGCATTATGCTTGACATGTTCACATAACCTTAGACAGGATGATGATCTCTCTACCTTGGTCTTCCAGTCTTGAGTTAATATTTCTTGCTTAAGGAGGAGACACTCCAACATTTTTCTCTCTCTTTTTTCTTAACTGTCTTCGTTTTTATGTATTGTAAAGTGTATTTATATTTCACTGTATTTCATTTAAATCTAGTATATTAACTTCTGCTTCTTTTCTCAGTTTTCCTTTTTTCTTGCTTCTGGGCACTATTAATTACAAACTTGTCAACAAAGTATATGGCATTTTTAACCTGTTTTGTATAAATATCACACTTGGAGTGAGAATAGTTCAGTCTTACAAAAAAAACCAAGAGTTTCAGCAGTTTTGGACCTACTTGGTATTTATACCATTAAAACCAATAATAAACTACTAGAGATATGGGAATCTTTTTGGTATGTAATTCAGCTTCAAGTACTGTACCATATTTCCCTCTGTCAACGATGCATCCCAATTCTGACATGCAAAATTATGAAACAAAAAATAAGCAAAAACATGGCAACACTCACAAGTTTGGTACAAGGTTTTTTCAATTGGTGCATGCAGAAATTTTGTCTCAATGCATTATGTAACTTCACTTTTGCAGCTACAGCATTTTGATTTTGTTAGTTCATTCATTTAAACAATTGTTTTTCAAGTTCATCAATTTTAATATTAAAATGACAAATTTTTAAAGTAATTTGTATTTTCCTAACGTACAAACCTGAGGTCTTTACATTAAGGTATGGCAATGACTTTGAAATAGAAAGGATTGCTAGCATTGAAACAATGCTTGTTGTTTCTTTACCTGGTAAGAGAGTTACTGCAGGTTAATACTGCCTCTGGCTGGTGTTCAGGTTAATACTACCTCTGGCTGGTGTTCATCTTAGCCTGGCATGGCGGTTAAGCCGTGGGTCGCCTCTAAATAGTGGGAGTCTTGCAGCAGAGGATAGGCCTGATCGCTGACAAGACATACATAAATGCCCTTGCCCTGGGCGCAGCACCAACATAACAAATAACCAGACAACGCTGTCACCTACCTGACAAAACCACCACCCATCCATAAGAATGGT
The DNA here is from genome assembly GCF_040412425.1 of Macrobrachium rosenbergii. Lineage (NCBI taxonomy): Eukaryota > Metazoa > Arthropoda > Malacostraca > Decapoda > Palaemonidae > Macrobrachium > Macrobrachium rosenbergii. Next base: position 49,205,602 of record NC_089791.1, on the reverse strand, counting down.
GGGTACCCAGGTACTAAAGAGTACCCCAAGGCCCTAAAATCAACAACCCTACACCAAGATGAAGAGACAGAGAGAAAGAAACCTCCTATGCTTCTTCCCACACCATGCCAGCCTCTGATAATGGACCCAGGGTACTGCAATTCTCAAACAGTTTCAACTTCTTTTAAGTAGTGAGACGTGCTTTTAAGTAGTGAGACGTGAAGATCGATTTGCACCTCCAAAAGGTCGACTGAAGAATAAATGAAAGGGACATTATGCTTGAAAGAAGGCAAAATGTCCTCCTGAATCTGAGAGAATGCGAATGCGCAGAAATCAGATCCCTAGGAAGAACGGACAATGTATTCTTAGAAAGAGGCTGAAAGTTCTTGACAGAGAACACCAGAGTTGCTGGATGGCCCCCTCTGCTCTCTTCTTGGTCCTGTGCAGATAATATCTTAGGACTCTAATGGGGGCAAAGAACCCTTTCTTCTTCCTCCAGGCCAAGGATTTCTGTTAAACTCTTAAGGTGGAAGGAATGAGGCCAGGGCTTGGATGGCTCCTCGTTCTTTGGCTAGGAAACCCTGGGTAAAAGAGCACACTGCATCTCCTCGGGAGAAGCCTACCCTCTTATCGATGGCTTGCAACTCACACGCTTGGCAATAGCAGCTTTCTTCTGCTTAGAAGTGTCACATGACTTGATGAAGTCATTAATATCCGAGTTTGAAGACAGGTCCAGACCTCTATGCTTAAAAACTGAGCTAAGCATAGCTCAATACCCCCTAATGGTGGAAGAAGACAGACTTCTAGAGGTCCTCAAATAGAGTAGGAAATCTGCTATTGGTGTCAAAGATGTCTCGGAAGATGAGACGCTATGTCTGAGACACCATCTATGAAAACTGCCCACTTTGTTTGGTAGACGTTGCAAGAAGATTGGCATCTGCATCTTGCAATAGCTTCTGCAGCTGCTCTTGAAAAGCCTTTCGCTCTGACAAGCTTCCTGGCAGTCTGAAGCCTGTCAGAGCAAGAGAGGACAACCTTTTCTGGTATCTCTTGAAGTGAGGTTGTTTGAGTAGCCACGGTTTTTGGGGAAGTAGCCTCGGGAAGTCCACCAAAAGCTGTAGAAGGTCTGGGAACCACTCCTTCATAGTTCAGAACAGGGCTATGAGGGTCATCAAGACGTTGCAGTGCAAGACGAACTTGTTCAGCACTTCCCTTACCAGTTGAAGTGCTGGAAGGCATACAGATCCAGGCTGGACCAGTTTTGGAGCATGGCGTCTGTCGCCTATGCCAGGGGATCTGGGGCTGGAGAGCAAAAGAGGGAAAGTCGATGGTTTCTTGAGGTGGAGATAGCAAACAGGTCCAAAGTTGGCTTGCCCCATAATCTCCAAAGGTCGAGACAGGCTAGGGGATCCAAGGTCCACTCGGTGGGATGGACCTGCTTCCGATGGCTTAGTTCGTCTGCCAGACAGTTCAGTTTTCCCTGAATAAATCGAGTAACCAGTATGACTTGATTTTGGTCTGCCTGGCAGAGAGAAAAGGAACGAGTGCCTCCTTGCCTCTGAATATTCGTCAGTGCAGTGGTATTGTCCGCATGGACTACTCTACCGCTGTATTGTTGTAGGTCATGGTCGAGAAGCACTGAAGACCTAGATGAATTGCCTGTAACTCCCTGACATTGATATGAAGGTTCCGTTCTTCAGGGAACCACATCCCGGAAACCTTCTGACTCCCCCAGAAGGGGTCTTCAACCTAGCTCCGAGGCATGAGTAAAAGTCTGGGTTGGGGCTCAGAGGATGAAGAGACTTTCCCTGCAAAAGTCCTTCGGACAGCCACCACTGTAAGTCCAACTTGATTTCCTGAGTCATGGGAGACATGACAGAGTCTGGTTGGATTTTCCTGTCCCAGTTGGCTTTGAGGTAGAATTGGAGGACTCTCATATGGAGTCTGCCTAGCTTGACGAACATCTCGATGGATGCTAAGAGTTCCCAGTAGGCTCAGCCATTGATGGGCTGAACAAGGCAAGAGGGCGAGAAAACTGAGGATCATCTGGAGGCAGTTGGCGATTCTCTTGGGGGATGGAAAAACCTGAAAAGTCAGAGAATTGAGAATCATCCCCAAATACAGGATCTCTTGTGACGCGGCTAACTTGGACTTATGGAAGTTCGTGAGTATGCCTAGTTCCTGAGTGTGGGCTGTAGTGGACTACGTGAACTGCAAGATATGTGTGGACAATGGAGGGGGAAGTGTGCCTGGCAGTGCACAGCAAGGGGGAGAGTTAGTTGCAGCTGCCGGCTGGTAAGGATCGCATGTATCCAATATTGTCCTGAACTCTCTTTATGGGCTAATAAAAGCCTGAAGTTAACTATCTTTCTCTAGCCCTCATGGCGCGGTGACAATCAGAACCAACGATTGAATCAAGATGAGTTGGCTTTGAAGACCACGCCGCAAGAGGCTGTCTGCAAACTTGTCAGCTGCACCGGCAGAAGGAGCCCGGGGATCTCCGTCGCGTTGCAGTCTCAACAGGCCCGGTGATTGGAAGCATTGACACGTCAGTTATCAGCACTTCAAGGGAATAGTTTTGTACCTCCGCAGTCTCCTGTGTCAGGCAGGGCCCCAGCAGCAGCGGCGCCCGAGAAGTGCAAGTTAGACATGTCCCTGTCTGCATTCCGAAGTTGGAGGAGGTCGGTAGAGTGTTGGCTTCACCTGAACAAATGGGTGGGCATAGAAGCTGTCATGCATCTACGTCTCTGGTGCGAGGCTGAGTTGCAGAGTGCTGGATGCAAAGCTGTCATCAGATGGAAATATTTGCGATGGCGACCCGGCAATGCTGGATGCAGTACAGGAGCTAGTGACATCGATCATCCAACCAGGCTGTGTTATGGGATACGTTCTTCAGTAGCCATCAGTCGGCTGAAGAAATCCATTAAAGTTTATTTAATAAGTGTCTCCAACAGGCAATTGATTGCAGATTTAGTGCCTGTCGTGTTCTAGTGATTTAGCAGAGTATATCCGTGTTAGGAAGATAATGGTGGCCCACATAACCCCCATGCTAAAAGAGAGTTGTATCAGTCAGCAGGTGAGTCTATGTCATTGAGGATTTGAAAACAAAATGCTTAGCATTCCAGGCGGCAGCTAAGTGACTCATTGGGTGGTAAACTCAACGTTTTTGGGGCGGCAGTCGAACTGTCCGGACGAAGAGGAACCATCCACGTATGGATGCCATGGCTGCAGGTATGGGCAAGCAGCGGAGGGGCCCATCAAAGGATAGGTCTAAGTGTAGTAGTTGGTACAGATAACATGGTCATGGGGCTTAAGCCTGTCCGGCAAGAGATGTTTGAGTGCTTTAATTGTGGTGGTAAGTGCATTTGGCCAGGTGTTGCCTGAGGGAAAGAAGAAAGTCAGGGAGATAAAATTCTTTGGCAGCTGTTAAAGTGTCGTGTGTAGTCGAGTAACCTGCCCAAAGGTGAAGATAGATATTCATCCCTAGTAGTAGAAAATGGGTCAGGCAATGGCGTAGCCGATACTGGGGCAAGTATGTGTGGCTGGCACACAGCATCTTCGTTATTGGGGTTGAGCAAGGGTCAATTGCAAAACCAGGTGAAGTTAGTGGACATAGTGGGGAAGGCAGTGCCAGTATGGGGGTGGACCCGATTTGCATTAAAATAGGTTCTGAAGTGTGAGCAGATGGTTTATTTGCTAAATCATCATCATGTTTTCTTATCTTTAGATTCAAGTAAAGAGCTGTGTTTAGTGTAAGAGATTTCCCTTATGCTAAAGTGTTCAGTGTCTGTGAGAGCAGTGAAATGTTATGTCGACAGTGTCGCATCGGTGTGTCCTCCGCAAACAGTCCGGCCAGCCGTAACCTCATTGGGCCAAAAGGAATAGTGATGTAGACATGACGTGAGGTAAGAGACAGTGCCAAGGGTCAGTATCGCAACGTCAGGTATCCCCACGGTCTTGGCCCCACCTACCAACGAGGAACCCACCTTTCCCCTGGTCGAGATGAATGTCGATCGCTTGCAGGAATGGCTCTTGCAACGCCGCCACCACATTTATACGAGCCAGTGCCCTCCCAGTGATGGAAGGCCCCCTACACCATATTCATGTTGTGTGCCAAATGCTAAGCTGTGGCCTTTCATACACGTAGCCTGTTCCCAAGCATTGGGAGAGCGAGGTGAAGAAACAGTTAGAAAGGCGTGAGCCAAGGCATCATCGCCGTGTGGCAGCCTGGTGAGGGCGCCGAATGGTGTTCTGGGATGGTAGTAACTGGCAAGAAAATTGGCCAGCCTAGAAGGACAGTGGACTTTCAACCACTAAATGCGTGTGTGTTAAGAGAAACCCATCACACAGCTGCCCCATTTGATATGGTTCAACGTCCCACACTTTTAAAACAGTGGCTGCTGCATGTTCTGGTTTTCATCAGGTAGAACTGGATGAGGGAGAGTGGGGAGGTTGACTACCTTTATTACACCATGGGGGCCAGTATCAGTATCTACATACCCCCATACACATGGTTCGATGGCGTACACAAAACGTTTGCGGCGTCATGATGGCGTGCCGCTGTATGACACGAAGTGTTGAACAAGCGTTTGGCATGTGTTTGATTTTGGAGTTGTGTGAGAAACATGGGATTACACTCAACCGTCTAAATTCAAGTTTTAGAAGGGAAGTAGAATACATGGGTTATGGTTGGGTTGGGATGCCTGTCAACCAACAGCAGATAGGCTACCAGCTGTCAAGGATTTCCCATGCCGTCGGAGCCGTCTATAACTGAGCATTTGAAATTGGTATGGATTAGTGAATCAGCTGGCCCCATTCATGGCCTGCCCTGTGATGGCTCGTTTAGGGATCGTTTAAAGTCATCAAAGAAAAAAGTATATTGGGATGATCAGCTGCAACAAGAATTGAGAAGGCAAAAGAGTACTATGTCAGTTAGCCAAAGAAGGTCGAGGTAATTATGACAATCACGGCGACGGCCGCGTGACAGACTGTGCAGAGAGGTTATCGGATTTGTGGTACTGCAACAATATTGCAGCTGTGTTACAGTGATAACCCTTTCATGCAAGGGGATGGCGTTTAGTGTTGTGGCAGCAGACATCTCACTTCTCTCACTGAAGCAGGCCTGCTGCAGTTGAGGAGAGGCCTAAGCGGTAGTGTGGTGCCTGAAAAAGCCAGGCTTTTCTTGTTAGGCTGTTCGATTTGATATTGGTTACGGACCATCGTCCCGCTGTGAAACTGTTTGGTAACAGGGAGTTAAAGGATATTACTAATCCCAGATTATTTAGGTTAAGGAAAAGACATTGCAGTATCATTTCAGCATCAAATATTTGCCTGGAAAAAGAAACTGTCGGCCTGACACACTCTCCGCTACCCCTCCCTCCGCTTTTCCAGAAGGCGAAGATTTGGAACTCAGCGATGACCTCATGGTTGCTTTGTAACCATGGCGGCGGTGCGAGGTGGAGGACATAGTAAGTAATGGATCAAGAGACTGTTGTCGGTGCCGCTGATGACAATTGTACCAGTTGCTACTGACGAGAGTTTACAATGGCGAGTGGCCTCAGAGCAAGAGTCAAGAGTCGAGTGTTTAAAACCTTTCAACTTTGGTGTGCGAGAACGGTTAGTATCAGGCTTAACTGGTAACATATACCTATGACCAAGGGTGTATGCGTTTGGTCATCCCAGAAAGTTTACGGCAGCAGGTAGCAGCTAACATGCTGGCGGTCATCAGGTTTTAGACTCAATGTTAAGAAGGGCGGTCAATCGGTGTATTGGCCAGGCACAACAGGTGACTTGGAGCATCAAAGGGCAAAGTGTCCAAGTATGTGAGACACACACCCCAATGCATTAGCAAGAACGTTTGATCATGACACCCCCACCAGAGTACCCCTTTCAACAGGTTGTGGCTGACCTCTTCCAGGTCCATGGATGCACGTACTTGGCTTTTGCTGATAGGTTGACTGGCTGGATAGAGGTGGCCCATCTGCCTAATGGTGCCACGTCAGGACATCTCATCAAGAAATTCAGAGGGTATTTTATCAGATGGGGTGCCCCAGAGGAGCTGGCTACCGACGATTGGGAACCAATTTATTCGAGCGAGGAGATGAGGAATTTTCAAGATGATGGTATGTCATCCAGGATATCATCAGCTTTATATCCCAATCAAATGGGCGCGTAGGAAGCAGGTGTCAAGGTAGCAAAACGCGCCATCAGTGACCACCTAGGGCAGGGGGTAGTCTAGATACGGATCAGGTTGCCCAGGCCCTCTTGCAGTATCTACGCCGTTGCACGGAGAAAAAGTGTCGCCAGCTCAGTGGGCTACTGGTCGATGCCTGAGGGACTCGCCCATCGCCCCAGTACCGAGTAAATAAATATTGAAGAAATCTCTTAGGTCTAGAGAACTGAAAATGGCTGAAAAGAATGAAAGGTCTCATGAAAACAGAAGGAAATTCACGGACTCTGAAACCCCTCCAAGTGGGGCAAAATGTCGCATTCAGGACCTACATCCAAACTTTGGGATCGCACTGGTGGTAACAGAAGTCATTAACCGGTACCGTCCGTGCCGTGCGGTTGGCCGGAAGTGGTCAGGTGTCACACGCAAAACAGGCCTTAAGCCTTGGTGCCTCCCCCAGGCGTCGCCAGTACCCCCTGATTGGGATTCTCAACAGAGTCTTTTCCCGAATCTCGACAAAGAGAGATGTGAGGCCACCACGTGGCACCCCCATTATAAGATGTAATTTTTTTGAACTCTGTAATCTGTCGTATTTTTAGCAATCTGGGAGTGTTGTATTAATTTTGTATGTTATTTGCCTTTTCCCTATTTTTATTTTATTGTATTCACGGTTAGCTAGGACAGCTCCAAAAAGAACAGATTGCTTGCTATTGTATTTTGGAAGATAGAAAAGATTTGTATAGCCTATATATATTTGTCCATCTTGTGGGGGCATGTATGGGCTAGCCATACCGAATCAGAAGATATGTTGGACAATGGAGGGGGCCTGGCAGTGCAGGCAAAGTGGGAGAGTGAGTTGCAGCTGCCCGCTGGTAAGGATAGCATGTATCCAATGTTGTCCTGAACTCTTCATGGGCTAATAAAGCTTCAGAGGTTAGCTATCTTTCTCTAGCCCTCACACTGAGTAAGGTGAAGAATGGTCTGCAAGTCCTTCTTGCACTTCTCCTTCGAATGGGGTTGAAGAAGCCAGTTGTCCAGGTAAAGACTGATATTGATGCTGATCAAATGAAGCCATTTTGTGAGAGGGGCGAGGACTCAAGTAAACACCTGAGGTGCCATGGAAAGGCCGAGGTGAAGAACCCAAAACTGATAGACTTTGCCCTGGAAGACGAACCTGAGATACTTCCTGGAGTCCAGGTGGATGGGGATATGGAAGTAAGCATCCTGCATATCCAACGTTATCATCCAACCGCCCAAGTGAATGGATAACAGGACTGACTGGTTCGTCTCCATCTTGAACTTTGTCCTCCTTACAAAGAGATTGAGGGTGCTTATGTCGAGGACTGGTCCCCAACCCCCCAGTGATTTGGGGACTACAACCAGACAGTTGTAGAAGCCCTCTGTGCAGATGTCCTCGACTTCTTCTATGGCTCTCTTTAGAAGGAGAGAGGATATCTCCTTCAAAAGGGCCGAGGGCCGAATGCTTCTCCGAGCCTTTTGAATAGGCCATCAAGACGAGGACAATGGGTGTCTGATATGGTTCTTTGGGCGCTTGTAAGCCAAAGGAGGGCACTCTACAGATGCATGTTCAGGCGAGAATATCTCCGGACTATCTCATGGGTAAGTAGGAAGTCGGGCCGAGGCAAAGACAGGGATCCACAGCGTAGCTGCAGGAAGGGTGTGGACTATGAGGCGCCTTCCTGTACCACTTAACAGGCAGCTGAGAAGAGCAGCTAACATCATCCATGTGCCTCTTCAGTGGCTGGGACGAATCGAGAAAGAGCTTGCGGCGCCTGCTATTGGAATCTTCCGAACTTGACGACCAATGATGTACATCCAGAGAGACGCCTTTCCAATGGCTATTTGTTGAAACCTGGGTTTGTGCAACAGGCTTGACTGAGGGGGCAACTACCTGTGGGGAAGCCCCACCAACCTCCCTTGGACTTATGGTATGTCTTCTCCCAGGTTTAGGGGAGCGGGACAGGGACCTTCATCTAGGAGAGCCAGCGGGACAAGTAGCCACCTCCTCCACTTGCACTGCACTATCACTAGACACTTTTTCTTGAAGCACTTTATCCATTAGGACTCTCAGAGGGATGCCCCTAACTCAGACAGTATGCATTACCAGGTTTATTTTCTTATTGAACCTGGATTCAAGGTTGGCAATAGCATTGGGGTCAGAAGCATGGGAGCCAAGCACAGGAGTAAGTGGATTGATAGTAGGAGGGCTGGGAATAAGAGAAAGAGTGGGAATAGGGGAAGAAGGAATAGCAAGACTAAGATCTGACTTAGGCTTAGAGGTAGAATCTTGGCTAACAGAAGCTCTAATCTCGGCCCTAGAGGCCGCCTTTCTCTTCCTGTTCTTTTCAAGCTTATTAGGGCGAGATTCAAGAACCTTCCACTTTCATCCCAATCCTTGCATTCATCACAAGTATTCTCCTTAGTACATACCTGCCCTCTACATTTACTGTACTGCAAATAGTATGTGAATCGTAAGATGACTAGTCAGTCTAGTTTTACAGCCCTAGCTACAATAGCGAAAACTAGATGCACTCGAATCAGACATATCTAAGGCAATAATGTTAACAAAAGCTAATAAAAGCTTGAAGGCTACACAAAAGTGACAACACTACACTGAATTCCAGCAAGAATAACCAAAAACCTGATGAAAAAAGGCTGCAGCAAACCCGCGATGTTGACTCGTGAGCCAGCAGAAACAGAATGAGGTTGTCCGCAAAGTCGTTTCCAGTACTCCTGTAGCGGGCAGGGCTTGTCACCTACACTAAACTATCGAAGAGCTACTGTGATTTTTAAATAAAAGGCTGCCACATGATTTAGAAACTATAGCTATGTAATTACTTGGTAAGTTACTTATATGAAAATATATATTTTAAAAATTTGTCATTTTTTCCTACACATATACAAACCTTCAGTCTTTACATATGGGAGACTGACTTCTTGGTGGAAGGATTCTGAGCAAACTCTGAACTGACTGGTAGTTCCCCTCACCTGGGGCCTCTTCCTAGTCATGTAAGAGCAAAGGAAGGAGACCCATGCCTCTGATCTGTTGAACATGTGTGATGTTCAACTGCCAGACTTCTGAGCTTTTCGAATTAATGGGATGTCTCATCATTGATTTGAAGAAAGGCTTGGATGAACCCATATTGTCAGGGACAATAAAGCTGAAGATAACCAAGTTTGTTCATTGTCAGTCCCTCTCTCCCCTTGCTAGAGAAAGGGTAGGACTTGCATCTATCAATCCAAATTGAGCTAGATTATACTCGGATATTCAGTCACCTAGAACACCTGCATGCAGGCCCATCCAGCATGTGACAGCTTGCTAACCATCTCTGCCCACTGGGAAAGAACGGGCATAAAAGAGAAAGGCAGGAGGCCAGTCACACACACACACACACTCTCTCTCTTTTGCAGCTGTACACCTTGGGCGAGATGCCACCTGTCCCTCAAGGGGAACTGGGTGAACTCCAAGACTGCTGAGCAGCCACCACAGAACCCAAGGGAAAAGTCCAAGGATCTGTGGGCAATATCCTGAAGGTAAAAAGGAAGTGAATGTTTTCTGTTGTGACTGAAAGTTTTTCTAGCTTAGCCTGTCCAAATGCTACAATTATGCAATCCACCCACCTGTTCCAGCATACGACTACAAACCACCACAAAACAGACTTACAACCCAAAATTGACAACCTAACCACCAGGGATCTCTCTCTACCGCACCACAGTGTTTTCAATCCCTCCTGCCTGCATTGTTTACATTTTGCTACCTCCCACCATTTGTCGTCCTATGACGTCAGAACACGAACTGATACTTTTAAACAATGTTTTGCTATGAAAACATCTTATAAAATTAAACGTGCTTTTTATACACTTTGTAATGCCCATACCACTTCACTAATGCAGAAAATAGAAATAAAATAATAATGATTAAACTTCTAAAACTGACATATAATCACACTTATCTCCTCCCTCCCCTCCAACCTCCTCTTATCCTAATCCCCCTCTAATCTCCATTATTCTCCAATTCTTACCCTCAACGTAATTTCTAATACTTTCCCCTAAAACTCCAGCTTTAGTCAATACATCAGCTATTTGATGCTCTTCTTTTATCCTCTCACCTTCTTTATTTCTCCAGATTCTATTTCTCTTATTGCTGCAATACCAATTTTTAATATCTAACTACTTACTACAGTACTTGATTTTATTGCAGTCATTAGAGTTTTACTATCAGTTTTAACCAATTTTCTCCCTACTGCTATCTCTTCCCACAAATGTTTGAAATATATCAATCCTTCTATGGCCTCCCCCACACTCAGAGCTTCTGCCTCAATGGTGGACTTTGCTCCTCTTCTGGATTTCCACCATATGGGACTTCTCTTACCATCTGTCAAAGATATCACTCAACCCAATTGTGTGACCATCTTCAGTACTCCCAAATGAAGCATCTGCATAGGCTTCCCAATACATCTTTTCTTCTTCCAACTCACTTAATATCACTTCTCCCATTATGTTCTTAGTTTTTCCTCACTATTTTAATCAGCTTTTTCATATCTTGAGTCATTCCTTCTTTAAAAGCTTTACTTAATTCACTAACATCGTATGATATTTCTGGCATGGTATGTAGTGATACCCAATTCAACTGTCCTATCACTGATCTATGCTCTGTTAACTCCTTTTGTCCTAATACTCTATTACCTAGAAATCTTCTAGCTTCTGGTTCTCTTATAGAATTTATATACTGCCACTGATTAAGACAAATTCTATTTTCCTTATGCTCTACTGTACTATTACTCCTATACAGTATACTTAAAACTTTTACTTTCTTGTTCTACTTGCAATTTCCATTTCAATTTCCCAATTGTTTCCTTTAAAAATCTTTCACTTTCTTCATAGCAAAAATCAAATATATGTGTATACAAAATATCATTTAATTTATTGTCTTTCCTCCAAGAGAATATATTAGGTTCTAATCTACTTCTCTCGCCGTTAAGCTCCTCCACCACTTTTACCACCTTACAATACTGTACCATGCCTTTGCTGCATCCTTGAGTCCATAAACAGTTTTCTGCAATTTCCATAATCCATTCCAACCATCTTCACTAGGTGGTTTTGAATATACCTCTCGTTGGCTTCATCTGCTTAGCAAATACATAGTTTATCTAACATATAACAATTCTAATCTTTCAATTTTATTACTGTCAAACAAATTAAAATTTCAGCATTGCATCTAGGAGCATCTTTTTTCCATTTGGCCATTTCTTCAAAACCTGTAGCTACCAATCTTGCTTTACATATCCCCCCCCCCCCGGGCTTTTACCTTTTCAGTTACTATCCATCTTGTAGATATAGGCTTTGGTCCAATGTCATTTACCTCCTCATATAACTTGTTTTCTTTCCAACTTTGCAGTTCTTTTTCTTGAGCTTCAATTACACTTCTATTTTCAAATCCTAGCAAAACCTCTTCTTCATCTTCAATTTTTTCTACGTCACTATGATCTCTTAAGTTAACCCAGCCCTTGTCACCTAACTGTGTCTTCTACATTATACGAATCAGCTCAAGATTTGCTTTATCTTTTTCCTGCAAGAATTAATCTAGTCTTTCTTCTACTTGTCCTGTATTTTTGTTTTTAGCTCTAATTCTATTTCCCTTTTTGAATTTGAGTATCTCTTCCATTAGCTCACCTTCTATTACCTCACTTTCCCCTTCATCTTCCAGTGTTTCCTCTGCCAAATCTCTTTCTATAGCCTCTTCTATATCTGCATTCAGTCTTCAGCTCATTATCATCTCCTTTCCCCCATAGGAGGGGTAGTGCCATCAGTGCATCTCATGCGGTGCACTGTAGGCATTACTTAAGGTTCTTTGCAGCGTCCTTTGGCCCCTAGCTGCAAGCCCTTTCGGTCCTTTTACTGTACCTCCTTTCATATTTTCTTTCTAACATCTTGCTTTCCATCGTCCCCTAAAAATTGATTCATAGTGCAACTGCAAGGTTTTCCTCCTGTTACACCTTTCAAACTTTTTACTGTCGATTTCTGTTTCTGTGCTGAGTTACCTCGTAGGTCCCAGTCCTTGGCCTTTGGCCTAAATTCTATATTCAGATCAGTTCATCTCCTTTCCTTCATGCCCATCTATATTCCCTTCCTTTGATGCACAGGATTCATCCTTCACAGTGAGTGTTTTACCTCTTTTAGGTATCTTTTCTTTTTCTGGTGATGGTCTTTGAATCCTAGTAACATGTATTCTAGCTAGTTCCCTTAGAGAATCCCCATGTTTAACCACTACCATTTTACCCGATCTCCCACCGCCTGAACAGGTCCTCTCCATTCATTTTCATTTTCTCTCTTATAGAATACCTCATCTCCCACTACTGCTTCTTAAAATGTATGTTCTCTGACATTTTTTTTTAAAGCAATTCTTATTTTATTACAAGACTCATTTTTGATAAATACTTCTCTGGACTTATGCATTGCATTCAGTGTATCCCTTACCATGCTTTCTTCCACACCTTTCTCTCTACTTGCAGGACTTGAACTCTCTTCTCCCATTAAATTTGGCAAAGAAGGGTTTTTTCCAAATACTAATTGGTTAGGGGAGACACCATTATTTATTAAGCAGTTCCTAGCAGTCACTACCTATCTTAATGCTATGGACCAATCCACTTCCTCATCATCTTTCTTAAGCTTTCTTTGACTATGCCTACCGTCATATTCCATTGCTCCTTGGGGATTCAGATGCTGTGGCCAATACTTTAATATTCCATCTTTCTACCATCCATACTTTTTCATTTTGAAATTCTCCCTCACTGTCTGATAATATTTTAGAAGGCGCTCCAAATATAGCAAACCACCCATCAAAAAGTGTCTTTATAATAGTTTCTGGTTTCTTATCTTTTATCCAAAAAGCCTGACAATGCCTCGTTGGCATATCTACCATTACCAAGAACTTTTCCTCTTCTGTCTCTCCCACATCCATTGCTACAACTTCATTAAATGTTTTACTCCAAGAAAATCCCACTACTGGTTTAGCTGGGTGTCTTGTATCTTTTGCATACCTCACAACTTGCAATTAAGTCTGTTAGTAATTACTTTATTTCCTCTTGTTCTTTCTCTCTCAAACCATCACTCCACTGTGCTTCTTCTGTTGGCTTCCATATATTATTTCCACTTTCGTGACCAAATTGTAGATGTAACTTCATCATTGCACCTTTAATTTCCCATAGACTTTTTCCCTTCCATCCCTCCAGTAACAATTCTTCCTTCCTCCTCAAAATTGGTATTCTTAAGTGACCCAGTTTGTCTTCTCTTAATTTTACCTTCATTTCCCCTAATACCTCTATTTTAACACAATTCTCTGTTAAATTTATAGTCATACCCATTTTACTCATGGTTTTCTTACCTATGGTACATCACCCTGCAAAATTTCTGTCTTTAAATAAAGCTTTTTGTTTTTCAGTATCACTGGTATTTCCATTACTCCTTTCGACTCTGACTCACCGAAATTAAATACTTTCTTAGACGCTGTCTTAGTATCATTCATTCTCCTCAACTCTTCCTGATTCAAACCCACAGCAATGCGTGCTAGTCACAATTCCCCACAAACTACTGATTTACATCCTGTGTCTAAAATTGCATCAACCTCTTCCCAATATTCTTCCGCTATTTTACTAACTTCTATATAAACTTTTTCTTCTTGTCCAGTTTGATTTCTTCTTATTTTGAAAATTCTGAGGACAATCTCTAGCCCATTGCCATTCTGATTTGCATATTGCACACAATGTTACTTTCCCTTTTCTATTTATGGGATTTCTTCCACCCACCTCAATTCCCTTTTCCCTGATATCTGTGGTTTTCCCTCCCTCTCCTGAAATTTGCAAAGCCTTCTGATCCCCACCATTCCCCCTCTTCTTTATTCTGTAATCCCTCAAATATTCTTTTCATTATCTGTGACACTGTTTTATAATCCAACTTTCGTTGATCACAAGCTGCTAATACCATTTGTTTTGTATTTTATGCGATTCGCTTGTTCTAGTACATGAAAATCTTTTGCTTCCTCTTCAAGCATGCTTTTCCCTATTGCTCTACTACACTCTTTTCATGCATAATTATAAAATCTCTCATCTTTTCACTTGATTCTCTTTCTGTTTTAAAACAGTTTTTCATTTTACTGTAATTTTCAGTTACCGTACCTTTTGGATACACTTCATCTAGTTTGGACAGGATTATCTTTGAACCCTCTTTATCCTTAAGTTTGTCTCTTATCTCTATCCCCGGATATTTCACTTCTCCACACACCACAAGCCAATCTTTGACTTGTCCTCTTCATCCTTTATAATCGCCCTGTGTTCCGCTAAATCTCTGACAGTCTCCTCTCCATTTCATCTGCCAAAGTTTACCATCAGATTCGTCCATTTTTAACCAACCATGCTCTGCTACCACTTGAAAGTTTTCCTAACCCATCCAAAAATGCTACAATTATGCAACCCAAAATTGACAACCTAACCATCAGAAAGCTCTCTCTACCGCACCACAGTGTTTTCATCCCTCCCCCCTGCACTGTTTACATTTTGCTCCCTCCCACCATTTGTCATCCTGTGATATCACAACATGAATTGATACTTTTAACAAAGAATGTTTTGCTATGAAAACATCTTATAAGATTAAACGTGATTTTTATACATTTCGTAACGCCCATACCATTTCACTAATGCAGAAAATAAAAATAAAATAATGATTAAATTTCTAAAGCTGACATATAACCAGTTACCACATTCCCGTCCTTAGTACCTGTCCAACAGGTTCTTCCTGAATGCGAGGGGCAGACCAATGCCCCTGACCTTCCGAAATCTCACCAGGAAATGATTTCCACGTCAGCTGTAGGTGCCAGTTTGATCATCACATGGAAACTAACAGATTTAGCCGGCCTCAGGCTTGAAGGTCAAGCAGTCACTTGGTATCCACCATGGTCCTTAGATTCGGAATGATCATACCCTGTTGATCACCCGGCAAATCAGATAGAATGGTGGGAAGGCATAAGCCTCAAGACTTGTACCATGGGTGTGAAAACCGTCTCATCTAGTATTCCCAGTTGGTCACCCCTCCAAGTACTGACCAGACCCAAAGTTGCTTAACTTTGCTGATCTGACGAGAAACAGTGCTTTCAACATGGTATGGTTGTTGGCTGTTTATGCCCACGGTCCGATGTGTCGAGATTGAAGGCCTAACTCGGACTTCTTCCAGGGTCAAACAATCCTTCAGTATGCCGAAGTGCTGAGACCAACTGTCCATAACACTGAACTTAGTGACCGAAATTGTCTGTCATTACATCTGTCTTGCTTGGAATGTGTCCGGTTGACCGCTGTGCTGAGTGTGCTACTGCCCACTCGTGCACCTGCACCGTCAATTTGAGGAGATGAAAGGACACTAGCCCCCTTTCTTGTTGATTATGGAACTACCATGGTACCATTGATTATCAACACCATGGAGCACCTGTCCTCAGATCCTAAGGCTTTTGAAGCGGTAAGCATTTCCAGGATATTTTAGTGCAGGTTAGGTTGGGTTAGTACCCAACCCAACCTACTGAAGTGCAGGTGACAGCCATTCTGGTCGATGCCTTGAGGCATGAAGTATCTCTGGAGGGGAAGCGTGTAACGACACTCCAAAGGAGATACCTGTCATCTAACCACAGGCTAAGTCTTGTCTCTCTCTCAGAGAGGAAGGGAAGGAATGGGGAGTCCCCATCGAAGACCAGGAGCACTTCAGTCTGCACTGAAGGGAAAGGAGAAGCTGCCCATGAAGAACTGGCCTCCCCGGTGATGACAGGTGACCAAGAACAGCTTTTGCAACTGCCGAGCTGGTTGCCCATTGAGACAAGGACAACCTCACAGCTTTACCAATTGACCGTCGACATACATCAGAAGACGTGAAGACGTACCCCGAACAAGTGTGCCCTAGTCAAAGCCAAGGTGAGAATACCCTGAACGAGCATGTCCTAGTCGAAGCCAAGGTGAGAAGTCATGTGAATGCTTGGAGAGAGGTCGGAAGCTCACAACAAAGATAGGCATGGAGCCGTCTGCTCTGAAGGTGTACAAAGTCTCTCTGGGAAGTGAAGTGGAGAGCCTTGCAGTAGGATTGAAGGGTGAGTGGCTGGGAAATACTCATCCCTCAAACCCAACAAAGGAATCAAGTAAGACTCCCTGATAGTTACAAGTACAGAGCATGTCATTTCTATCTTGAACAGAATCTGTTGAAACAGGTCAGGGAAGAAAGGTCTAGACTGGTTTCCAATTACTAGTCACTTTCTCTTCATGAGAGGGATGGCTGAAGAAATCAGGAACCAGACTGTTACAATTTCCACAGCATCCTAACCTTTTGGGCTGTAAGCGACGAGAGTTAATTGTAGTAGAAGAGCTAGTGTCGACTCTGGTTTACCACCATAGAAAAATGTTTACCCTTAAAATTACTGGTCAACTTTCTTCTATTTACCATTAGAGAAAACCTGATGTCAATCCTGAAACGTAACAATAACAAGAGACCTCCAGTGTTTCTCGCCCAGCTGGACAAGAAATAAATTGTATTTTGTCTATTTATTTTCTATACACTGGTATGTTTTGTGCATTACTGCATTTTTTTAGGTAGCGTGAATCAATGCTTTAAAATGATGTTTGATAAGTTACCACAAGCTCATGCAATAGTAAAATGGAGCCGATACAATGGCTGGAATCTAAATGTTATAGTTTGGCCTTTTAACTGGCCATTTAAATGTCAAGCCTTTTAATCAATTGTAGATGTACTGTACACAAATATGTGAATGAGTAATCTATGTGCAGTATATGTTTTTTGTTAGGCATATACTTATATTCATATATATTCGTATACAGGCAGTCGGTTATTGGCGGGGTTCCATTTCTGGTGTGATAACTTGAATGGCGAATTCAGCATTTTTGGCGATTTTTGAGGGTCATCGCGCCAAAGCGCCGATTTTCAGTTATCAGCACCTCTGTTGGAAATGCGATATTAGCGCCAGTACCCAATGCTCGGCGCCGATAAAGCGGAAATCGGTGATTTCGAAAATTGCCAATTACCATTAAGCTGAATCGCGCGTCATAAAACCGGATCGCTGTTAACCAAGCCCGCCGTTAACTGGGGACTGCCTGTATTCATATATATAAAAACTGTTTCCATTAGAAACATTTGATCATGTGGTTATGGAGACAAATAAATATGCTGAGATGATGATAAATATCAGGCGTCCATTACAGTGCAGATCCAGGTACAATAATTGGCACCCAGTAACAGTACAAGAAATCAAAGCATTTTTTGCTGTAAAAATAATGATGGGTATTGTGAAAAAAACAACTTTAGCGTCATATTTTGCAGATCCTTTTTGGTTATCAAAGACACCAGGTTTTAGTGAGGTGTTCACTAGAGACAGGTACCAGTTGATACACGCTTTTCTGCATTTTGCAGACAATGATGCGCACAAAATTAATGATAGACTTTAAAAGGTGAAGCCAATTCTAAATATTGTTCAAAATTTGTATACAAAAATTTACATAAGTAATAAAGAAACAGCTATTGATGAGACTATGTTGAAATTCAAAGGCAGGTTGTATTTCAAACAGTATTTACCTTCAAAACCAACAAGATGGGGGATAAAACTTTGGTCCCTTCATGATGCTAAAACTGGATACCTTATGCATTTCAATGTATATACAAGCAAGGAAATAGTTAATCATCACCCTAGTGAAGGTGGGTTAGGTACTAAGGTTACATTAGCATTACTAGAAGGGTTTAAAGGCCATATACTCTTTGTGGATAACTTTTACACAAGTGTAGAGCTTTTTAGTAAGCTAAGGGAGAGAGGTGTGGGTGCTTGCGGCACTGTTCACGTAAATAGAAAGGGTCTGCCCAAAGAAATGGGAAGAGTTAAAATGAAAAAAGGAGAACTTCCAATAATATGGACAAATAATGACAATACAATGGTAGCAGCAACTTGGCAGGACACAGGCAAAGTGAACTTGCTGTCAACTGTTGGTGATTCAAGTGTGACAGGGGTAACAATAAAATAAAAAAAGTGATAGGATTGTACATAAACCATCTGTTCAAGCTTATTATAATAAAAATATAAGGGAGGGGTGGACAAGTTTGATCAACTGTGTGCAACATATAATTTTAGTCAGAGGAAGAAGAAATGGTACGAGGTTATATGCTATTTTGTTATACAGGTGGCCTTAGTGGATGCAAATTGGGACCACCTTGTACTAAATGGATTGTTGGTATTGCCAATGGGGGCAAATTACCATTATCACGAACTCTAGGGATCTATTTTTTTTTTTTCTAAGTTTGATCTCAAGTGTCCCAGATATATAACAATACATTTTAGGAGTAATTTTGTGGATTTTTCCACTTTTGTCAAAATTACCATACTTAATAAATAGGAAAACATATCACATAGCATGGAGTGAAGTTGAATCTGAAGCTAAATAGTGGAAACTGTGGTAGAACCATCATCTACCTGATAATGTTCGGACCTGTTTTTTCAGGTAGAACTATTCTGTGGAGCTGGACCACGGATTCCAGGGGGGCCTGGTTCTAGGAATAGGACTCTTGGCTGTCTGTCCGGTTAGCCCAATTGTGATTAGGATGGGGATGACTGTATTATGACAATACACTCAGTCCTAGCAAGTGGGTTTTGTTTACACTTGGGCCATACTAATCATGATGTGCCATCCCCTTTTGGGGGGTAGGGTAGGACGTGGACATTTGGGAGTCAGTTCCACTTGTGCCACTAGTGGAACATTCAACTTCATAAAAGCCAATGATATCTTTTCAAGATGTATTAATTTTTTTAATCCTTTATGCAAAAGTAGTCATGAAGATTTTCATACCCCTGGACCTCATGATGGTAAAATTCTGGCACAGTTGATGACTAATGAACGTCACTCCCGAATCTCCTTAGCATAGATATAACGCTACAACGGAACATCCTGTTCCAAGTAAAATATCAATTCCTAAAGACTCGAGAGTTTAGAATGTCAAAAGAAACAAATAAAAACAAATTGTAAACTGGTAACACTGGAACCATACATAAAGGACAATAACTCTAAAATAGAGACAAGTAATCCCCTAAAACCCCATCAACACAAGAAAAATTAAAAAGAAATAACTATCTACTCAATCCAACGCTAGTTCATTTTGAACATGTTTTTGGACCGACAATTGGTCCAGATTTTTAATATTAAAAGCAGAAAAGCATTTCACCAACCATTTTAGAGAACAAATTATTAAATATACACCCACACAAGAAATGGAATGTAGACATATCAAAAACAATGAATGGCTAATACAAACAACAACCAAAGCCCAATCAACAACCTTTCTACAAATAACCAACATAAATGAAATAAAAGTAACAGTAACCAGCCATGAAACACTAAACTATACACAAGGAACAGTAATGTTCCCAGACAATGATGAATAAAGAGCTACTATCAAAACAAATCTCAATTGACTCCCTTAAATTAAGATACAACAACACACATGACTTGGAATTATATACTGTCCCAAGTAGAAAGGATGCAAATAAACATATTAAAATAGTCAAAATAAAATTTACAAACCGGGACTACCACGAAAAACAAAAATTCTAAGACTAAATAGAGAAGTTCGCTCCTTTGTCCCTAAACTCTCCAATGTTCTGTCTAAAATATGGCCATTCAACAAAAAGATGTAGAAATAATGCTATATGTGCTGTATGTTCTGAAGACCACACAACAAATTGGAAATGCAAAACCTTCAAATGTGTAAATTGCAAATTAAATCATCATGCAAAATCTAAAGACTGTATATTTATCAACATTATACAAAAATTACAAATGTTAATGGACAGAACTGGTATGCCCATTAACGAAGCCAAACTCAAACTGAAGGTGAGAGGAATCAATGATCTAGTAAAATGCCATTCATATTCAAATGCTGTAACAACTCATAATGAACATAAAGAATCTCAACACAGAATAGCTGATACACACCTCTCCCCCGTCTCTACTACTCATAAAAGGCCAAGCAGTTACAGTTACATCACAACAGACCTCCCCAGTAACAAGGCCAGCTAATCGTTCAGAAACAAATTCCAATGATATGGAAAAATCAACAGAGGTTAATAATCCAGATCTGGAAACTCATAATGCACTAACATCCACAGAAAACTTATTGACAAAAATAACCATAATAAAAAAAGGAAAGTAATTGACAGAACTCCCCAACGGTAAAAACCTAACATTCCATTCACAGATCGATCTAGCAAAACTCCAGTCTCACCCATTAATCAGAAACAGATTACATTAACTGCATTACAAGTGGAAAATCCATAGTGTTCCACAATCCAAGACAAATATAAATCACGATTCCCCAAATAAGGGTAAATCAACTAACTTCTGCACTCTCATTACCAAAATCAATGCAGAAACCTTCAATTAAACATCCCACTGAAGAATCAAACCCATAAAATTAATCAAATCACAACCACATCAAATCAATCCTCAACAAGACCAAAGAATAATAATAATAATAAACCTAACAATTCAAATCAAAATTTTATACCAGCACATCGGAGATCCAATACACCTATACCAGAAATTCCTAACAAAAATATTTCAACATCCAGTAATGGAAACATAATTGGGACCCGGAGATCAGAACCATTCCTTCAACACTCGGAACATGATTTATCTTGCGGATGTCAAGAGTGTTTCATCATGACGTACAATCGTTTACCTAAATGAAAATTAAATATAACCTGAATTTCATAAATAACTTTACTAGGTTCCAAAATGCCTTTAACATTCCATCAAGATGGCGAACTGTGCTCAGAATCCTTAAAACTAAAGAAAAACATGATCAAAACTCAAATACATTTGCTAATAAGGAAATATGAAGAAGAACCAATCAATGCATCAAATATTCAGCAATCAAACCTAGCTACAAAGAAACCACAAAGTAACACAAACTCCTTAAAATGTTACGGGATATAGCTAAATCAACAATTAACTTTAAAAATCTAATGCCAATCCCACCAAACAATGACCAATAAAATAATTCAATGCAACATGAATGGATTTTTCTACTGGCTTCGGCTAGGTGAAATCCAGAGAACACTAAAGGAACATAAACCTGTTTGCATATGTCTACAGCATATTGGTACTACTCCTAATCCCCTACAGACAGCTATATATTGGTACAACTCCTAATCCCCTCACAGGCCAATGTCATACAAAAGGCCAAAAACATAGTAATGAACCCTTCAACTCTACAGACACTGCAACTACACGATCTATAGAAAAGCTGACCAACTTCAAAAAGATATGATCATGAATACAGTAAGCTTTTGGTGTTAAAGAGGGCCAAATTTCTGATGTCTTATGTCTTGAGCAGTTTCAGACTGACTTCATCAATGACTTTGGACATCTGACCACACACACACACACACACACACACACACACACACACACACACTACACTTGAGAGTTACCAAAATATGAAAGGAAAGGTGTTGGTGAATCTCCACCACTCCGTGCCTCCTTTGCTGTAGTCTTCCTCCCTTCTCATACCTCATATAAGTCGTTCTGAGTCATGCAATTCTTCTGGTGTTCACAGAAGACCAGCTGGAAAATAATACAAAATTGATAATAATAATAATAATAATAATAATAATAATAATAATAATAATAATAATAATAATAATATTTATGCACAGATTTGAAAATGATAAGGAGAGACTTTCAGATACTATTCCCTAAGACTGATGACTGATACAGATTAGTATCTAAAAGGCCTCCCTTATTTTTAACTCATGTTGTATGTCTAAGAGATTAAGTCCCCAAAATTGTGGTAAGATATGTTAATTTACTTATAATATGTCTTTTTTGTACCTGTTTGATATGTTTTTATTTGTACCTTTGATATAGCCAATGGCATCCTACCAGTTTTGTAATACATGTGGATATACTAGCTTCAAGGCATTAGCCTAAAAGTGTTTTTCTTTTGTTTCAGTTATACTCAATCAATGGCTCATGGTTTATATAATAAAGTAACTACAAAAGGACCATGGAATGTTATAGATACCCAATTTGAGAATTAACACTGAACGGGCTAAAATCAACAAATAAATAGCGCCAACGCACTGTCCACCACAAGGACAAATTGTATTTCCACTCGGCACCCAACAGACAATTTTAGTCGACGTATGATACGTCCAGTCGACGTTTAAGGGTTAATGTAATGACTCATTCTAAGAATACAACAATGACGATCTCGGCGACAGCCCCTAAAAACCAAGTCCTGAACTATTTTGGACTATAATCATGGCAAATCTGGGACGATTTCAACTTAAGATTTACGTAAATGACACAGTGGACATTAATGACACGAACGGGAAGATGAAGGACGAACTTGACGAACGAATGACTGACCTACTGGTTTTGCGATAATCATACCTAAGAAAATCATTCAATTCAATTCTGACCTAAATGAAAATGCTTTTATCACTGAGTAAAAATAAAATTGTGTAAAACTGTATTCTAGGAATAGCTTCACACCTATGAGAATCGTGTAGTGTAAAACTGTTTTTGGAGTGAGCGCTTTAGGAACCAGGAACCACGTGACGCCCTCAATCTTTTCCAAGACAATATGCTGACATTAAACGACATGCAGACCTTTTGGGTATATGAGACATATGAAAGACCTAATTTTATATATTCAGGGACAACCTTTTGAGGAACTTAAGTGATTACAAACTGACTTTTGGGACACAACTTGTTGATTTTTTCGACTTTTATCATTTTTTGTTCTGATTGGTGCCCTGATGTTTTGGGCCGATGACAAGGCCTTGAGGAGGCGCACTCTCTAAAACTATCTGGGTGGGATTCAATAAAATTTGGTCAACAAATTACAGTTTTTTTACAAAAATAAAACATTTAAACCCATTAACAATACTGAACATGAATGAAAGAGCATCACGGGATACCTAAGCCAATGTGCATTAAGAACCAACACCGATTAATCGTTATTAGCAATTTCCACTGCACACGCAGTTTTTACTACTCACCAATCCAATTAAGGAACCTGAACATTTCTGGGCTTTGTTACTTGCAGCCCTTAGGGTCTTTGATATCACGTGCTTGAAAGACACTAAGTCCATGACTGGACGAAAAACACAACAAATCGAGAACTATTTACTCTAAACTACAATTAAATGACATTCTTGCACTTGCAGCTTTTGTTTGCTGCGCAAATCAGTTCTCATCGCAAGGATGACACATCTATACATGGATAAAGATAACTCACAGTTACTATGGAATTCGACCTGGTATGGCGATGGCTGCCAGAGAATCGAGAGAGACACTAAAACATCACTTGGACTAACTCCGTTCAGGACTAGGGCAGGAATGAGGCGCCGTCGTCCTACTTCAAAGGAAACTTACGCTTTCCCAAAAAACTACAGAATCTTTGTAATTCAGGCGGAATCATCGCTTATTTAGGCATTTGGAGATCAATGAATCTTTACTTGTGAAGAGGAAGAATGACAGTTAAGTTATCATCTGGGATCAATGAATTGACTCGAAGTTCTGGCTGAAGGCTGTAATCTGCAAATTCTTGAATGGCTACGGAGTCCTTGGCTCCAAATCTCTACATAGACAATTTAGCTCGTACTAGGGAATAGCAAATCATATTCATTAATGAAAATTCATAGTGTCTTCATTACTATAAGACGCGCTCCTTCCCCTCCAGGCATTTAAGAATTACTTAACTCTGTCACAGATTGACAACTTTCTGCACAATGAACTGCCCGCTAGATCCTCAGTCTTGCCCCAATTTAACGCAACACTTGTGAAGTTAAATGGCTGGGACTTGAATGATCAGTTCGAAATTCCCGACACAACTATATTTGAAATAGACCTTAAATACAATGACCATAAGAATATCTCGAAGTTCTGGACAGGCATCAAAGGCTTCTGGGATCGAATGAAGAAACAGTGTGACTATTTACAGACCGACAATGGAGACAAAATGATAGACAGTACTGACAAGACTCGACTCATGAAGGCCGTGTGGGAGAGGTTTTTCAAATAACTCCCGAGACAACCAACACTTCAACGCCGACAAAAGAGACATGTACTTGATCATTTAAAAGCAGAAAGTCACCGACTGGCTCTCTATGACCTGACTGACTTATCCCGCCATGGATAAGAGAAAGAAACGCAGAATAAAGTTGTTAAAAAGAGGTTGACACAATTCCAAAATGGCTCAGTTGGAAAAGAGAGGGAGAGAGAGAGAAATTCTCTTCCAAATCTCAGTTTTTATGTCAACCATTTTGTGACAGCTGAAATTAGCTAACCTCGGTTTTATTAGCTCTCAGACTTCAGATTATACTGGATATGCTACAAGTGGGCAGCTGCAACTAACAGTCAGACACCAACGTCCAATATGACTCATTTAAATACCTATAATCACTCCTTGTCCAAAATATCACCAGGTTAGAGTGTTCACCAATCAATTACAAACAGTCTTCAAGTTTTCCTCTTGTTGGATCCCAGCCCTGGTAGGCAGTGAGTGGGGTTTAAAGCAGTGGGACTGCAAAAGGCATACAATCCCCCAACTACATAGCTCCATTTTTGACATTAGCTAGCATCAGTTAAATCATTTTGAATGGCAGCAGATCCATGACCCCTTCAAAACAAACTAAGACAAATTAAATCCATAAAGTTAAAAGTAGCATTCTTCTACCACAAAAACAAAAAAAAAGGAAGTAATTTTAGACAAGACTCAGAATAGGACATTCAAGACTCACACATGGTCCTGATGTCAACTCCGAAATAAATCCAAAAACTTTATGTGAAAGATGTAACATAGCAAAAGGTCAGGGGTTCTGATTGACTATCCCAGATGGCAACATGAAATAAAAATAAAATACAAAATAAATCAATAAGGGAATTCTAGCTGAAGATAATAACTTTTAAATTAATATCATTCTCTTATAAACAAAATTACACAGCCAATAAATGCAATATAATTCCCCCTTTTTGTTGATTTTAAGAATGGTTTTTATTCTATTTTAATTTTTCCACTTTTATTATTTCTTTATTTAATGTTATTGTGTATTCTTCAACAGTAATTTTTCCAGCAAATGAACAACCCTCTTGCATTGGAACAAATCATTTATAAATAAATAAATACAGACTCACAGGCAAACATTTCATGGCTCAATTTGCAGACAAAATTGTCGCCTGATTGTCTTCTCAGTATGCAGTGACTACTGCTTGGAAAAAAAATAAAAAAATACAAAACATATCACTGTGCATTTGTCTTAACAAGTTCCCCTTTGTGTCATTTTGCCATTCTTCAAAATGTACCAATTACAGTACATTAGACTCTGCTGCACCTACTGTACAAAACCGTGGTTTTGAAATTCTCTTTTCCCCGTTTCTGAAGGAAAATTCCTATAACATTTACATATGAGCCACATTACATAATAACGGTCATTTTCTGTATAATGCCTACCTTTCCTGCATGTCTTAACATCATAAAACACATTCCTCTTTTGTTTTCATGCACTAAATTGTACCACATAAATGACTACACTGTAGATTCTTTTCCAGTCTTTCCTTCAACACTACAAAATCTCAATTACTTTTTACATAAAAGGTACCTATTCCGCAAAGAAAAAATAATTTTTGTATTGAGTTATTTATCAAAGAGATGGTTACCATTGTTCCACACATATTCTCTTTAGATTTAGCTTCCCAAAATTGCTGGGTCAAGAATTATGAATAATGCCAACTTAAGGTTTTTTGCTTTATTTTTGTTATTTTTTACAATTTTTCTCTAAAACTTTGCATTTTTCAGTACCATAATCACCTTTTAAGAAAAAAATAGTCAGATATGGAAAGAATAGGGTCTTTTCTTTGAGCAAAAGAAATATGAAGCCAATTGGAGCATTTTCACTTTTTTATGAAGCTTTATGCATTTATGGGGGCAATTCCAAATGCAGATTGACACACTTTAAAGGTTAATTCAGCATCGTCTTCAATTTCCCAGCAGGGGAAGACTCTTGAGCAAGCCAGAACGAATTTATGGACAGGACCGCATGGTTGGTGAGGAGTGGTGGGAACTCGAAGGGAAGTTGATATCCTACTGAAGGTCATCTACTACCCAGGTTTCAGCCACCAAAATATGATGCTTAAGGCTACGTGCACTCTCCCACAAGCGGCCGCACGTGGAGAGGAAATCCGTCTTAGCATCTTATACCTTCCTCTTACCTTTACATCCTCTTCCAGGAAGGGGGTTTGAAAGGGACACCTTCAACAGCTTCTGTGGTCCCCAAGGGACTGAAGAACTTCACTGACCTCTCTCGAGTCTATTGCAAAACTTGGTTGTAGACATGGCTAGTGGCTAAGACTGATCCCAATACGTATCATACCAAGGGTGACTTGAAAGAGAAGAGGATCGGTCCCAGCTCGGATGTTTCTACCTGGCACACTCCTGGTTCCCTGTGTAAATACCTCCCATAAATGGATCAGTACTAATGAGTCTCGAACACCTGACACAATAACTTCCAACTACTCCGGTTGACGTTACAACTGAGTCATTGAGGAAGGATGGGAGAACCAGAGGGAGGGGTAGTATACTTTCGAGCTGATCTGAAAACTCGACGGTAGATGAAAGCCACAGACAATCTGTGGAAAGAGGAGACGACACCCACACAGGTCTAGGAGAGCAGTCGTATTCACACTGCTGTGAAAAGTGCTGCTATGAGGGAAACAGTCCCAGCCGCATGGGGGTCATCTCTAAACAAAAGGAACGGTCCCAATCACATAAGGGCGGCTGGGGCAGCCCCTCAGGCGTGACACTGTCACCCCTAGGGCCACTGGTCCATCTTCTTCGAGGCCATGGCCTTAATCTTCATCCTATGAAAAGCACTTGCAGAAGAAGACACTGCGACAAGCTCTCTCGTGGAAGTCGGTTATCAACAAAACACCCAAAGACACACAGCCATGGGGCCTGCCAGAAGCACAGCCATCCATAAGGTCTACAGAAACTTAAACTGCAGTAAGAAACGTACAAGGAGCCAAAGAAACCCTCCCTGTTGAAACTGGAACAACCCGGCTCTGGAAGAGGTTCGAGTGCCAAAGTTGAGTAGGAACAACTTAACAAATATTCCAATCCTACCTGTAAAATGTTGAAGTTCCCGTGGCTGACTATGGTCATGAACTCTTGCAACAACAGCAGTAAAGGCCTGGGAGAACGATCCTGTTTACTTGGATGTAGTTGTTAAAGGAAACGGACGTTTGCTGCTTCAGGAAGATTGCTGCAATATCATGAAGGTTAGCGGGAGGGGAGAGGCACAGACTTCCATGGAAGTGCCATCAATGCCCCTTGCCCGACTGTGGGTGTAAAGATGCTCTTGGAAGAGCGATCCTGTTCGCCAGGGAACTCTCCATGTGAACGTAGAGCAGAGGAGCAGTGCCATGGAGATGTTGACGATCCTGTTCACAACAACGCGAATGGGGGGAAGGTTGTTACAGACGTCCCACGGATGTGTCAGCCAACCGTCCGCACAATTGTGGTGGCAGGAAACAATCTCTGAAGAGTGATCCATCCACTAAAAAACTTTCACATGAACATTGGGAAAAAAAAGACTCAGAAGAGTAATCACGTTCTTCTCCAAACCTCCACGTGAACATGGTTGGGGGCCCAGATCAGACATGCCAAGCTGTGGCAACATTCCTGAGTGGGAATGTGCAGGGAAGAAACATCCACATACTTAATACTCACTCAGGCTAAGCAGAAGAGGCTCCAAGTCATGTCCATAGACAGGGGAGAGCATAAGGAGGTGAAATCAACGAAAACAACCGAATTGTTTCTTGGTTGTGCAACATTTGTAGAAAGGAAGCGGCTGTGCAACATCTGAGTGGTCGTGCTTCTTCCTTGGAGAGCGAACCTTTGGCCAAAGACGTTCGGCAGACTGCAGCAACGTCAAAATGTCATGGCTGTGTAACATGTGGCAATAGCAAAGCTTACTTTTGCCTCCCCAGGCCCTCTCTCTTTCCTCCTTCGTTATACAACATGCAGCCAAAGACTCGGGCATGCATCACAGCATGGCCATGTATTCTTCCTTCCTTGGAGAACGTATTCTTTGGTTAGATGTCCAGAAAATTACGGCAACATCGCTGAAAATGGCAACCAGGAACTGTTCCTGAAAGGAGACTTAGGGGAAGCAGTAAGTATACGTACATTAGGAACTCTTGGTCTAGTACTAAAGATACGCTTGGGTGTGCCCTGAAAGATGATGGAAGGAAGGGGAAGTAGACGATCTGGACAGGAGCTGCACTAATGGGAGACGCATGGTTGAGGAGGTACGCCTGGGGAAGACATGGCCATGGCCTACAGCAAAAGAAGAAGGTGAATGCTCGACCTCTGCACATCCAATGTCAAATGCAAGGAGGGGTGAAGTAGCTCTTGAAGCTAAGATACACTGCAATGATGTACACGCACCTGAACCAAAGTCGACTTGCTGAACACAGCCATTGGCTGTCCCTCCAATGGTGTGTTGTCTTCCTTACAGTCACTGTGTAAGCTTCCTCAGGGCAGTGGCCTATCCGACATTTCTTGAAAGGACAAGGAAGAAGATGAAGAGACTGTGATACAGCATATGACAACAAATAATGTAAAGGTAGTAATAAAAAAAAAAAAAGACAAATTTAAGGTAATTTTTATTTCCCCTTACATACAAACTTCAAGAATAGCTGTCACGGGACTTATCATCCAGAACAGGAACGAGGGGAGGGGGACGGAGTGTGGGAACAACACCCCCCAGAATGGAGTAAGAACGCAGACAGGTACACCTATTGGTCTTGGACCAGAAAACTCTGTCTAAGGGACCTGCAACATCATTCACTGCTTCCTCCTCGTTGCAAAGGGAGAGGGGGATTACATGCTTGAAGGCAAGCAGAGCTCTCATACAACGGGTTACGACACCACTGCACTGTAGCAAGAGAACCCACCTCCGTCTCAAGCCTCTAAAGCTCTACAACATCCGAAAGGCTAAAACATTACAACGTTCCAAGTAATCATGTAGTCGAAATAAAAACCATGCTTGTTTCAGAGAGAAAACGCTCCAGAACAAACAGAGAAGAGATGCAGAACAAGGATGTTCGAAAAAACAAGGTCGAGAAGGCACCTACTAGAAATGATTGAAAGGCGAGAGGCAGACCTTCCCTCCTTGGATGCATAATAATAAAAATGATAAAACAATAAGAGAACAAACACCAAGCTTAAGACAAGAGTTGTGTTTGCGTTGTATCAAAGGCAAAACAAGTTAGACAGAATATCAAAGAGAAAGGCTCGTACTTGCTACAACGAGTTGATAACTGTAGCAGCATAACTGTATAGGAACAACTATGCAGGAAGGAGTGAATAAAACATGTAAACAGAGTAGAACAAGTTGTAAGATCGAAGTATTTCGAAATAAGCAAAATATCTTAAAACAGCAATTGTACGAAAAAACAAAAAGAATTATGAATTAAGTCAAACGGCACGCAGCAGAAGAGACAAGCCTGTCTTAGATTGCAACCTAAAGAAAAACTGGATGCATACTGACTGGATGGCAGG
Source organism: Macrobrachium rosenbergii (assembly GCF_040412425.1). NCBI lineage: Eukaryota > Metazoa > Arthropoda > Malacostraca > Decapoda > Palaemonidae > Macrobrachium > Macrobrachium rosenbergii. The sequence continues at coordinate 49,175,778 of NC_089791.1, read as the reverse complement.
GCTTCCTCCCCTACTGTTGGTGGCCAACTACCAATCACCACCTTGTTTTTAGTTAAACAGCCAGTTCCAGCTGGTACTGAAAGTAAACCCCCATATGTAAAGACCAAAGATTTGTATATGTGTAGGAACAATAAACTTTTCTGACATACTTGTGTACTGAAAAATTTTAAGAATATGAAGTAACCTAGGCTTATGCACAAACACTATTTAGTCTCGGAGAAAAGAAAAACTAAACACCACAACAGAATGTTACAATATACAAAATAACATTTGATTACACAGTGACACTTCATTAAAAGATGGCATGAACACGGCATCTCAATAACAAAATAAAAATGGAATAAAGATTAAAATCCATAAAATACAGAGCATAAAAATAAGAAAAACATGTTACTCCTCAAAACCTGAAAAAAATCTTGCAAATTGTTGCCAAGTATAAAAGTCACTTGTGAACTCTTGAAGAAACTACCCACAGTTTTATTTTTGCTAGCTCATAATGTTTCCTAAAAGTCAGGGTTGCTTGAGAACAGCAAAAATAATGATAATACTGATATACAATATTTAAAATGTTACATTCACTTCATTATTCATGCAACAGTTGTGTCCTAGAATAGGCTGAGTAAACTGAATTGAATTTGCTCATAAAATATCGTGGTATAAGTGACATGTGTAACACAAGCATAACCTCATAATGTACAAATATTTTTTACTTAAGTAATCTCATACAAAGAAACAAAATAAATAATAAAAAAATTATAGGTTTTCATTCATTCACAAGTGGATAAGAATTTTCAGCATAAGAACTCCCTACAGTACAAATATGTAGCCTATTGATGTATACTGAATGTATTTTAAAAATGCAGCAGTTATAAACAGACTGATTACTTTTCAAAAGTTTCCAATTCATTTATATGAACCCTGTTAATGCACTTATTTAATGTAGAAAACGAACAGATGTCTGTTCACTAGAAAATGTTCTGTACAGCTCAGGGAGAGAGAGAGAGAGAGAGAGAGAGAGAGAGAGAGAGAGAGAGAGAGAGAGAGAGAGAGAGAGAGAGAGAGAGAGAGAGATTTACATGTTCATGATGCAACTTGGCAAAGGGTTTTTTCATAACATAATGTAGCAACACATAAAGCAAAAATAGTCTGCAGAGATATTTAAAAAAATGCGCTGTATTACATATAAAATGTGCCTAGAAAACACCAGTTAGCCTGATTAGCATATAAAACAGACTAACATAAGCTACTGATAACCTAAGTAGTGTAACATAGTGTACCAAACACGACCTATCAAAAGTAAAAATGAACAAATATTTGTTGGTTTACCATAAAATCACTCTTTTTAGGCTATCCTGATGTGTAATTAATACAAACACCCAGCAGTGGCATCACTATGGGGGGCCAGGGGGGCCCAGGCCCCAAAGTCAGATGCTTGGCTGCCCAGTTGAAATTCCTTTTGTAGCTAAACTTTAACCCTTACAGTATTTGATACATTTGCATACTGTATTGTGAGAGTTGAAAATTAAGCTCTATAATTTCAAATACAGGTTTACTAATTAGTAATACTATTATTTTCCTTCATTCACATGGATATATACATTTGAGAATAGTATATTTTACAAATTACAGAATTGGTATATTGGTTTTGTGTAATTTTCTCTGGCCCCCAAAAAATATCTTGGCCCCACCTAGGCACCCCAGCTGGTGGAATACCAGCTATGCCACTGACACACAGTAGTGCAAATGGTAACACAATTAAAATGTTATTCTACATTTCTACAGTGTTTTATAAAAATATACTATACTATGATACATATCAGAAGCAGTGTGTTTACTATACACAAAATACACAAATGTGATACACACGCACTTTGCAAAATGTGTAGCATATCGTAACAGCTGGCCTAACATTAACATAAGCCTCAGGCAACATAAATAGCCTACCATAGCCTACACTACCAAGTAAGCTCTATAAAACTTACCTAAAAAACCAAAAGTATAAGCATTATAAAAATGTTCCAACTATTTTGTTATTTTTAATAAAAGTTGCACAAAATTGTAAACAGTTATTAAAAAATAAACCAGTTGGAAAATAGAAAAATAAAACAAGACTTACTTGAAGAAAGGCTGCAGGTGGCTTGACAGGCTGAAGAGGAGGGAGGTACAAGTCGGTAGGTTTGGCTGAAAGAAAGAAGAATGCTCATCCACATCAGGTTCTTCCTCTTCTGACAAAGAAGTTTCTATGACCAGTGTGCAAAGTCTTGAGAGGCCTGGTTTTGGCGAAGCAGAGGTGTCAGAGCTGGTGCTGGCACCTGGGCTAAAATATGCATCAATTGTTGCTGCATGATAATGCTTTGACCCATACCAGGATCAAAATCACCATAAGTGAAAACCCTTCTGCATAAGTGCCAAAGCACAGGACAGTGTTTTCACTTTACGGTCATGTTGATGTTGTAACCTGCAATTCCCAATCAGGTTTTTCAGTTATATGCTACTTCTCCAGTTGCAGCAGAGGGTCTGTCCTGGCAATTGATCAAGTAATTTTCTTTCTCATTCACCTCTCCTAAATTTAGTTGGTTAACTAAAAGAAAATAGCTCTTCCTTGTTCCTACCTTGGACTGGGCAGGAACTAAAATAGGAAAGTTCTTCCATGAAGACTTCACACACTGCACTGACACCATCTGTCACACCTCTTATATGAAATAAAGGGCATCCTTAATATTGGAAGGTCTGCAAATAATCTTTACTGGTATGCCAGTCTTCTGCCTTTTTATGAAGATCATTGAAGCACATATTCATCTTCAAGGGCTTAGAATTAAAGGACTTAATAAAATGTTGATCCAAGGGCTGATGAGGGACATTGTGTCAATCAAGAAATAATGGGTTTGTACTTAAAAAAGGAAATTGTTTTAATGATTCCATTGTTTCATCACACACCATAACTTTTACATTGCCACAATAAAAACCAAGAGGAGTGAGTTGAGCTGCTGGCACCCAATTGGTAGAAAGGATCTTAGAAAACAGGGAGGAAGCTTTGAACTAGAACCCTCCCAGTAAAATTATAAAACGGGTTTTGACGTAGGAAAAACCTGTTTTTGGTAGTTGCTGTTGAGTCTTCAAGGAGTTACCTTCCATGGGCTAGCAGAGCTCCATGGTGACCAAACTAATATCAGAGAATTCTCTTCTAGTTGGTCTTTTTGGCCAGGTATTGTGTCATAATGATTAACATTATAACACATGATGGAGTATATAATGGACTCAAAGATAAGAGGGCACTTTCCCTTATCTTCCAGTGAAAGCTGAACCCAGTTCTTCCATCATCAAAAAGAACCTGCAAGGAAGGAGAGTGACTGTGTGTGGATGCATCCACCCTCTTGTTTACAACTGGGCACGTTAAAGACCAAGGAGCCATTACTCTCTGTTGGTCAATGCAGGATGATCCCTTGCCCCAAATCCCATGCCTTTTTGTCAGGAAGTGGGAGGGTTTTGAGAACTCAACAGTGGCTACCAAAATAGGTTTTTCCTAAGTCAAAACCTGATTTTTGATAGCATAGTCACTTGTTTCATCCCTCAAGGAGCTTTACAAAGAAACTGACAGATGACAAAAAGGCTTAAGCTCTCAGTTTAATCCCAACACCCCAAGGAAAAAACATTTCTGGTCCGAGTCAAACCACAGATTTCAAGTCCCATTCTTTATTCAAATATAACTTCAGGTTTTTGGTACCAGGAACAGAAACTATACATGAACTTATGTTTTATCATGTAGTTCTACAGTGGCTTACCTAAGCATGCTGGGTTTGGTTGCCGTACTGTCACCCTTCTACAAGCAATAGTTAGCATATTTAACATCAGTAAGACCAATGGTTTCTGCCAAAACACTAGGGTTAAGACTAACCATGCCACCTACTGATACACAGTGTAGTGAATTTGTTAAACCATGAGGCAATAATTTAACTGATGACCACCCTGTATGTTGGGGACTTCTTGAAAGACACATTTGCTGAAGAAGGCCAACAATGTACTTTCCTAACATCAAATGACTAGAGGAAGGAGTGTGGACTTGCCTTTTAATGAGAGACACAATCATTCTCAGCCATTGTAGGAGTGGTTAGGTTGTGCTAGGTTGTGGAAAATAGGACCCTCTGGGATGTTTGCAGTGACTTCTATGGTAAACCTTCCAGTGCTTGAACTGGGCATAATGTCTTGTCTGCTAGTTTCTTATATGAATGGGTTCCTTTTTAAAGGATTCTTATTCTTAGCCAGGATGATGGAGCAGGGGACAATAATAATTGATGGTTAGCTGTTTGCGTGATGCATGATCCCCATCTAAGAGCCCAGTTCACCTGAGCTCGATGCTGCAATCAAGAAGGCTCATGTGTGTTGTGGTTGTATTAAGTCCTGATTGAGGGTTGATGATGCTAAGCATAATTCAGGACCAAGTAATTGGAAGCCTTTCAAGTGGGCCAATCAACTGCAGAAGGAGTGACAACTTCTTTTTGTCAAGAATCCATAAAGCAGGGTTCCATTAATGTGGTTGCCATATTGTTGTCCGCTGCCATTTGAGGGAATAAAAGAGAAAATAAAATTGTTTCTATAGAAATCTCAACTGGAGCTCTCAGTATGGATATAATCTAGCCATATCTTCCATAAGGACTGGTATTGCCGGATAAATGATGTCTATAATTTTAGCACTAGGTACCTAGCAATGTTGGGTGAGTAATTTTCATGATAGATATTTTTAAAAATCTATAAATGAAGGTCTCAGCTCTCAGAAAGAGGATGTGTGGCGACTTTCCCTCCTACTGTCTGGGATAGAACAAGTGGACAATAGTGGAGCAGTCTTTTCTTCCGTTGTTAAGTAATAGGAACCAATGCCTCTTTGGCCAATTTGGGGCTAAATAAACTGTTCCTTTGAAGGTTAGAAGTTTGCTCAAAACCATCAAATCTGGGACAATGGAGGACAAAGATGTCGTCCTCCCCTTGTTCCAGTCTTTGGAAGGCATCTCTTGCTGTTGCTTGACTGTCAGGTTGGACACATATATCAGGAGTTTGTGATTCTGAGTACATGGAAACATGTCCACTTCAGTGTGGAAGCATGCCAGCTATTGTTTTGAAAAGTGGTTGTCCAACATCCACTCTGTTGAAGACTTGTTGTTTTCCTTGATAGAGTCTGCCATTGCAATAAGACACGCCTGTGGTGGTGCAGACGTGCCACTTCCTTGCTTGTGCCATCTGAAGGATGGCTAGCATTATCATACTGAGAGGAGGTGATTGTGATCCTGACCTCTTGATGTAGGACATTGTAGTCATGTGTCTGTCTCTCTTCTGGAGGTTTGAGTTTTTGAGAGACAAAGACATCCATCAGCACCAGGAAAATTGATATAATAATTCCTCAGAGTAGCTGATCACCTCCCTGCTACCTGTGATCCTCCCAAATGTCCTCCCAACCTGTCAAAGAGGCATCTGTGTGTACTGTCACTCATTACAGACGGAGGAGTCAGGGTGAGCCTGTTTCATAGAGATTCCTTCGGATCAAGGCTGAAGTATCTCCCAACTCTTTAATCCTTTGATGAGGTCAGCTGTATTTTTTTTTTGCATAATGCCATTGTCCATTTCTAGTTGAATCTAAGTTAGATCTATTACTATGTGGAAGGAACCTTTTGAGGACTTGACATTCTATGATGGGGAGAAACAACAGGCCAGTATCCCAAAGAGCCAGATCGTTTTCAAATTTTATAAAACCTTTTGACTGTAGTCTGTGACCACTGCTCTTGGTTTCAGCACTCTTTTCTTGTGAATCTTTTTGTTTGAGGAATAAAAAAATAAAAATTCTTGGGCAATGTTTAGAAATGACTCAACTGGGCTCTCAGAAGGCGGAAGGGGAATAGGGATGTGCCAGTAATCTTTCAGGTCTATAAAATCTTCCCATGGAATGATTCCTGTATTGCCGGTAATTATAAATGATGTCTTGTTCAATTCGATTACTAATCACTCTTCTTTTAATCCTTTTAAGAACAGTGAAGAATTTTCATGACATATATTTTTAAGGCCCCATTAACCCTTAAACGCCATACATGAAGGTAAAATTTCAGCTCCAGTGGATGTAGTCGACTACTTTCAACCTTCCTACTGTCTTGAAATGGTGGACGATAGTAAAACTCTTATCTTATTCAATCATGTACCTTCATTTTGAAGTCTCTAGCACAATATTTTGATTTAGGAACCAACTTTTTCTCTTTGGCGAATTTGAAAAATTTCATATTAAGTAAGCTGTTCCTTTGTTACATAAGTTTTTAGGTAATGTGTGCAATTTCAACAACCATCAAAATACAACCCATAGGACAATGGTTGACAATATTTTCATATAAACCACGATCCTGCCAAAATTTCAACCTGTTCAGTTTGATTACGAAATGGTAAAAACATAATTTTCTAAAACTTGCCGATTGCAATATTCAATCATTTACCTTCAGCAACCAATTGGAAGTCTCTAGCACAATATTTCGATTTATGTGATTCTTGAAAAACTTTTTCATACGTCCAGAAATTCTTTCTCACGTTGTGGAAGCATGTTTTATATTATTTACATAAAGTTTTATAGTGATTGTGCCAATTTCATACCTGAAAATAACTCTGTTGTAGCTTTTATCAGTTTGTTTTCTTAATAGAGTCTGCCATTACAATGAGACCCCTGTGAGGTAAAATTGCAATTATAAAGGTGCCACATTCTAGTAATATTCAATCATGTACCTTCATTCTGCAACAAACTGGAAGTCTTAGCACAATATTTCGATTTATGGTGAATTTCTGAAAAAAAAAAACATTTTCCTTCGTCTGCATGCGTGCTCGGCCGAACATCTCTTCTTTCAGGACATTATTAAGTCATGTTGTCGTTCTCTCTTCTGGAAAGTTTGAGTTTTCATGAGATACCAGAAAATAGCTCATAGCATCAGCTTTTATCAGTTTTGAAATATTTGATATAATAATTCCTGCCAAAATTTCAAGTCACCTCCCTTTCGACCGAATGGTCCCAATGCTAAAACTCTTACATTCCAGTCATATTCAATCCGTTTAAGGCATCTGCAATGTGTACTCTCACAATATTTCGTTTAGGTGAATTTTAAAGGAAGTCAGTCTGCCTGTTAACTGTTGAACATCCAGATTCCTTCGGATTAAGTAATAGGCTTTAAGTATCTCATAAAGTTTTATTTGAAAATGTGTGCAATTTCATGTAGAATCAGAAAATAACTCATGGTTGCATCTTTTTCTTGAAATATTTCCATATAAATCACAATAAATTTGTTCACATTTTTGAAAACTGCAATTTGCTAAAATCTACAGTCTGTAATATTCAATCAATTAGCTTGATTTTCCAACTTCAGGGAAGTCTCTAGCACATGCGTTCCTGGTGCCAACATTGAAACTCTGGGCTGTTACAATTCATGCATCATTTGTGATAATATTTTCTTGTTCTTTTTCATTTTATGATGGGGATAGACAATCAGGCAATTTAGTGACAATACAACTAAAATTAACTCATTAGCTTTCCCAGCCACTAGATTTGTATACAATTGCTGAGGCTGTCATATATTCAATATTTATTATAAAACTATTTCTGGATCGGGTCCCGTGTCAGTCGGTGAAATAATCCATTCAGCACTTATTTTCTAGAGTAATTCCATTTGCTAGAAAGGGGGTTACTGTCATTTCTTGTGGGCCTAAGCTCATGATCAGCGGTGACCATTATTTTCTACATGAATTTAGGCTACTAATGTTGTATTCTCTAGTTTTACGTCTCTGTTTTAAGTCTCTATTAGCATAAGAATGATGTTTATTTCTCTGTTAATTTTGCTACAATATTCAGAAAAGGATTTTGACAAAGGAAAAATGTTTTCCAAAAGGGCCCATGACTTTGACCCTCTGTTTACATATCTTTCCATGATAAACATCATTCAGTGCTAACATGGAATCACGACTAAGTTGCCTTGCGTACAGTCGGAGTAGTGCATGGGCTTGTAGACCTGCCAGTTGGGACTTTTGACATTGGGAATCTTTATAGGGCAGGGTCCCGTGATTGTGACAACTCACCCACCAGTCAACTCCATTTCTTGGGCTCGCTCTGGTAATGATTCATTTAACTTTTCTCTGGTATCTGGCGAACCTAACAAGTGCTGAATGGTTCAATTTCACTGGTTGGGGCCCTCCCCAGAAATAGATTTTCCTTTGTCAAATCCTTTTTTTCATTTCTGAAGAGATACTAAACTTAAGGCAGTGACAAAAAAATGAGCCAAATGTTTCTTCTAAGGGCTGTGATTTTTAAAAAAACTTTTTTCTGCACATATAACCCGAATAATGCTGTAAATAGGGCTTCCACAGGTTAACAGAGCCTTTCTGCACATATAAATAATGCTGTCCCCATTGTCTGTGATGGCACTGTCAAAGCTGACTAATAATATAATTCCTCAGTATCTGCCTCCTCCTCTGCCTTCCCCTTTGATAGACATTTCAGGTGTTGCTTTTCCTTTTTCCCCTATAAGATGGTTTTTGGACCTTGTGAGAAAGGATGTCCTTGTTCTGTTTTTTCCCTTTTGTAGGAATTGTCCCTTCTGACCTACCTGTTTTTTTGAAAACTTTTTGATGGTGGCTGAAACACATGATTTTTTATCAAGCAGCCTTTGGGGTTGGGTAAGAAAGGGAAATTTTGGTTTCTTTGTTTCCTGAATTCCCCTTTCCCCAGAAGAGTAGTACACTGTACAATTCTCTTGGTGGTATACTCGTTGAGTTGAGCCACAACAGACTCCTCAAACAGGTGCCTTACAGAAGGGGGTTAGAATGTAATAATGCAGTGACATTGGAGAGTGATTTGATGGGCTCTCCAATGCTTCCATTCACTTTTATGCCATTCTAGGAAGTCACAGTGTGCTTCCATCAGGTTCTCATAAGACTTTTGGCCTCAACAGCAAAAATTATCCTGGGATCTTCTGGAAGCCTTTGGTGGCAGCTTCCAGCAAGGTGGTAGAGGTTATAATGCCTAAGGTCAGGCCTTGCAAAATTCTGGCAGGCTGTCCCCTCTGAGAGTCTTCTCATAGGGTCCCAAACTGCTGAGTAGCTATATCTAAAGGGAGCTTTTCCTTTCAAGGGAGTTGCAGCATTGCCCATTCCTTGGTGGAATTTCCTGAAACTGGGATGACTGTAGCAGATGGTTTTAATTCTGCCATTGTCTCTTAATTTTTAGTCTCTACAAATTCTGAAAATCTGATTCACATGATTAATAATTTTGAAAGTGAAGGGACAGAAGGCTGGGGCTACTTGTTGTTGAGCAACAGGTCTTATTCAAAATCGGGGTAGAGAGTTGACCTGGTAAGGGTGACTTGCCCTTTCCTTGGTATTTCAAAATGGATGACCATAGCAGATGATTCTCCATTTCTCTTCTTTTTCACTACAAATTCTAAAAATGATTTCATGATTAATATTTTAAGTGTAGAAGGGCAGAAGGCTGGGGCTACTTAGTGAGCAACTTGGGTCTTTTCTGTTAGTCCATTTTTCATGTCTGGTGAAGATGATTTCTATAACACCCAATACCAGGTACTATTCCTTGTCTAGTGAAGATGGTACAAGGTGCCATTCTATATTAGGAATGCTGCATTTGTAAATTCATGTAAACCTTCAATCATAGTTTTTTCTCTCATTAATTAGAAACTTTGCCATTGTGAGAAAAATGCATTGGTGTCCACCAAATTATCAGTATCATCAGGGGTGAGTACTGGAGCCCCTATTATGTTTTGATCTGAAGTTCTGTATTCGAACTGACTATTTTGTATGTTTCCAGTCAGAATTCTAACATTAGACCTTGTTTGGGTAAGCATTTGTATCCATACTCACTTTTCAGTTACAGAATGTAGCACTTTTACACTTTGGGGTTTTGTTATAAATGATTTGTTTAACCAGAAAAGGGTTTCTGCGAGGTGTACATGAATGACTTACTTTCCTTTTAGGAATCATGCTTCATGTCCCTTATATATTGCTGTTCTGTGGCAAGGGCATCTTTGATGGTACTCAATTTCCCTTGCAGAATGACCAAATACAGATTGATCTAGCTTGCTGCAAACTGCTTATCCCTTTTGGGGAGCTTGCATAATCTACCTGAGCTTCAGCAACTGAAATGTAACTGCCTGTTAATCAAGGGCAGAAGTCCTGGGTAAGTTTCTAAACCCCTTCCAAAAATGTAGTCATTTCAGTCTGAGTTAGATGGACTAGTGTCTTTTGAAAATGATCTATTCAGTGACAATAGCTGCATGGGAATAGAATTCCTTTCTGGAAGGTTTTCCCATGGCTAGCTAAACTTGTGTCCCTGAGCCTTCTGGGTTCAGCAGGGCCATTTCAATGGCAATGTCCACTTCATGTTTTATTCTTTAGTAAAATGGCAACTCTCCATCTCTACTTCCTCTGCAGGGTTAACCTGGGAGGGTACTGTGGACTGATGTTGTACTGAGTTTTTGGCCCAAACATTGATGTTCAGAGAAAGGGTTAAATATCTGCTGCCAGAGGCTCTGCTGAAAAGATATAATCTCCCCTTCCTCACCCCTACTGAACCCTAGAACCCATCAAGATAGCTTAAAAAGCGCTGTTTCATCCCTTAAAACTTGCTGTCAGGAGCATAACACAAATCTTGCCCACATCTGGCAACCAAACAATTTTTTTTTTTTAATACAAGGACTATGCTCATGGCAGGAGGTATGGGCTGTACCCACTGGCAAAAAGTGAACTGAGCAATTTGCTAAGGAACACTTGAACTGAGGATCCTGCCTAATGGTGGCCCTGTGGTGATATAAAGCAAGTTGTTATTAGAAGCTAGCTAGTGTTAATTGTTTTTAAGTGAGGGACACTTCTGTAGTTCCACATATAGTTTCCATATTACAGGTTAACTTTTACAAGTGCGCAGCTGTAATACATTTAATTAAATGTCTATATTAACTTAAATCCTCTAAGGTTTAGGTTAGTTTTCATACCTGTATGCGGCTGTATTACCTATACACTGTTAGTCCTTTTGCAATGGCTAAGTGAAATTTTTAATTCCAATTGTCATGCCATTCAGACTAACTGCTGTGAACTAATTTGTTTAACTGACCCAAGTTACTGTTTTATATAGCTTAGGTTAATGCTTCTAGTATAATCTGTATTAAGCTAAGAATATAGGATTTCTTAGAAGGTTCTTGCTTAACCTATTCTAGGATTATTTACAACTTAAAGATATAAACTATACAGAAAATAATCCTCTTATAATCTGGTTCTCTGTTTTAAGCGGCCGAGACTACCCTTTTATCTGATATTCGGCCATCGCTGTTTTAGGCTAATAGTAGGATACAGTATTCCTTAAAAATGGGTTCCTACTTAATCTGGTTAGGCTACTATCTGTTCTTGGTTTATATCACCCTTAAGGATATAGGCTATATAAGACCCTACTAGCATGTAGCCTTACAGATATGCTACTGAGTTGTAAAAAACTAGGTTATTTTATTGAGTCTAGGATACTGTTTATATATAATCCTAGGCTTGTTTGTTCTTTCTTAACCTACTCTAGGGTACTACCTAATCCAGGTTGTTATAGATCACTCTTAAATGTATAGGCTAAGCTATATAAAACCAGGAAACTTACTAATATGTAATCTTATAGTTAGTCTACTATTTTTCGTTTAACCCAGGTTGTTGTTTATATCCAATCCTAGGCTATTTGGTCTACCATGTAAAACAGAACTCACTAATGTGTAAAGTTAAGTATACCAATGTGTAACCTTATAGCCAGGCTATACCTTACTCTAATCTAGGCTACTGCCTAATCTGGATTATTTAATTCATACTTAAGTGTATGGGTTACATAAAACACAATTAGCCTGCCTTAGTATGTAGCCTTAAGGCTAGGTTACTGTCTCATTAAGCACAGATTATTATTTCATCTAGTCCTAATTACTATTTCATCTAGTCCTAGGTTACATGGTCTAGGCTAACAATTTAGTCCAAAAATGGGATGTTTCGTAACAAGTTATCACTTAACTTGATATAAGGTAATGTCTGGCTAGTCTGGATTATTTAGCTCATGTAGGAGTGCACAGGAGAGAGGCATATAAAGGAAAAAATGTTATACTAATATGTAACCTTATTGTTAAGCTATCGATTAATTTTGCCCAGATATTGTTATTATCTGATCCTAGGGTCCTCGGTCTAAGCTGGGCCACTTAAGGATACATAATCCAAGGACAACATCCACTAAAAATCTAGTCTAAATTATTCTCACTTACTGCCTAGATCATTGTAGACATCGCATAATCTGAAAGGATTTTCTATATTAATAATAAGTTGTGGAACATTTCTTTCACTTAAAACATTTAGTTAGAATTTAAAACAATTTTTGCGTTGCGAAAATTGGTAGCAATCAACGCTTTACGAAACTAGGTAGCAATCAACGAGCCAGGTTCTGGCTTTTAAAAGTGAATTATCAATTCCACAAGTTTAAAAATAAAACTTTTAATTGGAACTTAATATTTAAAGCACTTTTCTTGCTATTTTTTATGTTTCCATGAGCCTCGATAATGAAAACAGAAAAAATTTGAATTTTTTCAGAGCACTGGTAAAGACATAAACAGTTCGCTATAGACCAAAGAGAGTTAATGGCCCGTTTGTACACAAGAGGGCGGATGTACTCATGCAATAGTCGCTACTCTTTCTTGCAGTTCTTTTAACATTGGAAAAACTGGGTTTCAGCTTCCACTGAGATAAGGAAAGTGCCATCTTATCTTTGAGTCATTATACTCCATCTTATTATAGTAGTAATCATTACAGCATGCCTGGCCTAAAAGATCAACTACAAGAGAATTCTTTGATATTAGTTTGGTCCCCATGGAGCTATGGTAGCCCATGAAAGGTAACTCCTTGAGGATGAAACAAGCGACTACACTATCAAAAAGCTGTGTTGTATGGAGGAAAACACTTCGTTTATACTGTACAATGGTTGACATTTTGCTTGTGACCCCACAAGTACTAGATGTAGGATGCTAAAGATAAGTGGTTAATAAGATGATGACAATGATTCACCATAAAACACTTAGCCCACCTGAAGTTGATAAGGTGTGACCAGCAGCCTCCACTTGACCTTAAAAAATAAAATAAAATCTTGTAAGTGCCTACCATTATAATCGAGTGGACATTGAAATGTCTCCAATGTGAGGCCTGAAAGGGAGGCTTAGTCAATAGGTTCATAAAGCTGGATGTCACAATTTAGTAAATTTAGGGCTTGTGGTGGTTTTTCCCTCTCAAAATACAGACAAAACCTCTTCAAGTCAAGACCTTTTCAACACCAAGACCTGCAAGAGTGCAGATCTTCATTCATTAACTGCCAAGACAAAACAGTCTTGAACCACCTTAACAAAAGGAACCTGCTACTTGTAGAACAAAGCCTCCAGCCAGATCAAGATTCCTCTCAGCACATCATTTACACAAATCTTCATAGGATCTGGCGATGACCTAGGCAACTGATACCAAAAATCATCTCTGTGAAGCTTTACTTGATAACCTCCTGGCATGAAGTTGACATGTCCAGGTTCTGGTGGAACATCCAGAACTGTGGTTGATGCAGTAACTTCTACAGCCTAAAAAACTTCGAAGACACATCTAGATGGGATAGTAGGTCATGGAGCTCTTTAAGTCCAAAGTGAGGAAATGCATAGGTTTACATACTTTTCCACAATTGCATCAATCTTGTATGCTCCATTGTTTACATTTGCTGAGCAATAGTTTACTTGTTTGCAAACAGGTTCAAGAGCCACAGTTTCCACAGTGCATGGCATATCCTCTCTACTATTAAATGCAAATATTTTAGGTAATCATTATTCAAAGGCATAAAATAATGAGTTCCTACAAAATATATAAAAAGAGTATCATATATATAATCTAAAGATGCAAATTATCAGCACTTAAAATGATTAATTTGACATCTGGAAAAGTTGATGTCATTATCAACCAAACAGGTAAAAAAAAGTACATATTTTAATTTTGAGCTTCATTAAGAATTTACACAACATTCCTGAGTAAAAAATGTTTACTTTATTTGCACATTAGCTAAAGTTTGTGCTTTTACTACACCTTTACTTCCAACAGTTAGTGGGACTCCTTTGTAAGTGGCAACCAAATTGCTGTCTGTTCTCAAGTCTGGAGCACAAGTTTCAAATATCTTCTTCTTGGGATTGAGCACGCTATCAGGATTTCGAGGATATCCCTCACATAACACAACATCACCTGGTTGACTTCCCTCTGGTGGTGCCAAAATCTCAACCTGTGTAAGGGAAATTTAATGATCAGCTTGTACATTATAAACACAATTCTGGTAACAACTTTCTGAGACTTTTTACAACACAACAAAACCAATCTGTATTGTTATAAAGTAGTAGATATAAAGTAGTAGATAGTGTCTGAGGTAGCATGACTTTCCAGAGCTTGACAAATAAATGTAGCCAAAAAATTCTCTAGTATTACCTCAATGTCTGCATTAATACATTCAAGCCCTTGTGGACAGAATTTTGCAAACACTGTAAAAAAATACGCCTATGAATGAAAAACAGAATTTAGTAACCTTTAAATATTCTACAAATCTCTACTCATCTCCAGCCTCCCTTTTCATAATTTTCTTACAAGTAGGTCTGGGTCTTCTAATAAAAGCCAGTCTACTTCATGTTTTGCCTCAGGGATATAACTCTTATGCCCATAGTGGGTCTGGGACAGATTGTACAGGGCAAGGATACTGGGAACAATCTTCCCTCTTCCTCTTCACCTGCTCCTGTTCTGGCACCTTCAAGATGTCAGCATGGCCATCGTACCATAGTATCAGATCAAGTAAGCTTCTGGACTACTTCCCCTGCTGAGTACATTCCACTGTCCTACCAAACGTGGCCACCACAGGTGCTCCCCTCTCCAAGACCTTCATAGCCCTCCTATTTTAGGACCAGACGATTGTTATACCATGGCACATCTCTTGGCCTTTCCACCCTTTGCAATGTGTCTATTATACAATACCCAAAAATCATAAGAGGTTTTACGGTCCAGCTCCCATACATGCAGTCATTGTTTTCTCACCTTAAGAGCACAATGGAATGTGGATCAATGCAAAATGCAGGGATTAGGGTACTGCCTGTCTGGCTAAAGCAACACAACTGGGATATATAAAGAATAAGGCATGTTATATACAATAGCTTTCTATTAAGAATACAAATACTGTACTTAATTCAAGATTTATTTTTTAATACTTACCTCTCCATTATATAGCTTTTACTTCCGCACCAGCAGTAGTTTGACAGATAAAAAAAAAAATGAGAAAACACTGTTTTCTATGAATATCTGTCTTCTATCCATCTACTAACCCCCACCGCCCCCGGGGACCGATAGGTACAAACACTCATAGCAGATCAGTCTACTTCTGTCCACTTTGAACGTGGGTAGGTACAGAGGGCAATTTATATAAAAGAGAGGTAAGTATTTAAACAAAATCTTAAATTAAGTATTTACCTACATGATATACAAACCTGAGGTCCTCTATATTAGGAATTACTAACAGCGAAGCTAGAAACTGCTGTTAAAACTCTTGAACAAGGTGGTTAGGCAGTAACTACTGTCTGGTAGGCAGGAGTCCCACCTGCCCAGATGTAAACATTCCAATTTGCTTTCGGCCGTCATGATGTGCAGATGTGTTTTCAGAGCTCTCTGCCCGATTGTCATTAAGCTCTTCTTTCCCGGTGGGATCTTTTGTGTTTGTTTTGTATATATTGTGTTTGATATTATTTAATATACAAACCCATGACTTTGATAGCCTTGCGGTAAGGCCGTCTTTCCCCAGCATGTGTTTCTTGGGGTCAGCGGCCAGGGGTGTAAATTTACTCTCCCCTATCATTTGGACCTCACGTCCTCTGCTCCTTGTTTGGGAGTGTGACTATAACCTTGTCTGTCTTGTGCGAGTGTTGCTCTTCGCTGCCTGCGAGGTGGGTGGCTTTGCCGGGAGGATCCTTATTGGAAGGGGGATTGCTGGGCATCTTTGGAAGGTTATTCACCTCCGACAGCACCCTTGGTGACTGCCCCTTCGTTTCATCTGGTAGCGTCCCTTCTGGCTATCTCTCATTCGGGAGAGATCTTTCCTTCGTCCTCTTCGGAAATCGGTGAGGGGGTGCAGGCAGTCAGATGACCTCTTCTCAGGGACCTCCTCCTGCTTCGTAAGACACTACCCCTCAGAGTGAGAGGAGTTTCCCATTTCTAATCTTTTTTCCTCTTTTCTCCAGGTTGACAGCGAGCATTGTAAGGCGCAGCTGAAGTTCCCCTGTGGCAGGAAGGCTGCTCTCATAATGTGGATACTTTGACGATGACCACGGTGACAGTAATGGGTAATATTCCCATGTCGGTGTCAACACTGTGCCCTGACAGGGGGACCAACCACTGTTCGTTCTCTGGCACTCCTGTATGCTGTGCCACTGCCTCCTGTCATACCTGTGGTCCCATCTGCTCCTGCTGTGCCTCCTGTCTTTTTGCTCCTGTTGCCCTGTTGGCCAGTCACCAGGCCATTCCTGCTGTGCCTCCTGCCCAAGATGCCTGGTTGCTCCTGTTGCTTCTGCTGTTGTTCCTGTTGCCTGGGTCCCTCCCATTGCACTTCCTGATTTAGCTGCCCCGGCGGTTCCTGTGTTTTCTGACTATCATCCTGTAGAAGATGTTGGAGAAGAGATCGAGGAAGAAGTCCTGTAAGATGTAGTCATCTGCTTCAACTTTATCTTCGACTTTGCCTTCTGCTACCTTCTCCCCTTCTTCTCACCCCCGTCAGCCGAAGAAGAGGAAGGCTGCCTCTTCCTCACCTAAGAAGTCCTGCCAAGGGGCTTCTAAGGCACTGCCTCTCTTCATGGGGAGGCAGTGAGATCTCTCGTCGGCTCCTCCTGGCCTTCAGGCTCTGGAACTGAATAGCTTACCAGAGGTCTTGCGTTTCGGGAGTCATGGGCACACAGACTTCGGTTTGCGCTCCTATTGCTATTCTAGCGGTTCTGCTTCTGGACTGGTGCTGTGTCGGGTGCTCGACTTTGTCGAGTCACACCAATTGCTCGAGAATCTTCGGAGTCTTGTGCATCCTGAACTGGCGTCAGAGAAACCTCTCACCGTCCCGTTTCAGGCACAGTGCGAGAGAAAGAACCAAGACATGCAAGTGTACCAGTTCTTCCTGCTAGTACTGAGTTTAGAGTGTTCGATCAGTTCTGAAACAAGTGCTCCGTCAGGTTCCCAGCCTGGTGTCTCTGTCCCGAGGGTTCGAGCACCTGGAGAGGCAAGGAGGAGTAGAGGTCTGTGTCCAAGACTGATTCTGTGCCTGTCCCTCCTTGGTTTTCTTCGGAAGCCGAGAGGAGCTTACTCCTGATGACTCTTCTAATGAGATTCAGGAGTCTCGCCAAGCGCTTGAAATCCTTGGCATATCAAGCACTCGGATTCCTTGGGATCACGAGCGCTCACCTTGGGAGTCGTCAAGTGTCCAGGATTCGGCAGAATCTCGGGCACTGGCCAAACCAGTACTAGGGAGTTCACTCTCCGGTCTGGCTTAGGTACAGGATGAGAGAAGGTGTCAAAACATTCAGATGTTTCGACACTCCTGCCTGCTTTATTTTGAGTGCTCGATCAGTTCCGAAACTCGTGTCTCAGACCCTTGGGTTCCAGCAGTTGGGTTAACATGCAAGAATCCCCTTTAAACCTTCTCAAGGGGCTTCAGCCTAGGAAAAGATTAAAGCATGCTTTGAGGACAGTGCTAGTTCACAGCAGAGCTTTCCCAGCTCAACTCGGCTCAGCCCTGCTTGCTCACCCAGTAAACGCGATCGGTTTGGATCAGCTTGGCCATCTCGCCCAGTCCCTGATCGTGTTCCGAGACTGGCTTGGCTTGCTCGCCCGGCCCCTGATCGCGTTTATGTGTTCAGCTTGGCGCGCTGAGCTCATGCAGTTCGGCTTGCTCGCCCAGCTCCTGATCGCATTTAAATGATTGGCTCGGCTCGCTCGGTTCAGCGAACCAAATGCTGTCGAGGTTCTTCTTCCTCAGGTGACTCAGCTCAAGTGAACTTTCCCTCTCTTTAGGTTAGCGCTTTGTCATGGCATTAGCACTCTCCTTCCTCCGTGCTGATGTCATCACCTCTGGTTGTCGATCGCCTGCAGTCAGCCTCTCCTGCTGGTCCTTCTAGCAGGACAGGTAAGAGTGCTTTTCTTCTCTCCTCTTCCCTCAAACCCTTTCCATTGCTGTCAGGGGATGCAAGTTGGATAGAGAAGACTCCGAATAGTTTTGTTTCTTATGGGAAATCCGCTAGAAGGATCTACATCTTGGGCTCGGTTCTCAGATCGGCTCGCCATACATCCGAGTAGTCGAGGATGGTTTTCTGGGTTCTGGCGAGGTTATCTCTCCAAGGAGAAGAGATCGGGAGTGTCATGCCCACGGAGGACTCGAGGGTCTTCTTCTGGATGCGGACACCCTTAATTTTCTTTTCGCAGAGATTTTCACGCCGATTTGTCAGCACAATGATCTTAGGGAGAGGACCACAGCATCCCCATTGAATAACTCTTCACTGCTCCATGCAAGGGTTTTGTTGGGGCTGCCACTCTCCTTGCTTGCTATAAGGGTTTTCTCAACCAGATGAATGCCTTTTCCCTGGACAAGGAGTTCACTTTGGTTGAGCAACCCAGTCAAGCTCCTTCCCCTTCCTTGATAGAAGCGATTCTCCTTGCCTCGGACGTGTCTTATGCCGACTAGCACATTGTTCTGGCTCTGGCTTGTCTGGACTCGGATCTCTTGCTGTTTCTCTTTGCTGCGAAGGGTGTTCCCTCTTGCAACAAGAGACAGCGAACCTGGAGGACACCGCTATGGTGTCCCTCTAGGTAGTCTCCAGATGAATCTGTGATCCTCCCCTTTTACAAGGCTTTGCCTCCTTGGATGCGATCATTCCTAAAGAGGTCTCTGCCTTCTAGAGACTGTTCCAGTCAGGTAACAGGAAAGAACCGAAGCCTGAGTCTTGCCAAGTCAAAAAACTTCCCCAAATTCATATGACCTGGATGAGAAGACCTCTGCTTCACTAAAAAAAACTCCCATAAGGACTAACCACCCCTTAGATGTGATCACAGACAATAAATGCCGCAAGTAAAGGCGAAACTTCTCTGCAAGAAAACCCCGAATAGAGAGAATATCTGTATAGTAACTCCAAAATCAAAAACCTGCGCAGGGACTAGTCCTTCCCCAATGCTACCCCCCTATTTGTAAAGAGACCCTTAGATTAAGAAGTAGTGCTCCCCCATTTTTATGAGGGGATAGGTTCCGGAACCTACTGCGGAAATGCAAAAATCCCCTCTAAAAATGCTTATAACTGGCTTACAACTGCCAAATACTTTGTAACCCTTAAACTAAAACGCTATAATAGCTGGTTTTAACATTTCACTGCTTAATTTGATTGTTCAAACAAAAATATACCTTAAATTATCACACAATTTAATATCATTTCAAACAAAACTACATCCCAAACCATCATCCCAAAACACCCTAAGTAACCTTACATTATTGTACTCTCTTACTACTGTTACTCTTAAGCAGGCTATATACACCCCTAAAATGCTTATAACTGCCTATTTTAACAGTTCATCGCCAAACCTGACACTTCAAAAAATATATATATACCTTAAGGGTATCGGCGGCCTGTGATTTTGGTGATTTGGCTCAAATTCGTGAAAATTAGTTATCGTCATATTTCCACAGATCTGGGTCCCGGCCATTGCCATGCGTAAGATAATATCGATACGAAGCCTTTTAAATGGTTTAAAGGCCAATTTAAAGGCCACACCCAAGTAAAGAATTAAAGGTCTGGTTAGGGGTGGTTTTACTATTTCATTTTTCATTCATTCTTCAAGTATTTGTACTTCTTTTCATTGCGTATTTTTTCATATGCCGTACAATATGTTTTCCTGATAGAGATGGCAACTCTTCCCAAGACTGAATAATGCGAGCCAGTTGTCCCGAGAGAGAATTCTTATTTTCTTTGATGTAATCCTGTATTTATTATTTTCAATCGATTGCAACACTTCCTCAGACTTTTGGACGTCAATTGTGTATTATATATATTGCCAACATGCCAAAAAAGAAGTTTAGTAAGCGAAGGGAAGCAAGCTCTCGCAATATCAAAACTTATTTTGAAGCTAAAAGTATAGACACAGCTAATGTTGTGGCTTCTCACAAGTTGCCACCAACCACGTGTGTTGAGGAGATGCCAAGTACTTCCTATCACGAAGCTCGCTCTGAGTGAAATTTATTATTCCCTTGCAAAAATATATCAAGATGATGATGATGATGGCACCGATGACTTTGTTTTGAAGTTATCTGATGATGAGGAGGGGGAGGAGGAAGAGAATGAGCATTTTCAAGATGTAATTGCTGTCCCTGACGTAGTTTCTGGAGATATGGAAGCTGCTGATGCTCTCGCATTGTGGCAAAGATCACTAGACAGGAAATTCATATATAAAGTATTTGTTATTCGACAGCATATAAAGGATTTTGACAAAGGAAAAATCTATTTCTGGAGAGGGGCCCGTGTCACCCGGTGAAATAGTCCATTCAGCACTTATTTCTAGGTAATTCCGTTGCTAGATACCAGAGAAAGCTAAATGAAATGCTGGAGTTACTACCCCCAGAGCGAGCTCCACTAGATGGAGTCGTGTATGGAAAAGGGTGAACTACAAAAACACGGAACCTTATCCTATAGAGATTCCCAATGTCAAAAGTCCCAACGAGAGAGGTGCCGATACAAGCCCATGCACTACTCATGGACTGTATACAAGGCAACACTAGCCGCATTCCATGTTAGCACCCACCTCACTAGAATGAAGTTTATCAAGGGAGGAGAGAATGAAAAACAGGGTGGGTCACCGGGTGACACGGGCCTCTCCAGAAATAGATTTTTCCTTTGTCAAAATCCTTTTCTGGATCGGGGTCCCGTGTCACCCGGTGAAATAGTAACAGAGAAATAAACATCATTCTTATGCTATTAAAGACTTAAATAGAAACGTTGAAAACTAGGAGAATTCTACCCTGAACATAAGTAAGGTCCTCTAAGTTCATGTAATGAAAATAATGTAAGTGGTCACCATCTAAGATCATGAGCTTAGAATAGCACCTGAATAGGCTTGTATTAAGAAAATACTTCCTGCCTAATAGCAGACCCAATGACAATGCCCCCCCCTTTTTTAAAGGAGAGGACCTGACAAAATTGCGAGGTCCTGTCTAAAAAAAGCCTGCAAGGAGGAAACTGGACACAGAAACAGACCTTGTAAAAGGGGAGTACTTTCCAAGGTGACCACCGAAAATGAGGACCTTCAATTGTAGATAGAAAGTTAGGGTGAGGAATTCACAACACTACCCCTGATGAGGGGAAACCAAACTGATTGGTTCCGCCAGACAAACCAAACTGATTGGTTCCGTCAGACAGGGCAGACAGTACAGGAAAACTAACACTAGAAGCTAAGCTGATTAAAAATTTTTGGGACTTCCTTAACAATGAAAGATAAGAACAAGATGATTGTTGGTTACCGAAGCTAACTCCGATACATTACTCAAAGACCAGGAAACCGAATGTGGACGGAGTACTGTTCTTAGACGAACACAGACCTTAGGGATGAAAGTTAAGGGCCTGTGAGTCTGGTTCCAACAAAACACTTTCCTCGAGGCCAATGCGGTCGCATCAGTACTGTAGCTTCGAAAACTATGTGAAGAGTGCTAGTTACTTAACTGCAGAACCATACTGCAGTAGAGAAGGATCCCTTAACTGATTTCAGGAAAACAGTAATAACAGGACCAATATCAGTTTCCTCCTAAACTGTAAGATTCACAAAGACCACAAAGCCAGGACATCAGAGTTTGAGGGGGCTGACGAGGCTGAGTTTATACCAGACGTGACAGCTTGATAGTTTGTGGCTGAATTGGGTTGCAAACAGACCTACTTCCAGGCCCAGGAAAAGGTCACAAGACTACCTGAATGACGCTCCGCCTAAGGACTATTCCGACACCAGGGGAGGCCCTGGATAGGGAAAAAGCAGTGACCTTTTGGACCCCTACGAGAAGGGTGGTAGACAGAGGCACCCTCGCCTGTTGGTTATGGAGAAGAATGAACCATAACCTGAACGAAGCAATTCGGAGTCCAAAACCACTTGTTTACGCAGCGCACTATTGCTGTTTTGTTCAGAACCAGCCTAAAAGGAAACCTCTTGGGGGAAGAAGTTTCCAAGGACAGGAAGACTGTCACCGCCTCCAAAACGTTGATATGGAACTGCCGAACGTGACCGACTAAGTACCATGTACCCATTGGGCCAAAAATATCCACCTCACCCGCCAGAGAGGTGACGTGTGTGGAATACTGAGGCCGGAGGGGGAAAGCTGGAGAGGAACTGACTCCGGTAAGCACTTGACAGTTGTGCAAGGCCGGAGGCCACTATTCAAGCAGGAGGAATCAAGGAGACACGCCCCTGACTCCACCATACCCGGTCATAAACTCCAGCTTTGACTTCAGAAGGAGAACCGTCACTGAAGCAAACTGAGAAAACCCAGACCTTTTCTTGGGCACGGGAGAGGTATGCTTGAGATGATGAAATGATAAGATGCCCTTGCTATCTCTTTCCACTTCCACTGGATTCATAACTACGGAAGGCTACCCTCCTGAATCAGGTGGGATTCCTTCCTGGTTTTACTTAGAAGCCCAAAGACTCTAGAAACCGATTATAATGACCGGCGCCCTCAGGCAATTCCCGACGCTGGGTGCCCAAATGAGCCAGGCAACTAGATATGCAGCTAGCATAGCCTCCTAATACCGGAGCTGTTGAACTACGGTATTGTTCAAACTGGCAAAGACTCTGGAGCCGCATTGAGGAGGGCATGAACCTGAAGGGGTACGCCTGCTCCCCGAGTCTGAATCCCAAGAAGGGATAGGACCTTTCTGCAACCAAGATGTGAAAGGAAGCGTCGGAAAGGTCTATAGAGGTGGTTACGGCTCCACGAGGCGCAGTAGGATCCGAACCCACAAGACTGTAAGCAACCGAGACTTGCCGCATGAATAAGGAAAACAAACGGGACACCCCGAAAAAAATTTTCCAGTGGAAGGGAACTTCCTTGGCAGACTGAAAAAGCCTGACAGGCCATTCACAAAGACCCCCAGAACTCTGGCCGGAGGCTGATTGAACCTGATTGGGAACAACAGTCCAGCTCCACCCCGGGCCCTGATAACTATACTCTGGGCCCAGGAACTGAAGTTCCAGTGGCCCCGAAAATGGTACAGCCTCCCACCCACCCATATGAGAAATACTACAGGGAGGAGGCTTGATTGCCTCCCGTGAAACGAAAGCCTTCCCAATTTCTCGGAGAGGAGTAGGATGCATCCCTGCTCCTATGATAACCCCGAGGGTCAGAGCCTCTTGCCAAATGTCTAGTGAAAATTCTTTCCTTAGGTTTTCGTATGAAGCAAAGAAAACTCCGGCGGGCATTGCTATCTCCTTCCCGTGGGGAGGCAGAGACACACGGGGCGTTATAAGGGGCTGATGTGTTGGCTGAACCCGCACACATCGAGGGTGGAGGCTGGGAGTGAGAGCTGACGGCTGTCTAGGGGCAGAGACCTGAAGAGCCTGCACCACCACCTGAGCAGGGGGCTCTTGAACTACATGAACTTCTTGCCAGACTTGGGACAGGTCCCGGCAAGATCAGACCGTTTCTGCTCGAGGGTAGACACCCATGAGAACGGAGGCTCTGGGTAACAATAGTAGCCCCAGATGGGCGTCAGAACAACGCCCACCTGGGGAAAAGATTAATTCTCCAGGTGAAACTGTTCATAAGATTTTTCAGCTCAAGGCGGAACGGGCAAGCCTGACTTACACCTGTTTCAGCTTCCGAAAATTGACTCGAAGCTTAGGGAGCTGTACGCTGAATAAATTAGAAGCGTAGTCCGGGGTTAGAAGATTCACTGTGAATGTATCTGTGATATCTGTCTCCCGGAAATGCCTCAGCGATAATTTTCAAAACAAGCCTGTTGATAAGAGGGGCTACATTCGGAGCACAAGGGGGTAAGAAAGCAGGCTCTCAGAGCCTTTTGGTAAGACCCCACAGCTGGCGTGAACTTGGGATTCTCCGCCTGCCCTCCGTTAGGAGTCCTCCAGGAGCGATGTGTCGCTCCTAGCTGAGGGCTCATATGGATCCTGCCAGACCAGATGCCATGCTGCGTTCTGACAGTCCTGGTAAAACCCGGATAAGAGGATACCAGACCGGGAAGGAAAATGCCCTTCCACCAACCTCCGTGTGCCCACACCCCCGACAGGAGGTGCCTTCATGCTGGGAAGCATAAAGGGAAGGCACCAGATTCCCCAGACTGGAGGGAAAAAGAGGTGGAAGTGTCCGGAGCGATAGAATTCCGACGAGACCCAGGACTTAACAGGTGATCCATTGACAATGAGTCTTGGTGTCTCTTGGGATTTAGCTCCTGGGAAAAGAAGGCATGGACCATGGCGTAGATGGATTGGTTTAATAGGTTGACAATGACCCTCTCTTGGAGCTCCTTATAAGGAGACCCGTAAAAGTTTTCAACAAAAGGAAGGAGGGGTAACCGCCTTGCTTTGAGCAATCCTTTTCAGAAAGCGGGCCAAACTGCGATAGATGCTTTTGGTTAGAATCCGGCGATCCATGAAAGCGGGCAGAGTCTTCTTGGTTTAAAAAAGGGTGGTCTTTTTTTTTTTACTGACTTCCAACAGGGACGGTAGACCAGGAACCGTCGAAAAAGGGATGAGAAAATGAATCCCTAAAGGAAAAGTTTGCCTCACCTAATTCGAGCTAAGCGGAAAAGGCTTGTCTCAATTATTCCGCACCTACTTATCGCTCGGAGCGATGTTCACAGGTCGAGAAGCGAGACAGAAGGGCAGCGTCTTCAGAAAACTCTCCGTAAACAATTAACAGGCGAAGCGGATTCAGACTTCATGGCGGCCTCCAGGAGGGAAAATTAGGACCCCAGACACTGGAGGAACAACTATCAATAATTTATATAAGGCGGAGTTTGGCGAAGGAGAAAAACCGATGGGTGTATGTAAACCTACCAATTTACGAGAATCGCGCCGGAAAGCGGAGTTTAGCGGAGAAATCGATAGGCGTATATGAAACCTACCGATCCACGGAATCTCGCCGGAGAAAGCCCAAACACCGAAAGATTAACTATTAATAAGCCACAAGAGGCGGAGAAACCGATGAGTTTTATATGAAACCTACCAGTGCGAGAATCGCCCGAGCGGAGTTGAAAAAGCGACTATTAATAAGCCATGAGTGGCTTAACGGAGTAAAACCGACAGGTATATATGAAACCTCTGGTTCATCAGGTAGCCTGCTTGGGAGAGCATAGCGTACGCGCCAATCTATTCGGGTGCCAAGCGACTAATAATAAGCCAGGCGGCGTTTGGCGGCGATAAAACCGACTGGTGTAAATAAAACCTCTGGATTCATCAAGTAGCCTGCTCGGAGAAAGCATAGCGTACTTTACAACCTTCAGTCAAAATAAGTCACATGAGGCGGAGTTTGGCGGAGAGCGAAGCCGACAGGTATATATAAAACTCACGGGTTCATCAAGCCTTTCGAGGAGGCATAAGCGTGCTTCATAACCTTCTGTGGAAACTATAAATCCAAAACAGACTGCGCACGGAATGGGAGCTATAGACTCACGCGACCGCTGGTTTTGTTGTGGATAAGCGGGCCTTCCTGTACTTGACAAAACCAGCGAAAACATATATGAAAAGGGCATGCTGGAGCGGATGCGGAGCAAATCTACCGTAGCAGCCATAGCCCTGGTCAGACCAGGAAAACCCGAGGCCGGGCTAACAGGACAAAACTCAGAACATAAAAACAGAGTCAACAGAACATTCCGAAGCGATCATGTTTGAACAAAATGTGGGAAGGTTATGAACTGTTGGGAAGTGGAGCGCACTCCGGCCAGAGAGAAAACTTGGAGGAGGAGGATATCCTGAGCAGTGATGGCGGTGGGGAATGGCATGTGGCTAAACACTAAAACCGCGCCGTGGCAAGTAAGCGGGGAGGCCCAACAAAATAGCGAGGCTTGCCGAACAGGTAGTAGCAAAGGAGGAGGAGCACGAGTAAGTAAATAAAGCAGAGAAGACAGTTAGGTGGAGAA
Organism: Macrobrachium rosenbergii; assembly: GCF_040412425.1. Classification (NCBI taxonomy): domain Eukaryota; kingdom Metazoa; phylum Arthropoda; class Malacostraca; order Decapoda; family Palaemonidae; genus Macrobrachium; species Macrobrachium rosenbergii. The sequence goes on along the minus strand of NC_089791.1, from coordinate 49,149,547 downwards.
ATGGCTAACTGGCCTGTTATGAATCCCAACAGTGAGGTGCGAACATGTAGGAAGCTTTTGAAGGAAATAGTCGACGTAAAAGGAAGGGAAGGATAGGCCAGGAGGTTGGTAACCCAAAGCAGTGACCAGGGGTGGGACAGCACTCCCGGGCGCAGAGATTCTCATGATCCCCTCGCTATGTAAGCTGTGTCATACGACAAGAGCGAGAGAAAAGAAGGAAGGGCAAAAACCTCTACGGCCAGGAGGCAATGAAGATAAAAGGGTGTGAACAGGGTGGGAGAGCCTCCTGGTCACCTCCAGGTCAGGTGGAGTGCCAACTCAGACACACCGAAGGACAATCAATCAATGCAGAGGAGGGATTTAGCTACGACATAAAAATAAGGATAATTGCTCTCAAGCCTTAGAAAGTTAACAAACTTTGAAAACAAACCAAGGGAGAGAGAGCAAAGGATAAAAAGAGAGAAAGGGACTCTCGAAACCACAAAATAACATATATATAGTCAGTAAAAAAGTGTGAACAGGGTGGGAGAGCACTCCCGGTCACCATTGGTAAACAACCCAAAGAAGGATTGAACTAGGATGAGCTCGCTTGGTAAACCCTCCTTTCTTCAGCTTAACTTATTAGGAACATTAGCCTAAGTGAAAAAGCGGAAACAGGGAGGTGGGCGTAGGCAATATATCCAAGTCAAAACCAAACAAAGAAGCACCAGACATAAACACACATGTACAGAAACGAGATCACCGACATGAAACTCATATGTACAGGTCGAGATCGTCCCCTCCTAAGCAATTTTTCCCGAAGAAAAAGTGTTACAACCAACCCCTAGGCTAACCTAACTGAGGCGATGTAAAGGAAGGAAGCCTAGGAGAGGGAAATAAGGATAACAAATAAATAAAAAAAAATCATAATAAACAAAATTGTCTATAAGGTACATGTAGGAGGATAGGCAGGCCCAACACAACATGGGCGTGAAGGGACATGACCGACCTCAGTTAAATGAAAGTATCCCAAAATTAACAAAATTCAAAAGCATCCAAGCACAAGGTCAAAAAATTAAATGTAACAATGAAAATCATGTTTCCCATACTTAAGTGAGTCTAAAACAAAAGGCAAAATAAAGCCAAAATAAGAAGCGAAATAGGCCCGAGGGGAACCACGTAGCCTAAACAGCAAGACAGCACTTGACCAGGAAGGAACACAAAATTCTAAAATATGAAAACAAAAATAAAAACCGTAACAGTACCAATGAAAATAAAGATCCCCAAAGGCTAAGAGAAGTGAGTGACAAAATAAAGCATAATGAGGCCATGATAATGGCGAATGGGGCTGGGGAAGCTTCATTGGCCTAAGCAGCTCAACAACATTTCTCGTAATGAAAGCCCGATAAAAGCGAATGGGACCCGACGGAGGTAGCTAAGTAGCCTAAAGCGCTAAACATCACTCCGTGTGAAGCCATGATAAAAGGCGAATGGGCCCGAGTGGGTAGCTCGTAGCCTAAACTCTAAACATCACTACCATAATAAAAATCACTCCACGTGTGAAGTCATGATAAAAGCGAATGGGCCGAGGGGGTAGCTCGTAGCCTAAGCGTTAAACAGCACTTTCGTAGTAAATGGGTACAGAACAAACAAAAAATTAATCAAACCAACTAAATTAGGGATCATTAATGGTAAAACATCCAAATAAAAGGGATACAAAATAAAAAACAAAAAACAAATATGCGATCCAAGACCAAGAGGTCAGAGGCGGCGTGAGAGGAGATCGAGGCAGGCGTTATAAATTCCTTTAATTATTAAACTAAAGGGAAAATAAAGCCTCAATCACCTAAAAAACAACAAAACACTGGTACTCAAGTAATTGAAGAAGAACCTTTTGAGGATGCCGCAAAAATCAAAATAGAGCACAAAATAAGGATCCATGAGTACACGTGTGAGCGAGAAAAACGATGCTAAAATGGAATGAGGCTAGTGTTGCCTTGTATACAGTCTGCAGTAGTGCATGAAGCTTATGTGGCACCTCTCTCGTTGGGGCTTTTGACATTGGGAGTCTCTATAGGATAAGGTTCCGTGTTTTTGTAGTTCACCCCTTTTCCATACACGACTCCATCTAGTGGAGCTCGCTCTGGGGGTAATAACTCCAGCATTTCATTTAGCTTTCTCTGGTATCTGCAGCGGAATTACCTAGAAATAAGTGCTGAATGGACTATTTCACCGGGTGACACAGGACCCCGATCCAGAAAAAGGAGTGTGCAGTTTGAATGAGGGCACTGGTCCTTATGGCACTCCATATCCAGTGCTCAAGGAAGAATGCATAAACCACGTTCGGAAGAGGATTGTCTTTCGTCTTATGGCATTGAAAAAGATATACAGTATGTTTCGAAATATGTAACAACAACAAACAAAGTTATGTTTAGGAGTGTGCTTGGAGGACTCAATAAATTGAGTGATAGCACGGTGATAAAGACTGGAACATGATATCGGTTATGCAGCAAGTTCATTGCTGACTATTATGAGAAAAACGACAGGAGAAAACCTAAAAGGCCTTCAGATGAAAGAGAAGACCAGGAAACGAATGTCTGCTGTGCATTTAAGAAAGCAAAAGAAGCAAAGAACATCAAAGGAGGATATGGAGGGGCTCATTAGCCTCACTTGAAAACCTGGCAGCACAAGAGGCAGAGTGGCGTTCTATATTTAACCCCAAAATAATATAAACTATTTTCTTTAAGTGATAATTTTTTTTTTTTTTTTTAGAGGAATAATATCTGTTGTACAGAGGGAACAGGTGCCATGTGGCTTTTCAAGAAGCTTTATATGCTTCTAAAAGCAAAATAAATGGTTAGCAAAACTTTAATTTGCATTTTTCTCAAAACATACTTTTCTACATTCAAATTCCAAAAACTCCCTTATTTATGAATGGATTTTAATAATCTAAAAAGCAATTTGAATAAAGGTAGCGAGAGAACACATCAGCAAATTTATTTTTCTTTTTTCTCTCAAAAAATTTTTTTACCAAAATTTAATATATAATTTTATGGTATTTTTTACTACATTTTTTAAAATATTTTTTTAAAATAGCATACATCACATATTAGATTTTTGAGTTTGCTGTTTTATTTGATGGGAATTAAACTTTCTGCTATTACTTTTTTTTTAAATTGAATGATAAATAAAGAAGATGTTATTTAAAAAACAAAAAAAAAAAGTTGTTTAAAAGAAATATATTCGTTAAAAAAAATAAGTTTTCATCCAATTCACCCGAAATTTTCTGTGCACCTTCGGTCGAACTAGAGGTAATACCTGTGTAAGTTTGAACACCGTCACTCAAAATTAACCTCCGACCCCGCCGATACCCTTAAACTATCATCCCAGAACACCCTAATATCATTTCAAAGTCATGTTGCAAAATTAAGTACCGGCCTAAAACTGTTACTCTCAAGTTTCCCTATCATTCAGACATGCATGTTTTCTTTGGCCTACTGTAATGCACTGCGTGCATTTTAAGTATACTAATCTTTTCCCGTGTTGTAAGATGATTTTGAATGATATTTACTGTACAGTTATGTATTTTAGGACAGTACTACTTTATAGAGCATATCTAAAATACATGGGTAGTTTAGAATGATGAGACACGTACCTCCAAACAGAATGCAAGGTTTGTTACGTCATCTTAATATTTTCATGGTTACGTACAAATACATTTATGATAAAAAAATTATTTACTACAGTAAGTCCTTGGCTTACATCATTTTGTGGTTAGTCCTCACCCATAAATTTAAAAAATTCTTGCAACGTCATTCTCTCTCTCTCTGTATACATATACTAATGAGAAAACACAGCAAAATATCTATGACACATTATTTCACTTATAGAATCCATTTACAGTATACTGTATTAATCTAATAACCATAAAAATATTTAAAATCTGAATTTCATGCGTAGGCACCTCAAAACCTCCATGCTCCAGTCATGTAACAATTTTTGTGACAACGTATAATCTCTCTCTCTCTCTCTCTTGTATATCAGCACTGTACTGTATATATCCTTTAATGAAAATATCAATTACTGTACCATAAACATAAAAAAACACAAAAAAATAAAATCCAGGAGGTTTACAAAAGATCACAGAGGTAGTGTTACCATATTTTTTGCTTTGTCTGATTGATTGTACCGTATTTCATTACAAGTTTAGTTGACTACGATTATCATACATATTATAACAGTACACAAGAGAATATTTTATCACTGTTGATGTTTCATCTCTAATCACTGTACAAATATTTAAAATCCAAATTTCATACTTGGGCAACTCTCAACATTCTCATCCCAGCCATAGTTATAAGTGCCTTTGAATTCTCGTCCCCAGCAAGTTACTACTATACAGTACTGTGCTTTGATGTATAAACACTAAAGTTTCTCTCTCTCTCTCACTCTCTCTCAAACAGTACGCATATAATATCAATGAAACACTACTTCACTTACACAATCCACTTATATTGTGCTTAGACTTCGATGTAAAATCCAGTCTCTCTCTCTCTCTCTCTCTCTCTCTCTCAAACAGTATACAGTACATATTCTTTAATAAAAAAAAACAGCAAAATATCAATGAAACATTATTCACTTACAGAATCCATTTATAATGTGCTTAGACTTCGATGTAAAAACCACAGGCAGGGTAAGTATTAGCTACCAAAAATCCACCAGAGAGACTGGGGCAAAGACTACCATGCTCAATAGTGGAGGGGCAGCAGTTGATTACACTGAACTAACAACTGATAAGCTTTCACCGAGGGCTAAAAACTACTCTTTAATCACCACCGACAAAACCACTTGCTCTGGCTCAATAGGAAGATTGATTCAGTTGAAAACCTGTCGGCTCAACCAAATGTTTTAAATTCTGATCAGGAAAATTTCACGATAACAAGAACATTACTAAACCACGGGGGAATCAGAAAAAACATGAGACAGTAACCAACTGTTTACTGACAGAAACTCCTGCAACTGGAAAAGGAGTTGAAATCCCCGATACAGAATGTTGAGATTACTAACAGCAACCACCTGCCTACTTAAATGGAAGCTGAAACGATAGCGCACTCCAAGATTCTCTATGGGCAGGCGATAGCTGGGCAGAGGACGTGCGCAGGCAACGAGTGCAATCAGTAGACACACAAGCGAAAAGCACACAAGTGATAGGCATACGGGCGTATAGCAAACTAAAGGCACACATTCGATAAGAGCGCAAGCCCTAGGCATGCAAGAGATAGGCACACAAGCCATAGGTGTCCACATGGCAGGTGCACAAGAGATAGGCAAAAGCCACAGGTGTGCAAGAAGCTGGCACAAACCATAGGCAAGCATGCGAGAGGCATACAAGCCATAGATGCACATGCGACAGGAGCACAAGTGAAGGGCGCGCACGCGAGAGGCATACAGTGAACCCCGTGTTGGCGGGATCGTCCCATACCCCCCCGAATAGGTCAAATCCATGAATGTCTTAAAACCCCTCTAAAAACACTTAGAACTGCCCATTTTGATAAGCAAACCAACCAAAAAACCCTGGCAAAATGTATACATGAGTATTTTAATAGTTTTTATCACAAAAGTGCATTTATTCATGAAAATTTATGAAAATACAGTAATTAGTGAATATTTCTCAGTGAAAAATACAGTGAATGGGCAAATTTTCCGAGAATGATGGCTAGATATGTTTCACAGAGAAACCCGCGAATGCGTGCGGGGGGTTTACTGTACAAGCCATAGACGCACAAACAATAGGTGCACAAGCCAAAGCCACGGGCATGCACGTGATAGGCGTAAAAGCCATAGGCACACAAGCGATAGGTGTATGGGTAAGTGATAGACAAGCATGCGCAAGAATATGGCATTGCGGCAAAATGAGCAATTTCACGCTAGACACATGCTACTCGTGCATCAAAACTTTGAGGCGCATTATCACTCTGGCCGAAGGCAGTCTAGGTTTCTCATCAGAACCTAACTGATACTTATATTATCCTTAAACCTTAGCTACAGGGGATTGAAGCAAAACTGATCAAAGCAAAGGGTAACTTTCCTCAACAAGGCAGCTTAAACTCTCTTAAATACTATCGTATCGGAAAGCATCACTGCTACCAAGCTGATCTGATACAGTAAAATTAAACAGGGAAAAACTGTTGGGAGACTCCTCTTATTCTTACTCGAGTGATCCTATTGCAAAACAACTTCTGGTGCTTGAACTGGAACCACTAATGCCAGACCTGATGCCCTACCAGACCAAACAGAGGAAGGGGGCAACAGGCACAGATCCACACGGCTTTCTGACATGTCCTGGTTCCCTGTCCCTTCAAGCCACGAGGGAGTAAGACAGGGCGTGCCAAGGACAAGGCAAGAAAAAGCAGGGGCGTTGACCCTTTCTCCAACATGGGAAACAACCTGAACTAACAAACTCTCAGGAGGGTAGCACAGAAAAGAAAACACTAATGATAATAATAAAATCCCATAAAAGTTACGCCAAGTAAACATAAAAAATGACTCCATCCTATCAAATCTAATGCCCTGAATTGATGGGAAGCTCATTTGGAGTAACATATCGAAGAGAAGCAGCAGAGTACCTAACCAGTTACTAAATGGAGAAGCAGATAAGACATGCATCCCTTTAACTTAAGTCTTACTAGTATTATCCTCTATGTACTGTATACAGTAGTTGTTTCTGCAATCTAACAAGCTCTCTCTGTTCACAATCAATTACCGCATTTCATTCAACTACGATTCATTTAGCTGTCCAATGATAACCTTTCCCTCAGCAAAAACGTATCGAGGGTCAATAAAACTGGAATAATGCCTATTACTGCAACTCTTACCTTAGAGGTTTTTACCGAACAAATATTAAAAAAATAAAACTATAATCCAAAAGAAAACAAAGTGCAACTGGCAAACTCCTACTGAAACCAGCGACAGAAGTAGACTGATTGGCTACAAGTGTTGGTACCTTTCAGTTCCCTGGTGGAGGGTGGAGGAAGTAGATGGATAGGAGACAACAGAAAACCGAGTGTTCTGGGTTTTTTTTTAATCTGTCAAACTACCGCTGATGCGGAAGTAAAAGCTATACAGTATAATGGAGAGGAAGGGATCATTTCAAAAAATTGTTTTTGTAAATAAGCATCACCTTTTCATGTGGTACTCCTTTCTTCCAAAAACAGTTATAACCTTTTAACTGGCTATTACCAGTTTCATTATGCCTTACTGTGTATTTTAGAAGTTTGAGTCATTGTTTTTTGCCAATACAGTGAACCCTCGCTACTTGCGGTTCAACTATCGTGATTCACGACTTGCAGTTTTTCCATTACGTATGTATATTATAAGAGAAAATATATAAGCGGATTTTCGAAATTTTCAAAAATAGTCGCGATATGAAGACCCAAATATTTCATTAATTCCATTAATAATTATTAATATCTGCTAAGTACTGTTGGTTCATTGCATTATGACATATAATTCAGTACAAAATGAAGTTAAACAAAAAGATACTTCACTGCATCAGCGGATTTTCAAATATTCATCGAAAAATTAAAATTAAAAAGTACCACCATATCGGCAGCCATATTGCGGGAAAACAGCGATGTTTCATCATGTTGCGTGAAGAAGCGACTTTGCGGACCGGCCGCAAGGACTGGAAGCCATTATATACCCACAGGCACTTTCCGGACAAGGCATGTGAGTGGTACATAAGAAATATCTTATCACTGTTGATGTTTCATCTTAAATCACTGTAAAAATAATTAAAATCCATTTCATCGTAAGCAACTCAAGGATACATGCAGTCTCGTCCCAAGCTACTGTGCTGTACAGTACACTGTCTCTCTCTCTCTCTCTCTCTCTCTCTCTCTCTCTCTCTCTCTCTCTCTCTCTCTCTCTCTCTCTCAATGAAATATGAATTACTGTATCATAAACTTTATGTACCAGAATTAAAAATAATTTCATTGACAAATTTATTTCTTTTAGCAACTAAAAAATTATTTTCCTAATTCTTTCGTTAGTAGTGAGCAGCTTCAGTCAGCTGATTCTCAAAAGCATAAACATTACAAATATGGGACGATCTTTTTTTTTTTATGCATATTACTGTGATAGGAGATCAAAATAGTAATACAGGCACTCGGACAAGGCACGTGAGTGGTACATAAGGAATATCTTATCACTGTTGATGTTTCATCTTAAATCACTGTAAAAATAATTAAAATCCGATTTCATACATAAGCAACTCAAGGATGCTGTATATACTCTCATCACCAGCTTGTCAAGACTTAGTCAAGACTTAGTCTCGTCCCAAGCTACTGTGTACAGTACACACCATTTCTCTCTCTCTCTCTCTCTCTCTCTCTCTCTCTCTCTCTCTCTCTCTCTCTCTCTCTCTCTCTCTCTCTCTCTCTCTCTCTCTCTCTCAATGAAATATGAATTACTGTATCATAATCTTTTTTATGTACAAATTAAAATAATTTCATTGATAAATTTGTTTCTTTTGGCAACTAAAAAAATTATTTTCCTAATTCTTTTCGTTAGTAGTGAGCAGCTTCAGTCAGCTGATTCTCAGAGCGTAAAGCATTACAAATATGGGGCGATCTTTTTTTATGCATATTACTGTGATAGGAGATCAAAATAGTAATACAGTGTTTAAGTGCATAGGAAGTGTTTATAACAGTGTGGGAAAGGCTATACAGTAAAAGCCTTTAAATATATACCATGTATATACAGTATATGCACTCCTAGGGGAGCCAATGCTCTACCTGGAATTTCACTTATCGCGGGGTTCTGGCCCCCATTATCCCCGATGACGAGGATCACTGTGTCTTTCAAACCAATCGACTGGTTGGTATGGTACTGAAACAAGTTTCTCACACCCTCCCCTAATTTTTTATAAAAAATTCCATGTCCAAACACAGATTTTAAAGGCACTTTACTTTTGAGTTTTAGGACAAAGCCAAACCTAGCCCGTCAAGATTTACAAATTCATTCTAATAAGCACTCTTGGGTACTTATTCCTCTCTCTCTCTCTCTCTCTCTCTCTCTCTCTCTCTCTCTCTCTCTCTCTCTCTCTCTCTCTCTCTCTCTTGCAATATATTTATGTAATGGAATGTTTTCAGGCACTCAGCAATGTAGGATGCAATGAGCTAACGACCTACATGGTTATACAGAATTTAGGGGTTTCCAAAATTTTTGTAGTTGATGAATGAAATGTCGGGTTAAACGACTGGTTTTTCACTTGTGTACCCAGTAACTATAGAGAAGGTTGTCTCGTTGCTGTTCAGTTATGGCCTACATGTTGAAATGTCCCTGTGGATGCAGAAATGCATTTGCTATACAGTATGTCTTAAAGTTTACAGCTGAGAGAAAGCTGCCCAAAAATTCAGAATAAATTTGAATAAGAAAGATATTGATTATGGTTATATTACAGGGTCAAATATATATAAGGGAATAAGGGAAAGATAAAACTGATTTATTGATATACATCTATGATATCGTGTACATGGCCTCAAATGGTTATAAACTGTCCTGTGATTTTAACCCATTATTTTTTTTTATTATATATGCAGAACAATGAATTTAGAATAAATATGAAATAACTTTTTATCACAAAATTATGCATACAAAATAAAAACAATCGCATTCATGAAGAAAGTAACATATGCTGCAGGGTGTAATGATGTAAAGGAAGAGTAGGGAGAAGAATGGTGGAGTCAAAAAGGAAAGTTGGTGGTAGTGAGGAATTTACCATAAGCAGATACTCAGGACAAGTTCAGTACAGTACTACCCAAGCTCGTATGTCCGAAAGCGTTAATCAGTTTGCTGGCTACCCAATCAAATTCAAGAGTAAAGTGCTTGAAAAAGCTGAATTTGGAATTGAATTTATTACCAAAAATTAGGTGACAGCATGAAAAACACTGTTGCAAAGTAACACACCGATCCATCAATTAATATGAAAGATATTGGCGAAACATGATGACTCTAGCTTCCTGAAGAAAAAAGTATACCTTAGTTTTACCAGACCACTGAGCTGATTAACAGCTCTCTAGAACTAGCCGAAGGATTATAGACTTATTTTACATGGCTAAGAACCATTTGGTTACTTAGCAGCTGGACCTACAACTATTGTGGAATCCGAACCACATTATAGCGAGATAATTTCTATCACCAGAAATAAATTCCTCTAACTCTTCATCAGCCGGACAGCGGGGTGAATTCTAGCTTCCTGAAATACATACCTGTAGTAGTTCCCTATCTACTAAACATTTTAATGATTTTAGGAAATTACTCATAGGAATGGGTGTACAGTTTTTAATTTGGTGCTGAACTAAAATCTTTTTAGCAGAAAACTAAGAATAATGTAGGTAAACACAATATGGAACAGCTCTTAAATATTTCTTTTTTTAAAATATTTATATCAACATTTTAGAATACTAAAAAGAATTACTACTTCTTAAACATATAATTGAATAAAATAAAAATTTTGACAATGTGACCATATTAACCCTTAAACGCCTGTTGGACGTTTCAAACGTCGTCAAAAATTGTCTGTCGAATGCAGTGGGCGTTGCAAACATCGACTGAAAATGCTTTTTAAATATTGCGGAAAAATAATTATACGCCTAGTTTGCGGAAGAGATTTCAAATCCACGGCGCCTTGGCGGATGCTGGGAAGTTCACGGTCCAGGTGTTGTGTTATTTTTGGCGTCACCCAGGCGCATGCGCTTGAATTCCCTCCTCTCCACGCCAGATAGCATCAGCATTGGACCTTGCGGGAGGCGATATTTTGCATGAGCGTGTTTTGCAGAACTTTGGCGAGTGTTTGCGTATTCGTGCTGCAACAGGACGTTTGTAGATATGTCACAAGGCATCAGGACCGTGAAAGGTGCATGCTGCCTGTCGGAAGTGGCGTGTGGCGAGTTTTAGACTGGATGCTGGAGAAGGACCCAGCAACCAAAGTGAATTTTAACATTCGGTCAACGATTTCGACGAAATGATCGAAAAAGCATCTGTAAGCCATAATTATTACATTTGGTAACAATCAATCATTTACCTTCATTTTGCAACAAGCGGAAAGTCTCTAGCACAATATTTAGAATTTTGGTGAATTTTTTGAAAAAAAAAAAAAAAAAAATTTTCCTCCGCTCATAGCGAACTCCGCTGAAAATCCTGTCATTTCTTGCGTCAGCTTGCGTAATTTTTTCGCCGTTTTCATATTATTCGTTACATAAGTGTTATACATCAAAATGTGCGCAATTTCATATAGAATACAACAAAAAATATATCATTCCTTTAGCTCTTCACAGTTTTTTTATATTTACATCTTGAAATAACGATAAATAAGAAAAAAATCAACCTTGATTAACTTTAACTCGATCGAAATGGTTCAAAATGCAATTGTAAGCTAAAAAACTTACAGCCTAGTAATATTCAATCAATTTCCTTCATTTGGCACAATTGGAAAGTCTCTAGCACAATATTTTGATTTTTGGTGAATTTTGAAAAAACTTTTTTTACGTCCGCTACCGTTCTGAATTCATGCATCATTTTGTGATAATATTTTCTCTGTGTTGCTTTAATCGTTTTACAATCTGTTATATACCAAAATCATCACAATTTAGTGTACAATACAACTAAAAAAATTAACTCATTGCTTCAACCCGTTTTTTTTCCTTACAGCCTTGATTTGTATACAATTATATCGAGTTTTTTTTCACTGTCATATATATTCAATATTTATATATGATAATGATATTTTTTATTTCTGATGGTTGCATACTAAACTTCAGGCAATGAGAAAAAAGAGCCAAAATGAACTCTTAATCTTGAAAACTAATACGCTGTGATTTTTAAAAACTTTTTCGCTTTGGTACCTCGGAGGCATGCCAGCATACCGGAGACGTTTTTGAAAATAGGGCTTCGGCGTTAAAGGGTTAAGGGATTTGTTCCCAAGATTTGATATTCAATGTTGGTTGCATATTACACATTAAAATATAACATTTTCAATTGTAACTACTGTACTGTTTTGCATTCTGTGCATACTGGGACTGGGTCATGTGGGTTTTAAAGAACATACTCCTGGGTTAAGCAAGTGACCATTTCAAAGACCAAATAAAATTACTTCAGTGTGGAATTTTTTAAATACAGAATGCCCTAAAAAACAGAAGGCTTAATTTGTTTTGTCATCAGATTCATTAAGCACATATCTTGCATATATATATCACTTACATGAATAGTTATATTAGAACTGGTCACAGCTTTGGCTGCCTTATTAACATCATTTCCCTTAAAGCTTACATGAACAGGAATATAATATATTTTACTAATTAAACCAGCTTCATATAGTCTGTACAATATATAATTTTAATCTGTTCAATATAAGGTTTTTATGACAATTTTAGGATAAGGGAAAAATAAGGGAAGAGCATTAATGCAATTTGTATGAGCACATTTAGTTTCAACAGCAGCAGCATGAAATATGGGGAGAGGAGTTGATTAAAGTACATTAGCATTACTGTATGTGGTAAAAGATGTTTATTAGGAGCTACTAGAAATGAAATGGAGTTCAGTTGACCTAGCTTTTTTACCACTGGATTCTGATGTAATTTGTAAAATGACAAGAATGTAAGTAATTTCAAATATCAGTATTTGTAATCCTGTTCTTCAAAGCTCTGCACCATACCTCACACTAAAAATATATCTAAATTGGTGAGAACCAAGAATGATAAAAATTAAAAATATCTTGTAACAGTGGATTACACCTAACCTAAACACAAAAAAGAACTTGAGTTTACACTAACCTTCTCAGGTGTCGAAGCACACATGACCATAGCCTCAGATGTTACACCACGCATTTTAGCTGGTTTTAAGTTACACAGTAAAACCACCATACGATTTTGCATCTCCGCTTCTGGAATAAATTTAACTAATCCAGATACAACCACTCTGTGTTTCTCTTCACCAACATCCACCTGTAACAAATACATACTGTATTAACGTGAAAAAATTGTCTTCTTATACCACAACTGCTCCCCAGATGATCAAAACAAGGATCTAACTGGAATCTAATTTGGATGTTTATGTTTGTGTTTTCCATAACAGATACATTATGAAAAGTATTTGAAAAACCCTTCTTTGCCAAACTTAATGGGAGAAGAGAGTTCAAGTCCTGCAAGCAGAGAGAAAGGTATGGAAGAAAGCATGGTAAGGGATAGATTGAATGAAATGGAGAAGGCCAGAGAAGTGTTTATCAAGATTGAGTCTTGTAATAAAATAAGAATTGCTTTAAACAAAAACATCAGAGAACATAAATCTGAAGAAGCAGTAGTGAGAGACGAGATATTCTATAAGAAAGAAAATGAAAATGAATGGAGAGGACCTGCTCAGGTAGTGGGAGTATCAAGTAAAACAGTAGCGGTTAAACATGGGGATTCTCTAAGAGAAGTAGCTAGAATACATGTTACTAGGATTCAAAGACTATCACCAGAAAAAGAAATACCTAAAATAGATTAAAAACACACTGTGAAGGATGAATCCTGTGAATCAAAGGAAGGGAATATAGATGGGCAGGAAGTAAAGGAGATGATAATGGGCTGGAGACAGAATGCAGATATAGAAGAGGCTATAGAAAGATATTTGGCAGAGGAAACAATGGAAGATGAAGGGGAAAGTGAGGTAATAGATGGCAGAGAAAAGAATGGAAGATGAAGGGAAAGTGAAGTAATAGAAAGTGAGTTAATAGAAGAGATACCCAAATTCAATACAAAAGAAGTAGAAGAATGGACTATATTAAGTCTTGCAGGAAAAAGATCAAGCAAATCTTGAGCTGATTCTTACAATGTAGAAGACTCACAGTCAGGTCACAAGGGATGCGTTAACTTAAGAGATTACAGTCGTAGAAAAAATTGAAGATGAAGAAGAGGTTTTGCTAGGATTGAAAACAGAAGTGTAACTGAAGCTAAAGAAAAAAGAACTGCAAATCTGGAGAGAAAACAAGGTACAGTATATGAGGAGGTAAATGACATTGAACAAAAAGCTGTATCTACAAAATGGTTAGTAACCGAAAAGGTAAGGGGGGGGGGGGGGAGGATGATATGTAAAGCAAGATTGGTAGCTAGAGGTTACGAAGAAGAAATGGCTGGATGGGAAAAAGACGCTCCTACATGTTATGGGCAAACTGGATAGAATGCTAAGTCTTATCCCCAGCACCAGAGCCCCCTGGAATCCATGGTCCAGCCCTAAAGAATAGTTCTGCCTCTGAGCTATCAATCTGATACCTCTAAGGTCCTAACATTATCAGGCAGTTGATGGTCCTACCACAGTTCCCACTATTTAGCTTCGGATATAAACCCAATCCCAGCTATCTCTTTTCCTATTTAACAAGTCCAATAAATTTTAGCAAAAGTGGAAAATTCCATAACAATTGATCCAAACAAATATATAATCATATATGAGACTCTTGGACTCAAACCTGGGAACAAATTCCTGGGGTTCAAGAGCCCCACCTCACCACATCAAGGTGGTCTCACATTGAGGGGGGTCCCCAAGGTCGTTGTGCTGACAGATCAGCGCAGTGACCTCTGCAAAAGCCCTCTGTATTTTGGGGGTGTCTGCATCCTGGGAGAGAGGACCCTCGAGTCCTTCCAAGATGCAGTCCTCCCGATCTACTCTCCTAGCAGGAAAAACCTCGCCAGACCCCTTGGATCCTTCCTGCACTACACGGGTGTAGAACCTAGTCGATCCGAGGACTGAGCCAGAGTTCCTCCTATCCGACTCACACCTTCTAAGAAACTCCAGGAGGTTGAGGGGACAGGTGAGGAGGATTGGGCACCCCTGCCAGTCCTGCTAGTGGAACCAGCAGGAGCGGGCCGAGAGCGGTCATCAACCCGGGTCCAGGACAGCATTTTCGCCTTGGCGAAACACTGTCCTGAGGAGAGCGTAGCGGTTCGCGCAAGCTGAGCTGAGCACTTGACTCGACCGAGCCAGGCCGATTGTGGACTGGGTGGAGTCGAACACGTGGCTGGCTGGCGAGAACTTGTGCTGTCCTCTTGACGGGCCCCAGTCTTCTTCGAGGCCAGAACCTCACGAGAAGACTGTACAGGGGACCTCCTCTCTCTCCAGATGCTCAGACTCAAGAGACCGAACACCAACCTGGGAAACTGGGTTGACACTGGAAGCAGTGCCAGCAGGCAGAGCCAAGACAGCTGCATATCTTGGCTTGTTCTCCCGTCCTTTGCCCGAATCGGTATGGTGAGGCGGACTCTCTGATGCTGGTTCGGGATACCTGAGTCTCCTTAGAGACCTGGGTACTCGGAGTGGCTCGTGAATGAGCGCCCGACACAGTATGAGCCTTCAAAGCGGACTTCTTAGGCATGGCAACAGGCGTGCAAACTGAGGCTTCTGCATGGGGCTCAAAACTCAGTAGACCTAGGGTTAGCGATTTGGTTCCCTGCCCCAAAGGTCAGGAAGAGCCGACAAAAGATCCCACTATTTCCCCTGTGGAGGGAGGCACTCCCTTAGAAGTCCCAGGACATGTTTTCTTAGGGGGGAGGGAGAGAAAGCCTTCTTCTTCAACCGATGGGCCTCAGAAGAAGAAGGGGAGGAGGTAGCAGATGACGACGACGACGATGACGATGAAGACGAAGACACCTTCCTAGACCTCTTCTTCAACTTCTTCATCATCTTCTTCAGGATGGCGGTCAAATTCCCCATCCAAGAGGGAGCAGTAGATGTCACAGGAGCAGCTGGGGTGACCAGGGTAGTGGGAGTGACCTGGGCAGCAGGAACATCATCTATGGGAGCAGTGACTGGGACAGCCAGGCCAGCCAGCAAAGCTCAGGAGCCAGGAAACACAGCAGTGACTGGGGCAACCAGAATAGCCTGGGCAGGTGGAGAAGCCAGGAGCTGCGACTGGGGTAACCGGGGATAGCCTGGACAGGTGGAGCAGCCAGGATAGCCCGGGAGCCAGCCAAGCCAGGAACAGCAGGAGCGGGACCCATCATGTGAGGCATGGAGGAGGTCACCATCATAGAGGGTCCGGGCTGGGACAGCCGGGCCATGGTGAAGCCAGGAGGCAGGGGCACTACGTGCTGGGATGCCAGGTGAGACGAGACCGTTACCAGCATTTTAGCAAAGGCTGTCTTGTTCACTGAAGCACCAGTCAGATGGGACAGGAGGCCCTCCAGGGATGGAACGAAGGAAAGACCCAGGTGGAGCCATGCTGCTGTCAAATCACTATCCTGCTTACCGAGGGAAGCCTCTACCACCAAACCTGAAGTGGAAAAAGTCGGGTTAGTGGAGGGAGTCTCCTCTCACTCTGGGGGGAAAGTTTCCCCCCCTGGGCGAGGAAAGGCCCCCCAAGAAAAGGTAAATCATGACTGCCCGGCCCCAATGCATTTCCAAGCCTGACAAGCGAGAAGAAGGAAAGAGGCGTCCTCTCCCAAAGGAGAGGCAGCCAGAAGGGAAAGCTTGCCGGGAGAGAGAAACAATCCCGAAGATTTAGTCACCAAGGGAGTCACCAGAGGCTTATATCCCTCAGACGATGCCTTGGAAGGTTTCCTCCAGTACTGTTTCCTCCCCTCAAACTTCACCCACTGCTCAACTGACCAGGAGCAACACTCAAGACAGGTAGAATCTCTATAACACACGTCCCTTGCAAGAGGAGCAAAGGGCATGCGAGTCCACATCAACATTAGATCTGAAGCTACTGAACTTCTTCCTGCCAATCCCAGGACACACACCCTGGGGGAAGGTGGGCTTACAAGCCTTATTACCTTCGTGAACTTGCATTCCAAATGCATAAAGCAACCATATAAGGAAAAAGATAAAGAACCCACTGGGAAACAGCAGCTCAACAGAAGTCAGGGCAGAGAGGGAAGAAACACGTCTGTACCGCATGACGGCCGAAAGCAAAACTGGAATGTTTACATCTGGGCAGGCGGGACTCCCGCCTCCCAGATGGCAGTTAACTGCCTAACCACCTTGTTTGAAAATTCAATGGCTGCTTCCAGCTGCACTATTAGTAATTTCCTAATGGGAAGGACCAGTGGTTTGTATATCATGTTGGAACAACTGCTTATCTACAAGGTGATGAAATACGAGAGGTATATTTAAAACCACCTAGTGAAGATGGTGATGAAATACGAGAGGTATATTTAAAACCACCTAGTGAAGATGGTTGGAGTGGATTATGGAAATTGAAGAAAACTGTTTATGGGCTCAAGAATACAGCATACGCATGGTATTTTAAGGTGGTAAAAGTGGTGGAGGAGCTTAAAAGCAAGAGAAGTAGATTAGAACATAATATATTCTTTTGGAGGAAAGACAATAAATTGAATGGTATTTTATGTACACATGTAGATGATTTTTGCTATGGAGGAACTGAAGGATTTTTAGAGGAAACAATTGGGAAATTGCAAGCAGGAGAACAAGAAAGTAATAGTTTTAAGTATAAAGGAGTAACAGTAGAGCATAAGGAAGATAGAATTTGTCTTAATCAGTGGCAGGATATAAATTCTATATGAGAACCAGATGCTAAAAGATTTACAGGTAACAGAGTATCTGAACAAAAGGAATTAACAGAGTATAGATCAGTGGTAGGACAGTTGAATTGGGTATCACTACATACCATGCCAGAAATGTCACATGATGTTAGTGAATTAAGTAAAGCTTTTAAAGTAGGAACGACTCAAGATATGAAAATGCTGATTAAAATAGTGAGAAAAACTAAGAACATAATGGGAAAGTGATAATAAGTGAGTTAGAAGAGTTAGAAGAAAAGATTTATTGGGAAGCCTATGCAGATGCTTCATTTGGGAATACAAGCAGTCCCCGGTTATCGGCGATCCAGTTTTACGATGCTTGTCTAGTGGTGAAAATCGGTGAATTTTGGCACTGAAAATCACAGTTTTCCTCTTATTGGAGCTGATAATTGGATACTGGCGCCAATACATACCTAACAGAGGCACCAATAACTAAAAATTGGCGATAATTGGGGATTTTTGGTGCAAATAAGCACCGGAAATCGTCGAAAAAGCACCGATTTTCGGTTATCAGCAATTTTCGTTTACAATATCCTCACACTGTCAGAACGGAACCCCCACCGATAACCAGGGACTGCCTGTACTGAAGATGGTCATACACAACTGGGTTTTGTGATATCTTTGACAGATGGCAAGAGGAGAAGTCCCATATGGTGGAAATCCAGAAAATCCATAAGAGTAGCAAAGTCTACCATTGTAGCAGGGGGGAGGCCACAGAAGGATTGATATATTTCAAACACTTGTGGGAAGAGATAGTAGGAGGAAGAAAATTAGAAGTACTGGTTAAAACTGATAGTAAAACTCTAATGACCGCAATAAAATCAAGTACTGGAGTACATAGTATGAGATTAAAAATTGATATCGTAGCAATAAGAGACACAATACAAGCTGGAGAAATAAAGGTGGTGAGATAGGTAAAAGGAAAACATCAAATTGCTAATGTATTGACTAAAGCTGGAGTTTCAGAGGAAAATACCAGAAATTACGTAGGGTAAGGGTGGAGAATAATGGAGTTAGAGAGAGTTAGTACTAAGAGGGTTGGAGGAGGAGGGGAGAAAGTGTGATTTATATGTGTTTTACAAGTTTAATTATTATTATTTTACTTTATTTTCTCCAATAGTGAAAGGTATGACATTACAAAATGTATAAAAAGCACATTTAATTTTATAAGATGTTTTTATAGTAAAACATTGTGTTCAAAAGTATCTGTGTTATGACGTCATAGGACAACAAATGATGGGAGGAAGCAAAATGTAAATAACGCAGATGCGAGGAGGGATGAAAACACTGTGGTGCTGTAGAGAGAGCTCTGATGGTTAGGATGTCAATTTTCGGTTGTAAATCTGTTTTGTGGTTTTTGTAGTTGTAAGTTGGCTGATAAAAGAGGAACAACATGAACAGGTGGGTGGATTGCAAAATTGTAGCATTTTTGGATTGGTTAGGCTAGAAAAACTTTCAAAGTTGTGGAGGTGCTCTGATGCATCAACAACTTGTTGATTACCTCCCTGATCATCCCGAAGGGAGGGAAGGCGTACACATCTAGGCCTGTTCAGTCCAGGAGCACGGCATCCATCACCCATGCTCGAGGATCTGGGATCGGAGAGCAAAAGAGTGGAAGTCGGTGATTTCTCAACATTACAGAGATCTACGGTGGGTCTGCCCCCATACTCTCCACAGATCATCGCAGACTAATGGGTCTAGGTCGATTCGGTCAGAAAGACCTGTTTGAGGCTGCTTAGGTTGACCGCAATATTGTTCATTCTCCCCTGAGTGAACCAGATAGTAAGAGTGATTTGATTCTCCTCTGCCCACAGAAGGAGATCCCTTGCCGTCTCATACAGAGAGAAGGAATGAGTGGCCCCCGTTTGCGAATGTAAGAAAGTGCAGTGGTGTTGTCTGCATGCACTACTATCTTCTTGCCGCAGACTAGGTCCGAGAGGGCCTGAAGGCCCAGGTGAACAGCTCTCAGTTCTTTTACAATGTGAAACTTCCATTGCGACATTGTCCATGTTCTGGATACCTCCCATCCATCCAGGAGAGCACCCCAGCCTAGGTCAGAGGCATCTGAATAAAATTGAAGGTTGGGGCTTACTGGAAGGAGAGACTTCCCTTCCTGAAGTTTTTCTTCGCAAGTTCACCACTGGAGATCCACTTTGATTTCCGGCATTATTGGGAAGATGAAAGAGTCTGGTTGAGTCTTTCTGCACAAGTTCACTCTCAGGTAAAACTGCAGGGGCCTCATGTGCAGTCAGCCTAGTCTCCCAAACTGCTCTACTAAAGCAAGGGTCCCTAAGAGGCTCATCCACTGTACTGCCGAGCAGAAAGGAAGGGGAAGGAACTGACTGACAGTCTGTAGACAGTTGCCGACTCTTTTGGGCGACAGAAAAGCCTGTAAAGTCCAAGAATTCAGGATCATCCCTAAATAGGGAATCTCCTGAGTCGGTGTCATAAGGGATTTCTTCTTGTTTATGATAATGCCTAACTTCTGCGTCAGGCGAAGAGTTCGTCTTGTCCCCCGCACACTTCTCCTCCAATGGGGAGCGGATAACCCAGTCATCCAGGTGCAAGCTGATGCTGATTCCCAGAAGGTGAAGCCAATCCCCTAGAGGAACAAGGATTCGTGTGAATACTTGCGGTGCCATCGGCAAGCTGAAGCACAGGGCCCAAAAATGTAGTACTCTGCCCCGAAAGACGAAGCGTTGAAATTTCTGAGCCCGGATGAATAGGGATGTGGAAATATGCATCTTGCATATCCAGGGTGACCATCCAGTCCCCCTGCTGCACTGAAGACATGACTGAGCAAACTTTCTCCATGTGTTGTGAAACTTCATCTTCGGAACGAATGTATTCAGGGCGCTGACTTCCAAAACAGGCCTCCAGCCCTCACGAATATGGAACCACAAAAGTCAGTCGTAAAGCCTTCTGAGTGGTAATCAGTACCTCTTCACTACTTTGATGATCAAGGGATTACGAGCTTCTGAGAGAGCAAACCAAGTGGAACCTTCTGAATACACACTGTCAAGGTGATCGGTGATGTTACTAGAGATGAGCTTTCTGTGAAAGGAATGCCCCCTCCTCAAATATCTTGACTACCCAAAGGTTCGCTCCTCTGCTGCTCCATTCCTTCCAAAAGTAGAAGTCTGGCTCCTACTTGAGCAGAGGACTAACTTCTCATTTCTTGGGGATGGTCTTGAATGAAGACTTCTTAATGGACTTTGTAGGAGGTTGCAAGTTTGATCTAGGTCTAGATTGGGTTTTTGTTTCCCCACCCCCGAAAAGGCTGGGGAGTTTATAAAGGAGAGCGATATTTGGCGTGGGAGCGCCCAGGTTCCCATCGGATGTCTAGTGGATTGTGCTAACAGGTCGATTTGTAGACTACTTCTGCAAGTCTGGAAAGAATCTCCCTTCACTGTGACTTGAGGTGAGACTTGTCAAAAGGGCAAAAAGTAGAGCTGAAGTTTGTGTTGGTGAGACTCCTTTAAATTAAAGAACACCAGAGCTTCCTCTTTTTGGCACACCCATTGAAAGAGAGAGGTGAGTTCTGAAGAGCCGTCTCTAACTGCCCCTACTCGGTTGCGATAGTAGCCCCACAGCCTATCAGAGCCAAAGTCTTCAGCAAGATCTGGACAGTCTTGGTCTTTCGCTGGCGCCCTGACAGTCCAGGTTGAAAGCTACAAAAATCTGAAACCTTCAATGTTCTTCTTGATAAGGTGATCAAGTTCGGGGGGAGGAAAACACTACCTTGGCTGTAGAAAAGGCCATTCTACGAGCTGAATCTACCAGACCGGAGAAGTCCCACTCCCAAGGAAGTTCCCTGGTGGCGCAAAACGAGTGCCTCGTCTTCATTAGCTTGCTGGGTGGAAAAGCGAATGTTGCTTTGCCCTGCTCTCTCTTAGTGGCCACCCAGTCATGTACCTCTTGGAGAGTCATCCTCAAGAAAGAGGAAAGAACTAATTTAAGCAGCTTGGTACCCTCAGAAGACTGCTTCCTCATGAGGAAGGTAGAAGCTGGAGAAGTTGGAGCAGCAGGAACGAAGAAACCTGGAAAGCTATCCAAGAGAAATCTCAAAAGAGACAAGTTCGCTGAAGAGGGGGACCATGTCCTGAACAACCTCTTCCTCCTCTGAAGCGATAGGAGACAAGACTTGTCTTTGGTTTCAGGAACTGTAGAGGCTTTCTTCAAGGACCCCATAAGCTCTGTCAACTATCACTGGAGTGGGACTAACGAATGATCTTCTTGAACCGATGATGATGGAGGCGGATGAGAGGAAGGCGCCAGGCGCCCAGAAGATGTGGCTGGGTGCTCAGCCACTGGCGCTGGAGGCTCGGGAGTTGGCACCGGGCTCCAAAAGCAGAAGTCTGGCGCGAGCCGGCAGGCGCTCGGAAGAAATCGGGTGCTTATACAACTCAGGTCTGTCTCCCAATGAATGACGAGGGCGAGCTGGAGAACCAGACTGGTCCTGAAAGCTGAAGGAAGGTTGTGGGCTAACCACCCTGTACCTCTTGACTGCCAGATGAGAGGTATTGCCAAGCACCGCATGTCTCTTGAGCAGTTGCGACGAGGCAGGATATTAATAAGAGCATTTCTTGTCTGGGCTGGAGGCTTCCGAATCTGAGGAAAGCTGATGAACTGAAATGCCTTTCCAATGGCATTTAGTCGAAGCCTGAGAATGAACGACAGGCTCGACAAAAGGGGCGACTGCCTGTGGGTAAAACCCACCAGCATTCCTTGGACCTCCAGTATGTCTTCTCCCCAGTGCGGGGGAGCAGGACAGAGACCTTCACCTAGGAGCACTGGTCGGATGGACAGCCATCTCCTCAACATTCACAACACTGTCACTTCTCACTGCACTGTCACTATGCACTTTTTTCTCCATTACAGATCTAATAGCAGACCCCATTTCCATAAGGGTATTGGATAATAACCTAAACTTCTGACTGAACCTTGATTCGAGGCTGGCAATGGCGTGGAAAGCGGAATAATGGGAACCTGGATCAGGAGTAAGTGGTAAAGTAGGAGGACTTAGGATGGGAGAAACAGGAGGAATTGGAGGAGTAACAGCTCTATCATCCACTATACTAGCAAAAGGAGTAGATTCTGTATTAGCCCTATTCTCAGCCCTAAGGGCTGCCTTCCTCTTTCTATCTTTTCCAAGTTTTTCTAAAAGAGATTTTAAGGTCTTCCATTTATTATTCTCCCAATCCTGACACTCTAAGCAAGTACTATCCTTAATACATTCTTGCCCCCTACATTTACTGCATTTACAGTAAACCCCCTGTATTCGCAGCGGATGTGTACCACGCCCCCCTGCAAATAGCTAAATCCGCAAATACTTAGAACCCTTCTAAAAATACTTAGAACTACCTATTTTGATAGTTCAAACACAAAAAAAATCTAAAAATGCTTACACTTACGATGGGGTTAGGTTCCAAAAAACCCCTCGTTTGTTGGAAAAAACGTATCTCGAATATAGCCTAGCCTACACCAGGGTATTCAGTACCATGTATACAAATATGGTAGCCTAGCCTACACTATAAAGTATACTCTATACATACACGGTATAGTAATTAATAATATCAGCTAATTCTGGAGGTTCATGCAGAGTGACTTATGATAATTCAATACAAAGAGATACTGAATAACAAACAAGAATTAGCTTAGTCTACACTATGGTACTGTATATCGTATACATATACAGTAGCCTAGCCTACATTATACTGTACTCAATATTCACATAATATCGTATTATACAAACATCAACATAACGAATATGCATCTTTTCCATAGATCTTTTAAAATGTTATGCTTTAATTCACTGTATCCAATAATACTGAATACCTGTATATTATACGCTTTTGTATTATAAACTGCAATCATAGCGATCAATATTTTGGTTTGGAAATTGATTATGTGGTAAGTTTATTTCGTTGTGTTTAACTCAGTTCAGAGGGTTTTTCTTGCTTCTAGCTAGCATAAATGAGCCTCTAGATACTTTATTTATATGGGGCAAGGTTATTTTTCGTTATACAAAGTGTTTTTAAGTCGAAATATAACTTAAATACGTCTCGTTGTAAAATTAATTTACTGTAGCTATTTTTTCGTTAATACACGACATCAGCCATTTGGGGGTTGGTTTGTTTTGTGTAAAAAAAATTCAAGATTTCGTTCGCTATTTTCGCTTGATTTCATCATGATACGAGCTTTACGTATTTATCGTGTATCAGCGTAAAAATTGCAGTAATATGTGTTCTTTCATGCCCCGAAATTTTTATTAAAATACTTCCTCTCCAATTTTAATTACAGTCAAGTTTCATTCACGTTGCCAATGCACGATAATTTATAGTCATTAGCAGCTTGACACATTGTTTTCTCAGCTTCAGCTACAACTTGCAGCTTATATTTAGCAGTCTATTTCTTTGCTGACCTTTTATCTATACCGAATAAAGGTATACTGTAAAAATATATCAGTCCTATTCTACTTCACTTCATTTGTACTATAACTACGGTAATTGTTTATTACCGTGCGATGAAGTTTCTCGCTGGGTGAGCGGGTTCCGTTCTCAGTTTCCACTCTGTTGGTCGCGAGTTCGAATCTCCGACCGACCAGTGAAGAATTAGAAATTTGTTTCTGGTGATAGAAATTAATTTCGCTATAATGTCAGTTCGGATTCACAATAGCTGTAGGTCCACGTTGCTAGGTAACCAATTGGTTCTTAGCCACGTAAAAAAATAAACCTAATCCTTCGGGCCAGCCCTAGGAGAGCTGTTAATCAGCTCAGTGGTCTGGTTAAACTAAGATATACTTACTACCGTACGATGGTTGAAATACAAGCTGTTGTTATCAATTCGGTTATAAGCAAAACAGCAGTTTCTCGTTTGGTTGTTTGTGGCTGTATGCACTTACACAAGAGTATAACATTACTAACAATACTTTTATCATTCTCTTTTGCCTTTTTAACTAGAAGATGGGATAGAGATGGAGGAAGAGAAGGTGGTCTATTGTAATTTGGTCTCTCTCGCTGCCTGACCGTACGCTACTGCCTTCACCCATGGGAAATTTTAAAATATTTTCTAAATATTGTTGTATCGGTATTAATTGCTTACCCCATCGAATTATCGTAACTCGAGCACTACACGGGTACCTGAGCATTTTAATAGTTTTATCACAAAAAGTGCATTTAGTCATGAAAATGACATGAAAATACTGTAATTAGTGAATATTCTCAGTGAAAAATACAACAAATGGGCGAACTTTCAACGAATAATGCCCATATATGTTCCATAGAGGAATCCGCAACTAGGTGAGTCCGCGAATTGTGAGACCACGAATACGGGGGCTTTACTGTACTTCACTAAGATGTGGCAAATAAATATCTGAAAAAGCGATGAAGCAGCTGCAGAAAGACTCCCATGTTGATCAGAAGTCAGCAGGAAATGAATTGAGCTCTCGGCTAAGTTGTTCCTCTAAGTCCCAGATAGTGGGGAGGACCTTGTCACCTACACGCAAAGAATAGAAGTGCCGCCATGTGAAGTTTGAATTTTTAAGCTGCCACACGTTAGGAATCAACAGCAATGTAATTACAGTACTTGGTAAGTTTATATAAAAAAGGTAATTATTTACTATTGTAATATGGTTGAAATGCAAGCAAACAGCTGTTATTATCTGATCTGGTTGTTCATAGCAAAAGGCAAAACGGCTGTTTCTCATTCAGTTGTTTATGGCTGTACGCATTTACGCAACAAGTATAGCATTACTAACAATACTTACATCATTCTCTTTTACTTTTTTAACTTATCTAAATAGAAAATGGGATAAAGAGATGGAGGAAAAGAGGTTAGTCTATTGTAACTTGGTCTCTCTAAAAAGGACTCCACATGATACATGAGATACATGATAAAACGATTTTTTATGGGTGAAAATTTGGGGCCACATAATACGTGAGATTACGCGTTACACAAGTACATACTGGTGGTAGGTGGGTGAGTGGAAGGAACCCTCCACCCACCTATCATCATCAAACACTTCTCCCTTCAGCATCAAGAGTCACTTGGGATGGCTGAGGTTGGATGATGAAGAAAGGCTCTGGTTTGTATGCCTAAGAAAAATACAAATCACAGTACTTTAAAAATCTGATTTGTTCCTATGGGAATACAAACATCTTTTATGTGGGAGACTCAGTCCTTGGGTGGGCAGAGAGGAACTGAACTGACTGGCCAGTTGAATCTCCGACCAGAAATATCATGCTCTGGTCATGATCTTCAGCAGAAGAGCCATGACTCCTATACCCTCCTATACAATGTGCCATAGGGATACAAGACTGATAGGGCCATGAGCCACAGTAAGATATATCAGAACTCTTACTCTAGGAAAACTTTGGACAACAAATTCTGCTCTAAAGATATGATAGCTCAGGTAAAAAGGAAGCTAGCAGCTGGAATATATCTATACCCCTTATTAAAAGGGAGAGCAAAGGAAGTTGCATATAATGTGTCACAGCTCTGAGAAAAGATGCCCAATTTTGAAGTCTACCTGCATTGTAGCCTGTCCAGCAGCTACTTCATGAAGCAAGAAAGAAGGGGTGGTCTGAACACTACCTCCTTGTGCCTGCCAATGCTGCACAAAGACCCCTGACACTCCAGTTGGATTAGAGGACCACAAGACATCATAACTCAAAGGCACCAAAGAAAAAGTGCTATGTAATGACAGAAGTGTGGATTGTCCCCTTATTCCCCCACCTACCATATGTTCATTAACTTGTTACACCAGGTTTCAACAACCAGCTTCAACCAGCCCAGGACTACTACTACATAAAATGCAATGGTTTGTATTCCCATAAGGACAACTACATTTTAAAAGAATGACACTCAGCATATCAACCAAAATGCAACCTATTCATCATTCTTCTCACTTCCTCTTGTTGTTGTGAGTAAGGTGTTGTGGGGTGGATAAGGGCTTTTGTTGTGTGTTCCACTGTCCTTCATATTAACAAAAAATTATGAAAAATTATCAGTGCATCAATTTACAGATCACAGACAGCATTAAACATTCGAAACACTGAGATGATATACAAATGATAGGATGGCTCTGTAACACTAGTAAATGAAAGCTGGAACATTTTTATACGTTGGAAGTAAAAATCCACAATTATATCAATGACATTTTCTCATAACACACTGACAATTTCAATTAAGCACTTGTGCAAAAAATTTACACTTTTTTGGATGGATGTAAGTACAGTATTTAGAGAAAAAGTCTAGGCACTGTGGTCAATCTTATTCAGGACTGTATCACTTTCATAAAAGAAAAATTATTAAAATATTCATTAGAAAGTTTTAACTGTTCCAATAATATAGAGAGCAAACTGCAAATGAATTTGATAAATATATACAGTATTACCTTTTCTACATACAATGCATCAGCATCTGGGTGCTTGCTTGCTTCTACAATTCTTCCAACCCTGAAGTCCAACCGTCCAACATCCACAGGAAGATCCTCTTCAGGTTTCTTGCCACCACCTCCCTTTTCTTTCTTCTCAGGTTTATCAGCTTTCTCCTAAAAATAAGCAAAGGCATAAAACAAAGCAAAGCAGGTGAGGCCAAAGACACACTACAAGGAACCTTCAATACCTTTACACTGCACCATGCAAGGCACACTGTAAGTGATAACTACTTTGGGATCTGAAACTAGGATCAACAGATTTTTTTAGTACAAAAAGTAAATTTTCATAATAAAATCACAATTTTTTAAAAGTAAATTGCATTTTTCATAATCACACAAACCTGAGGTCGTTTACATTAGGGATTGCTTACAGCAAAGCTGGAAATGGCTGTTAAAACTCTTGAACAAGGTGGTTAGGCAGTAACTACTGTCCGGTAGTTGGGAGACCCACCTGCCTGGATGTATTGTAAACATTCCAATTTGCCTTTCACCCCAGGTTTCAGATTGAGGGGTGGCATGAGGCAGGCATAATTGTAATGTAAAGGACCTCAGTTTTGTATATTTACAAAAAATACAATTTACTTTTAAAAAAATTGTGATTTGTTCCTACATGATTTACAAACCATTGGCCCTTTACATTAGGAAGACTCACTTGTTGAAGGGATGAATCTGAGTCAGTCTCTGAACTCAATGGAGTTCGCCACACCTGGGCTACTCCTCCTGGTCAAAAGAGTGAGGAGGAGTACCGTACCTCTGACATGTTGATTGGAGTATAGGAACTGCAAGATCAATTGTCAGACTTCTGGACCTTTTTGAATGTGTGAGGAGTTGTAACTCATATGAAAAGAAGCTAGGAAGAATCTTAAGAGTCGGAGGCAGTAAGGCAATAACCTGAAAAGGGTTTGTCTTATTGCCAGGGTCTCCTTCCTCTCCTTGCTAGAGGAAGGAGGGATTGCTTCTATGACTCTAAGGAAGAAAAATAGAAAGGGTGCTCAATGTGTAAGCTTGCTGCATCAGACGCTAATTCCAACAAGTGTCGGTTCGAGTCCCATTCTCTACCTGAAGGAAGAGAAGCACAGCTGACAAGGAAGGAGGAGGAGAGCCCAGTCACTCTCGTAATCCCTCTCACTTCCAGCACTGTACACCTTAGGTGAGATGCTACCTGTCCCCTTATAGGAACCACGTAAGAAAACACAACTTGTTGAGCAGCCACAACAGGTCCAAGGAAGGGGGGTTCCAAGGACTCGTGGGCAAAACCCGAAGGTAGAGAGACATATGTGGCCTGATGAGACCACATCTCTGCTTTCAGACTGACAGAAACTTCTGGAATATGAGGGATGGACCAAGCCATCGACTTCGTCAGCTCTCGGGTGGAGTGTACAGGTGCTGTAAACATCAGCTGCAGAGTACTACCTTCCGATCGTCTCACGAGGCCAGAAAGAAAGACGTGTCCTTAGGCACTTCTTTCTTGGATGAGTTACTACTAGTGCAAAGTCGTCGACATCCAATAGAGAAGTCAAGTCTTCTTCAGAAAGTACTTCTGCACCCTAACAGGACAAAGAAGCCGCTGATCTGGATAATCAATTACAAAATCAAAGGGGGAGGGGATCATGAAGAACTCAAACCTGGCAACAGGAGCCAACGGGTTGGGAGTTCGCTACGACATCCGAGAGAGTCAAGCTACTAATCCCATCCCTTGACTGCTCACAGCAAAGAAGGTCCATGAAGATCATCTATCCTCTTCTCCAATGCCAGAGTGAGATGAGGGATGGTCTTGAGAGTTGGATCTCTGTCTGACGACTCTCCCAAAGGGTGCATGCGGAGTACAAGACAGGAACCCTAAACAAGAGTCACATGCTCCCCAGGGGCCTGAGGTCCCTGGGAGAGCAAGACAAATCAAAGCTTCTCATCAGTAGTCAAATCTCAACTGAAGAGAAAAAGGGCTACTTTCAGGTGAACGACTAGGCCGAATGTGGACCTAAGTCTTCACAACTGAACTGGAGAGAAGCAACTCTTGGCGAAGAAGACAAGGAAGTCCATGGCCTGTTGAAGAGCGGATCTGACAAGATAAAAGGTCATGTTGACGACACCAACCAGTGAAGATGGCTCCAATCCCTGGGTACTGCTGCAGAGGATTGTTAGAGATATCCAGCTATCTCCGTTGCCGCTCGGCAAGAAGCCTATGCTTGCAAGGGAAGCCGGATAGTCTCTGGTCGTGAAGACACAGGGATTGTACTGCCTGAAGAACTGCTTTACTTGTTGCTGACACAGAAGGTCAGGTCAGGGAGGAACTCTTCTTGGTGCCTCAGAAGCAGAGCTAGCAGGTCAAGCAAAAGGCGAAGTCTTCTAGCATTCATCTAAATTTGGGGTGAACACTCTGCTGAACACCTTGCAAATTAGACAAATACGAAGGGAAGACGATGTCAAGGTTGTCCCACAGTGTCAGCATGCATCACCGTAGTTGCCCGTGGGTCTGGTATGATGGAGCAGAAGACCTGCAGACTAGTTGTGCCAGGTGGCAAACAAAAAGATGATAGGGAGCCCTTAGTCAAGCAACCTCTCTGTGAAGAATTGAGTGAAGGGAGCTCTCTGTCCCTGTCACTCTATTCCAGAGGCTAAGCTTGCCTGCCAATACATCCCACTGCCTGGAATGTCCAGTATCTGGCTGGTGGCTCTACAGAGTGCACCACAGTTCACCTGAGCACCTGCAAAGTCAACCAAAGCAACAGGAGGGAAACAAAACCCTCGTTTGTCGACATATGCCACTA
This sequence comes from Macrobrachium rosenbergii, assembly GCF_040412425.1. Lineage (NCBI taxonomy): Eukaryota > Metazoa > Arthropoda > Malacostraca > Decapoda > Palaemonidae > Macrobrachium > Macrobrachium rosenbergii. The sequence continues at coordinate 49,119,788 of NC_089791.1, read as the reverse complement.
CTGTGGTGTCGTTGCCCAACAACACCATAGAGTATCCCAAAAAACCAATCTTGAAATATGCGGAGGGCCAGGATACAGCCATGAGTTCCAGGATGTTGATGAGAAGGTACTTATTGTCTCAGTAGCACACTTCAAAGACAACGGTCTTACAGGTGTTTGCCTATTTCCAGGTCGGTGCATCTGAGAACAGAAGCTTGTCGAGAGGAGAACATGAAGGCATATTCAGAGGCTCCTGTCTATCAAGCACCAGCCTAAACACTCCCTCATCCTTTGAGAGAGGAAAGGATTAAGAACTGGAAGCAGATCTCCCTCATTCTCCATGAAGAGAATCAAAGGCGAAGTTGCCTGAGGGGACAGCTTCTGCAGCAACGACAGGACACCAAAGACGACTAGCTCTAGCCGGGCTGGCCCAAAATCAGGAACACGGGAGAGAAGACAGAACGGAAGTTCGATGAAAATTGGCCGAGACCCGGAGGAAACCAGATACTTTGCCTGAAAGATACAGTAAACTCCCGGTATTCGCGTTCTCACAATTCCCTGGATTTCCTGTGTGTGGAACACATCTGTAAATTATTCGCGAAAAATTTGGCATTTTGCAGACTTTTTTGTTGGAAAATACTCACTAATTAGTGTATTTTGATCTTATTTTCACGACTAAATACATTTTTTATGATAAAAAAATTATTTACCAATTTCCATATAGTATTTAGATTAATAATAATAATAATAATAATAATAATAAAAATAAAAATAATAATAATAATAATAATAATAATAATAATAATAATACTATAAGATTAAATAATACATAACTCAAAGAGAGATTGAAACTGGTTTTCTCCCCTCCATTCAGGACGGACCCGACCTCATTAAAGCAAAGACAGATGCTCAGAATTGATACTATTGAAATATGAAAATTATATCAAAGTACTATTGAAATTTTATTAAAATGATATATAAGTCTTTCAAGATGGTAGTACAGTACAGTATAAGTATTTTTAGAGGGTACGGTACGTACTAATTTTCAAATATCAATATTAAGTTTAATAAGATTAAACAATATTAAATAAAATAATAATTCTCTCTCTCTCTCTCTCTTATTTAGATGAGAGAATTCTTCCGACATGTAATATGTGCGTATGTTTCTTTGTATGATAAATAAATGATTTACCTAATAAGTACAAATTTACAAATAATAATAATAATAATAATAATAATACAATAATAATAATAATAATAATAATAATAATAATAATAATAATAATATAATATTTTCCATGCATTTGTGCAGTAAATTTTTTTTTACATTTTAAACAAACAGTGATTCCCAGTCCTTTTATTCTCGACTTGAGAAAGGAGGGGGGAGGGTAAATGTCAATTTGTTGACAGTGTGACATACTGGCTGGAGGGGAAGGGGAGTGTTGCCCACAGAAGCTCATAGATTTCAATCTTTTGGTATAGTAACGCATTATTCTCTCTCTCTCTCTCTCAGGAAAAGATGTTTGTTGTGTGATTGTGTTCATTGCTTCTGTCTAGGAAGGGGAAGGAGCTTGGTTGGGTGACTCGAGCAAAATGAACTCCTTATCCAGGGAAAAAGCATTCACCTGGTCGAGAACGCCCTTATAGCAAGCAAGGACTGCGGCAGTCCCAACGAAACTCCTGCAAGTGAAGAGTTATTTACAGGGGATGCCGTGGTCCTCTCCCTGAGATCACTGTGCTGATGAATCGGCATGCAGATCTCTGCAAAAAGAAAATCAAGGGTGTCCACATCTCGAAGAAGAAGACCCTCAAGTCCTCCTGGGGCACGACACTCCTGATCTCTTCTCCTTAGAGGGATAACCTCGCCAGAACCCAGAACACCATCCTCAACTACTCAGATGTATGGCGAGCCGATCTGAGAACTGAGCCTGAGACGTAGATCCTTGTAGCTGAACTCCAATAAGAAACAAAACTCGTTGTAGTCCTATCTATCAGGCTCACATCCCCCCAGGAACTGAAAGGGTTTGAGGGAAGATGGGAGGAGAAAAAGCACTTTACCTGTCCTGCTAGAAGAACCAGCAGGAGAGGCTGACCGTGGGCAATCATCAACCAGAGGTGATGAAGACAGCAAGGAGGAAGGAGAGCACTAACATCACAGCGAAGCGCTAACCTGAAGAGAGCGAAAGTTCACTTGAGCTGAGTCTCCTGAAGGAAGGAGAACCTCGACAGCATTCGGTTCGCCAAACCAAGCGATCGATCAGGGGCTGGATGAGCGGGCCAGGCCAAGCCAATCGTAACTGATCAAGTAAACGCGATCGGTGGCTAGGCGAGCAAGCAAGCAGGGCTGAGCCGAACCGAGCTGGGAAAGCTCGGTTCTCGGCTACCGTGAACTAGCACTGTCCTCAAGACATGCTCTAATCTCCTTCAAGGCTGAAGTCCCTCAAGAAGAAGGTTTAAAGGGGATTCTTGTCTGCTACCCCGAGTACTCGGAACCAAGGGTCCGAGACACAAGTTTCAGAGCTGACTGAGCACTCAAAATGAAGCTGGCAGGAAGTGTCAAAACACCTGAATGTCTCGACACCTTCTCTCATCCTGTGCCTAAACCAGACCAGAGTGAACTCCCTAGTACTGGTTTGAGGAGTGGCTGAGATTCTGCAGAATCCTGGACACTTGACAACTCGCTAGGTGAGCGCTCAAGATCCCAAGGAATATGAGCATTCGCTGAGTGCTCGAGATTCCAGGGAGTCTGAGTGCTCAGTGAGACTCCCAAATCTCATAAGATCATTGAGAGTAATCTCCTCTCGGATTCCAAAGAAACCGAATAGGGACATGCACAGAATCAGTCTTAGACGCAGACTTCCAAGAACTGGAATCGAGAGCGTGGCCTCAAAAGGTCGCTTACTCGGCCTTGAACACAAGACCCCAATGGGGAATGCGAATTGGTTCCTGACCCCAAGGGGCGGGAAGAGCCAAGTGAGAGAACCCACTGCCTCTCTGGAGAGAGGTAGTCCCTTAGAAGTCCCGCAGGACCTCTGAAGGGAACCTCCTCCTTGTCTCTCTAGGCCCTCGAACCCTCGGGACCGTGACACCAGGCTGGGAACCTGACCGAGCACTGTCAGTACTGGCAGGAAGAACTGAGACACTTGCATGTCTTGTTTTCTTTTTCTTGCTCTGTGCCTGAACCGGGACAGTGAGAGGTTTCCCCAACACCAATTTCAGATGCACAAGACTCCGAAGATTCTCGAGCACTCTGTGTGACTCGAAAAAGTCAAGCACCCAACACAGCACCAGTCTAGGAGTGGAACCCCTAGAATGGCGACAGGAACGCTCACCGAAGTCTGAGTGCCAGCAACTCTCAAAACACACAACCCTTGGGTAAGCAATTAGGTTTCCAAGCCCTGAGGCATCTTAGGCCGATGAGAGATCCTACCTCCCGTGAAGGGGAGGCTGCCCTTATCAAGCCCCACAGCTGGCGATCCTCAGAAAAGGGTCAAAGCAAGAAGATAGTGAAGATAAAGTTGAGGCAACAGCAGGACTACATCTCACCAGGACTTCTTCAGAATCTCTTCTCGACATCTTGTACAAGGATCCAGGTGGGCCACCCGGAACTGCGGGGCAGCTAAATCAGGGCGCCAACTTAGGAGCAGCCCAGGTCTTGAAGCAACAGAAACTGGGCGTCAGCACCTAGAACGACAGGAGCAACCAGGCAGCTACCGACTGATGCTACGCCAGGACCAGAAACTTGGACCACAGGTACAAGAGACAGTAGCATCGTGTGAGTGAAAGGCAGACGGACAGTGGTTGCCTGCAGGAACTAGGTTGTCCCCCCATGGTTGATCTTTGCTCAATAGCAAGGTGGACAAACTGAGAGATAGCCAGAAGGAAGTAACAAGGAATGAAGGGGCAGTCTTTAAGAAGCCGTTAAGGTGGATAACTTTGTTACTTTTGGCAACTAGTAACAAACAGCTCCTCCCATCAAACTGTTCAGTGCAGGCAGTGATTTTAAGGGCAACATTCTGCACAAGTGTTGCTTTTGAGTTGTTATTCCCGAACAAGGGGCGGGGGTATGAGGTCCAAATGATGAGCGAAAATTTTAACGCTGGCTGTGACCCAAGAAAGACTGCTTGGGAAAAGACAGCCTTACTGTAAGGTTATCAAAATCATGGGTTTGTATATCAAATATCAAACACATAATATATGTATATACAAAAACAACACAAATGATCCCACCGGGAAAGAAGATCTTAACGGCAATCAGGCAAAGAGCTCTGAAAACACGTCACGTCTGCACAGCATGATCGCCGAAATCAAATTGGAATGTTCACATCTGGGCAGGCGGGACTCCCACCTACAGGACATTAGTTGCTGCTTAACCACCTTGTTCAAGAGCTTTAACGGCCATTTCCAGCTTCGTAACGCAAAGAAATAAAATTCTCCCCAAGAGAATAAAATTCTCACTGAGAGAATGTACATCAAGATCTAAACACATAAGCAAGGTGAAAACTAGTTTAAGCCAGTTGCCTTAGCAACATTAAAACCAGTCTGACACACCATCGGCTAATAATAGTAGGGTTTACAAATATCAGTATGAATCACTATTTTAGAATAATGAAAGTGTAAGCTCAAGAGAAAAACAAGGAGTTGTATTTGCATATATAACATGTTATAATCATATATCAGCAATATCAACAAAACGAAAATATTAACGAGGGTCAAATGGCAGGCAGAGGAAGGCAGCAAATGTCCTCCTCTTCGCCACCAAAAATCAAGTGAATGTAGTCCTCGACTAGTGGTGGGACTCCACCCGTAATCCCACGTGGTTGTAAGTATTTCAGTGTACTTTGTTAGAAAGTTAAACAGCTGTGTTCCAACTGCACTGAAGTAAATTCCTAGTGTAAAAGACTGAGGGTTTGTATATTGTGTAGGAACAAACAACAACAAAGATATGAGCATAACTAAATATACAAAAAATTTAACTTTAATATACAGTATATGACCAGTAGGCCATGATATAACACTAGTTATACAGGCCTCTAGAAATGTGGTGTTGATTAGGTGCCAGGTTTCAAACTATACAGTCATGAGGTCATTGACTGAATAAGACACCCTAGCTCAGTGGTTCTGCTTTATTACCACGCCCCTCTGAGCTGGTCCTTCCTCCAGTTGCATCTATGAAAATTCCTCCCAGATTGTTTAGGAAAAATAAAAAAAAGTCCAAGAAGGGTTTGAGGGATTGGGAGATGTAAATAATGTAAAATAATGGTGCCTAAGAGTCTAGCTAGAAATGGTCCTCAAAGGAATCTAACGTTAAAGGCGACATCTTTTGCATTTTTTTATAAACTTCTGAATATTAGCTCCTCACTCTTGTTAAGAAAATGATATAATTCTAGAATTTATAAATTTTCCCTAGGCTATCCTAAAAATTGCTGTTTTTTTACAGCTAGCGACGTCAGGTTGAGAACCACTGCCCTAGCTTATTGCACACAAGTTACAAAACTGTAGCTTATGGCACACAAGTTACAAAACTGCAGAAAACCAAATTCATTCCTTCATTTTTCTTAAATAACCTAATGTATTCTATACGTACCATCAGTAATATGTGGTACACAATTCAGATGTCAAAATGGAGTGAAATTTGTGGATTTTACACATTTGAAAATTGCCATTCTCCCAAACCATACACAACACTTGCACCCGAGACATCCACCCTTTCACAAGTGATGATATACTAGTTTTTATGGTTCAATTCTCCAGTCAGGGGAGATTAATTTTGAGTTGCCAAGTCATTCACCCAGTAGTTTTAAAAATTTAACTTATGAATATAACAAACTGGCCTACATACACTGGAAACTGTACAATTGAAATTAGTGAAAAAAGCTTAGAGTTTTTATTACTACTGGTATGCATGAAAAAAAACAGTACATTACCATACATTTATCTTGAACTATCAATTTGAAAGTCATTGTCAACCGGTGAAATTCCATTGTACTACTGTGCAGATTTCTAGGTATAAAATGAATATACCACAGAGAAAAAGAGCTTTCAGGAAAGCTGGGGTTCTGGCCAGATCGGAAGTCTTCTCCAAGGAAGACCCACTACCAAAAAAGGTGGATGAAGGATCACTACCACGGAGTCTTATTTCGAAAAGATATCTCCCTGTTAAAACCCCCAGATCTTTGCAGTGGTTTCTTTAAAGTTTCACACAAATGTTTGAGCTCCATTGAATACCAGAATGAAACCTACCTCATTCCATTTTCTAGCAGGTGTCTGCTACCACTCTGTTTTTGTGTGCTTGTGCCCTTTTCTGGATTATTTCACCATTAATCATGTCATTAGCAGCGTATTACCATCTCCAAGTTAAGTACCATCTTATTGTGGGGTTTTGATCGATAATTTGGCTGTATTTGTCTCTTTTCACAATTATGAGAACTTGTTACGGTTTTATGGCGTCCTCTGCAGTCCATAATCGATCGCTGGTGATGAGCCCATCAGTCTTTTCTGTTTGGGGTTGATCTCCTTTGTCTATATGTTATTCATTGCCCCCTGGTTCTCTCCTAAGCGTGGTTTCAGGTCGTTTTTTGAGTTTTACATATTTGTTAGGCCTTGGCCCATTTAGTGATGCCCGCCAGGTTCCCCTAGGCTGGGTTTCCTTGTTTTGTTACTTAGTCTACATTAAGGCTATTATATATTTTATTTTTTTGGCGATGGTGCTATTATTTTGTTTTTTTATATTTTACTAATCAAGGTAGCGGCAGCCTCAGTCTAAATTGGCTTCCCGAGGTAGGCTAAGCAGAATATGAGCACATTTTTATTTATTCTATGTTTTTGTGTGTGATGGTTTTATTACGGGTGTGATCATTCTTGCCTATTATAGGCTAGTATTGTTCCTTCCTCTTGCCTGGCGTGGAGGATCCAGCCGGGTTGAGGAGTTTTGGTTGCTGTTTCCTCCGGGGTGTTTTTTTGGGGTGTCAGAAGAGCACAGCCTTTCCTTCAGAGGAATAGAGTTCTTTTGGTGTGTCTCCTCTGGGCTAGTGCCTTCTTGCCCCCTCTTCTCAGGTCCCAGTTGGCTCTGGCACAAAATTTCTCTTTTTGTTTGCCTTCCTTTCCTTCCCGGTTTTACCAATTAACCTAGGCTACGCTTGGTTCGGTAAAAAAAAAGGCTGTACTAGTCAGTACTGTTGGGATTGGCTCGGTTATCCAGATTCAGAAGTAGGCCTCCTCCCAGTTTTCATTATGCTTGGAGCGGTGTGTCCTGATTGAGCGGGTCAATCATTTCCCTGTCTCCTGTTTTCAAACCTCAACTCACCATTCTTTGTACCCCACCACCCCCTTCACATCCCCAGCTTTGCTCTGAATTGCGGGTTATTTAGATTATTTTTAGGTTGAGGACTATTGTATAAACATTTTTCCCTCCCATACAAAAGACATCGCTGAATTGTATTTATTAACATACATTTTACAGGTACAGTACAATACTGAGTTGAACATCTGTCCTACTTTCTTCCTACCGTCGGGTTTTCTTACTGGGTTGTTATATCATCCGGCTTATGTTATATATCCAGAGCATCTTAGACAGATTCCACTTCTTAGCGGGAAGTCCAAGAAGAGAATATATAGGGACGGATCCTCCGGTCTCAGGAGTGGTTTGCAGATTTTTAACATCACTTGTTTATTTTTTATTGTTTATATATGATATTTTTAATGATAAAATAAAGTTTGTTCATACTTACCTGGCAGATATATATATAGCTGTATTCTCCAAGGTCCGACAGAATTTCAAATTTGCGGCACACGAGTGGTCGGTCAGGTGGTTAGTACCATTCCGCCCGCTGGGAGGGCGGTATCAGGAACCATTCCCATTTTCTATTCAGATTTTCTAACGCCACTGTCTCCTGAGGGAGGAGGGAGGGCACAATATAAATATATATATATCTGTTAGGTAAGGGCATGAACAAACTTTTTATTTTTTATCATTAAATATCATTTTGTTCATGAGACTTACCTGCCAGATATATATATAGCTGAATACCACCTTTGGAGGGGGTAGAGACAGCCAAGAAGTAGGAAAAAACCAATTATTGGTAAAAATTATTTTGGTTCCTTATCTGATGGCGTAGCTGACTGAGTGGTTACTGTCACTCTAGTCTGCTTCTGCTTTACTAGAGACCCCAGCGAGGTAGTGACCTATAGCTGGCGACTTCTAGATGATCTGTCAACGGGCGTGACCACAATGTGACTAGATCATAGCCCATACAAAGAGGACAAAAGAGCATTACTAACCACCTAACCCAACACCTAAAGCGTTAGTTTGCAAAGGATTGGGAAGACTGCACTCCAGTCGACCCAACAACCACAAAAACACAATTCAAAAAAGGGGATAGGATCAGAGTTACCCCTTGTCCCCAAGGTTGCTGAAGCAGCAATGTATGGTCCCAGCGAAAAGCAATTTTCGTATGCTACCTAAACATCTTGCCAAGAGTGTGAGGCAAACACCGAATTGACTTCGCCAAAATGTGGCACTAAAATGTCACTGAGTACCATATTTTTCTTGAACGCCATGGAGGTAGCAACTGCCTCACCTCGTGAGCGTTAACTCTCAACAACTTGAAGTTGGAGTCGTCACAACTAGAGTGTGCGTCCCACGACGTTCCTAATGAAGAATGCCAGTGCATTCTTCGACATAGGTTTAACTGGTTGCCTCACAGAACACCAAAACATCCAATGGACCACGAGTGTCCTGTGTTCTTTAAGGTAGTACTTTGAGAGCTCTAACTGGACATAGAACTCCCTCAGGTTTCCTGTCCAATAAGGTCTGCTAAACCTTTAATTTCAAAGTGTCTAGGCCAAGGGTTAGAAGACCTATCATTCTAGCCAAGAACTTGGGGCTTAAAGAATAGACAGCATTGTGTTCCTTGAAGCCCACATGACGGCCTCGAAACTTCTCTCTCTCTTACGCCAGGAATGCCGTGCTGAGTAACATCCTAAGAGATGCAGAGTGGAGAGGCTCAAAGGACTAAACATCAAAAACTTGAGCATTACGTCCAAGTTCCAAGCAGGGAAATCAGCTGAGGAACCTTGGGCGTCTTGAAAGAGCTCGTAAGATCGTGGAGGTCCTTATTGTCAGACAAAGCTAATCCTCTGTGTCTGAATACAATCGAAAAGCATGCTCCGATAACACTTGATAGTCGGAACTGCTATATCGAGTTTTTCTCTTAAGTAAAGAGAAAATCCGCAACCTGGCTCACAGTAGAGGAAGAGGAAAGCCCTTCTTTCTACACCAACCTTTGAAGGTTGCTCACCGCTAGATATATCCTTTAGATGAAGAACTTCTGGCTCTAGCGATGGCCCGTGCCACCTGGCCAGAAACCCTTTCGCTCTGACCAAGTTTGGATAGTCTGAAAGCAGTCAGGTTCAGAGCGGAGATTCAAAGATATCTCGTGAAGTGGGTTTGTATGAGCAGGTCTGTTCTCAAAGGAAGGGTCCTCGAACGCCTACCAACCAGAAGAGAAACCCGAGAACCAGTGGTTCAAGGCCAAAACGTGGGGGATGAGAGTCATCTCGTCCCTTGTGAAGAGCGAACTTGCGATATGACTTCTCCCAGAATTTAGAACGGGAAAAAGGCGTGAAACATCTATTCCTGTCCAATCCCAGGAAGAGCAACTATCGCAACTGCCCCAGGGTCGAGTACAGATGAGCTTTATAGAGGGAGCCTGCTGTTCTTGAGGTCGTGAAAATATCCACAAGATGGCAACCCCAAAATTTCCAAAAAAATCTTGGCAAACCTCCTGATGAAGGGTCCATTCCTTGCAGGAGTTGATGGTTCAACAGAGCAGGTCTGTCGAACATTTTCGACCTCTGCAACAAAACTTGTGAGAATCGAAATGTTGCGAGCACAGGCTCAAAGAATAATCTCTCTTGCAAGGCTGAACAGGGAACAAATGGTATTGTCCGAGATTGCTAGAAACACGATTGCAAACTTGGACCTCAAGAATTGGCGAGCTAAAAGATAGCCGCCAAATCTTTTGAAGTTGATGCCAGGACACCTGTTCCTCTCTCCAGGTTCCTAACACTTCCTCTCCTCTAGTGTTGCCCTCAACCTGTTTGACGACCGTCCGGAAAACAACACTAGGTTGGGGTTCAGAAGCCTGAGGGAGATCCTTTCTGCAATTCCGTTGGATCGAGCCACCACCACAGATCCTCTTTATATAAGGAAGAATTTCAATTCCTCTTTCAAGTCTTCCTTGCTTTGTCAGTTCTCCAACAAAAAGAACTGAAGAGGCCTGAGATGCAGACTCCCCAGAAAACAAACTTCTCCAGCGAGAAATGGTCCTCAGCAGACTCATTCCTTCCTTCACCTAGCATGTTTCCTTTTCCAAGAAGGCGAAACTTTTTCGTACATAGAAGTTGCCGTTCTTGACGGAGACGCTATAACCCGCTGAATAGATCTGAATTCCCAGACACAATGGACAGTGAGGGGATCAGCCTGTGATTTCTCCACAGACCAGAAGTCCCAGGACTTCACACGAGTTGCAGAGTCAACTGAAGGTCCTCCAGATACCTTAAGCCGGCGGCCTCGAATCAACCAGTCGTCCAAGTAGAGTGAGATCTGGCGTCGACAGATGCAACTGCATCGCAACGTTTTTCATGAGACGTAAACACCCTCGGGCAAAATGTGGCGCCAACAGCATCTGGTGTTCCCAGGCGGTCAACCATCCAAGTACTGACCAGACCCAACGTTGTTTAACTCGCTGATCGGGCGAGAAGCGGTGTTTTCAACGATGGTATGGGCGTTGTGCAGAGTCCAAAGCAGAACTGGCCTGAACTGAATACGTCTAGCCCCAAGACAACCTGAGATACTTCACCGAACGTGGATGAATTGGGGCGTGAAGATAAGTATCTTGAGATCCAAAGATACCATCAATCCCGGGATGAAGGGCTCTAGTATTGACTGCGAGGTCTCCATCTTGAACTTTTCCTTCCGGACCAGTTGTTCCGCCTGTTGACGTCAAGACGGGTCCAGCCTACTGAAAGTTTAGGGACTTGAAACAATCTGTAGTAAAACCCGGGAACACCGGAGTCCAAGATTTGTTCCACTGCTCTCGCCGAACATCTGTTCGAGCAGGTCAAACAATTTTCTGTTTGACAGGAAGGCAGTTGGGAACAAAAACAAAAAAGAGGAGACAGGAAGGGAACAAGTAACCTCTCTCTAACAGTAGGAGGGACCAAACGTCTGCCCCTCACTCTTTCCAGGCTTGTGCAAAATGAAGCCTGGTTGCAAAGGAGTCTGGAGATGAAGGGAGTCACTTGCTACCTCTCTTGGAAGTGACATTCCTTCGGGAAAAACTCTCTCTGGTGGTGCGGGTCTCGTGTTGCTTCCCATGGAAGCCCCTTTGTTATGCAAACATTTAGCTTTTTGTTTACTTTTTGTATCTTGCAAGCGTTATGAAGGAGATGCAGTTTGAATGTCGATAACTTTAGTTTTGAGAAAAACGATATTTTTGCTTCTCTGTGTATTTATTTGCTTGTTACACAGTTTGATGTTTATGACACAAAATAGCCTGCAAAGTAATATAACATTAAATGAAGCTAAATGAAGCGAGTGTCAAAACACGGCTGAGGTTGGCCAGCTGACGTCTTATTAGTCAAGCTCTGAGCTGCTACTGACTGACTGCCACTGACTGCCCTGCGGCAATCCTGTCTTCGTTGATGCATTACTATGTCCACAGGGTTGCCATAGATCGCATTAGATATTATTTCATAGCTAAAAGAAATTACCACCGATATACTGACAATATCATTACATTATATGAAAATGTAATTTGACTATGATAGGTTACTGTTTTGTTTATAACTTCTAACTGTGTTAACTTTTAAATAAAACTTTCTGAGAAGATAGTCAGGATATGTATGATGCCATATATAAAATATCCCAGAAAAAATTTTATTTCCGATTTTTTAAATCCAACGCTCCCCTTAAGACAAAGACAACTGCGAAGGTGGAGAGAGGAGCGAAGGTTGAAAAGTCTCAGGAAACAGATCCTTAAGAAAAAGCCAGAGTCTGATAATCAGAGGAAGAAGAGAGCGAAAAGAAGTTTCTCTTCATACAAAGGCTGTGACGAAAGAGGATGTTCTTCCGCAGCTGGCGGGTCTTGAGTGAGTGGTGAAAGTAGTTCCGATTCGCGATACGAGCGGGAACTCCCACAGAGCGAAGAAGACGTCAACTAGAGTGCATTATAGTAAACATAAAAAAATGTGAACGCTTCACGATTAGCGTGTCATCCTTTGGCGCAGGAGCCATGCTAATCTTCTCTGTATCGTTCAATTTTTAGTATATGTACTGCGAAGCAAGTACTGGCTAAATTAAGAAGGACATCAGATGTTGAAGCGGGTAGTTGAGCGACATGATGAACAACTGGGCGGCGTGTCAACACAAGACTTGAAGCTATCGGCGAAGCGGCGCGGGCGTCATGGCGTGGGCGAGAGGCTTCTGGCAAGTACTAGGCGAGAGTTACAGCGTGGCATGAAGCGTCATGGCTGGGCACCCGGCGTCAAGGTGTGAGGCGCGCGTGAAGCGTGAAGCGCATGCGAAGAGCAAGACGCTCTGGCTCCTGGCGAGACAAGAGAAAGGCCAACACCTCAACTCGGGAAGACGAATATGAAGCCACTAAACACTCTCTCTAGACGACAGACGCTCTGTATCGTTCAAGCAGGAGGAGTGAAAGTCTGTACCTCTTAACAGGCAGATTCGACTCTTGAAAGGTTCATGAGAGCATCCAGCTGTTGTTGCAAAGCCAGCAAAATCTTACAGCGTTGGAGAAGCCACTCTCTCGGGAGAAGGGATGAACCTGAGAGAAGGAAAGGGCGAAGGCGTATACTTCCTTCCACAGGGGAAGAGGCTCTAGCCCTTGCCTTAGCGCGACAGGGGTCGAGTAGAGTGATCATTCGAAAAACACTTTATTCTCTTCTGCAGAGGAATATCCACGCAACTTTCGGGAAAGTACAAACGTCTAGAGAAGAGGGGCGTGACGTCCTCTCCTCTAAGCTTCTCTTAAGAGGGAGAGTCAACCGAGAGCTCCAACCCGTGGCGGGGAGGGCGTGTCGGAGGACGGCAATCCCTTCAGGATGCGTGCCTGAGCACGATCCTGGCAGCCTGGGTAGCGTCATCAGGACCTGCGAAGGGCGCCAGATCGGTGGGAAGCCCCGTAACCCTCATGCGGCTTTCGACATGCCCCCCTCCCTGGCTCTAGCACTAACACTATGCGTTTGAATTGCATTCACTTTAGTTTCAAGAGCACGCATTGACTCCACACGAGAGCCAGGGAATTACCTTCTGCAGCAACAAACTACAGGGTTAGTAATAAATTACTACAGGGTTACTAGTAGGAGAAACCCTGACTGTCCAACTAAGGATGCACTCTAGGAGGAAGATTTCCTCAGCCTATCACAGCTCCAATTTTAAGCATATAGGCTTCCATATTTCTTCCACTCACCTCAGACAATCCCACACATTCATTACCGATTATCATAGAGCATTGAACACCCTTACATATCATACCAAAAGAGTGAGGAACTATCAAAGTCTTCGATAGCCTCACCTTACATTCACCAAGCTACATACTCTGATAGCTAGAGGTAAGACATCTTAATTATAAGAAAAGTCAAAAGCAAAATCAAAAAGCGGTCCACAAGAGCGTATGCCAAGTCACAGATCCAGTCGAATACCAAAAACAACCAAAATACTTAAGTGACAACAAATTTCCCGAAATCCAAAGGCGGAGGAACTGACAACAGGTGTTGACAGTCCGGCGACAGAAAAATCTGAATAGAAAATGGGAATGGTTCTGATACCCGCCTCCCAGCGGCGGGAATGGTACTAACCACCTGACGGCCACTGCGTGTGCCCATAAAATTTAAATTCTGTCGGACCTTGGAAAATACAGCTATATATATCTGGCAGGTAAAGTCTCATGAACAAAATACATATTTATATAAGTGTAATTTATCACGGAGTGAGCTTCTCACTCCGTCCCTACTTTATATATATGCTATTGAGTCGGTTCTGCGCCGGGGTTTCATGCGTTGTTTTACTGGCAGCCCCTTGCGGTGAGTTCCTGTTGTCTCATACCTTTCATTCGTTCGGAGTATTCGGGGGTCTGGAAATAATTACCTTCCACTCTGTGTAATTTGGAGCTTGTTGGCCTGGATTTTTAACGAGGATTTTTCTCTCCACGGGCATTCGGTTGTAGCTGAAATTCCGGCCTTGCGACTGGGTGCTCAAGTGGTAGGTTCATGTACTTTACACTTACAGACTGTGGCTGTGAGGGAGCCAGGGTGCAGCTTCATTGCACAGCAACCTTATGGATACGTAGTGTGCGGACCCACGCTGGTTATGCGGTCGGCTGGGCGACCTGGTATCTGGCCCGATGGCTGTGAGGTTTGCGCCCGGCTTTGTGTGCGGTGTCAGGGCGAGTCGGTAAGTGATAGTTTTCTTCCATACGTTCACTCATCCGAATAGTGTTTATGTGGTTCTCGAACTGTTCTTTCGTTCTGCTAATTGTCCGGTTCTCTTACAGGCGGCCGAGGTCCTCGAAGTCTTCCTTGGAATCCCTCGGCGCTTGGGTGGCTGGGTTTGGGAGGAATGTTCGTCCGGGAAGCCCTATGTCCTCGACACTAAGTTGAGGACCTGCTCTACCCGGCGCTGGGTGGCGACGCAGTGCCAGAAGAGACTTGCCACCCCCCATCATCCAGCAGATCCGGGATGCGACCCAGCCACCCCAAGTGGACATCCTTTATGCTGAAGTTTGGGAGGACATCGCCGCTTTAGACTTGGACCTGGAACCATGAATACGGAACAGGACAAGGTGGTAAGTAGCGAGGTAAAGTGAGGGTTGCGGGCCCCTTTGCACGACTCCCAACCTTCTGTGTCTTCCTTTTCAGGTTTTGTGAAGTCTTCCTCCTTGGGTGATAGAGCTCCATCAGCTATCCCCAAGTTGAAGTTGAAAGACTTCATGGAAAGCGGAGCTTTAAGTCTCGTCTTCAGGAAAGCCTGCCTTTCCCGTCAAAGGCTAGGTCTCAGCACCTGTAGCCTCCGAGCCAAATCTGGTTTCTCCGGCAAGGCGCTTGTAGAGGGCATGCCAAGCCCTCCTGCGCCAGCCTGCCTTTGTGTGAGAGACTTCGTAGCCAGCTCTTTGAGCAGTTCTCAGCAGTCGAGTCTAAGTTTACCCAGATATCAGAGAAGTTGACCAGCCATGACAACATACTGGGCGGAATAAGCTTTCGCCCAGGCGGAGCGAACGTATGCCATCCCAATGTTGGCGGATCTCCCCTCCCCCTTGTGTCGGGGAACCCTTGGCGTTTAAGCCCTCCGGGCTATTCTGCATGAGGGCACCTTAACGGTGGAAGGTCTTGTACGAGGCGGTTGGAAGAACTGGGTTCTTTCCGCCGATCTCTTGCCCCCTACCCGGAAACCGTTAGGCTGACCGGAGGAAGCCAGGGTGCGTTCAGATAAGGTTCCTAGGGAGACAGTGATGCGTCCTAGAGACCAGGCTCAGTCGGCTCTCCCTGCGCGCACTCTGACGGGTGGGCAGGTAACAACAAGCTGGCGCCTTTCAAGGGCAGTTTTACTATGTTAGCCCTGGGTGACAGGTTGCGACTCCCTGTCTAAACAAAGTCGCTCTGCTACGACCAGCGTGCTTGAGGCAATCCTTACCACAGTTAAGGGAAACAGACTCCACATCCCTGGTATTCCCAGGGGTGACGAAGTTTTTTGGACTGACGCGCCGTCCACATTCACTGTTGGAAAGCTGGGCGCCCTTTTGTGCTTCGTCTCAGTTTAGCGAGCAGCTCCCCAAACTACGGGAAGCCTTGCACAAAGGCAGAGTTTGGCCTTTCGGACTAAGCTAGCCCGATCCTTGAACTCCGTCTGCCTCACTGAAGCCACTGCCGTCTCCTGTGCAGACGGCCTTTCTTTCAGGTCTTGGCAAATCCCTGCTGGATTTCAGTCCGACCTGTTTGACTATCATGGCCAGGCTCGAATGCAGGAAATTTATTTTCGCTGATGCCACCATCCGTCACGGGAGCCTAACAAGCTCGTGAAGAGCTCGATCTGGGGGCTAACCTCTTCCCCGGAAGAAGAGGTTACGGATGTTCTTAGAAGGCTACAGGCCAGCAAGTCTGCGCTCGCTGGGGCATTTCTGCCTGGCGTCAAGACCACAGAATCTGGCGGCCCCTAGGCGAGAGGAGGCAAAAGATTCAGGAGGCACAAGGGCCCCATCATCAGACGGTGGTCCAAGCCGTCCCGGTCCTCGGCAGTGGCACAGCCCTCCACCTCAAGGCCCATCCCCAACAAATGTGCTGGTTCAACCAGCCCATTCCCTGCCCGCGCCCTCGTATGTTGCCGCCAGCATACAATCCAGCCTATGAGGGGCAGTGGATTCTTTCACCCGGCCTTAATAGGAGCGCAAGGGGGAAGAGGTAGGGCTCCTTACAGAGGAAAGTCGAACACCACCCCAAGAGGTAAGCCTGGGCGTGGTAGAGGAACAAACCCGCTCCTCCCAATGAGAACACACAGGTAGGTGGTCGCCTGTATTGGTTCAGGGACCAATGGACCTTCAGCCCTTGGGCACACAGCATTGTGTCAGGGTCAGGATGGAGCTGGATCAAAGACCCTCCTCCTCTGACCAGGTTTTACCAGCCACCCTCATCAATCCTGCAGGATTACGTGGCAAGTGCTCAACAAACGAGCAATAAAGAAAGTAAGGCACCTAAAGTTTCAAGGCAGGTTATTCACTGTTCCCAAAAAAAGACTCCGATCAGCAAAGAGTGATTCTGGATCTGTCGCGTCTAAATCTCTACATAAATCGACAAATTTACGCGCGTAACTACGATAAACTCAGTGCGGACTCTACTTCCGTGTGGAGCCGTCACCACCTCTATCGATCTTTCAGGCGCTTATTATCACGTCCGGTTAAGTGCTGAACTTCTCTCCGTTCCTGGGTTTCAGACTCGGGAATCAAGCCTACTCCTTCAGGGTCATGCCCTTCGGTCTAAACATTGCGCCCAGGATATTTACCAAGCTGGCGGACGGTAGTTCAACAACTCCGGTCCCGAGGATATCCTAGCAGCGTGCCTAGGCGATTGGATAATTTGGGCTCCAACAGTTCTAGAATGTCGGAAGGCTACGCCCATGGTCATCAACTTCCTGGAGTCGTTAGGGTTTCAGCTGAACAGAGAGAAGTCCGCCTGACTCGAGTCCCGGTTTCAGTGGCTGGGTCTCCAGTGGGATCTGTCCTCTCACACGTTATCCCTCCCGCCTCCCAAGCGGAAGGAGATAGCATCTCTTACCAGAAAATTTTTGAAAAACCAATCAGCATCCCGCCGGTTAAGAAAGAATCCTTGGGTCTCTTCAATTTGCCTCAGTGATCGGACCTGCTCTTAAAAGCAAAATTAAAAGACATAAACAGAGTGTGGCGAGTCGAGCCAATGTCAAGCTCAGAGACAAGGTCTCCTCTATTCCTCGAATCTTAAAGGCGAGACTGCGGCCTTGGTCCACAGTCAGTGGCCTGTCCAGAACAGTTCCTTCAGTTTCCCCCGGCACTAGTTGTTCACACGGACGCTTCCTAAGCGGCTGGGGAGGATATTCGCCAAAACAAAAGTACAAGGAACGTGGTCCACTATGTTTCAGCAGTTCCATATAAACACCCTGGAAGCTATGGCAGTTTTTCAACTCTAAAGAAAATCCGCCCCCCCAACCGATTCATATCAGGCTGGTATTGGACAGCGAAAGTGGTAGTTCATTGCATCAACAGGGGCGGCTCCAAATCAGGTCGAGTAAACCAGGTGGTGGTTGCTATTTTCTCCCTGGCGAATAAGCACAGCTGGCATCTGTCAGCCACCCACCTAGCGGGGTGCGGGCGTGGTGGCAGATTCCTGTCCAGGCTGCTCCGTTCGAGACGGAGTGGTCCTGGATGGGAATCCTTCAATGATTTGTCGCCAGGTTCGGGTCTCCAAATGGATCTGTTCGCGACGAGAGCAACTGCAAGCTCCTGTTATGTGGCTCCGAACCTGGACCCCCAGGCGTATGCCACGGACGCCGATGACAGTAGATTGGAACAATTGGGAGAATTATCTGTTTCCCCCAATAAACTTGCTGCTGAAAGTATTACACAAACTCAGGACATTCAAAGGTCAACCAGCCCTGGTAGCCCCTATTGGCGAAGAGCAATTGGTTCCCTCTTCTTCAGGAACTGGGGTTGGAGTCTTGATTCCTGAAGCCCAAACTGACCCAGACAGTACAAACCAAGACTGTGTCAGCTTTCTCAAGAATTCAGAATGCCCTAGTTTTATGGACTTTATAAAGTTGTGAGCCCAAAAGGAGCAAACACTGACCCGTTAACACTCTGTTTCTAGAATCAGACAAAAGAGATTCTACTCTTAGACAGTATGACTCAGCAGTCAAAAATTGGCCTCCTTCCTGAAAACATCTGAAGCCCAAGTCATGACGACTAATCTAGCAGTTACCTTCTTTAGATCATTGTTTGAGAAAGGCCTTGCCCCGGCCACTATTACCACAGCCAAGTCAGCCCTGAAGAAGGTATTCTTATATGGTTTTAAAATTGACCTTACAGATTCCTATTTTTCATCTATCCCCAGAGCATGCGCTCGTCTGAGACCATATCCACGCCACAATCGTTACGTGGTTCCTCAATGATGTTCTTAAGTTAGCATCTGAGATTGACAACTTTCAATGCTCTTATCTGGATCTGTTAAGGAAGACTTTATTTCTGATTAAGCAGCTTCAGGTGCAGAATCTCAGAGCTGTCGGCTCTACGCTAGAGGTGATGATTTTGTGAACTTCCTCCCATCCGGAGAAGTCCTCCTTTCCCCTGACCCTAGATTTTTTGGCCAAAATGAAGACCCACAAGACAGGTGGTCCCTTGGAAGGTGGTGCCTTCCACAAGACCAGTCTTTATGTCCAGTTTATACCCATAAGTCTTACCTTTTTAAGAACTCCACAGAGTAAGTCGGGTCCTCTTTTTATCAGGGAGAAGGTACTCTATCAATAAATGCAAAGAAGACAACAAATTTTGTATTTTCTTAAACAAGCCAACCCAGATTCAGTTCCTAAGGTTCATGATATTGAGCAGTTGCTACTTCTATTAATTACTTTCATAATATGGACTTCTCAGAACTCTCTAAATACACGGGTTGGAAATCACCTCAAGTGTTTTAAAAACGCCACTATTTAAAACACTCAAAGCCCTGAAGTTTTCTACAATAGCTGTGGGAAGTGTCATCTCCCCACCTTAATTAGTCATCTTCCTTTATCCTCCCCTAACCCCCCCGCCCGCCTGCCTCATTTACTTCTCTGCTTGTCCTCCTGGTTGATCATGCCTCACTGCCTTGCTCCTCATATTGATATTATTTTGTCTCTGTTGAGGGAAACTGTGATTTGACAGGTTATGATTGTATTTTTTCTTGTGGGGTACTAGGCGGTTTATTTTTGCTCCATGTACCCCATATATATATATATATATATATATATATATATATATATATATATATATATATATATATATATATATATATATATATATATATATATATATATATATATTCGTGTATCTAATGTTATATTGTCTCTTACGTGTGTAGCTATAAGGTTGTGTATACCTTTAGTCAGTAATTTTCAATTGTCATTATACCATTGTAGTCTTAAGTATTTTTGGGTTTTCCTGCCACACTGTGGACTTGCTCATTTTTCGTAATGTTGCTTTTGTAATACTTTAGGTTTAGTGTTCTATTTCACATGTAGAGAGATACCTGATTAAAACCATTTTCGTAACTTATGTTTTTCTTCAGATTACCTTGTTTTCCTCGTAGTTAGCAGCCATGGCATGATTCTCTATCACTATTTTCACGGGGCTGACACGGGCTGGACTCAGAAAAGGGATTTTGACAAAGGAAAATCTATTTCGAGGAAGGCCCTGGTGTCATGATGACCCTCCCTGACTCACCTGTTTGCTTCCCCTACTTGCACATGCAAGTCTGGGGTTAGTGCTAACCTGGAATGAGGTAGGTGGCGCTGGTGTCGCCGAGCTGGCGGGCGTTTGTGTCCGGGGCTGTAACGGCTCACCGCTCTCTTCTGGGGTTTTAACAGGAGATATCTTCGAGTAAGACTCCGTGGTAGTGATCCTTCACTCACCTTCGTTATACCGACGTCTTCCTTGGAGAAGATTTCGATCTGGGGGTAGTAACCCCACCTTTCCTGAAATCTCTTTTTCTCTGGTATATCTAGCATTTTATACCTAGAAATTCTGTGCTACAATGGAATTTCACCGGGTGACAGGGCCTTCCTCGAAATAGATTTTCTTTGTCAAAATCCTTTTGTCATTCATTACTAATAAACAACAGTATCTATTTTTTACAGTTTTATTATTAAATAATTCCTAACATCTTCAACTAAGTATTTTCCTGCACTTGCCATGTTATTGAGAAGAGTGAGGAAATATGACATTTTTATAATAAAATTAAGTTTTATATATATTTACCAAGTAATTACATAGCTATAAGTTTCAAACTGCCGGCAGCTAGAATTCTGAAATTCACAGTGGAGCTTCTTTTTGTTTTGGCTAGGCGACTAACCCTGCCCATTTTCGGGGTAAGAGACAAACCAGCTCAGCATACAAAATGTCATTTTTATATAAGCAATTTACCAAGAAATTACATAGCTGAATCCCACATTGAAGGAGGTGGGATGTGTGGACCTATCTACTCTAACACAATAATAATTGTAATGAAATGAGAATAGAAAATATGCTAGCACTGGTAAAATGTTTGCTGGTTCCTTACCTCATGAGAGAGCTGCTGCAGGAGAATACTGCCTCTGGTTGGCGCTGGTCTCAGCCTGTAGCGGTGTGGCGGTATAGCCAAGGAGTGTCTGCTACTTCAGTGGGATTCTTTGCTGTGAAGGAGTTTTCTGATTGCAAGCAAAGAATTAAAATGTTGCCCTTACCCTGGGCTCAGTACCATACAAAAAGCAACCAGAGTAAACAAAGTAATCACCTAAAACATAAATTAAAAAACCACTACCCAACCATTAAAAGACAACTGGTGGGCACTCCACGTATGTAGTACCCCCATGCTCCCCTGTGACTCAACACCCTTGTTTCAAGGCAAAGATAAAAAAAGGATAGAAGGGATACTTCCTACACTCCCTCTCCCAACACCATGCCAACAACTGAAAATGGACCCAAGGTACTGCAGAATTTCATATAATGTATAGTTTCAACTTCGAGCAAGTAATGGGAAACAAATATTGACTTGCACTTCCAATATGTTGTCTGGATAATTGAGGAAAGAGACAAATTATGTTTGAAAGCCAAGGACATGGCTACAGCCCTCACTTTGTGTGCTTTCACTTTCACTAATGGCAAGATATTCTCCTTAATCTGCAAGTGAGCCTCTAAGATTAGGTCTTTAGAAAAATGCCATGGCATTCTTTGAGAGAGGGCGTGAAGGATTCTTTACCGAGCACCAAAGGTCGTTCAACGCACCAAGAATCTTTTCAGTTTTTTGTAAATAGTATTTCAGCGCTCTTACAGGGCAAAGAGTCCTTTCTTCCTTTTCAGGACCTAAGATATCTACCAGACTCTTAACAGAAAAAGAACGAGGATAGGGATTGGAGGGGGTCTCATTTTTTGCTGAAAAACTAAGGGTGAATGAACAAACTGCATTACCCTGAGAGAATCAAATTCTCGTATCTATTACGTGTAGCTAATGCTACCAGATACAAAGCCTTCATTGTTAGATCCCTCATAGATTGAATGTAGAGGTTCGAAACGGGGTTCAAATAGCAACTTGATGACCACGTCCAGGTTCCAGGCTACCAATTTTTCCTCCTTTTGTTTAGCTGTATCATACGACTTGATGAGATCAGACAAATCTTTATTAGAGGAGAGATCTATTCCCCTGTGTCTAAAAACTGGGCTCAACACTGCTCTGTAGCCCCTCATGGTTGAGGAAGACGGTCCTCTAAATGATCTTAAATAAAACAGGAAATCTCCAACTCCGCTATAGACGTCTTAGAAGATGAGATGTTGTCTTTGACAGCACGATCGGAAGACTGTCCACTTGGCCTAATATACCTTGCTCGAGGATTGGTGTCTGCATCGAGCAATAGCATCTGCAAATGACTTTGAAAATCCTTTCCCACCAATTTTCTGACAGCCTGAATGTGGTCAGGGCCAGAGTGAACAGTCTTTGGTGGAACTGTCTGAAATGTGGCTATTTGAGTAAACTGAGTAAAATTTGAGTAAAGTCCATCAGAAGCTCTAGAATGTCCGGGAACCACTCCTGGGCTGGCCAAAATGGCGCTACTAGAGTCATAGTCACATTTTAGTGATTCTGGAACTTGTTGATGACTTCCCTCACCATCTTGAATGGAGGAAAGGCATAAAGGTCTTTGTCCGACCAGTCTATGAGCATTGCATCCGTCGCCCATGCTTGCGGATCCAGGGCTAGCGGACAATACAGAGGAAGACAATGGTTCTTGGCGTGATTCTGAACAGATCCAGAACTGGCTTTCCCCACAGTTTCCAAAGTTTTAGACACACTAAGGGGTCTAGAGTCCACTCAGTGGGGAGAACTTGCTTCTGGTGGCTGAGTTCCCTGCTAAAACATTTACTCTTCCCTGAATAAACCTGGCTAGGATCTTTTTTCTGGTTTTGATCTGCCCATAAGAGAAGGCCTCTTGCTGCCTTGCAAAGGTTAAATGAGCGTGTACCTTGTCGCTTCTTGACATAAGACAATGCTGTGGTATTGTCCGAATGGACCGTCACTGTCTTTCTGAACACTTCTAGAGTAAACGCTTGCAATCCCCAGTGAATTGCTTTCAGCTCCTTTATGTTTATATACCATTTCCTCTGTTCTGGAGTCCAAATCCTGGAGACCTCCCTGTCTCCCAAGGGAGCTACCTAACCTAGGTCTGAAGTGTCTGAATAAATATTAGGTAGGGGTTCAGAGGAAGGAGCGATTTCCCTTGAGAGAGTTTGTCTCTTGATTTCCACCAAAGCGGTCCTCTTTAATTTTCAGAGTTATTGGGAAAACGAAAGTGTCCGGATACTTCTTTCTGTTCCTACTGACTTTCAGACAAAATTATATGTTCCTCATGTGTAGCCTTCCTAGAGTTACGAATTGTTCCATGGATGACAGGGTCCCTGGTAAGCTCATCCAACTTTTCACAGAGCAGGACTGAAGGGAGAGGAATTTGTCCACCATCTGAAGCAGGATTCTATCTTTTGGGGGGGAGGAAAAAACCAAGCACTCAAGAGAATTTATCCTCATCCACAAATATGCTATCTCCTGTGAAGGAGTCGGTTGGGACTTCTGAAAGTTTATTAAAAGGCCCAATTCCTGGGCTAGAAGAAGGGTCTTTTGAAGGTCCTCTGTACATATCTCCTTCGATTGAGAGTAAAGGAGTCAATCATCCAGGTATAGCGAAATGCTGACCTCCATCAGATGTAACCATTTCACTATGGGAGCTACAACTCGTGTGAAATCCTGGGGAGCTGTGGACAGGCTGAAGCAAAGGCCTTTGAACAAATACACTGTTCTGGAAAACAAACCTTAAGAACTTCCTCGAGTCCTGATGAACGGGGACATGGAAGTATGCATCCCTCATGTCTATTGAAATCATCCGAATGGATGCTAGGATAGATTGGCTCATTTCCATTTTGAATCTGGTTTTCTGGACATATAAATTCAGGGCACTTACATCCAGAACTGGCCTCCAGCCTCCTGAGGCCTTGGGGACTACAAACAGCTGACTGTAGAACCCCAGAGAGCAGGTGTCCTCCACCACTTCAATGGCTTCTTTCTCGAGGAGGGATGATACTTCTTGGGAGAGGGAGGAAAACCTCTCAGAGCCTTTGGAGTAGGCCATTAATATGACGGGCATGCTGGTTAAAGGAGGCTTCCACATGAAAGGGATGGAGTATCCCTCCCTCAAGACTTCCACAATCCAATGTTCCCAAAAGCAAAGGAGCCTTGCTCCTACCAGCGTACAGAGGACGAGGTTCTCATTTATGCAAGGGGGGTTTTGTGGAGGACTTGCTGATTGCCAGGGAGGCACATTGGATGTTCGCATGAGGTCTGGGAAACCCTCTTTGTCTGCCTCTACCACAAAAGGGCCGAGGCTGAATGGGGGAAAACTATCCTAAAAGTGAAAATAGGAGTCTCTCTAGGGCACCTTGCGGATTGAGCGAGGAGGTCCTAAGTAATTTTTTCTGAAGGTCAGATGCAATCTGTAGTACCATTACCTGTGGGAACAGGCATTTCCGATCCAGTGGAGAAAAGAGGAAAGCAGATTTTTGGAAAAGGGTCACTCCTTTTGTGGTGTAGGAACACCAAAGGTTCCTTTTCTTTAAAATACCCATCACAAACACAGAAGCCACCTCCAGAGAGCCGTCCCTTATACTCTTGTCGTGACAGGAGATAACTCCCAGAAAATCCGAGAAGTCCTCCAGTACATGAGGACAACCTTAATCTTGAGAGCAAGGGCTCCTAATGCCTAATCTAAGAAGCTAAGCACTTTGAATACTTTAAAGAGGTGTTTGATCAAGTGGTCCAGTTCCGGCATCAAGAAAAGGACCTGAGCTGAATTAAAACCAGACCTCCAGGAAGAGTCTATTAAAATGGAGAAGTCCCCCTGGGAGGAGGCAGAAGCTCCTAAGGAGTGGGCCTTTCCTCTGCGAGAGCCTAGACGGAAGGCAATTGAAGGAAGCTCTTCCCTGCTCTCTCTTCCCCGAGAGCCAACTTTCCACTTCATGTAATGCTTTCTTAGCTGACAAAGACAGCACCATCTTCGGGAGTCTCATAGAGTTTACAGACTGTCCATTAAATATGTCACAGTCAGGGAAGCTGGAGCTGCAGGCGAGAAAAAATTAGGAAACGTTGCCAACAAAAACCGTAGCAATGAAGCATATGCAGTAGGTGGGGTGACTGGGTTTGAAGGGGTTTTCTTGATTAAACCCAAGATGTTATCCAACTGTCATTGAATAGACAGAAAAGAAAGGTCTGCTACTGCAGGAGCCTTTTGCGCCAAGGCCAGAGACTGAAGATGAGGAGGCAGCTGAGCAGTGGCTGGATTCAAAATCCCAGTGACAGTAATAGGTGCTGGGAGCTCAGAAGTGGCAACAGGGAGCGCTGGCGCCCTAGGAAGCTCGACAGTCAGTGGGCGATCGGAAGCAAAAAGAGCTTAGGAGCTAACCGGCTCTCATGCACTAAAGGGTGCTCAGGGAGAACCGAACGTTTGGCCATAAAACGTTCAGGAGCCAAGGGGAGCTCTGGCACTAAAGACTGCTTCACAGGGGTAGCTAAAAACTTGGGAATTGCTGAGTGCTCTGGCGTTAATGGGTGCTCGGAAGCCCGAGGGAGCTCAGCAGCAACTGGGGTTACAGGAGCTGGGCGCTCAGGCACTAATGGGCGATTCAACTTCTTATGCACAGGAGAATGCTCAGGAGTGACGACGGATGAGCGCTCAGCCAAGTTCCTAGACAGAGAAGAGCACTTGCGAGAGGGGGCAAGGCACTTAACTGTCTAATACTGTCCTCTAACTCTGGGTGATCCTGGGAGAAGCATTCAGGACTGTCCCAAAAACTGCAGGACAGGTGTTGATCTTGAGAAGGTTCTCTGAACCTTTTAGCAGGCACCGAGGGGAACTGAGACACTTCCTTTGCACGTCTTTTTAAAGGATGAGATTCGTCTTTAAAGCGCCATTGGTGTCTAGGAAACATACAGAGCCCTTTGCTGAGCTGGTTCCTCTCTTACCCCGAAAGTGAGCGGGGTTAGTTGCCCAGCCAAAACAAAAAGTAGTACTCCATGAATTTCAAAATTCTAGCTGCCGACGGTTTGAAACTTAGAGCTATGTAATTACTTGGTAAGTTGCTTATACAAAACCATGCTTTGACACAGCAGATGACAGACACAAATATGTCTTTCAGTCAAAAATTTTTTATACTAAACAGGCAGAATTTGTACTCTCTCTCTCTCTCTCTCTCTTTACTTTACCATGATGCATACATGTACACATACATGTATGTATACTCACATACAGATACATGTTAGCTGTGGGATATCTGGAATGTTCAAGTGTAGATTACACTATAAGACCTCTGTTAAGATTTTTTTTATTTATAAGATGACATGACCCTGAAGCATGCCATAAACTGGGGGACTGCTATTATTTGTCACAATAAACATGGCCTCAATATTGCTATCAAATACAAGAGTAGTCACCACCTGACACAGTACAAGATTGTAATACCAACCCATTATATACCAAATTTTCAAAATAATCTGTATTTTTCCTAAATATTCAAAACAAAGCCAGCTTCAAACACTTGAAGTCATAAGTAACAGGCACATCAATTTGATGACACTTCCATGCAATGACATGACATTTTAGACAAATCAAACATTCATACAGAAGAGTAAGACAAATGTAATACAAATAAAATAACAGGCTCACAATGATGACAGACAAAAGAATGGGTTTACCTCCATTTAATGGATAAACTGTTCTTATTAACATATCTAAATTAATGGAATGTTAAACTAATCTTTCTAAATTTTCACTCAAAAATTTTTAATGTAACTAGTACATAAATGCAATTTCACTGAATACTGTATACAAGTACATTTGTCTGAAGACTATTCAAACACAAAATCTTTTATGCTATGGAGTACAGTACTGTCTTTTAATTTTATTACAACAATACCTTCCTAAAATTAAGTTATACCACAATGACTGCAATGCATATCTAATTAATTAAAACCTAATCTCCTGATGCAATTTTTTTTCAAAGAATGAATTAGACTAATTCTATATTTTCTTGAACAAGCCTATTTGTATTCTAATGTAAACTATGTTTATCTTTTCCTGATTAATTCTTGGAAAAAAGATACACATCTATTCAACATTTCACACTTTTTTTTTTGCCGTGATAATACTGCTTGTAGATATTTCACATAGATAACTAGTCAATCAAGTAAAAATAAGTTTTGTATTCATTCAAATAAGATATAAGTTCAATGACTAACTTATCACTATGTATACTGTAGAAGTACAGTATTGCTATTTCTTTTACAAATCTGCCATACAATACTACGACATCCCTTAACCTAAGCCATCATATATTATTGTACGTACCTTCTTAGGCTTTTCTTTCTTTGGTTTTGCTTCTATAATTTCTTCTGCTTTACTTGGAAGTGGAGCATTCTGAGTAAAATCATTGGTATCTTGAACACATGGCACACCCTCTTCGGTTTTCTTTGTGAAGTCGTAATACTGTAAATTACAGACATAACTAAACTTAAAGGTTACTGAATAAATAAACATTTATGTAACATAATACAACAGAGCTTACCTACTACCACATACATGCAAGTATAGAGTCTGGAAAAGATGACAAATTTTTTAAGTAATTTCTATTTTTCATAATTATACAAACCTGAGGTCCTTTGCATAAGGAATTACTTTCACTGCAGCTGGAAACAGCGCCGTTTAACTTTAAACAAGGTGATGGAGTATGTAGTTAACTACCGACTACAGGTGGGAGTTCCAACCACCCAGTCGGTATACAACCACTTTCCCTTTTGGCCCATAAGCAGAATAAGGGGTGGCTGAGGTGGGCATACAACTGTAAAGGACTTCAGGTTTGTACAGTATAGTTAAAAAAAATGACATTTTTATATTAAAACAAAGTTTTATATATACTGTACTTACCAAGTACAGTAATTACATAGCTATAGTTTCCTTTTGCACGGAGGCTTAAATTCAAAGATTTGCGGGTAACGCTTCACAATTCAGTGCAGACGACTGGTCCCGCCCATTAATGGGAATGCCAGGAACGACTTAGCAGACAACCTCATTCTGTTTATGCCATATGTCCATCGGAAGGGAGGCAGAAGGAGTCCGATCATGTAATCACTTGGTAAGTACAGGCAGTCCCAGGTTCTGACGGTTCGGATTCGGCGTTCGAGTTATGAAGGTTTTTCAGATATATTCATCAAAAAATCCAGGCTGGTTTACGACGCTTGTTCCGAGTTTACGATGCAGCCCGCTTACGTCGTTCAAAGTTTACCAAGTTTTTCAAATACATATATTTATAAAAAAAATCCGTTTCTGGTTTAACAGTATTCATCAAAAATCAGTTTCCGGTTACAATATAAAACACGTTCCAAGGTTACGTAGTTTTTGCGAAGCCTTTTACACCGCATTGTAAGCGGAACTAGTTTTCTGAGCATAGCTGCGCTCTGTATTTGATTGCCTTGGTAGTTGACTGGACAACGACTTTCCTGGGTTGAGCACGTAGGCACGTGTAACAATACCAAACAATTGGTCACTCACGTGTCTGCCTTCACTGCACTAGATTCTCTACTTTGTTGTTGCTTTTCATTGCTGCAGTTTTTTGTTACTGTACCTTCACTACGGCTCCAAAACGGCAGAGTACTTCGTCTGATGCTAGTGCATCAAAGAAGAGCAAGAGCATCACCATGGAAGTTAACCCTTAAACGTCGACTGGACGTATCATACGTCGACTAAAATAGTCTGTCGGGTGACGAGTGGACGTACCATACGTCGACTACAAAAAATTTCGACCTTCGGTCAACTTTGACTCGACCGAAATGGGCGAAAAATGCAATTGTAAGCTAAAACTCTTACATTCTAGTAATATTCAATCATTTACCTTCGTTTTGCAACAAATTGGAAGTCTCTAGCACAATATTTCGATTTATGGTGAATTTTTGAAAAAAACTTTTTCCTTACGTCCGCGCAGTAACAGCCGAAAACTTCAGAAATTCTTTCGTCATTTTGTCGTCATTTTTGCACCGTTTTATATTAGCCGTTACATAAAGTTTCATGTAAAATACAACAAAAAACAACCCATGGTTGTAGCTTTTATCAGTTTGAAATATTTTCATATAAATCACGATAACTGCCAAAATTTCAACCTCTGGTCAACTTTATTTCGACTGAAATGGTGAAAAAACGCAATTGTAAGCTAAAACTCTTACATTCTAGTAATATTCAATCATTTATCTTCATTTTTCAACAAATTGGAAGTCTCTAGCACAATATTTCGATTTATGGTGAATTTTTTGAAAAAAAAAAAAAAAAAAAAAAAAAAAAACTTTTTCCTTATGTCCTTTCGGTAACTCGGCCGAACATCTCAGAAATTCTTTCGTCACTTTGTCATAATGTTTGCACCATTTTATATTAGTCGTTACATAAATTTTTATATATGAAAATGTGCGCAATTTCATGTAGAATACAACAAAAAATAACATGTTTATAGCTTTTATCAGTTTTGAAACATTTTCATATAAATCACGATAAGTGCCAAAATTTCAACCTTCAGTCAACTTTGACTTGACCGAAATGGTTGAAAACTGCAATTGTAAGCTAAAATACTTACAGTCTAGTAATATTCAATCAATTACCTTCATTTTGCAACAAACAGGAAGTCTCTAGCACAATATTTCGATTTATGGTGAATTTTTGAAAACAACTTTTTTTTAAATCACAGCATTACCAATTCATACATCATTTTGTGATAATATTTTCTCTGTGTTGCTTTGATTGTTTTACAAGTTGTTATATACCCAAATCATCACAATTTAGTGTACAATACAAAGAAAAAAAAAAATAACTCATTAGCTTTAACCGTTTTGCTCACAGCGCGATTTGTATACAATTATATATGAAAATTTTTTTTTGCTCTGTCATATATTTCAATATTTATATATGATAATATTTTTGTTAATTTCTGATGGTTGCATACTAAACTTCAGGCAATGACAAAAAAGGGAGCCAAAAATGAACTCTTAATCTTAAAAACTAAGCATGCTGTGATTTAAAAAAAAAAAAAACTTTTTTTCTGCTTCGGCGCTAACTCCCGAATGCCGCCGGCATACGGCAGACACTTTAGTAAATAGAGGCTCAACGTTTAAGGGTTAAGTATGATGTAATTAAACGTTCGGAGAAGGGAGAGAGTAACACCGAGATAGGTCATGCTTTGGGGCTTAGTAGGATGATGGTTGTAACCATAATGAAGGACAAGCAGCATATTCTGAAGCATGTACAAGATACTGTACCAATGAAGGCGATGGTAATTAACATGAAGCAATGTAGTCAGAATGTGATGGAGATCGAGAAGTTATTGTTGATCTGGCCGGAAAACCAGAACCAACGACGTGTTCCAGTGAGCCTAAGTGTAATTCAAGAAAAGGCTAGGGTGCTGCATGCGGTAGTACTGAAAAAAATGGGGAAGGCCATAAAGTTGGTAAGGAGAGACTGACTTTACTCTTTGGGGCCAATGCTAGTGGTGATTTGAAGCTTAAGCCCTTAATAGTGCACTTGGCAGAAAATCCCAGAGCTTTTAACGGCATTTTCAAGAGTCAACTCCCTGTCATTTGGAAGTCCAACAAGAAAGCTTGGGTTACCTTGATGGTCTTCGAGGACTGGTTTAATGACCACTTTGTGCCAGCAGCGGAAAGATCATGCTTGTTTTAGACAATGCCCCTGGTCACCCTGCAAATCTAAGTAACATGCACCCTAATGTGAAGGTGGTGTATCTACCACCAAATACTACATCCCTCATACAACCGATGGACCAGGGAGTCACTGCTAACTTCAAGGCACACTACCTGAGGAGGACAATACGCTCTGCTTTAAGGGCTGTTGAATGTAACAAGGAGTTGACTCCGAAGCAATTTTGGAAGGGCTACTATATTGCAGATGCTGTGAAGAATATTGCACGTGCTTGGGACGAAGTAAAGGTGATGAATTTGAATGGGGCATGGAAGAAACTGTGTCCACAGTTTGTGAACAGTTTTCAGGGGTTTAAGCAGGCAGAAGATGTAGAGGCTGTGACAAGGAAAATCGTTGGGCTAAGCAAGAGGCTGAAATTGGATGTCACCGAGCTACTGGCATCTCATGGAGAGAAATTGTCATCAGAGGACCTTACTGAGCTGGAGAAGCAGATGATCGAGGAGGAAGAGGCCCAGACCCAAAGCTCAGAGCATTAACTGCCAAGGCCTTGACAGAGGGTTTTGCTCATCTGGAGAGAGCTTTGGCATCTTTTGAGGCTGAGGACCCTAACATTGCAAGGTATGAGAAGGTTTGAAGAGGGATCATGGATTGTGTAACTTTCTACAAGGAGACATTGAAGGAGAAGCAGATGAAAAGTGTGCAGTCTAGGCTAGACACTTTCTTCAAGAAGAAGTCTCCAGCACCACCTGCCACTCCTAGTCTAGGTAAGGAATTCTCAACTTTATTTGTTTTGTTTACTGCTGTAATATAAAATGTTATAAATTGTAATAAATTTTATAAAACTATTAGCGTACTGTACTGCAATTTATATTTACTGTACATATAATTTTTATCATCTGTATCATTAAAGAAGTGATGCCCAATCCAGATTCCCCTGAACCTGTACCCTCCCCAGCAGCATTTCCAGCTCCATCAGGTAAGGAATTCTTAAGTGTTTCATTTTTATCATTTTCATGCATGAAATTGTTTGTACAAATTGTACTGTAAAAATTTAATATTTATTGTTGCATAACCTAATTTTTTTCATTATGTATCATTCCAGATCTCTTTGGTAGTGATGACAGCCCTGACTCCCCTGAAGAATTCCAGGGTTTTGAAGAGACAGGGCCTGTCTCCTCCAACTTCATCAGGTAAGAAATTCTTAGCTTCTTTTTTGTTTTATGAATTGTTATAAATGTTACAAAAAGTGTACTGCACTACACCCAGCTGTACAGTACTGCTTTAGTATGTGCTGTAACTTTACATAATTTTGTATCTTTATCATTCCAGATCCACATGTTATAGCCTCCTCCAAGCCCAACTCAGCTGAACCTGTCTCCTCTCCAGTCCCATTAGGTAAGGATTTCATAACTTTTTTTTTTCTTTCAAATCACTTTACAAACTTGTATAGCTTATTGCATACATACACCTATAAAACTGTATGGCTTATTGCATACATACCCCTGTACTACAGTAGTGTAAAGTAATTTTTATCTTTCATCATTCCAAAAATGACCAGTGTCCCCCTGCTCAAACCAGAATTCACCTGCACCAGTAGTAGCACCTGCACCCATTTCATGTCCACCAGGTAAGGAATTCTTAACTTTTTAAAAATTTGTATTACATTGTTTTAAATTGTGTTATTATACTTAAAATAAACACTACTGTGTACAGTATTTATTATTCACTGTAGTACTGTACACTCGGCAAGGAAAGTTAGAACACAGTTTTTTTAAATCTTCGGACATATATTACTCAATAATGCAACATCTGGCAACTTTAGAAAGGGGAGTAGCTTCAGTCTTATTGTGTTTGTTTTTTGCTTGACCTCCTATAACTTTCAATCATATTCTACAATTCTGAAATCATTGATACTTAAATGCAGTAGTAACCTTTACAGTATTTGTTCAAGTTGTTAAGTATACCTTAGTTTTACCAGACCACTGAGCTGATTAACAGCTCTCCTAGGGCTGGCCCGAAGGATTAGACTTATTTTACATGGCTAAGAACCAATTGGTTACTTAGCAACGGGACCTACAGCTATTGTGGAATCGGAACAAATTATAGCAAGAAAATGAATTTCTATCACCAGAAATAAATTCCTCTAACTCTTCATCAACCGTCCAGCGGGGTGAACTCTGGCCCATCGTGTGACAGTCTGAAGCTCAACCGACTCGGCCAACAAAGGGCTCGTTCAAGTTGTAATTTGCAGAGACAGTTCTGAGCAAAATAAACATTTTTTGACATAACCTACCAAGTAACCTTACACAAATGAATTTATGACACCACAATGAACAGAATGCTTGCATAATCGGAAACGTGATCTTCCACAATGAAATCAAGAGATAAATTTGAGCAATGTCCAACAAAAAACGTGGGAACAATGAGGAACGAATGCAATGTTATGATGAGAGAGAGAGAGAGAGAGAGAGAGAGAGAGAGAGAGAGAGAGAGAGAGAGAGAGAGAGACTGAGAGTCTGTGTTGTGTAGCCAGGCCTATATGTAGAGCTACTCATTTCATTATTTTTTTTTCTTTTTAGAGACTGAGCGATAATATATTTGTATAGTATGTTTTAGCAATGAGAGAGAGAGAGAGAGAGAGAGAGAGAGAGAGAGAGAGAGAGAGAGAGAGAGAGAGAGTTTCCAAAGAGAGAGAGAGAGAGAGAAGAGAGAGAACTTGTCAACGTCAAGAAACATCCAGTTACTAGTGTTTTCCCAAAAGTTCTAGCGCTGCTCCTCACATCATAGGGAACGCTCTTGCGGATTTAAATATATCTGGTCAACCTACGGTAGCTGTCACAACATTTACTGCCATTAATTCCAGCTGCTTTTAACACCGTGCAATACAAATATGAATGTGTAAAAATTAAGGAAATTATCATTACCTCGTATGATGATGCAATAATAAGCCTGCTCATAACAGAAAACGAGTAAATATTGCTGCTCTGATAACAGTACTACACGTTCTAATAAACAGTACTACACCAAGATATCCACACACTATCTTTTAGATCTCTATGAACGAAATCATCTGAGAAATTCTGATTACTTCGGACATGCATGGTGTTTATAACCCTCTAACGCCGAGCCTCTATTTACAAAAACATCTCCGTAATTCCGTTGGGAGTTAAGCGCCAGCGGAAAAAAAGTTTTTTTAAATCACAGCACGCAGTTTTAAGATTAAGAGTTCATTTTCGGCTCCTTTTTCTCATTGCCTGAAGTTTAGTATGCAACCATCAGAAATGAAAAAATATCATTATCATATATAAATATTGGAATATATGACAGTGAAAAAAAACTCATATATAATTGTATACAAATCGCTGTAAGCAAACGGTTAAAGCTAATGAGTTACTTTTTTTAGTTGTGATCCTTATTACACTAAATTGTGATGATTTTGGTATATAACAGATTGTAAAACTTGGTTAAAGCAACACAGAAAATATTATCACAAAATGATGCATGTTTTTCGTAAATTGCAGGCGTAAAAAAGTTTTTCAAAATTCACCATAAATCGAAATATTGTGCTAGAGACTTTCCAATTGTTGCAAAACGAAGAAATTGATTGAATATTACTAGACTGTAAGTTTTTTAGCTTACAGTCCCTTTTTTTACCATTTCGATCGATTAATGATTGACTGAAGGTTGATTTTTTGATTATTTATTGTCATTTATATGAAAATATTTAAAATGGTAAAAGCTAAAAGCATGATTTATTTTTTTGTTGTATTCTAAATGAAATTGCACATTTTGATGTATAACACTTTATGTAACGAATAATATAAAATGGCGAAAAAAATTACGACAAGGTGACTCAGAAATGCTGGGATTTTCAGCAGAGTTATCATCGCTTCATTGATGGAAGGAAAAAGTTTTTTTAAAATTCACCATAAATCGAAATATTGTGCCAGACTTTCCGTTTGTTGCAAAATTGAGGTAAAGGTTTGAGTGTTACTAGAATGTAAGAATTTTGGCTTACGATTGCGTTTTTCGAGCATTTTGGTCGAGTCAAAGTTGACGAAGGTTAAATTTTGTCAGTTATCGTGATTTAAATGAAAATATTTCAAAACTGTTAAAAGCTAAAAGAATGATTTATTTTTTTGTTGTATTCTACATGAAATTGCACACATTTTGATGTATAACACTTTCTTAATGAATAATATAAAATGGCTAACAAATTACGACAAGGTGACTCAAGAAATGCTATGATTTTCCAGCGGAGTTGAATAAGAAAAGTTATTTCAAAAATTCACCATAAATCGAAATATTGTGCTAGAGACTTTCTGTTTGTTGCAGAATAAAGGTAAATGATTGATTGTTACTAGAGTGTAAGAATTTTGGCTTACGATTGCATTTTTTAGAGCATTCGGGGTCGAGTCAAAAGTTGACCGAATGTTAAAATTTTGTCAGTTATCGTGATTTTAAATGAAAATATTTCAAAACTGTTAAAAGCTAAAAGAATTATTTATTTTTTGTTGTATTCTACATGAAATTGCGCACATTTTGATGTATAACACTTTATGTAACGAATAATATAAAACGGCGAAAAAATTACGACAATGTGACTCAAGAAATGCTAGGATTTTCAGTGGAGTTCGTGCACGCGGAGCGAAGGAAAAAGTTTTTATTAAAAAATTCACCATAAATCGAAATACTGTGCTAGAGACTTTCTGTTTGTTGCAGAATAAAGGTAAATGATTGATTGTTACTAGAATGTAAGAATTTTGGCTTAAATTGCGTTTTTCGAGCATTTCGGTCGAGTCAAAGTTGACCGAATGTTAAAATTTTGTCAGTTATTGTGATTTAAACGAAAATATTTCAAAACTGTTAAAAGCTAAAAGAATGATTTATTTTTTGTTCTATTCTACATGAAATTGCGCACATTTTGATGTATATCACTTTACGTAACGAATAATATAAAACGACGAAAAAATTATGACAAGGTGACTCAAGAAATGCTAGGATTTTCAGCGGAGTTCGCGCGCGGAGCAAAGGAAAAAGTTTTTTTCAAAAATTCACCATAAATCGAAATATTGTGCTAGAGACTTTCCGTTTGTTGCAAAATGAAGGAAAATGATTGATTGCTACTAGAATGTAAGAGTTTTGGCTTACAATTGCGTTTTTTGACCATTTCGGTCAAGTCAAAGTTGACCAAAGGTTAAAATTTTGTCAGTTATCGTGATTTAAATTAAAATATTTCAAAACTGTTAAAAGCTAAAAGAATGATTTATTTCTTTGTTGTATTCTACATGAAATTGCCCACATTTTGATGTATAACACTTTATGTAACGAATAATATAAAATGGCGTGAAAATTACGACAAGGTGACTCAAGAAATGCTGACATTTTCAGTGGATTTCCCGTGCGCGGATGGAAGGAAAATGTTTTTTTTCAAAAATTCACCATAAATCGAAATATTGTGCCAGAGACTTTCTGTTTGTTGCAAAATGAAGGTAAATGATTGATTGTTACTAGGATGTAAGAATGTTGGCTTAAAATTGCGTTTTTTTACCATTTCGGTCGAGTCAAAGTTGACCGAAGGTTAAAATTTTGTCAGTTATCATGATTTATATAAAAATATTTCAAAACTGTTAAAAGCTAAAATAATGATTTATTTTTTGTTGTATTTTACATGAAATTGCGCACATTTTGATGTATAACACTTTATGTAACGAATAATATAAAACGGCGAAAAAATTACGACAAGGTGACTCAAGAAATGCTGACATTTTCAGCGGATTTCCGGCATGCGGAGGGGAAAAGTTTTTTCAAAAATTCACCATAAATCGAAATATTGTGCTAGAGACTTTTCCGTTTGTTGCAGAAAAAGGAAAATGATTGATTGTTACTAGAATGTCTGTTTTTGGCTTACGATTGCG
Source organism: Macrobrachium rosenbergii (assembly GCF_040412425.1). NCBI lineage: Eukaryota > Metazoa > Arthropoda > Malacostraca > Decapoda > Palaemonidae > Macrobrachium > Macrobrachium rosenbergii. The sequence continues at coordinate 49,083,338 of NC_089791.1, read as the reverse complement.
TTTTTCGAGCATTTCGGTCAGTCAAAGTTGACGAATGTTAAAATTTTGTCAGTTATCGTGATTTAAATGAAAATCGGTTTCACAACTGTTAAAAGCTAAAAGAATGATTTATTTTTTGTTGTATTTTAAATGAAATTGCGCACATTTTGATGTATAATACTATATGTAACGAATAATATGAAACGGCGCGAAAATTACTATGAGGTGACTCAAGAAATGCTGACATTTTCAGTGGATTTCCTGTGCGTGGATGGAAGGAAAGAGTTTTTTTCAAAAAATTCACCATAAATCGAAATATTGTGCTAGAGACTTTCCGTTTGTTGCAAAATGAAGGTAAATGATTGAATATCACCAGAATATTAGATTTTTTGCTTACCCAAAAAGACCCAAATATATATATTTATCGGTTTTATCTCCGCCAAACTCCGTCTCATATGACTTATTAATAGTTGCTCCTCCGGTGTTTGGGGTCCTAATTTTCCCCCTCCTGGAGGCGGCATTACAAGTCTCGTAACTCTTCGCCTTCAGACCCTCTAGTCCGGGGTCAGCGACTTCGGGCAAACGTAGAGGCGGGAAAATCCTATGTCCTTTTGGTGGACATTTGTAATGTTCCTTTCCCCGGCGCCCAGATCTCAGCGTCAGTTGCTGAAGAAGTTGCTGCCCCTTTGGCTACCGGGGTCCAAGAGATGACCCGGTCATCTTAAAATGAATTAGCTATTTGCGGAGGGTTTACTGAAGACGTTGCGGCCTTCAGTCGTTCTCGAACCTGCAGAACATCGTCCCGGAGCAATAAGTAGGAATCTTGAGAATAAATGAGACAAACTTTTTCCGCTTTAGATCTCTTCCTTCTTTTGCCTTTTTCCTTTAGGGATTAGGTTAGATCCTCATCCCTTTTGGACGGTTCTGGTCTACCGTCCCCTAAGGTGAAATCAGTCAAAGAAAGACCTTTTTAAAACCCAGAAGACCGCTCGGGGCCCCTCGAGGACGCCACGGATCTCTAGTCCGGTGCCGTCTACGATTCACGCCTACCGTCTTCTGGAAAGGGACCACGGCCCAAGCAGAGTAAGGCGGTTACCCCCCCTCCTTCCTTTGTTGCAGATTCTTTTGGTCTCCTTATAGGAGCTCGACATGAGGGTCATTGACAAACTGTTAAAACTATCTAACCAGCTTTCTGCCTCATGGGTCCGTGCTTTCCCTTTCCCAGGAGCTTAAATCCCAAAGGGATTAATCTCAGGATTCATTAGCGGCGGATCACCTGCAAAATCCTCCACCGTTCCGGAATCCTGCTCCGTTCCGGACACCTCCACCCCTTTTCCCCTTCGGTCTGGGGAACCCTTGGCACCTAACCCTTTATGCTTCCCAGCATGAAGGTACCCTTCTATCGAGGGTGTGGGCACACGGAGGTTGGCGGAATTGCATTTCTTCCCTTCCAGTCTGGTATCCCCTTATCCGGGTTTTGCCAGACTGACAGAAGGGGCATGGAATCTATCTGACAAGATCCCTAAGGAAACCCTCATCTTCCCTAGGGACTGGGCACATTCGTCTCTGTTGAGAATTCTATTGGAGTGGCAGGCGGAGAATTTCAAGCTCACGCCAGCTAAAGGGGTCTTTACTGTGTTCTCTTTGAGAGACCTGCTTCCTACCCCTTGTGCTCCGAATGTAGCCCCTCTTATCAACAGACTTGTTTCGGAAGTAAACCACTGACACATCTCCGGGAGACAGATCCCACAGATACATTCACAGTGAATCTTCTAACCCCGGACTACGCTTCTAATTTATTCAGCGTACAGCTCCCAGCTTCGAGTCGATTTCGAAGCTGAAGCTGAAGGTATGAGGACAGGCTTGCCAGGTCCTTGAACTCTTTGACTTTTTGAAGCAATGCCTGTGGTATATAATGGCGATTCGTTGTTTGAGTCCTGATAAAATCCCTCTTGTCAGGTTTTCTGCAGGACCTGTTTAATTCATCACAGTTGGACGGACAGCTGAAAACACATCTTTCGGCAGCCACGTTCCGCCTTGAGCCAGTGAGGCTTTTATGACAGTTTCACCTGGGAATTAATCTTTCCCCAGGTGGGCGTTGTTACGGTCTGTCTGGGGCTACTAATGTTAATCAGAGCCTCCGTTCTCGTTGGGGTCTACCCTACAAGCGGAAACAATCTGAACTTGCCGGGCCCTATCCCAAGTCCGGCAAGAAGTTCATGTAGTTCAAGCGGCCCCCTGCTCAGGCAGTAGTGCAGGCTCTTCAGGTTCCTGCCCCTGGACAACCGTCAGCCTCTCACTCCCAGCCTCCACCTCTGTGTGTACTGGTTCAGCCAACACATCAGCCTAGTGGCTCCCCATATGTCTCCGTCGCCTGGGTTTTTCACTGTTTCATACAAAAACCCAAGGAAAGAATTTTCACTAGGCATTCTACCAGAGGCACTGTGCCTCGGGGTTATCTACAAGGGCAGGGAAGCACCCTGCTCCTCTCCGAGAAATTGGGAAGGCAAAGGCTCCAGGGGAGACAAGCAAGCCCCCTCCCAGTGATGTTTCTCAGGTGGGCGGGAGGCTGTACGTTTTGGGGCCAGTGGAACTTCAGTCCCTGGGCCCAGAGAGTATAGTTATCAAAGGCCTGGGGTGGAGCTGGACAGTTTGTCCCCTCCCCCAATCAGGTTCTGTCAGTTACCAGCCAGGGCTCTGGAGGACTTTGTGAAAGGTCTGTTAAGGATACAGGCAATAAAAGAAATGGAGACACTTGTCGCAAGGCAGACTTTTCAGTCTGCCAAGAAGTTCCCTTCCGCTGGAGAATATTCCAGACTTGTCCCGTTTATATTCCTCATTCAATGCGACAAGTCTCAGATGCTTACAGTCTTGTAGGTTTGGATCCTACTACACCGTAAAGCCGTAACCACCTCTATAGGCCTTTCCGACACTCCCTATCACGTCTTAGTTGCAGGAAGGTTCTCTCCTTCTTGGGATTCAGGCTCGGAGGGCAGGCGTACCCCTTCAGGATCATGCCCTCCTCAATGTAGCCCCCAGAATCTTCGCCAGTTTGAACGATACCGTAGTTCAACAGCTCCGGTATCAGAAGGTTATGCTAGCCGCATATCTAGTCGCCTGGCTCATTTGGGCATCCAGCGTCGAGGATTGCCGGAGAGTGCCGGCCATTATAATCGGCTTTCTGGAGTCTCTGGGCTTCCAAGTATACAGGAAGGAATCCCGCCTGATTCCGGAGGGTAGCCTTCAGTGGTTGTGAATCCAGTGGAGGCGGAAAGAGATAGCAAGGGCAACCAGGCATTTCATCAACACAAGCGTACCTCTCGCCGTGCCCAAGAAAAGGTCTTGGGCTCTCTTCAGTTTGTTTCAGTGACGGTTCTCCTTCTGACGTCAAAGCTGGAGTTTATAAACGGGGTATGGCGGAGTCAGGGACGTGTCTCCCTGATTCCTCCTATTTGACAAGGGCCTCCGGCCTTGGGCAACAGTCAAGAGCTTATCGAAGTCAGTTCCTCTTCAGCTTCCCCCTCCGGCCTCAGTATTCCACACCGTCACCTCTCTGAGCGGGTGGGGTGTATATTTTTAACTCCATGAAGTACATGGAACTTAGTCGGCCGCGTTCCGGCAGTCCCATATCAATGCTTTGGGGGGCTGTGGCAGTCTTCCTGCCCTTGGGAAAACTTCTTCCTCCCAGGAGGATTCATTTAAGGCTGGTTCTGAACAAAACAGCAGTAGTGCGCTGCGTAAACAAGGGGGTTGGAAGTCGAATCGAATCAATCAGGTTATGGTTCAATCTTCTCCTCCAGCAAACAGACACAAGTGGCATCTGTCTGCCACCCTTCTAGGGGTCCAAAGGTCGCTACAGTTTCCCTATCCAGGGCTTCCCCTGGTGTCGGAATGGACCTTAGACGGAGCGTCATTCAGGTAGTTTGGCGATCTATTTCCAGACCTAGGGTTCTGTTTTTTTGCAACAATTCAGCCACAAACTATCTTGTTGTGTGGCCAACCTGACCATCTAGCTCTCTCCACGGACACAGTGTCGTTAGGTTGGAACGGGTGGAAGTTAGTTTATCTGTTTCCCCTGGTGAACCTGTTATTTAAGTCCTTCACATGTTCAGAACATTCAGGGTTGAGTAGGTCTAGTAACTCCCAACGGGCCGAGGAAGCCAGTTGGTTTCCACTCCTTCTGGGGTTGAAATTGGTGCTCCAAATCTCGACTCCAAAACTGCCACGAGTGGTATAAACTCAGCCTGTGTCAGCCTCCTTAAAGTTCTGGTGCCCTAGCTTTGTGGTCTCTGTGAAATTACAGTTTAGGAGGAAAACTGGTATTGGTTCTGTTATTACTGTCTTCCTAGAATCAGGCAAGGGATTCTACTCTGCTGCAGTATGGTTCTGCAGTTAAGTAACTAGCACTCTCCACATAGTTTCTGAAGCTACAGTAATGATGCAGCCACATTGGCGAGAAAGTGTTTTGTTGAAATCAGCCTCACAAGCCCTTTAACTTTCAACCCTAAGGCCTGTGTTCGTCTGAGACCAGCACTCCGTCCACATTCGGTTTCCTGGTCTTTGAGTAATGTATAGGAGTTAGCTTGGTAACAACAATCATCTTGTTCTTACCTTTCCTTGTTGGGAAGACCCTAATTTTAATCAGCTTAGCTTCTAGTGCTAGTATTCCTGTACTGTCTGCCCTGTCTGTCTAGCGGAACCAACCATATTGGTTTCCCCACATCAGGGTAGTGTGTTGGAGATTCTCACCCCTAACTTTCTAGCTAAAAGTTGAAGGTCCTCATTTTGGGTGGTCACCTTGGAAAGTACTCCCTTTCACAAGGTCTGTCTCTGTGCCCAGTTTATTCCTTACAGGCTTATTTTGACAGGGACCTCTCAATTTTGTCAGGCCCCCTCTTTATTAGAAAAGGGGGTACTGTCATTGTGTCTGCTATTAGACAGCAAGTTTTGTGTTTTCTTAAAACAAGCCTATTCAGGTTCAATTCCAAAGCTCATGATATTAGAGCAGTGGCCCACTTACATTAATTATTTTCATTACATGAATTTGGGGACCTTACCAAATGTTCAGGGTGGAATTCTCCCTAGTTTTCAACGTCACTATTTGAAATCTTTGGTAGCTCTTAAATTCCCCTATGGTGGCGGCAGGAACGCTGTCCCCTCTCTGGTTCCCTTTCTGATTCCTAGTCAATTTCCCCTTCACTGCCTCAGTTATTCCCTTACAAGCAGTTCATTGTCTTTAATAGCATAAGAATGATATTTATTTCTCTGTTATTTTTCACGGGTGACACGGGACCGATCCAGAAAAGGATTTTGACAAAGGAAAATCTATTTCTGGGAGGCCCGATGTCACCCGGTGACCACCCCTGTTTTTCATTCTCTCCCTCCCATGGTAAACATCGTTCTAGTGGGGTGGGTGCTAACATGGAATCGTCTAGTGTTGCCTTGTGTACAGTCCTTGCAGTAGTGCATGGGCTTGTATCGGCACCTCTCTAGTTGGGCCTTTTTGACATTGGGAATCTTTATAGGGCAGGGTCCCGTGATTGTGACAATCTCACCCTTTACCATACATGACCCCATTTCTTGAGCTCGCTCTGGGGGTAGTAACCCCAGCTTACATTTAGCTTTTCTCTGGTATCTAGCAAACGGAATTACCTAGAAATAAGTGCTGAATGGACTTTTTCACCGGGTGACACGGGCCCCTCCCCAGAAATAGATTTTCCTTTGTCAAAATCCTTTATATATATATATATATATATATATATATATATATATATATATATATATATATATATATATATATATATATATAATATATATATATATATATATAATTCATACATACACATATAATATTATATTGTTTTTACTTTGATCCCTAATACATTACTAAAAGGAATGCTTGATAAAAACTTTTTTTTTTTTGCATAAAACGAAATAATATACAAAACACCAATAAATACAGATATATAAAAACTTGTAATAAATATAAAACTAAAAATAAATTCAATGCAGAATACTCACTCGTAATCTGACTCTTCATTCTTGTTTCTTGTTTTCTCCTCCTCCATTGAAGAGTCTTGCATTTTTTTTTCCTCGACATGACGAGGCACAGGCGGAGGAGGAGAGCGCCCTTACTGCGGATGGGCGGCCCTTGAGTGGCCGCACGCCTCGGTGTTGCTCAGGTAGGCGCACTCTAAATATATGACCGCGGTGTGGTACTTTGCGGTCACACTCCCCGAACCTGCAAGTGCTTCTTGCAGGTGCGACAGACGCATGCGGGTGTCTCTTCTTCTGCCATTCGGGCACACCCGGCACCGTTTCTGTTTACGCGCCCTTCTAGGAGCTCTCCTGCCTGCAGCCGCGACACACAGGGTGACTGCCCGACGGGACATTGAATGTGAGGAGGCGGCAGCATCATCAAGCGGCGGCATCATCAAGGGCGGCGTTGGCAGGAGCAGGAGAAGACCAAGGTTGGCCCTCCTAGCGACATCTGCCCTTTCCTCTCGGGGCAGAGCTGGAGCTCGGGGCAGGGAGGCAGTGTTGGAAGGCCACTCCTCTGGATTAAAGTTTATGAGGGCATTCCCAGCCACCTCAAGAAACTGGATGTGGGACAACCTCCGAACATCAGAATTGTACCCACAGTAAAGGATGTAGGCATTCTGGAGGGCCAACTGAAGGAGGTATTTGACGAGCTTCTGTGTCCACCTCCTGGTTCTCCTGGCGAAGGGATAATACTGGATGAGTTGATCAAAGAGATCAACTCCTCCCATGTGCCTGTTGTAGTGCCCGATGACAGTAGGGCATTGGACACGAAACTCCTCATACAAACTCGGCCCTGCCGACGTGTCTTCTTCCGCTGAATGATCTCTTCTTGGATGGGCTCATGACTCGTCGTAATCATGGGCACAAGTCGGACCCCCTTCCAACAGATGATGCTAAGACATCTCCCTTCCGCCGCCACTCTGTCTCCTCTTGCCAGATGTTGCGGCTGGCTAGCAAACCTCTTGAGGACATTCGGGGCCCCACACACCAACCGAAGGGTACCACTGAGGTGCACACCTGCTTCATACAGTTCCTGGGCCAGGGATACCAAGTTATAATAATTATCCACAAACAGGTGGTATCCCTGGTTACGGAACGATCCACAAGACCGAAGACAGTGTCAGTGGCGTGGGAAGACCCCAGTGAATACCCGACAAGTCCACGCGTATCCAGTGTTGGATTCTGTAATAAAAATAACTTTACACCATATTTCTTTGGCTTCTGCAGGGTTGTACACTTTTATACTTAACAAGGCGCCCTTTGTATGGCATCATCCCCTCATCCAAAGAAAGGTTCTTGGAAGGAACCATGAGAAACTGGCATCGTTCACGAATGTACTCCAACACTGGGGAGACTAAGATGAGGCGGCCGGGGTTATTCCGGGGTACGGCCCTTCGGTTGAAGGCGTTGTAATACCTGTCCAACGCCAGGAAACTATCACGGGACATAATGCCGGGCACATTGGGCGTACTTAAAAAAAAATTCTGCCTCCAATATTGCCTGACGTTGGCAGCAGGCATCATTCCAAAAAAAATGTAGAGCCCCAAAAAATGCGCTATGTCTGTGAGGTTGCAGCCCCGCCAGCGATACAACAATGTCGGTTGCAGCCCCGCCAGCGATACAACAATGTCGTCTGCAGTTCCTCACGGCAGTACCGGCGTAATCATTTCTCAACCAGGTATTCCAGCAATTCGGTCAGGAAGAGCTGAATTAACCCAGTGCAGTGAGAGGCACAGGGCGGTCAGTCCAGGTGCCGTGAATGGGTGCATGTTAGGTGGGGTGGGGTCCTCCGACCACCCCTCATCACTTTCGGACGAGCGGCCTTCACCCAAGCTGCCGAGGCGTTGCGACCTTTCACGGGCCTGTCAATGCGCGGCATGACGTCGCACTCCACCCTCCCCACTGGCCCCATCTCCTCACTTGCACCATCACTTTCTGTCTCGTCCCCACAGCCCCTGTCAGGGCCTCCTCCTCCTCAGACTCTCCCTCATACGCTTTGAAACCACTAAATTCAAGCTCACTTTCCTCCTGTGGGCTGTTACGGTTGTGGGGGCAAGTATTAATTCAATCATGGATCTAACATCAGGCGTGATGTCCTCATTCATGGATGACCAACTGCCACATTGAAAATGAGGACTTTCCACCTGCTCTCGTTCGAGCTCCAACAAGTACTCGTCAATGTTCTTTTGTTGGAGGCCTCCCAAATGCTTCACGGATGCCCCTCAGGACACGATGCTTCTAGGGGTCGTAAAATTGGATGTGGTCCTTGGTCCCCTCCCGGTCATGCGTGGCGCACAACACGGCGTTGAAGCTGGGTCACCTTGCAGGTGCTTGGTCCTCTCAGCATCCCAGTCTAAAACTCGTCTCACACGCTCACTACCGACAGGCAACATCGCCTTTCCACGGTCCTGGCGGCGTTGAGACATCTCTGCAAACATCTGTTGCCCCACAAATACACTAACACTCGGCAAAGTTCTGTAAAAAACACGGATCGCGTCAAGATATCGCTCTCCGACAATGCGCCCGCTGATGCTTTCTGGTGCGAAGGAAGAAATTGGCGCATGCGCATCTGGGTGGCGGCTTATATAAGCAAAACAACAGCGTGATCGTGAACTCCAGCATCCCTCAAGGCGCATGATTTAAAACCTTTTACGCAAACTAAGCCTATAATTATTTTTCCATGAATATTTAAAAAACATTTTTTAGTCGACATACCGTACATCCACTTGGCACCAACAGACAATTTTAGTCTGTATGGCGTTGCAGTGCCAGATATTACAAGAGTTTGAGTTAAGAGTGAGAATTTTTTATGAATTATTACAAGAGAGAGAGAGAGAGAGAAATTACAAGAAACCTTTGACCACTAATCAACAACACTACCCCTTCTTGTCATGTTAAAGTGACATGTCTGAGAGCTTTTGTCTTTGAGCTTCTTACAGAAGATGAGGGAAAAATGTTTGTTTAAAATACATGTCACATGTGAATTTTGTAATTACCATTACATTACATTATTATTATTATTATTATTATTATTATTAATATTTAATATTATTAATCTTATTAATAATTGAAAATTAGTACTTATTATTAGGTAAAAGATTTATTATACAAAACAAATACTGTAAACAAATACACGTACCATAAAAATTCTCTCATCTCAGTAAGAGAGAGAGAGAGAGAGAGAGAGAGAGAGAGAGAGAGAGAGAGAGAGAGAGAGAGAGAGAGAGAGAAATTACTTTTAATACTTAATGTTATTTAATTTACATTTAAAGTAAAAAACTTATAAATTACATAAAAATTAAACAAACACTTTTGCAGGGTTTCTCAGTATTCGCAAACGTTTGCGTGCCTGTGAAAAACTCGTGTATGATAATTAGTTAGGTTCCAATGAAAAGTTTGCGTGTCTGTGAATTCGTGCAACTCGAATCGCGCAAGTTCGAGGTATTACTGTACTTAGTATTCCACAGAATCTTGAGCACTCAAAACGACTCGCAAACGAGCGCCCGAAGCAGGTCCCCGTCTTAGAAGCGGAACCTCAAGGACTGGGAACCGGATTGTAAACAGTGGTCTGCGCGCCCTCGGCTCCCGAAACACAAAACCCAGGGGTATGCAAAAAAAATATACCTTAGTTTTACCAGACCACTGAGCTGGGGTATGCAAATTGGTTCCCTAACCCAAAGGTCGGGAAGAGCCAACGAGAGACCCACTTTCTCCTCGGAAGGAGGCAGTCCCTAGACGTCCAAGAGCATCAAGGGGAAAGGAGCAGCCTTCCTCTCCTTCGACCAACGGAGGTCTATCCGGATCCGGGGACCCCCTCGAACCTTGAAGAGGAAGGGAAGAGGCAGCAGAAAATGAAATCGAAGATAAGTTGAAGAAGACGGCGGCTACTTCCTTCACCTTCACTCCCACATCTACAAGATGGTGGACATGAAACATCGTAACCTCCAAGGCAGCTAGGCAGGATCACAACGGAAGCAGCCCAGGACACGACCACCAGGAGAAGCAGCAGGCATGATCAGGACAGCCAATGCAGGAGTTACAGAAGAGATTCAGCAGGCAGGAGCTACACCAACGGCTAGGAACGTCACATGAAAGTCACCAGCAGCGACAGGAACGATCAGGACGGCTGCAGCAGACCAGAAGAGCTGCCCAAAGATTGCCGTCGAGTCAACTGGAGCATAACACAGGAAACAGCAGGAGCAGATGGACCACAGATACGCCAGAGGCAGTGCCACAGCATACATGAAGGCCAGCAATGACAGCGATCAAGCCACACTGGCCGAAACAGAGTCGGAACGATCCCGGCATGGAACTATGCCATTCTAACCAGGTACTGTAGTCGATCCCAGAGCAACACTGCATTAAAGTCAGGACTCCTTCATGCAAAGATATCCCAACTGAGATATCCAGCCAACTACTGCTGTGCCTGTGATGCTCACTGTCAACCTGAAAGAAAAAGCAAAGATGATTAGTAGAAGGAGACTCCTCTCGCTCCAAGAAGAACTGCCCTACAGAGCGAGGGGAAGCCCCTAAAAAGAGGTTGTCTGACCCAACCCCTGCCCCTGGCAGTCTTCACCTGACAAGAGCGAAGAGAGCGAATGAAAGAGATCTCTACCAAAGGAGAGATAAGGAAGAACCTACAGGGAAAGAGAAGGAAGGAGGGGAGGCCACCAAGGGCTCAGTGGAAGCGAAACTTACCAATGACGCCTGCAACCTTCCCCCTGCAACTCTCTGTAGCGCAGGGGGCAAAAATAGCACCCAGCACAAGTAGAAAGGAAGTAGTCATGCCCTTGTACATGGAGGGCGGAAGCCCAAGAAGGGGAGCGAACTCTTACGTCCTGATCAACGTAGGGGAGCGAAGATATTACGTCCCAAACTAATATCCCCGAACGTACAGGGGAATTCCTTCAGTACCTAAATAAGAGGCTACTGGAAGAGAAGCATTACCACTCATTTACACCCCTCGAAACATGTCCTTGGCCATCAAACTCTAGACCCAGACACAGAGGAATGACGGCTTATGCAAGGCTATCACAAATTGTGGGTTTGTATTAATAAATATCACACACAAGTAATATATACACAAAAATACAGAAAGATCCCATCAGGATAATAAACAGCTTAACGAAAGTCAGGCAAAGAGATTCGAAAACACGTCTGCAACGCAAGATGGCCGAAAGCAAACTGGAATGTTTAAATCCGGGCAGGCAGGTATTCCCGCCTCCCTGACAGTTGGTTACTGCCTAACCACCTTGTTCAAGAGTTTAATGGCCGTGTCCAGCTTCACCATAAATAATTCCTAATGTAAAGTACCGATGGTTTGTATATCGTGTCGGAACAATCCTCATGTAAAGGATCAATGGTTTGTATATTGTGTAGGAACAGCTACTGTTTAGACTAATAATAGGAAATTCCCAAAGGGAATCCTATTTAATCTAGTTAGGCTGCTGGCTACTGCTTGGTCTAGGTTTATATCACCTTTAAGGATACAGGCTACATTAGACCCCACTAACATGTAGCCTTTACAAATTGGCTACCAAGCCATAAAACTAGGTTACAGTATATTTAATCTAGCCTAGGTTACTGTTTACAGTACTGTGTATCTAATCCTACGCTATTTGGTCTAAACTACTGCTTTGGCCAATAATAGGATATTTCTTAAAACGTTCTCACTTAACCTAGTTAGGGCATTACCTAATCCAGATTATTTACATTATCCTTAAATGTATAGGCTATATAAAACAGAAACTCACTAATACATAGCCTTATAGCTAGGCTATTATTTTGTCCAGTCCAGGTTATTGTTTTATCTAATCCCAGGCTACCTTGTCTAAGGTACTACTTAGGCCAACAATATGAGTATTGCCCATATAAAACGGAGATTCACTAGTATGTAACCTTATGGCTAGGCTACCATTTTATCTTGCTCAGATTATTGTCAGTATCTTTACGACACAATACCTGGCCATGAGACTAACTAAAAGAGAATTCTTTGATATTAGTTTGGTCACCATGGAGCTCTGACAGACCAATGTAAGGTAATTCCCTGAGGATGAAACAAGCGACTACGCTATAAAAAAATATGTAGTTTGAACACAATCCTGAATCCCTATTCAGATATGTTCAAAGATAAATATAAACCTTGATACAGTATTAGAAAAATACTATAGTTCAAATACACTACCTAATGCACAAAACTATAACAATTATTACACCAGATACTCAACATAACATCTACTTACAATAGAATCATCTCTTAAATTTATAGGTCTTATCAAAAATAATAAAAATTTAACAAGTTTGTCCTTACCTGTGGAACACCTTGTGCTGTTTCCAGTTTCACCAGCAGGTTCTTCAATCTGTCTACCTCTCTGCACAACCCTACGTTCTCCTGGCGCAGTTCCTCCTTATGCTTATTAACAGCTGCAATCTTGATTTGATTTATCTGAAACATTTACCATTATCTTGAAAATAATGCTCTAGCAAAGGCATGATTAAAAAATATTTATTTCATTTATCTAAAAAATAGTTTTAATACCAAATCAAATTATTTCTTGGACACAAACCAGGGACTTTTATGTAGGAGCCAAAAAAATTGTTTAATAGGTGAGATACAGGGGAATGTGAGAAGGAGGGCGGGGGAGGAAGTGCACTACTCACCCACCATAAGCCAGCACTTCTTTCCTTGGTATCAATGGTTATAAGGGGAGATTGATACGGGCTTATAATGAAAGAGTCTGGTTTGTATACCTAGGAAAATTTAATAAAAGGGTGAATTTAATATATATGTACTCTGGAAAATGTTATTATAAAATAGCCCTTCGAATGGCCATACGGTAACATACAGTATCCCATGTTCAAAATGTAATTTATTTTATCAAGGCCAAACATAAAAATGCAGTCTCAAAAGGGTATACAAATAATGCTCTAGCAATCCAATGGTTTAACCATGGTTGCCATGATATCTGGTAAAAGACTGACACAGTGACTGATGTTAATGACTTTACCTGAAGAAATACCCTGGAAACACAAGAAATATCCTGGAAACTGTTAATTACCTGAAAAAATGGCAAAATTTAAATACTAGCCCTAGTCTGTTTTCCATCACCCCTCTTATTATCCTCTTTTCTTAAATCCAACCTAACTGAGGTCGTCAAGACAATGACCTCATAGGAAGCCTATGTTCTTATAAACATGGTGTATCTGTACCTTTTATTTCACTGTGAATCTGACAATATCATTTGATGACAGCAGCTTACTAGCTCCAAGTTTTTCATTTTTCATTTCCTGGCTATGTAATTTTAAGATCTTGTATGATCACTAAGCATTAAAAATCTTTATTAGGCATAGTGCAGACTACTACCACAGCCTGATTCCTGCCACTCACCACCCTGACTATTTAGCAGCTATTGTTTGTGTTATTTATATTTGTCTTTTTTTCAAGTTTATGATATTAACTGTCTTTTGTTTATTTTTTTTTACATTCATCCTAAAGGGCTAGTACTAAACACAGCACCTACTTTGCATGTAAACTGATAGTTACTGAACTAGAGGGGTGTGGTATACCCTTTATTATCCTAGAAAGAGGACACAAATTTGCTTTCGGGTAGTATGCAGAGTACCGAGACAGGATAGGGTTCATAATTTGAACCTACTACCACAAAGGGTAGCTTGGGGCCATTCCATGTGCTTGATGTTAAGTGTTACTTAAGTCAGGTTAGGAAGGTAAGTTCAGGTTAGGTGAGGGTGCGATGCTTTAGGAGAGGTTAAGGGTGTTTTGGTTAGGTTGTAGCCAGTGCCAGACCACGTGTCCGAATGGAAATTTAGTCCCACCAATCTGTTTTCGATATTCAACGTTACTTTGGGGGGGATACAGGGGGGGGGGTAAAGCCCCTCCAGCCAGGTCAGAGCACAGTACTGTACCTAAGTCAAGTTGGGAAAGTAAGGCCTGGTTAGGTCAGGACACAGCATTCTGGAAAAGGCTAGGTTTGGCCCGTTTTCACAGTCAAATTTCTCATGCCTACCAGTCTCCCTACTCTGCATCTGCTCCCCAAACTAATTTGCAATTAGTACTGTTTAAGATTTATTTGTTTTTAAGCTTCCACTATGCCTTTATAATACTGGGAGCGAATGTTGAATGAGGGGCAGGGCTATTGTAGGCTTAGTAGATATTTCTATAGTAAGAATTTCGGATGGACTTAGAACTCTTGAAAAAAATGAAGCTAAAGACAATTAAAACTGTAAATAACAAGGAAATTCAGTGTCAGCTGAAATAATGGATTAACAGTACTAAAACAAACAAAGTAAAACTGTTTAAAGTTAAATAGCTCTGCACCTAACACAAACAGTGTAGTAGTGTGCCCGCAACTATTTCTGTGGAGTAGCCACTTAGGAACCGGGAACCAGGACGTAACCAGACTTACCTTAACCTGATCTAACCTTAGATGCTCCTGGAATCATATCCAGTTAGTACTAACCAGTTTCAAAGAAAAGATGTAAAGAGTGGAGAGCATCCATTCAAGTTTCAATTACCTACTGTAGAGCAGGATAATGAAGTTTTGCCAAAGGCCAAAAAACTGGGACCTACGAGGTCATGCAGTGCTGAAGAGGAAATTGAGAGTAAAAGGCTTTAAAGGTGTAACAGGAGGAAAACCTCGCAGCTGCACCATGAAATAATTGTTAGGAGAGGATGGATAGCAAGATGTAAGAAAGAATATGAATGGAGGTACAGTAATAAGCTAGGCTAGGAACGAAGGGGGATATAGCTAGCCTAGAAGCCAAATGGACACTGCAAAGAACCTTAAGTAATGCCTACAGTGCACCGCATGATGTGCACTGACGGGATTAACGCCCTACGGAGTAAATAGCTACTAGGCCTATAATTATTTAATAGCTAAGTGCCTAGCCTAACTTTGCCAGAAATGTCAAGAAGCTAGCCTAAAGAGCTTGATAAAATCAAAAGGCCTAAGCTTGACTTACAGACTTATGAAATGGATTAGGGCTATTTTCATAACTAGACTACAGTAACCTGTATTGGAGAATACATAATAAACAACTACCACTATTTCAGATTCATAACGGCTAGGATAAGCACAAGCTTGGGCACAAAAAAACATTATTTTCTGTGCCGTGAGAAGGTTGGACATTTTTTTTTCTTTACCTGTTTGGTCAACAATTCAATCATTTTCTCAGCCTGGAGAGCTCGCTGCTCGAGCATCTGCGTTGGCGAAAGAGACATCCTGCCGAAGACCGCACTCAGTAACCTCACAGTCGCCGCCACTGTAAAAATAATATAACCGGAAGGTGTCAGCGATCCAATGATACTTGCGAGCGTTCACATGTGCTCACGGCCTTATTTACAACACCGTCGGTTACCCATCATTGCGGATGACGATGACGTTCTAATCCCCACCAAAAGATATTGCGTGTCATGTTTCCCAAATTATTTATTTCTCACACTTCATTATTCATCATTAAGGTATATAAAAAGCAGTATTATATATTTTATAAAAACGAAACTGTAAATATTTTGTATATTTTTCGGGATTTATGCCGTCATATTTGCTTCCAATTTCATCACTCATCATTAATATATCAAAGAGCGCTATTACACATCTAATAAAAATATGCACATGATTTGTATACTTTTGGTATTTATTTAAAATATAGCTCATGTATATCCTCTATCTTCAATTTATGCTGAGAGACTTAGAAGCAAGAGTTGCAGCCCATTAAAAGTTGGCCACGAAAGTTGTCTTCTGTCAAGGAAATTTGTATTTTTAGGATCTTGTATTGTCAGGCATTGTTCTATGTATATAGAATGGATTCATTAGAAACGAAAAAAATTATTAGCTATCTATTTAGATACAAAATAAATTACATAGATCCGTATTTATTACTTTTTGTTTTTAAATTCTACAATCTTGGAAATATCTCAAAATCGTCTCTTTTTATTAAAGAAAACTACCCCAACATACTATTTTAATGTTGAGAGCCTAATGCTTGCAGGAAATGAGTATCACCAGAATCATCTATATTTAGCAAATTACCGGGGGGTAAGGTGTTTAATGCGTCTTACAAAATGCCACTGTAAATAACAGCATTCTGAATAAATATTCATGGAAGATGAAATGTATGACGCAATATTTAGTAAATTATTTTGAACTATGGTTTGCTACCCATGTATTGACCAAAGTCTGTCGCAAACGTTTACTCTTGTGTGAATGTCCGTAGTGGGAAACGTTTATAAACACTGTGTATTGTTGAAGGACATTCAAAAGCCCTACTCCGGCCCGTATGGACGCTTTGCAGGTCTCCCCAGAACGCTACGCCACACTAGAGTTAGAAATTTTCACTAATATTATTGCCAATAGGTTAGCAGACGCTGAACAAGTAAGTCTTTAAGTTTCCTCTTAAATGAAGTAACGTCGTCCAACGATCTGATCTCTTGAGGCAGCCTATTGAACAATCTAGGCGCAGCAATCTCAAAGGCCCTAAAACCAATCTGTAAATTACATCTCGGTTCCTCCAATCTTCGATGTTCAGTTTGAAGCCGTTTGAAATTTACGCAATAATCGGTTGACATATACAGGCTTTTCATACTGCAATGCTTGTAACACCAACACGCATAATTTAAACTCAATCCTCGCTTTGATGGGCAGCCAATGTAATTCCTTAAGAACAGGCGTTATTCTATCTCTAAGAGATGTTCCTTTAATAAGTCTAGCTGCTCTATTAATAACCTTTTGCATTTTCCTCTGTTAATAATTAGGGAGTCCATAATGTATTAAATTGCAGTAATCAAGTCTACTAATAACATAGTTCTGGATTAGCATTCTCATTAAAGACTTATCCAAGTATTTCCTTATAAAAGCGATATTCCTTAAATGGTATCCTGCAGTCTTCGTAAATTTATTAATTTGCTCATTGAATGAAAGATTATGATCCAGCATTACACTCAGATTTTTAACAGAGTTGCTTACAGTCAGTGAAGTACCATTGACCACAAGGATTTGAATATTACCCAGTCTTCTAAGCTCACCCTTTTTTTTCCCACAACCAGACACTCAGCTATATCCTCATTCAACTTTAACTGATTCTTTTCCATCCATAACTTGACGTCATTCATAATAGCATTCAGTTTTCCTACTGTCAGCAACTCATTAAATGTCAAATAGAACTGAGTATCATCAACAAAAAGCTTGACACTAACACCATACTTATATAAAATGTACGACAGTTTAATTGCATATATACAAAACAAAACTGGTCCCAGCACATTTCCCTGGGGCACACCTCTTGACAGCGCCCTAGCGCTTGAAAAAGACTTTCCAATATGAACGCGATAAGTGCTATTCTCAGTCTCAGTATAATTCTTGAGAAAGTCTAACGCTTCTCCATCAATGCCAACAGCTTTCAGATCATCCACCACAAGTCATGAACAACTGTATCAAACGCAGCACTCAAATAACGTAATACTAATGTACCACACTTTCCCGCATCCATTTTCATAATTAAGTCATTCACTACGACACACAACGCTTAGTAGAGTGCATTTCTCTGTATGCAGACTGCTCTACAGGAAAAGTATTATTCTCTTCAAGATGTTGTTCCAGTATGTTAAATTATTGTAAATTTGGTTGTACATTACAATCGTCTGGATCATCTATATGCTGCCCTCTGGTAGGAAAATTCCATTAAGGGCTTCTTTCCCAGCAACACGTTGGGACTTAAGGCTTGAAATAACTTTGTTTTCTTTGATACCGTAAAGCCGTCTTATTTTCAATGCGCACATTTTATCCATCCTTTGATACTCACCTGCTAACAGCGCTTTCCCCATCCGCCAGAGAGAACATGGAAAAAATGCAGTCTCAGTATGTTCACTGCATCCAGTCCAGTTCCTGTGTATTTCCCTGTTCACACTCGCCTTCAATTCTCCTCTACTGTTTCATGATATAAGCCCACTCTCTCGTTTCTATAAACATCATACTGTTCGCGTTGCCAAACTGCTTTTACAAAATGAGGTGTTTTATTTTGATGACAAAAACTCTCCTTTTCCATCCCTGTGCACACTATTTTTTTTTTTAGCACTATTGGAAGTGGTTCGTCAGATCAGAATTGGATTAACCTCTCTAGATCCTCTTTATAATACGGGTAGGCCTGACTCTCTATACCGACAAGTATTCTTTTGACCACTGTTACACTGAGCTGGGAATAAGAATGATTTCTGCCTTCAATCTACTCAGCGAAGATCACCAACTAGGCCTAGACTTTTTGGTATATCAGCTGAGTTCCACTTGTACCAAACTACTAAAGTTTCTTTATACTTTTTCTCTTTCGGCTGTGTATCTTATTTTTGAGTTAACGCCATTACCTTTACCTTATCATTTTTTAATTTTATTTTCTTCCTTTATGTGTGGCCTAACTATGGACCTGAAAGCTGCCGGTGTGTTCGTGGGTAATCTACTGTTATGAAAATCACATTATGAATCCATGCAGATGTCGTAGTTCACCAGAGCACCTATGAATATAAGAACACTAGACACATGCTAATCAATAACTTGATCATGTGCTCTCTTTATTACGGAATGATTAATATTCGAATAACCGGGATGTGAGGCAATGTTACAGAGATTATCTTGAACAGAGATCTTTTTATTCAAGTGCTCCATGCTCGAGAGTGACGCTCCTGACTGTAAAGGAGGCTGTAATGTTACTTAAATATTTTCTATCCTATTATTCTCATTTCTTTTACTCTATTTGCATCTCTCTTTTACAGAACTGCACTCGTTCTGTAAGAATGAGGTACATTTGTGAATCGTGATTATATATACATATGTAGAAAGTCACTAAACAACAGAGACTATTAATGGCAAGAAAACCTTTATTCTCCCTCTGAAACTATTTGCTGAATATCTAAGGGAAATCGGGCCTGAGGATCTTATACATAAGCAATTTTATTATTGCACCAAATTGAGGTGACAAAAAGGCGCAATAAACCCTTCGAATACCGCTATAATAGTTCCATGAATAGTAATCAGATTAGTAGTATTAGAGATTGTGATTGTACAGCTATAAAGGTAAGTGATATTGTTGTTGTTTTCACCCTGAGAAATCAAATCAGACTGAGATTTTAGATTGTTCCATCCAAAGGAAAACTGTCCTAAAGCAGGACTAGGCCTACTGCTTAACATTGGCTTGATGATTCGTGCAAGTAGGTATAACAAGATGAACATATGGAGACGAAATCCTACGCAATTAAACTTCCAACTCTTTGTCGAAAGTTGCCAGGAAGCCAAGAATTTCTGAAACGAAATTCTGGTATTAACCTGAGTAACAAACTACAGGAAATGCCCCATGACCCAGATCTTAGTTCTGTCATTATTGAAATTCTGAAGCATTCTTTTGCCAGGATGAATCACTCTTAGCAGCAGATACCGTTCATTTTTGCTGCTTGTTAAAAATAGCAAAGGAAGCTAGAGACACGACTGGTAGCTAAGGAGCGAGCTCTGAAGTATGCGTGGAATAAGATACTGACCATCTTAAACGCAGCTGTGATGTAGATGGCGTTTGTGTTTCTTCGCAGTTCAGTGATCTTGCATGCAAAGCAAATTATACGGAGATAGCAAACTTTAGTCTCTTATTTTTTGTGACCCTTCGTGCTCTGTTATACATTTCAGCAATAATCAAATATAAATGGTAAACACGTGCTGTTTTTGAAAGCATTCAGTATTGCATAAATTTTGCAAAACCGTGACTTATCAGAGTTCACCGAAATCTTCGAAAAGTTATGCAGATTCTTTCAGGTCGATTTCAAGCAAATAAAAGTGGCAAAGAGAAGAATAAGCAAAAGAATGAAAAAAGCGCCTGTTGCCAACTAGGTTACGGGGTATAGGTGGCTGGACGGTAGCCTGACACTTTTTTTTTCACAGTATGTAGAATTTGGGTTCTAAGACTACGCACCGACGCGGCGGCACCGTGAGTATGTGTGTATGGTTAATTACCTATTGTCTTCAGAAGGCATTATTCTGTCACGGACATTTGACCTTCCGGCTGTGAAGTTAATAACTTAAGACTTAACTTACTCATCTTTACATTTGGATATTCTGTAATCTTCAGGCTAATCGCAAAATCTTGGCTGAAAACACGGACATCGAAGCACTGAAGAAAATATATCCCACATTCAACCCACGAAACATGTCTTCACAGATATGGTAACAGAATAAGACACGGTAATGCATCTTAACGGAACTTAGCAAATCACCCGGGCAAAAATCATACAAAGCTGAAAATTGGCACAGAGGTCGGGAATAGTGTCAGGAATGACAGAAATAAAAGCCCCGTTGATTGGGGGTTGGGAACTTCATTTTTGTGTTGGGGGGGGGGGAGAAGTAAAATACAAATGGCTTAGGGAAAGTGACGGAACTGTCCGCATGCAGGAATAAGTGCGGTTTGCTTTTGGCCATACATTTCAATAAACCAAAGTGCCAGAGCTTTGAAATAAGTTATTTAATCATACTGAATTGAATCTGATCTGTGGAGATTAAATGGTCATTAACAAATTAAAATTTTTTTACGAAAACGACGAGTCATTTATGTCCAGGTGAAAAAATAACTGATTTTCTTTTGAAATTATGTGAATCCACTTGTCAGTGCACATATAATATTTCAAACAATAGTTCATTCTATTACTTTACAGATCTTTAATCAGTAATTCAGGAAATATTTAAAGAACATGGCTGAAATTTGTGTTTTGTGTGAAGATGGTTTTGATCAAGAGTCCTCGGTCAAAGTACATAAAACGGGACTAAATACATTGATTCGGATTAGTGGAGAACAAGAATTACACGACCTATGCAGGTACTGTTTATTCATTCATACATTCATTTTATATACCATTTCATACATTTTAGCTTGTGACATTTTTCGTTCGGTAGCTGATTGCCTCTTATGCATCGTACGTTCTTGTTCTCTTTAGGCACCTTAAAGACATATCACGGCAACCGGAAGCTGGAAAAATTCTGGTGCATCATACACGCCGAAAAAAATTTTTGATCTTCGAAAAACATGAATCCTGCTAGTGTTGTATTTAAAAATTTTATATTAAATATATTCTAGCGATATACAGTGTAGATCGCCTACCAAAGTAGATTCGTGACGCGTAGATAACAAGTCAAAGTACCGCCTCATTCGTTTCTCCAAAAGTTTACAGATGAATTTGTAGACACTTTTACAGTTCATTTTGTCTCATCCTATTATATACTTGCTTTTATTTATTTTGGAAGCATGTTTTCTACAGCCTAGCACATTTCCATAAAGGGTGATACTTATTGACTTTGCTGTAACGAGTTTTTTGAAACAGCCGGAAGTGAGCTGTGTTCTCTACGCTTATCAGCGAAGTACCTTACAGCAGAACTGAATGGTCAGCCGCTATCAGGAACTCGAAGGAATCACATGTCATTGATGTTTACATCTCTAAGGCTTTTAGAGGGTGCCTGGCATAAACTTGTTGGTCAGATTCCATGATCATGACTTCGCAGATACTTGTAAACTCGTTATCAAGAGAGGAAACTATTCAGGGAAAAACATATTCAGTTTAGAGGATCCAAAGCTTGTTACTGGAGGGAGAGGAACTAAATCACTGAATCACGCAAGGATTTTTTTTTAGTCTCTGCTAAACTTGTAGGCTGAGGTTAATCCCGATCTGGACTGTACTGCTGAATGACACTGAACGTCTCAGTTCTATCATTAATTTTGGCTTAGAATTAAAGAGGAACATATTCTGGGAGGACTATATCTTGAGACCGGCTAAACCCTCCTTAAAGAATTTGGGAATATACCTACACCCAAGGTCCTTTAAATATACTCAGAGTATATTTAAATAACCTTGCATACACCTTAGGTGCTTTGCGTACTTTCCCTCTGAGTAGCTGGATCATGATTATTTATATGGGGATCATCTGTCCTTGTTTACAGTAACGTTCTCATATCTGAGGATGTGCTAAACAACCCTTCCTTCTTGATAGAATCAAAGACATTCTGTGTGATAGGTAACTCAGGAAGTAACCTCGTTGCTGTGATTCGCTCCCTAAAGGCGTCTTGACTATTATTGTCGTCACCGCTTTCTCGGCCACTCGTTTCTGTTGGCTGGTCACAGTCCGGTGCTCCACATCAGGTCTTTCATCTCCTACAACAACTTACAAGGGCCCGTGTGGCATAAAGCCAGCTTGATCTAAACTAGCTAGCCATCACGGCTACATTCTTTGTCTCCTCAGAGAAATGAACTCATTAGAACTCATCATGGTGGCAATCATCTTTGTCATCAACGTTTTACGTCAGATTTTCCCTACATGGAACTGAACGAAAGATGATTTTTTTTATTCTTGAATCTTGAATACCCCTTTGTCAAGGAATAGAAAGCCTCCACGTTTTCAAGTCATTGGATCTATGTCAAATGGAAAGTAAACTAAATGTGTGTAAGTTCATTAATTACATGTCAACACTGAAATGTCAGTGTGACAATGTCATTCGTGAGCAGTGTAGTCGCTATCAAATTTGGAGTGTACAAACCTCAGATTTATTTCAGCCCCCCAACTATTTATGCGCCTAACTTATGCTGCCTTCAAGTCTACGCCAGTGAGGACAGTTGCTATGATATATCAGCGAAACATTCCATTACATTTCGTAGTTCCAGGTTTAGAGAAAATTCATCGATAAGAGGAATTCACACCTGCAATTAATATTTAGTGTCCTAACCTATACATATGTTTATCTAAAACGCATAGTATATGATCCATTATTTTTTTTATTTCATACATGATTTCAGGGAAAAGGTCGGGTTTCTGAAATCTTTATCCATATTATGTTACAAGGATAGTTTAATTAGAGAGCAAAATAAATATCTCGCTTAGCAACAATGTTTTCCTTCAGCGACGTGAAAACAACAAACAACCAAAATTCCCAGAGTTGGCGCAGCGTTCAATGTCAGGTTCTCACGGAAATCTCAAGTGACTAAATTTACTCAATTATTTTCTGTTCCTTAAACCGTATGTTCGTTCACTGGAAACTACAATTACCCAAATGAGAAAATGAAATATCTCGCATCGATAGGGGAGTGTTTAAAACATGTAGTTATTACGGGTTTATTAGATATTGAAGGAAATACAAACGTGTGTAGCATAGTCGTATGTTTCGTCATCACGTCACATGTTGACCAACCTTCCCGAGTCACACCACACGTCAATTCGTTTTATCGATTTTCTTAAGCTGATGCCTTATGAATTGCTTTTTGTATGGGAAGAATAAATATTATCATACAAATACACTGTTTATAACGATCAAACGCACCGAGGGATGAATCCAAAGGTGAAAACGAGAACGCTTTTGTGTAAACATTTCTTCCGGTGTTGGCCAGCCCGTGGAGTCACTTCTAACTATGGCTACAAGAGGATAAGACATACGGACACAACGCTCTACGAGTCTTCGTACTTTTTCCAAACACTTGTTTAATTTTTCTTGAAGAGGTTCTCTCAGCGATGCAGATGAAGTAAACAGACGTAAGTAAACCCTCCATCATCCTAACTTGTTGAATCGTTGCCTTTAGACGTGTGCGTCTGTCGAAGTATGATGCAATACAGCAATCGAAGGATTTCGTCATTGTTCCTTGGTCGAATTTGTGTGAGCAGCTCTCAGTCAGGAGGTGGACATGGCAAGAAGAGTGTCAAATACTGTGTGTAGGTTTTTCTGTCCGTGTAGAAATAACGCGAAGCCGAGGTTGACATCAAGAGAACCGAATCCTTGAAAGAGTTCAAATCTTACGGTAGGTGTGTTTACAAATTTTTATCGCCAAACACTGCACATTGGGTGATGATCACGCCTTCGCCCAAATAAGTGGCTTGGTCATTTAAAATACAGTACTTTGTCAGTTTAAGGAGTTTTACTGCATCATTGCAAATATTTATTAATTACCACTTCTGTGAGAGGAAATTCCAAATGTCGACTCAACCATACTGAAGCTGATGCAATTTCAGTGTACGTGACGCAATCTCATTTGACTGCATTACCAAGGGAATCCAGTTAAATATTTATCTCAAATGTTATTTGGCTAAGTAGGAATCGGATTTAGGTAACCTGTATTAATATGAGTAAAGTGAGAAGTCTCTTAAGGTCAGGGGTTTTGGGTTAGGCTGACAGTCAGCCTGAGGCCTACTTTTCCACTAGGAAAAAAGGAACCCACAGTTACGGAAACCACAGTTGTAATAGCTTTTTTATCTAAGGTCTGCAGCATTTATTAGATGATGCTATATTACTGCAAGCTTCATTTTAGGCCAGTTGAGATAATGTGAAACCAACACTTGTTTCAGGGAATTCCATTTGGATGACGTAATCTACTTCCTTTCGAAAAAAATGTCGTTTTAGTTGCTTAAAAATAATAATGGTAATCTGTAAAATTTAAATGTTACTTGCGTTATGGTGCTGCAATGGTGCTGATAGGGCCCCACGTGATGTACTGTCATAAATGGTGTTATTGTAGGGAAGAGTCAGTGGGCGTTTCGTATCGTTCCGAAGCTGGGATTAAGGTATTCGGTCTCGGTGCTTTTGATTCGGTACCTTCGTCATTTTGTATACTGAAACAGGAATCAGTGGCTAGGGAGACACTGAAATAGGAATAAGTGGCAAGGGGTACTGGCTCTGGACATGGTATGTATTGCTTTTTGATTTTACATGTCACCATAGGAATTATCATAGGAATACCAGGTTAGGTTGGAATAATTAATGAAAAGTTGATTTCAAATTTATTTATATTTAGTGCTTGCCCGTTTTTTTAGTGTCTACTCTTTTGTGAGAGTAGAGTGTAGGCTATTTGTGGCTTAGAGATAGCGACTGTTCCGCCATATTACTGGGGTCTGTGCACTTTTTTCAGCTCCCGCCCTTGACCTAGGCAAATGAAAACAACTACTTGAATGACATTTGCGTGAGGCCAGAGATTAGTGCTCGTCCTGACCTTTTTTTTTTTTTTTTTTGCTTTAGTTAACATTGTTCACAAGTCAAAACAGATGACAACATTTTGACAGGTGGGCCGTGAGATCTGACGTCAACAGCAACAGAGATGCATGAATTGTAAAAAGGGCTGGTGAAAGTTTAGACGTGTGGAAAGGGCCACTGAACCTAAATTTTTTCTGTAAAATTTACAAAGTAGATATTGTTTGCCATTGACTCACGAGAAGGATAGCATTCAGACAAACATGGCTTAGTGCAGTCTCCTGCGCCGCTGGTAACTTGAGAGAACTTGTATTGCACTGCTGTGATGCAACCATCGCTTTTATGGGTTTTCACATAGACGTACTGAAGGGCTACATGGTTTTAGATCATAATTATTTCGTACCGTATAGCTTATGCTAAAATGTATAGTGAGAATGCTAATTAACTTTTTTTTTTTAACTGCAGTAGGGTGTGTTTGTTTAGATGAGAAACATAATTCTGGGTCCCTGTTGTTGATGTCTGTATTACATGCCAGCTCCTGAAATCATTGCTCTATATGCGAAGGTCCATGTTGTTTGTATTGCAATACGTGCTAGGTTTGGGGTATAAAATTCAAGAAAACTTGATTAATTTACTGCTCTCCTTCCAACTTTGTAATGCTATATTACTTCTCACATCGGTCAGTTTGAAAGCATTGCCATACTTGGCTTCTGAGACGTTGTAATTTTATCGTGGTTGACAGTCTGTTTCTATGGCTCTGTTAGCTGTGAGATCACAGTGTTGAAAGGGGGGGATAGGTTGTCTCCTTGAGCAACTGGTCAGGTTGCCCCCTGTGTAAGAGAAAGGCCTACGTGATTCACGAAACGTACCGGTTTGAAGCTGTTCCACTTCATGATTTGATAAGTGTCCGGAAAATAAGAGAGAATTGCACTCAAATGCTCTGATAGCCAGAGGACGTGCTGTAATTTGCTTTTATTGTGAAGAATTTTTAATATTAAGATACAGGAAGACAGTTGTTACTTGTTTTGTGAAGAATTGCTAATATTAAAATAAAGGAAGCCAGCTGTTTTCATGGTAGTGGCATTGTTTACTTATATAAAAAATTGCACACCTGGCTCATATTTGCATATTGTTATTCTTGCTTAGTATATAATTTATATTGTTTATAGTATCATCGGCCTAAGTCCATTTAAATGAAAAAAACTCAAATGCACGAAGAGCCTCCATTTGTTGCAAATGGAAACCAGTTTGTATTTTACATGTGAAATTCGGTTTTGTAAAGGTGAAAATCGGTTTTGTAAAGAGATAACTTTTATCAAGTTTTCTGGCAAGGGCAATTGTTTCCAAGGAAAAAAATTGTCACTAGA
The DNA here is from genome assembly GCF_040412425.1 of Macrobrachium rosenbergii. Classification (NCBI taxonomy): domain Eukaryota; kingdom Metazoa; phylum Arthropoda; class Malacostraca; order Decapoda; family Palaemonidae; genus Macrobrachium; species Macrobrachium rosenbergii. The sequence goes on along the minus strand of NC_089791.1, from coordinate 49,056,969 downwards.
TGTCCATGATCCAGGGATTTTTGTCAGGTTTTAGGAATAACCAGGAGGAATTCCTTTGGCGAAGGAATTACTTGTAAATCACATTATTTGGTAAATTAAATGCATTTTGTTACTATAAACAGTTCAGTTAAGTAAAATAATGCGCATGTGAATTACAATGGAAGCTAGAAATTTAGTTTAAATGATTCTTTATTAAGCACGAATTCATTGAATTGTTCCACGAATGGTTTGAATAAGGAAGAATGAACGAACAACTTTTCAGCAAGAGGCTCGCTTTACAAGGAACCTTGTGAGATGTCCGTATCGTGTTGAAGTTTTCTCCTCCGAGCCCAGCCTACTTGGCAGAGCAGTCTACCTGACTGTTCTCATAGACCTTTCCCGTCTGAACGAGGAAGGCTTTGTTGTCGAATTCGACCAGGCGGATCGCTGTAGTAGTTGTGTGAATAGCCCGAAGAAGAATCATGCAGTTTCCTTACCGTTACGTCTAACGTTTCACAAATAGACGATTTCGGTTGAAAATCCTTTGTTAAGACAGTCCGTCCCTAAGGAATGTAAATAGGCGTAAGGGGTCACCTGCCACAAAGATATAGAGGAGGGGCGGGTGGGTTGAGAGGTGGTCTTCTGGGGTCTACGGGTACGCGTTGAGGTTTTCGGGGGTAGGGGGTCCGAATCCCAAGTTCATTGTGTACGCGCCGCCCTTGGTGTGACTGCCGAGTCCTGGGCTACTCCATTCACCCTGTGTTTATGGGGATTGGACTTATTATAGCACTTGTCAAGAAGAAACAATTTGTGCAAAAAACTTAAAAAGCACAGCACAATAGGCAACTCTGACGCGGTATGCGTATAAGGGAAAAGCCCTCTTGAATGAGTATCGTTGGCTGTGGTAATATATATAACTTTTCCACCCTATTGATTACTAGACAAACGTCATTCTTCATGGCCGATATGGTACTCGGTTAGTATTAAAAAAATATAAGTGCTTATAGATAACTATATAGGGGAATTACAATATATTAAGTAAAAATTACTCGTTAAAGTATTGCGCTGCAAGATTTGTCTTAAATATTACAAAGGATGCAACTCATATATTCTGTACATTAAGAAACTAATTTGAATTACTGCTATAAAAAATATACTTTTTAATCAGGTTTCTGTCAAGGAACATAATTGCTACGGAGTAGCATCTGGTATAATTCACAGTAATTAGAGTGCAGTTTGTTACATTATATCATGTTGAGACAAATTTCAAATAATTACTTCATTGAATAAATTACATTTGGGTAAGGTTAACACATCAAATTTTACACAAATATTTAGAAATACAACAGTTTTAATGATGCTAACAGGTAGCTGCAGAATAAGATGTACTGCAATTTAGTTTATGCACACTAGGTTCCAGAAAATGGACAAGAATTTAGGTGGTATTGTCTTTCTTAGTGTGTCTCATGTTTTTTCCTCCAATCGGTACAGCTCGTGACGTTTCTACCGTCAGCGGAAATATTGTCTTCCGGGTTTTTGCTATTCAGGTAAACGTCATTTTGTGCCAAGAAGACTTTTTCCACAATTCAGTCTTCATTCATGCGTCACAACTTACCTGGCAACTGAAATTGCTTTGGAGTGGTTACGTAACCATCCTGCAATTTTTTTTTTTAAACAAAATGCCAGGTATCCGGCGCTCACAATTGCCGGGTTTGTTGTGCAGAGGTTCCACCGGGAATATTGTCAATTCCTTGTCATTTTTGCACTATAGCCACATTGATTTTTCGTTTGTCACTGTATTATTTTCCCAAGAGAGGTTTGTATTTCTTATGTTAGTTCATTGCTTATCTATCGTAGCCTTCTGTTTAGTATCCTTAACCCACGGTCTATGTGGACCGTGGGATCATAGGAATCGATAGGTTACCATGTGGGAAATTAGTTACTCTACCAAAGACACTCCGTGTGGTGACCAAGTTGGAAGTTCTGGTATTGGCGTTCCCAGTTTGCTGTGGACTAAGGTCATCCCACAGTTGAGTCGGGGTTAATGGTAGTTCAAAGGGGGAGGGGAAGTTGAAGACTATCGACATGGGTTGTTGGATGGAAGGAGGAGGGAGAACCGCTGTTGCCGTTTGCAGCAGACCGGAATGGTGTTGTCGGGTGAATGGTGGTGGGGCCGGGGGAGACGGAAGATTTCAAGGTCATACAGAGGACTCCATCTCCCCCTTTCCCCCAGCCCCTTCATTCCTTTCGTAACAGCAGCGGAACCGGGAGGAGACAGAAGAGTAGGTATAATGTGCAGGATGTGTGGATGCAAGCCAAGAGGGGGAGGATGAGGATGCTCCAGGTTCACAAAACTGAGCTTTGCTTCCAGGGGCTAGGGTAGATTCAGGCAGTTTTGTGTTTTTTAACCCATTCTTTGTTACTGGCCTGACCTCTTTGAGAGAGTGAAGTGTTGCATAGCAATCAAAGATGGGTTGTAGTTTGACCAGTATCGTGAGCCCTTAATAAAAGGATGGCTACAATTTCTGAATTCGAATGAATTTTCTTAGTCTTATTTTGACTGGCTACATACGCAAGCTCATTTTTTCACGTCTGGCAGTAGAATGAAGTTTTCTAGATTCTTGCAGCTATCAGTGGACTATTTTTTAAGTATTTATAAACGTCACAAGTCTCCGTTAGATGCTTCAATGGGCAAAAGATGTTAACGCATTGTCGGTGTAGCAACCAGTGACTGTAAACTCTCATTTAATTGCTACTAATAACTTCAGTGTTACCTGTAGAAGTTATATGCAGTATATCATACCCACCAGTTGTGAAAGCAAGGGTTAGTACTAACCTTCCATGTATAATAAAGTTAAAAATAGCCTTTTTATGTTGGAACCGAACAGACATAGCAAGTCTTTCTGTGTCATATGAAATAACATCGTATAACGTTTGTTATTTAACAGCGGTTGGTAATAGTTAAAATTGGGACGTGTGTGGCGTCAGGACTTAAACGAGTAGGCGCAAGTTCTAAAGAATTACCGCATGCTTGGCTACACCTTGTCGTTGCCTCAAAGGGGGGGGGGGGGTTTCTTATAACGTTCATGTGTAATTTCTCTCCCAGCGGACATTTCTTAGTCGTCCTTCCTGCCGGTCCCTCACATCCATTTTTTCAAAAAGTACTTACACATTTCTTTATTGACTTCATCTTGACGACGAAGACGTATCGTAAGTGTAACTTGGTCTCGAGTTGTAGCCAAATCTTTCGATATTTTCTTGGATTTTTTTTTCTGGATTTATAACTTTGCCTACGTCATATTTTCTGTCACCAGCTGTAATGGAAGGTGATGGTTATGTTTTCGACAGATTTTTCATTCTCTGTTCCTTTGTTGTACTTTTTTCCACTTCGTGTCTCTCCCAGATTTTAGCTTTATCAGGTCTTTCGCGCGCGCGCGCGTGTGTGCGTGTGTGTGTGTGTGTGCCCGCAGTACTTGATGGAGTGCCGGCGACTTGCTTGAAGTTTAGTAAACACTCTGTGATCAGGTATTGCCTGCTCTTGTGAGTGCGTTCTTGGAAGTTAGTTACCTGTTTGGTATTCAGTGAGGGCGATGGCCCTCCCTTATTCATGAAGATGGGTATCTCGTCGTACGTATGTTACACACACACACACACACACACACACACACACACACACACTGCCGAAAACATGCGTCTTCCATGCCAAACGACGTTAGAATGAAAGTTGTTATTGTTTTACGTAAACTCGGTTGTATTGTGCACTGATGGTTTAGTGAACATTTGACGATCTGTTTTTAAACAACGCCATTAGGACGAATGCAAAATTTCACTCGGGATCCTTAACACAAAACGTCATTACGCCTACAGAGGGTTCATTTTTAAGGATTTTTCAAAGTAACCAGCAGATTTAAGACTGTTGTCATTTAATAATGATTTATTGAATATTGCTCATATGGAATAACTCTCTCTCTCTCTCTCTCTCTCTCTCTCTCTCTCTCTCTCTCTCTCTCTCTCTCTCATTATTTATATATATAAATGAGAGAGAGAGAGAGAGAGATTATTCAAGGTGAGCAATATTCAATAAATCATTATTAAATGGCAGCAGTCTTAAATCTAAGTTACTTTGAAAAAACAACAAAACATGGGCAAGCTGAAAAAGGAAACCCTTAAAAATATATTTAATGAACCCTCTGTACGCGTAATGACGTTTTTATGTTAAGAATCCCGAGTGAAATTTTGCATTCGTCCTAATGAGCACATAAATGCCCATGTGCATAACATTATGGGTGACGAATGTTTTACGTTGTATGTTTAGTAACCACACCGTCAACTTGAAATTGAGAGTGATCATGACTTCACCAACAATCTTATGATGGTTTAGGGAGACCACCCTCGTCATCAGAATGCGAGAGGCATTACCCTTACATCTTCCCCAAGGCCATTGAAGGCTAGAGTCACCGGATTAATTCCGATTTTGAAGATGGCAATCATTACCATTCTCTATACCTTTGTCGCTACTCTGTTGAGGCCAAGCTGCGTGTGGTTGATGTTTTGGTTGTCAGCTCTTGTAATTTTTTGTCTGCGTCTTGTCACGTCCGTTGTCGCTCACTTGGAGAAAATGAGACTTGCTCCACTTGGAGAAAATGAGACTTGCTCTCCTCTTTGCTGTGTTTTTGTCGCATTGTGTATGTCGATGAGTCTACGCTCAGCTTGAGAAAGTGATGATCGTTGCCGGAAGTCTTGACTGTTAGAACAAGGGTTAGGAATTTCCAGTCGAGTCTTGGATAGATCGCTCCACATCGATTTTAAGAGCTGTTATTCGCCTGTAAGGTAAGTCATGCTGTAGTATAAGCATAATGCCGGGTCTTTCAATACCGCCCACTCTTTTGATGTACCGCCGTATCCCTTGCGTCTTTGGCGGGAATTCTGCAATATTGACGAGACGCTGTTGCTTTGCAAAAGGTGTTCACAGTCATATTGAGACCCGTCATTTTCATTCACCCTGAGCCGAATATGACGTGTTTCATATAGCTCACTGCTTGGCGTGGGAGGAGTCGGTTGAAGCAACAGCAGTAGCGCCGTGCTTGGATGAGGTGGCTTTGTGCGTAGCACAGTTGTAACATTGTTGTGGAAGGGCGTGAACAGGAGAGAGAGAGAGAGAGAGAGAGAGAGACCAAGCAGATAGGCGGCAAGCAAAATCTCTTTAGCACTCTGGCAACGATGCGCTTCCATGGTAAATTGTCCCCCTTCCCCCCTTAACATACCATGACAAGGGGAACCCCTGGTGATAACTTGAAGCTTTCATGCAAAAATATGCTTGGTTGGCGTTGGAATCGATATTGGTATCACAAGCACTGTTCGTACATCTGTAATCTTTGTATTACACACATGCATATATATGTTTTAATTATTTATAAAAGAATTAAAGCAAGTTTTTTATTCAAGCTGCCACGAAGGAGATTTTGTGCGGCGTTGCCACATGTACAGTACTCTGCCAAGTAGTGTAAAACCATAAGTTTGTGAACGGAAATCATTGATAAAATGAATTATGGATATTCGTCGGATAATGCATCCGTGGAGTCTGGTACCTTGAGTGAGATGTCCAGTACGTACGTGGCATTTCGCCTTGGCTAAATAGACACTGTACGTAAGGGGAGCTGTATTACGTAAGAAACTGTCGGCCGTTGCCCAGCAGAAACGCCACGCCTCTCTCAACAGTGCAGCAAATGCAACATCTGTGTTTAGTTACCGTTTCCAGCAATGGCCGCCAACATTTAAAAGGCGTGTTTTAAGTAATGTGACTTATTTTCGTTGTTTATTGAATTTGGATGCAGTCACGATCTCATCTCCCAGACTTCTTGCGTCATCGATTTTCAGTTCTCTTGTGGTTACGCAACACCGCCTGATTCTCGTGTGGCGCGATTGGCTACAGCTTTACTTCGACTTCTGGCTATTTTTTGTGTGTGGTCTGTCTTTATATTAATATGGTAGAACAAAGTAATATCTCTTTATTGTTAATGTGAGAATAAATTTTGTTTTAGTAATATTAAGAGGGTTACCAGCCTACGACTGCGAGCCTATTTTCACTCCACTGTTTTTTCGGAAGTGCTTGCGTAATTTTATACACCACAAGAAAATGTAACTTGGGATCAAAGCCAAATGTTTGAAAGATGAATATAAATAAAATTTTGACAGCGCTGCTGTCATTTATGATTTGCTACGCACATTACAACTGGTGTTCAGCCGTAATTTTAAACAGTATTAGTAATTGTCTCGCATGGATAGAGCCGATTTGAAAGCTTAAATCTCAAATTCCGTAAATAAAAAAGAAAAGGTTAGAAATAAATACACACCGCCTGCTGGGCGTCTTTTGTCCCTAGCAACTGTCATTTTAGTTTAGCAACAGTTATCTTGACTTCGGGGATTTTGGCAATGCCAGAAAGCGTGAGGTAAGCCAAGAGAAGCAACAACGATGTGGTGATGATGATGGGATGTTGGACCATCATGATTGATCTCTGCATTGTCCCAAGACGTTGCTACGCACGGTCTTTACTGGAAAACCATTGATGCTGGTTGTTTTCCTCTCTCTCTCTCTCTCTCTCTCTCTCTCTCTCTCTCTCTCTCTCTCTCTCTCTGGAGATTTGTTTAAATGACGCTGCGTGTATTAAGGAGGTTTGCTTAGCACCTAATGCAGATAATACTTTTTTTAACGGTATTTTGTTTAGTAAAAGCGAGTGAATAGAAATGACATTGTCATCTTGGTCTTTCATATGAGCGCAAGAAGGAATTCAGACTACAACAAAGCTTTTGACTTGGCAGGACCAACGCGACTGTGCGGTATAAATTTAGCTTCTCGTACGACTGAATGCTTGTTGCTGGCTTGCGTTGTACGCTTACGCCGTATAGTAGTAATACATTCCGGGTGCACCTCTCCCTCCCCCCCTCCTTCCGGCATTGAGCTGTGATGGTATTTAATGGTTTGGCGGGTGCGTCTAAGCTTCTCTCGTTTGAAGTCCCCTCTTGGACGCCTGTGCAGGGCAAAAGATGGCTATGGCATGCGACTAGCAAATGCCACTTGATGCGGACTGCCAAGGCTGAAAGAAATAACTTATTTTATTTCACTCTCCGTCACTTCGTTTCTTCGGTGGCCAAAGGAAGTGCGTGCTTTTGGGGAGCAGTGAGTCTGAAGATTTCTTTGTGTGACTTGAGGCTTTGTTTTTGTTTACAAGACCACTTCCTGGTTTTTTGCTTGAACGTTTAAGACTTCTGTTGCAATAATCAGATTTGTCTTGGTATTTTTTGAGCTAAATCTCTCTCTCTCTCTCTCTCTCTCTCTCTCTCTTATAACTTTTTGTCTCTTTTAATATATACTTATGTACACTTTATTGTATACAAAATCTCTCTCTCTCTCTCTCTCTCTCTCTCTCTCTCTCTCTCTCTTATAACTTTTTGTCTACAGTTCTTTTAATATATACTTATGTACACTTTTATTGTATACTTTTTGTTTCAGTCTTATTGATAATCGAACGTTAATAACTTGTGTTGTGTTGACTTGAATTTTGCAAGGAAAGGGAAGTGGACATAAGATTTTTAACCGTATTTTTATCTTAATATTTTATTACATGTGTTTTGTTGTCCCTTTTTATACTGGATGCCGATCACGAGAAGGAAATATCTGTATTAATATAATCCGGCCATGTGCTGCTGGAGCTATAGATGAATTAGTTAAATACTACCATCCTAGTTCGTTGTCGTGTATCTTGAAAGAGCTTTCTAATGTTCTATAATAGTCGGTTAATCTGCCAATGATTTTTGCACTTTCCATCTAAATAAGCATCAGACAGCACTCAGTGCACATGCGAGTCGCCACGTCATGGACAATGTTAAATATTGACCGAGCCTTCTTTTATCACAAATTTCCCCCAGTTGGTTTAAGTTTTCACCAAGAAATGTCTAGCATATTAATGCGCCACCCTTCTGGAGTTTGGACATGTCGCTGTATTCCTTTTTACGCCCCGCTACAAAAGCCGGCTCATTTCAAAGCTTTAAAGCTCTCGCTGGCGTTGGGTGGTGCTCTTGTTTGTGTACGGCCATGGTATAACATCTTTTTTATTATTTTAAAGACAAAAGAGGTTTTTGTGTTCTTATTGTTCAGAAGACAGGGGAGGAGAAGTGACGATTCCTACGAGCAAGTATTCCTTGCCTGTGAGAAGGGAGGAATCCTTGAGACGCGCCGTTGGAGGTAGGGTTAGTGAGTAGGTGTCAAGTGGGCGGAAGAGGAGCTAGGGAGTGGAGAGGAAGCGGTCTATGGGTGATTAGGTGGGCTGGCGGGATGTTGGGGGGAGGGGGGGATGAGGGTGATGGAAGAGGAGAGGCTAACTCAAGGTAAAGCCACGGTGAAGGAGGAAGAAGAAACAACACGTTGTCTTCGTTGTTAAGCGGATTTGTTTTTAAGTTGTCTTTTAAGATATGACAGCCTGAGTTGTAGTTATATTCACAATATTTCAGGGCATACGCCACTTTCATCTTTAAATGGATCTTTTATAGAAAGGTGTAAGTTCGGATATATAACGTAAGTCAGACTTGGGACGAATTTCAATACTAAACCTTGTACGCAATTTAGGGCCAAAGAAGCATATGACGTTTGGGGAGAAGGCCATAGATAACGTTTATGGTCTATATTTACGGAGGCAACGCCATAGGGACGTCGAAATGCCTGTTTAGATGGAAGTGTGTTCTGAATGATTGAGTGGTACCACACCACAACAAAGGACCAGCCAGCCATTCCAAGTACCATGCCTGCTTAAGAAGTAATTTTGATTTAATCTTCATTTTATTAATGAATATGCATTTTCAAGTGTTAATTGATAAGCATTTTTACACCGTATGAATGGAGAAAGTGATAAAAATTTGTAAAATTGAATAAAAACTTCAGGGAAAAACTCCAGTAAATAAGTAATTGTTAGACATTTTTGTGATTTACAAATGGAGAAGGGGATACAAGTCCATTGACTTTAAGAAAGCTTCATCAGAGTATAATACGTAGTGTTCAGTGGCCCATTTGCCAAAAAAGTAAAACAATGACGAGAAGTTACGTAAGGTGAAAAACGGAAATCATCAAATGGCCAGCGTGGCGTGTCTGTAACACGTAGCCCTTGCCGTGGAAAATCTGCATGGACGGTGACTCCGACCCCGCCTGTTTTTGCTTGGGGTTGAAACGCACTGCGTAGCAAACCTGCCTGAGCAGTTTGCATGGAGTCTCCGCTTTAAAACTCTCTCTCTCTCTCTCTCTCTGAAAGCTGCCATATGGTGATCGCTCCTTGTGGTACGGAAATGGTTCTTTTTGTGCTTGGCGGCTTCGGTCTAATTTGTTACAAAACATACGCCACGACTTTACAGCAGTGGCAGCCCCCACCCCACCCATCCCAACAATCCCTCGTGTGGCGAGGCCAAGTTCCTTTAAAGATACAAGGTTGTAGAGACTTGTTGCTAGCTACTACTACTGTAGGTCCGAAGCTCCACCGTCATACTATTCTTATGTCACGTACTACTATAAACCACCATGAAGCTTTTTGAAATTTGTTTATTTCCAGCTAATCACCAATTTTCTGTTTCATGTTCTACGTCGTGAGGTTTTTTCGTTTTCACGTGTGTTGTTTTAGTCTGGAAGTTCGAATAATTAGCAGCATTTTTTGTTACCACATGAATGACATGATACTGAAGGACAGTAATCGTATTATGATAAGATATTTATGGGGATATGTGTAAGCGTTTTGCTAACTTACTACTGTATAGTGCCGGTTATGCTGTGGCATTTTTTTTTTTTCACGCAGTATTATGATTGCTACGTTTTTAATGAAATGACTTTTTAAAGCAGGTGGTTTCAATTATTTTTTCCCATTTCTACGAAATATGTCATATCCCACAATCTTGTCAAGGTTTCGTTGTGGTAAGTTTTGTTTATTTAAATTTTTTTAATTTTATTTTTTTCTCTGGTGCTCAACGTATGGTTCCTTAGAGAAGCAGTGTAACGGTTGGAATGTAGTTAACGGATTTTGCATCGTGTTTATTTTCACAAGAAAGCATTTTTTGTACACGAGTCTCTCTCTCTCGGGTTGTGAGAAGTCAATTTAAAATTATTTTTGCATCTAAAGCGTGATTTAAGAAATGTGGCATACGAAATTTTACTTGAATATTTGTTGATGACCACGCCTGGATATTTAATTTGTGGCTTTTGAGAAGCAGTACATAATTGTACATGTTTAATGTATATAGCGACAATAGCAATGTCAGGCTACAGCAGGATTTCCTCCAACTTTGACAAAATGACTAGGGTATTCCATTCATTTCCGGAAGATGACCCAGATATGTTTTAAGGCCAGAGACGAATATATTTTACTCCCCACAACCAGGCCTCTGTACCTCCTTCAGTGAACCATGTTATGATCCTTTTAAACTCTCTTCGTGATCTGGAGTGTGTTCCGTGGAGCCTTAGGCCAGTCCAGTTTGAACTTGGAAGTAGCTTTCCGTCAGCTGTTTACGACAAGTCATTGTGTTACTGTTTTCCTTTTTTCTGTTTATTGTGATCTCGATAGTGTGTTAGTATTATATATTCCAAAGAAACTTGTACTGACGAATGCATTGGACAGTAACTGAAGTACAGTACAGTAGAGTACTGTAGGGTAATTCTAATCTTTCGATAAGACAACGAAACTTTCCAAGGTGTGTAATTGACGGGTACACCACCCCGCAATCAGTTCATTGGGTATCTGAAAAGATAAGATATTTGGGACCATAGCAACTAGCATCTGTAGGGTACTTGAACACTTGTGACTCACGTGTGGTGCAGCTGAATTATCACGAAGTGATCCAAGAACAAAAGTAAGAAATGCCGTTAAAAGATGCTTATGACAGGACCAACTAATTGACACTCTCTCTCTCTCTCTCTCTCTCTCTCTCTCTCTCTCTCTCTCTCTCTCGCTGCAGTGTGGTTTGCCTGCCACTGTTATTTTTATGGCTTTCCCGCTCTCGTAAGAAGCGACTCGGCTGACTGCAGAGTTTAACCCAAATTTTTTCCTTTTTCATTTTTCTGCAGTTTCGTGGTCCAGGGTGAGATTATGTTAGAAGTATCTTTTTCATTAAATCTTGTGAAGTAAAGAACTATTTTGACAAGTTGTCATTTCATTAATTATGTCTTTTTAAAGCAACTGGGGTTCTTGTATCCATGTGTTGGCAGCGTAATCTTATTTAAAACTAGACTGGAAAAAAAAGTAAATCTCCTGAACAGCGCCTTAATGGCGACGTACCCATTCTTAGAATAGTCAACCCCCTTGTAAGGCACGGAAAAAGCATGGCTGAGATGACAACTTTGGTGCTGTGCCCGGGGGACGACGGTTGCCTGATTGGTGGATGCCCACACGTGGCTTTTCGTTGCGTAAGCTCTCTACCTACACCAGGAGGGTTGGGCTGATATCCCTATGAGAGAGAGATCGGGTCTGAACTATGTGATGATAAGGTTAAGTTGACGTTATGAGACTTTCCGCGTGCAACCTTCAGGTGTTCATCATTGCATGGGTGCCGGAAATTATGGTAAATTTTGTGAAATGTTATTTCTCAATTCTCGCATGGGATATGTCTAGTAAAGCAAAGCTTCTTTAGTTCTATAATGGTTCAGGGTTATTTAAGGCGTATTGGTAGTGTCACGAGTGGAGCTTCCTTTGTTGTCATTCTTAAGAGCTTGGTCTTCATTTAAGGGTTAGCGTCAGTAACAATTGTAAGAAGTTAATCTTATTAAATTTCATTGTCCCTTAATACGTCATTTTTGGTGTAAGCACTCATAGTACTTTATTTTACCTTTGCCTGTATCAACCATATGAGCAAAACACGATCGTGAACAAATTAATTGATTAAAAACATATTTGTGGTATAACAAGACGCCGAAGCACCTTGAATTAAGGGAATTTTTTTTACCAGAATTGTCTTACGCGCACGCATACCCATAAAAAATAAAATCAGTATTTAAACTAGATGAGAGGCGTTTGTAGTGGACGCGAGTTAATGCCGTCCAATGATTCCTATCTGGTAGAAATGAATGATAATTAAAAATAAGCTAGAAATGAATGATATTTAGAAATAAGCAAGTCATTAACATCAGAAAGTTAATGGGAATGTAATTTATATTCATAGGTCGGTTGCCTGCCGCTGGGTTTAAACTGTTGATTGTAATTAATTCAGTCGATTTTATCTTTTACGTTTTAGTACATTGTGCCTGGTGTTCGTGATTATCTTTTTTATTCATTTATCAGCAGTCTTCATGGCGACCCTTATTCGAATCTCTTATTTGTTGAACTCAGCTGAGAGAGAGAGAGAGAGAGAGAGAGAGAGAGAGAGAGAGAGAGAGAGAGAGAGAGAGAGAGAGAGAGTAGACGCAAGCATTTCCGTCAAAATGTATAGCAACGAAATGGGAAGGCCTCGACGAAAAGATCCGTACTCCCCCCACTTGCAATCGTTTGCAATTATTGTAGTGTACAGTCATGCTCAAATCTGAAGCCACATGATTCTTTTTGTATTGTCCAACATCTCAGACTCAGTGTAACGTTGCCAAGAAGTGTTAAACTTTTTTTTTTATTTCCTTATGGGTATATGAATATGACCTCTTTTATGCACTGATATAATTCGTAATCTGTGTGACATGAATTAATTTTTATTTGAATTGTTTTAGCTCAAAGCACGGAGTGATAAGGTTTGCAGTCTAGTCAATGCCAGTGCACTTAACTTGCTACTTGAAGTGGTCTTCGTAACTACCTCTGCAACATATAAAAGTAGACCCTAATAAGTTTTATGGTCATAACAAAGTTTCCAAAATAGGAATAGGAATTACAAAAAGTTTTCTATGAATTTTGAAGTTTTAGGCTATGTTCAGTCGGCCTGTATGTTGCGAAATTATTTATTGCCCTAACGAAAATGATCTAAGATTTCTCAGATATAATCTCGTTTAATAGGAGAATTTACAATTAGAGATGATTCATATTCGAGATAGCTATTAATCTGAATATTTATAACTAATAATAAGGCAAAGGGTTATATACTTTTTTTTTTTTTACTGACGATGAATACTATTTTCTTGAATGTCCTGCTTGCTTTTGGCGTATAATTGATTCATTCATAAGCTAACTTGAAGTGCAAGAATGCATAGATAACCCCATATTGTTAATATAGAAATGTCATTACTAAGTGTAATGTATTTTTAGCAAGTAAAGAAAACTAACACTCTTAGGCCTAGGAACAAAATCTTAATATTAACAAAAGTGTAACTGCATACGCGGATGTTTGCTAATAAACCATTATTTTTGAAGTGTTAAGAAATATAACACAAACATTAGTTTTTATGACAGTCCAAATATTCCTGTAATAAATATAGAATAAATATTTTCAAGATGATTTCAGTCCTTAGTCATTGTAGGCCCATGTTCGTGGTGCTTTATGTTGCCACTCGACTGGTTGCGTCACACAGGCCCTGCCCACCCGTTGATATCAGTGGATGCGTTCTAGTTACAGTAATGCTTTCGTATTTATTTATTTTCCTTTTGTCTTTTCAGTGTTAAGGAGTAACACTTATGAAATAGGATAATTTAAAATGTTATGGTTGTAAAGCAAGCAATATCAGTGTTGAGAAAAATTTTTGATCATTTGTATATTTTAACATCTGAACCTACCGAAGGTTTGATGAATTTTTTTGCCGAACGCATCGGCACTGGGTGAACGAATGTTTATGAAACGTACTTTGGTCTTATTTTATCAAATAAATGTGTTTTTGCATTTAAATAAGATAAATATGGAAAATGTTACTTGCCAGTTAGTAAATTTTGAACGAAATCCTACGCAGACATGTAGTATCACTTCTGAGTATGGCTGTATCATAGCTATGTAAAATATAAAAATTCACCAGCCCTCCATTGTTGTGACTTAATGTACCATCTATGTCAACATTGGAATGAACGATGAACCATTAGGGTTGGTATTGCGTAAAATGCGAGGTACGGCATGAAAGGATCTGTGATCGTCCTTGGAAGTAGGGAGGAAGTGGGTACAGTGGTAGGGGAAGGCACCCATCTCCACCACCCACAAACCTCCCCTACACCTTGTTACTTTTTTGACACGTGTGGCTCACTGTTGCTGGGCGTTCTGGCTGCGCTGTTTGAGATTTGGCAACGTCAGCTGACGCTTATTACAGCACCTCGGTTTTTAAGGCAGACAATAATTTTAGTCTTGTCACTTCTTCGCGACCTTCGGACTTTTTCTGCTGTCACTTTTTTTATATATATAATTAGGGAGCTTGGCTTGTGTATTATTAACTTCGACATGGACGCAGTAGTAAACTAAAAATTTCTGTAAGATATCTTTGAGTGACTAAGCTGTTATTACCAAATTTCTGCCCCCAAAAGGGTCCTTTTTGTTCTACTAGAAAGATACAAAGAATTAAAAGTCTGTGCAACGCTTATCAACTGCTGTATCAAGGACGAACTTGATAACCCGACCCCGGTTTCATGCAGTAGCGCAAGAATTGCAACCAGCTTCATTAAGGCCTAATTATCAGCTCGACATAAAGAACAGTTCTGTGAAACAGTATGTTAGTTTATTCTTTAACGAATATGTGTGAAATGAATATTTATGAGGATATAGAATAAACGAGCTATTTAGGTGAGTTACGTATACGGAACTTTAAAAATGAGTTTGGGTTGAGATCCACTGGGACTGTTCACCGCCATCACGCTTTGGTGGTGGTTGTCAAGTTGCAGTGGCACTAGCACTTTCGTCCTTCGTTATACGTCGATCCGCCTGTTCTTACGTCACACCATTATCTCCTCAGTTCCTCGCGCTTATGCAGCGCCATTGTTCTTTAGCTTGCACTGAGCCCTGAGTGAGCTTCCTTGGTTTAAGGTCATTCCTTGAGTATTGTGGTCACTTCGTGCAGTCTTGATCAAACTTGATTACTTAGTAGTAGTAGTAGTAGTAGTAGTAGTAGTAGTAGTAGTGGGGATTGCTTTGTTTTGACTTGTATATAGTATGTATTAAGATAATGAGTAGTATTATACGACTTTTCCCAAACCAAACCCATTAAACATTTAGACTGAAGTTGCATACTTTCTTTAAATCTTCAGCTGAAAACCCTTTACATCAACAGACTTACTCAAGTGGGCTCCAAAGGGAAATCAGCAGAGAGAGAGAGAGAGAGAGAGAGAGAGAGAGAGAGAGAGAGAGAGAGAGAGAGAGAGATTATAAGAAAGTTGGTAAATAAATTAATTGGGGGTAATAGAAAATAAAACCGATGCACCTTAAATTCAGGAGACGTCATTAGAGAGCAGGACTGAAATGCTCCTTGCTCAAATATTTGGAGATCATTAGATTCCACAACAGCACTAGGCATACTATTCCATATTTTAGTGCTAGACAAGCTAAAACTCCTAGAAAATTTTTGGAGTATTGAACCTGATGGTAGAAAAAGACCCATTGTTTGCGGCAACAACCTGCCTAGTGGTGCGACCACGCGAGCAAAAACACTTAGGTCAGGTCGAATAGTGCAGAGGGTGTTAGTCGCTGTAGTACAATTTATGGGACGAATGTAATGGGACTCACTGTACGTCAGTGTCAGAAATTATTACAATGGGGGGAAAATAAACTGGACTGATAACATAATTCTAATCAAGAGTTTGAGATGGGATTTAGCACCGGAAGACCACACTGGAGAACAGTACTCAAAAAAAAAAAAAAAAAAAAAAAAAAGGCGAGTAAAACATTTTGATCTAGTAGCAACTTTATGAAACATTCCGCAAGATACCTACTTTTTGAGAAACAGAGGAAGCAAGATTATGCATATAACTCAAATGTCAATTTCTTATCAGAAGTTAACCTAAGATCTTGAGTCAGTGATATTTAAAACCGTACCTTTTACATGTGAATCAGGATGCAAAGGCCAAAGTGTTCTGGATTGACTAAACATCATATTTTGAGTTTTAGAAGCGTTAAGCTTCATGTCCCAAAGACTACTTTATTCATGAAGCATGCGACATCTCTATTAAAGGATTACTGTATGTAAACATGTTTGGTACTGTACAGTCAACTGAAGTCCCTAAATCTGTAGCAGTGGATGATTCCTAAATCATTTTGACTACGTGGAATTTTAACAAATATTTGGTATTTTGTGTGTTTCGAGAACTGTTAATGTCGTAGAAGATTAAATTTGATCAAGTTTTGTGTGTAAATGTGCGTGAGAAACGCGGCCTGAGACAGGTATGTTACGTAACTTCATTGTGACCAGACGAATTCTAGAGCCACCGCCCGTAGTAGGGAGAATGGGGTCGGGAAGTACAGCGGAGAGAGAGAGAGAGAGAGAGAGAGAGAGAGAGAGAGAGAGAGAGAGAGAGAGAGAGAGAGAGAGAGAGAGAGAGCTGAGCTGTTCTGTTCTGTTCTGTTGTTTCTTGATCGGCTAAAGAATTTATTATTACAGACTCTTCAGTGAGTAATGAAGAACCTCTTGAGAATGAAAGGTAACGAGTGCCTTCAAAATGTTTCTTTTTAACCTTAAGAATATTAAACACTCAAAGGAGGGTGCTTAAGCGTGAAGTTATACGAGGAACCTCTTTGGAATTCAGAGGTCAGGTGGTGACCTTGGGTTGGAATCGGTTGGGTCGGCAGTTGATCTTAGACGTACAGAAGGGAGAAAAACCAACCAAACCAGCAAATAGTAGCTACAAACCAGCTGTTGTAAGATTAGAGCAATGTGAATATAAAACTGTGATTTAGTCTATTTTCGGTTGTGATTTATTTTGTATTTTTTGAACTTACGTTTCCTTATGGAGATGAGAATTTGTAGGATTTTGAATAGCAGAAACCGCCCAAGACGTCAGCCAAATGCCCTCGTGTACGTCTATAATTGAGAGGACAAGAAGGTAATTGGCTTTTAGCGTCAGAGGAAGCTCGGGAGAAACCTAAATAGTTGGAGAGACTACAGTAAAGAAGGGAAAACGGTCGCCCAACTCTACTGAATACGCATAGCATACTGTTGAACATGACTAAATGAATTCTGACTGACTACACTGACATGCCACTTCACGGTTCCTCCGAGGAGAGCCTTGAAAAACTTACGGAGAAGATTGTCAATTGGTGGAAAAAAATAACTTTTCGAAAGGTATTGAAATATTGATTGATTGATGCATGTCAACTGGCATGACTGGAATTGAAGTGAATTGAAAGAAACTTTTTATCTTCAATGAGAAAATATACAATATTTTACATTTTTAATAGTATTACAATCAAAATTTAATCAAAGTTAACTTTACCAAAAACAAATATAATTTTATCGTACCATTCGAGTTGACAAATATTTTATGTACATTTTACAAATAATCTATGTATTTCAATGTTAATTTTTTCTGTAGTTACCCACAAGATTTTACCAGCACATATCTATTTTTTCTTATCCTTGATTTTATAAACCATCTAATACTATCGTTTTCTTTTATTCCTGCTTTGTGGGCTAACCAAATCCCAACAACATAGTAGCAAATCAAAATCACAGCAGTGTTCCTCTCCTTTTTTGATTGTGCTTCAAAATCCAATTTTAACATTTTCAAAACTTTTTGTCTTGATGTGACACAATTCATTTAATAAATCACAAAACCAACTAAGCAGTTTCTTGTTAACTTACAGAAATAAATTAATTGTAAATTAAATACATCACATTTTCTGGCTCTTTGCAGTTTTCACAGTTTACTATGAAAACTATGATATTTTCATCGTAAACAATCTGTCTTTTGTGGCCAGAATTTCATGAATATATATGTACAGAATTTCTCTGTCATATCTGTTAATCAATGTACTGTTAACATTTCCCCAAATAGTTTTCCATTCAAATAAAGGGTATTTCTCTTCAATTTTTGGGTTAAACTTCTCATCTCTCGATAAAAATCCATAAATACTCTTAGAGTCCACATTTGGGTAGTTTTCCATCTTTATTACCTTCCGCAAGGTTATGTCATCTTAGCAGGGGGAGTATACAATAGCTATATGTCATATTTTGTTCAACCTTCAAAAGATACGATGTCTTCTTCTTACAGTAATACACAGTAAGTTCATAACCAATTATTCTTTTTATGAAGGACTTATAAAATGTGTTGAAAATATTGGATCGGCTTTCGTTGTTACATTGATGATTCCAATGCCTCCCTTCTCTCTATTTTAAATACATAGTCTGCCTGTTTAATGGGTCAAGTACTCAAGATTTTAGGCTGCTTGTGAAAGTCAGGAAACCATGGTTATCTCCTTAGTTTGTCTATTATTTTTCTGTACGTGTGTGTTATTGTGTCTGTCACGCTTTCCTTTCATCGCAACCCCTCTTCTGCAGCTGGAAGAATGGATTCCAGTCAAACTTGCTACAGAGGTAGACCATCATACATGCATATAGTATGTGAGTAAGGGGAGGTGGCCAGTCTTTGCATCCGTTTAGTGTATCTGTTACTTTTTTGTCATCACGACCCGTAATTTGGTGATTGGATTCAGGCAAACTTAATTATAAGCTTGTATTTGTCATATTTCATCAGTGAGATCGGAATGGTTTATGAGACTACTTGGTTGTAGCTTTCATATTTCATCAGTAAGGTTGGAGTGCTTGATGAGACTAGATAGTGGTGGTGGTTCGTTTTGTTAGACTTATACGCATAGAATGATTGCTTTTTCAACGTTACAGCCCTCACAGACCAACAAGGACAGAAATAAAAAACTTATGGAGCGCTTACTTCAGAACCCAGGGCACGTAGAAAAAAAAGGGGGGCGGGGATGTTCGAGATAGATATAGGGGAAGGGGGTATTCTTAGCGTTGCCCTACATTTTTGCCTTGGCACTTTGGTAGTCCCTAACTGTAGTCCTTGATCGCAAAAAAAAAAATATCTTTAGAGATGTACACGTGATTTGTTTCGGCATAACAAAAAAGATATCTACCACTTACAATGTTTGCCAAGCCGTATACGTTAATAGCCTGACTATATTTTAGTAGCTGTGTGCAGTGTAATTTTCTCTTATTCATGATATATTTTTAGAAGTTTTATTTAATTATAATTGTTGTTTTTTATTAATCATATTTTTCTAAGTTTTATTTAATTATATATATTTTTTTTAAGGTTTACGTGGCCAGCCCACATCAAAGTATTTTATCCTATAGACTGCAAGAACGATCTCTTTCCCTCTCTTTCTCAGTAATAAAAAAAAAAACGGGTGTCAAGAAAAATTTGTTCAGTGAAATAAATCAGATGATTGCGAACACATTATCTCAGATGAGATTCAACCCAACAGGATCTAACGGTATTGTGGAACCATCCATCCCATCGTCAGCCAGTTAAGTTAATTTTAAAGACAGAAGTCAAGGTCAGTGATTTGGAATTAAAAATCAGATTGACATCTGCCGTAGCCACAGACTAAAAAAATAAGGAAAAGAAACAATCAATGAGCTTATCTAACTTGTCCCTCAAGAGAAGTCAAGTGTTCTACTGTAGTTAATTCCTTCTATGATACACTTTTAGCAGGGAATTTCTGTTCTGTGTGACTACACTTTTGACAATAGCACCACTCTGACGTTGGTTTCTTACATTATAGGCCTAACCGCTCCCCTCCCCCGAAAACACAAACACACACACCCGCTTTATCTTATCATGCTTCTTTTGAATCAAGTCTCCACTCGGTTACGTTGGGATTACGTTTCGATGTCATTCGTAGTATTCACAGCTGTTGGTTTATGAAATACCCTTAAAATCTTGTTCTCAGTATTGTAGACATTTTGCAGATATTCATTTCTAGTTATCAGGTGACTTGAAGATCTTCCTTTGACTTGATATATTACATATAATTTTGGGAGGAAGCCGCCTTACATCTTTTATAGTAAATTTGACAACGTTACTAATGCTACGCCAAGCATCGTCTCGCTCCCTTCAGTTTCAAAATTCGCAACTGTTATCTCTGTAAATCTGCTGCCAGCAACTTGCTAGTCAGGAGTTTTCTGAGCACTTCTTGACCACATGAGCATACCAAGATTTCGATGCGTCATTTGAATACTTCTATTGTCTTACCGAGGACCTCATCTGTGACTTATCAGTTATCTTACCGGATGACCTCATCTGTGACTTAACCAACTTTGCAGAAATATGATTTTACTATCTGCTCTAGTGGCATCCACAGTTTATCTATGGTTGCCACTCATTTTCACTTTTCACTCCATCTAGACCGGCACGTTTCTTGTGTACCCATTTGGTAGGCGCATGAGGGCACACCACTCGGTCCACCCAGACGACTGCTCCAAAAAGCCATTCGAAAACAGGCTTTAATGGAGACAGTGGGAATTCAGAAGGAACGTGCTCAGGACGGAAAGTCGAGAGAGAACTCATTGCACGCCGAACTGAGCCATTGTAAAATATAACTGATCCAATGGCCGAAATTATCCTCTAATGAAGCGTGCAGTTTTCCTCGGTCATCCCGTCGTCTTTAAAGTACCCTTTGACATTGCCGTTCCCCGTAATAATTGTGGACCGGAAACCATTGTTAACAAGTACCAGAGAGAGATTGGTATGGTAGCACTCTTCGTACCCTGAGTGAGTTCGGATCCATTTGTGTACCGTGCCTCTTTGCAAAGGGTACTCGTGAATAGGATGTGTCCCTTGGCAACAGACAGCAGTTAGTCGTTACAGAGAGAAAACACACTATGATTCATCGATACAGGTGTTCTACCGGTAACTTTAGGAGCACCTGTGATGCTGAATGGAAACATCTGTGAAAGTGGAGAGGTTTGATAGGGGAGGAGCCAGTTTGCTTTCAATGCGGAAGTTCCAGGCAAAATCCAGCCCATTTATTTTTAATGGCTGCTGTGATTGATACCTTCTTTGGGTTACAAGTGTATGATTTACTGACAACATGGTACGCTTAATGCCAGGTTACATAGTTCAGTGATACTGATAAGTGTGTACTACTTAATTAGTCCGTTGATATGGCAAAAACTTTAATATTTGATTGATAGTACTAAAAATACCGCATGTTTTTCATTATTGTATTATATGCTGATTCATAAAAAAATGAGGTGCCATTTTTTTTTCTCTCTCTCTCTCTCATACTGTTGAAGTGATGATATGATAATAATAGTAATTGTCTTCGTTTTTTGTTGATAATTCTCCTGTTGTAGGGCTCTTGCAGCGTGAGGAGATTTCAGATATATTGCTTCAACTCCGATTTCCTTGATAAAGGTGAAAAAATAGGAGTTCTGTTTGACGTTTAGTTATATCGTTAAGTTTGCCAAGGTTAAATCACCAGTTTTTTTTCTTTTGAGTGTTCTCGGAAAATAAGAGCATCTGTTCGGACAGGACCATCCAAAAATAAAAAAAAACGACAAACTACAGTACACTGCTGTAACGGGTAAAAAGCATATACATAAAGCGCATAATAGCCTCTTTTTAAGACCTGGTTTCAGTATGATTTATCAGTTATGGCATCACTTTAAAAAAAAAATTCCTCTGGAATTCATGCACACCCTGAAGTAAACAAAACCCGCGAGTGCAACCTGGTTGTAAGGGTATGTTGCTTGCCGAAGTGGTTAGGTTACTTGTTGTCCTTGAGTTTCCAAGCAGGGGCACTGATCTCTCTCTCTCTCTCTCTCTCTCTCTCTCTCTCTCTCTCTCTCTCTCTCTCTCTCTCTCTCTCTCATAAACAAAGGACAGTGCGTTACCCAGGTGGTTTGCTTGTTTAAGCCTGATATGTAATTGTCAATCGTAACCAATTAGTACTAGTGCTGAGTACAATTGCATAGTACTAATGCTGAAAATAGAGACTGATAGAGTGCTGACCCCGAAAATAAATATTTTGAAGGTTTTGAGATATTTTGAAAAAAGAAATTTTAATTGGGAATGAAGAAACTTATTTATTACATACTGACAAGGGCGTTAAACTGAACGTGGAGAGATAGGCCTCTCTAGGGTGGAGAAGCAAGACTTAGGCCTCTCAAGCCGGAGAAAGAGCCAGAGTTAGTAAGGGGTATTCTTTGTAAACATAATGCATTTTTTATTGGTGTAACTCATTTCGAATGGTCTTTGCAAATTATGTGGCTTCTAAGCTTACCCATGTATGAGGGACACGCACGAGTGATCGAAAAAGTGTATAACCTCGTGTATAACCACCAAACTTCCAACTAATTAGAAGTTTCAGGTGTATTGAAAAAAATTTGATCGAATACACATTTGCCAAAATTTTTCATATGAACAGAAAACTGACTAATGGGTTCTTCTGTGTAAATGACTCAAGTCATGCAACAGATGACTGTGCGCCTAATTATCTACTGCTCTTGTTGAAAAACGTTCTTATCAGGTTGACCTTTTAATCCTTATCCTGTTGTAGTCTCGAAGCTTCTCTGGGCTTACATCATCCTTTTGTTTGTAAAAGAGGACGAGCGTTCTTGAAAGTGCTGGCAACACTTGGTTTAGATGCTGACGAAGGCAGGATTCTAGAGGCAAGCATAAATACCCGTAGGGCTGACCTCAGTATTGACGTCCTTGTTGATGTTTTGAGTGGTTATTGCCCTCTGCCCCTCCCAAGGGTTGTTTTGACTGGATATTGCCCCTTCCCCCTCCAGAGATTTGGTACCTCCACTTTCGACGCCGTCGGCAGTCGACTCGACTTCTAGAGGTCACATTGCACTTGATTGCGCAACAAGTCGTTGGGAATTTTTTTTTCTTTTTGGCTGAGGTTCGCTGGCACACTACAAGTTATGAGCCTCTGTTGATGCCCTGTGGATTGTATGGCCATCCTTCATATATATGTTATAGTTCTGCCAAGTGGAATAAAAAAAAGGAAAGTGATTTTCAAGAATTTCAAATTGTACATTAAAGTTTAAAGTCCCTGTTTAATCACCGATTTGTAGTGCAAGTGGTTGAAATATGTGCTGTGGAAGTATGTTTAACTTTATTTAATGAAAAATTACATGGCCAAAGTTGGTGGGTTAGGTCACGCCTTTTCAGAGGTTGTCGTAACAGATCAACAAGTACAATTTGAAAACTCGTTAATATACCACACCTTCGGTACTAAGCTTATCAATTTCGTCGTTCCGGACCTTAGCCTATCACCTGGGTAACAGATGATAATGAGATAGGTTATGAGGCAGTGTTTGTGTGCAGAATTGCTAGAAAAAAATGGCATTTCTTATATCCTTATCTTGAAGGAAGCCATACACTCTCGAGATAAGAGAGATATTAAAGTTTTTCTTAATTTTAAAAGTTTTACAACCTGCATCTTCCAATTTACTTTCCACCCTCTCCTAAAATGATCGCATGGGTTCCAGCGTTTGGCCTAAATTGTATATTCCAGTGTATTCCATAACCTACTTGCTTATATATTAACTTTTGTGTTATTAATTGATACGTTAAGTTTTTACAGTGTTGTAAATTGAACGCATGGTAATTCTGATTAGTTCAGACTACATACAAGTATATTCTAATATTAACCTGACTGGTGACACGTGTAATTTAGATTTTAAAACGATATCATCTGTTTTTTGCCAGAGTCTGCATTTGACCCACCATTCGATATTGAATGTGAAGTTTGCCTTTAGTGCTTTTACGAAAGCTCTCTAACTTTCCTTCAATTTATTTGCATTACGCAAATTTGAACTTGATGAAACTGGAGCACAGCAAAATGCAGTTTGTTTTTATTCCCTTGAGCTAATAAGGATAATTCTCTCTCTAGATATTTATAGTGATGTTTTGCGTCTTGTTTGGGGAGTGGGTTCAGCCAGCGAGCTTGTGTGGGATAGGGCAAGGTAATTATGCTTGAGTAATAGCGAGGAGGTAACGAATTTAATGAGTGACTGACTAATCCCAGCGCGTCTCCGCGGCCTTGTTTTGGGTGTGATATGTTTTGTCAAGAATGTTTTGTTTACAACTCATGAGTATTTTCTTTTAATTTTACCATCCGACCATCTTTGGGTGTTGTGAAAGGCTTTTGTTGTCGAGAGTTGCGTCACCGTCAGGCTTTCAAGTTTCGTCATTCAGATAAGTCAGGGTTGCCACCGTCGAAGGAAAGTTCTGCTTCCTGGGGTGAATGTACAAGATCCCTTTCAGAGATATACTGCTTTGAGCTGAATGGAATCTTCGTGATTAAACATGATTGTGTAGGTTGGATGTTATTTCTCAGTAAATTAGCAACTTGGACTTTCTATTAAAGGAGGTTCGTTATGCTGATTTATTTCCTTAAAAGAAATTTATTTTCCGATTCGGGCAGCTTAGATAAAATAGCTTTCATATTTTGGTGTCTTTACTTTAGGTTTTATACGCTGTTGCCGCTTTCTAAATTTAGAAGTTTTGAAGTATATTGAGTCAGGAAGGAAGACACGTTGCGTCTAGTGTACAGCACTCACTATATGCCCGAGAGTCAGCGACGAAAAAATATCCATGACCTAAAAACGGGAAGTGGCGGGTGTTTGGTGTACGTGGTATTATGGAGGTTGGTCGTGTTGGCTGTTGGGGTTCTCATAGGGGTTGCGAGAGTGGGCGCACGGAGCGAGTGTGTTGAAGTGGAGAGAGAGAGAGAGAGAGCACCCTAGCAACAGCTACTCCACTCTGGTAGTCTGGTCGTTGGGTTTGTGGGCGGCTGGTTGCGATGTTTAGGATGTACGGTATTCTTAGTTTTATCACTTACAGATAGGGGGATTACCTCGTACCACAGTACTTTTTACTCTTATTGCATAAGGAAACTCGAGAGTTCCAGGAACAGCTTATTTATTATATATACAGGGGTAAAATAAAAGGCAGGAATTGCAGCTGAACCGGTCGCTAACAGACGTAGTGAGTTATTCTTGAACGTGAGATATGCACGTGTCCCATCTACCTCGAAAGGAATTTAGGAAAGTCATGCTTTTGGAATAACGTAAAGCAGTATCGTGGCGTTTGACTTGGGCTTTGTTAGAGATCTGATACATATACTCCCGGGATTTATCCTTCATTTCATTGATATTAGATCGACAATAGAAAACTCCATCTTCAAAATTGTTTTTGATGACCAAGCTAAATCTCAGATCACAACAGATTATTGTGCAACGAAAATAAGAGGAAGAATCCGTTATCGCAGTTTTTCATTACGCTGTCATGGATTTTCATGCCATGTGGTATGACTGTTTACATTCCCGACGTGAACATTCGGTTGTGAAGCTCAACGTGGAAAAGAGGGCGAACGGTTAGATCGCCGTGCGTCAGTCTTCGGTAGTGTTGGTACTCCTGCGTTCTCTATGACCGAAAACCTGTTTGGCGTCTTATTCGCAATGGGGAATTGAATATATAGAGTATATTAATCAAGCATATTGGTTGCTGACAGAAACCTGAGTCTGAATAATAACAGTGCGTCTTCTGTTAAAACTTCGTCGTTAAACACTAACTGTAATGTGCTTTATTTCCTTCCAGTTGTTACAATGTTAATTGTTTTTAACCCCCTGGGAATTCGCCAGATGTTTACATGATTCCGAAATTCACAGAGAATGAAATCTTAAATGAGTACAATTTAGTGTTCCAAAGAAAAAAATTATGACGGATGCTTGAATTAGCTCTCCCAACAAAGAGCATGAACTGAGCAGTCTGTTATCAAACTGTCGAGGGAAAGCCTTGGATGAACGTAGTATTTGGGAGTAAGAAGGACAAGAATTACATTCGTAATAAAATTTGTTGGAGTTTATTAGAAAATATGATTGAATTTGTTTTGAAAACGCTCGTAGTTTAATTCACGAAATTTACACACATTATTATATTGTCATTTTACTAAGTAAAAAATATCGATATATTTTACAAATAGGCTGTGAGTGTCTTTACTCTCCGTTTTCCATTTATTACGTTCTCTAATTCCTTTACGTTGCCCATTCGTGTTCGTTACGATTGGCAGATTGAAATTGATAGGAAAAAAAGATTTACGTGACTACAGTTTTTGCCATGGAAATCGCTGTTACATTGAATGTAGCCTACCGTGTCGTTCCAGTGCTGTCTTTTTGAATGTTTTATATATACATATCAGTCAGAGTTTAGGAGCATATTGGCTCATATCCTCACACGACTTCATCAGCTGCGTCTTACAATTTCTCTGAGCTGAGGACGTGTCAGACGTCCTTGACTTATCCCCCCCCCTCCCCTTATTTTTAATTTTAAGGGTCACTTCTAGAAGAGTGTGGAGTAATTATGATTTCCCGTTGAAATCTGTTATTTAGTGGGTGGATCAGGTCTTGCAAACCAGGAGGAGGAGTTGGGGTTATGTGGATACTGCGTGATACACTCCACCCCGGCAACAGCCAAAGAGAAGGCCGGGCAATGGATGGGGCCTGGGGTTGTGTTGTCCATGGTTTGTGGGACAGGGTAGGGAGTGAGAGGCACGACAGTAGGAGCAGCAGCCTTGCCTTGATGGGTGTTGTCGCTAGTTGAATGTGTGGCTTCCTGGACTCTCTCTCTCTCTCTCTCTCTCTCTCTCTCTCTCTCTCTCATCCTGTTTTACCACTGGTGGTGTGGTAGTGTGACTGCTGATTTGTGCACCGTAAAATTCTACGAAATACTTAAGCTGATTTACTTGCCAATATGTTGGTAGCTTCTTGCTATTTAGCTTGTTTAATTTTCTTGGAAATGTAGTTTGTGATTGTTATATATAAATAAAGTGGAAGTCTGTGGCATACTTAATAATGTTATATATTAAATAAAATGGAAGTCTGTGGCATACTTAATAAACTGAACCAGTGTAAAACATCTCGGATATGCCAGGTAATTACGTAACGGACTTGTTAAGTATACCTGTTAAATGCAGGCAACTTTGAAACACACCCCTGACAATCTAATTGTGTTAGATCGTTACTTGGGTGCAGGCACCTATTATTGAATATTAAAAAGGTTTGCAATGTAAACATTGGGCTAGCGCGTGTGAGTGCTAAGTTTCTGGTATGTTTTGAGTGACAGTTTATAACAGGTAGGACGGGCATTACGGTAAAAAAAAAAAAAAAAAAACTTGCTGGTGGATGACTTCATTGTTTGGAGAGTGTGTCGTCCTTGTACTTGACGTTCAGCAACAAGATTCTAATTGAAATAAAACGTACCATGATTAATTCGATACCGTAGGAAAGTTTATATTTATACCACACCACTAATTCTAGTTTAAGCGCGCGCACGCACGCATTTCATATGCGATGTTGCGTCATCAGGTAAATATGGTAGCGGTTTGGGTTCCCTTGCAGACTGCTCCCTTTCCAATGCAGCTCGTACCAACACGTGTTGGGCGCATTGTTAACCACCAACGTATTCAAGTTAACAAAGCGTGTTATAAATTGTGAAGTAACCATTTATTAATGTGGTTAAAGGTTCATTATGAGTGCAATGTATACTGTAATTATTTCAGGCAATTATGAACGGTTTCTTTTTCGTATATATGATGCACCGAAACTTGTCATACATGATGCACTGAAGCGGATTTAGTAAATCTTGTAACCCCTTGTAAGGTTACACACCTGCACGTATACCCCAAGATATCTTTGCCACTACAGTACTGTCAGAACAATAGCTATAATTAATGTACATATTTTTACGTGGTAATTGTGTTTCTTAAATGTAACATGAAACCCAATTTCGTAATCACGTGATAAAATGCGATTTTTCCATTAAAATTATTATTAAACTGCATGAGTAAACAGTAATGAATGACTTTAGACTAACGTCTTAGGTGAATTTGTTGCATATGAAAATTTCACGTATATTGCTTGAATTATGCTTTATAATTTGTATGCAAATCATTGTAATTGTTGAGGAGTTGAACCAAGAGTCGGCAGCAAATATTAACCAATGATAGGGCTTGCCAAACGAGGTTGTTTTGTAAGTGTGCATTCTTTTTTATTGCAGGGTAAACAAACGTGAGAGGTTTGTGCTGTGGGGGGGACAGCCCCTGGAGATTGAGCTCACACGTCCTCAGATCGGAATTGAGACGGCTCGCAACACCAGCTGATTAGAAACGGAAGCTTTCTTAACCATCTCCTGTGTTTCTAATTAAATCTGAAGTTTACCTGGAATTTCTATACTAGCCTGTGGTAAGTAATGATTGTCCAGAAGTGTAAACTTTAAATATTGGTTATTTTAATGCATTTTTATCTAGGTATTTTTTATTTTTTAAGTTGTATCACGTCTGTCTGTATTTCCCTTTACTACCAGTTACCTACAAATGAACACCATATTCTTGGGATTTTGGATTTCAAGTCAATGGCTCCTGTAGGCTTGTTCATATGAATAGGGTTTCTCTTATGAATAATAACTTTTGTTCATGATTACCTTTTTATACATGTTAAGAAACCTGATTGTCATATATTTATGATCGTTATACCATTTTCCAGGTAAGCATATGGCACCAAAGATGGAGGGACTAAGCAGTGAAAGCGGAGATGATTCAAGCACTGGGAGGTCAAGCTCTCGTCGTTTGGTCAAGAACACTGAGGAATATCGAAAGTATGTAGGACTACAGTATTCAAAACATTAAACCACCTTTACAGTACTCTTATTTGCTTGTTGTAAAATTTTTTTTTTTCCATACTTAACCTGCAATTTTAGTTCACAATCACAATACAGTAGTTACTTTTGGTATATGTCATTGTCATTTAATATAATGCAAGAGGTTACAGAGCCAGAAATTTTGCTTGAATAGGCAAGTATTCCGTGTTAGAGAAAGTGTGATTTACTAATTCTTGGAGGCATATGAATTTAGTACTGTATGTGTATACAATAGAAATTTGGTATTCTCTTTACTCAGCTTTTCACCATTTTTTCAGGCGCCGTGAGCGTAACAATTTGGCAGTCAAGAAATCCCGTCTAAAAACAAAGATGAAGACTCAGCAAATGATGGATCGAGTAACTCAGTTGAAGACCGAAAATGATGAACTAGAGGAAAACATAAAGATCCTTACAAAGGAGTTGAGCATTCTTAAAGACATGTTTGTTGCACATGCAGGTATGTCATGATACAGTATTTACATTGTTGAGCACAGGTATACCTGTATAGGTATAACAAATGATGAACATGTAATGAAGTGTTTATCATCTTTGAAATCATTTTGTATTGATTAAATGACATTTGTGTTGTACACAACTGAATGTCAAGGTTGGTATATTGTTAAAAAACGAGACATAGAAAGTGAATGTAACTGTATCAAGGAAATTATTTTTAAATCTTTTACTCAGTTTAATTAGTATAAACCAACCTAGCACATGGTAGGTATGATTGAAGAAAACTTATGTGCCCAGAGATGGCTTTTATTCAGCAATTGAAACGTATGGACATATATCTGATGTTGAATATCATGGAAGAATGGAATGATGGACCTGTAGTTTGTATTTCTACTTCCACTGGAGTACACAGTTCTTGTGAGCCTGATAAACCTTTTGATATTTAGCCATTTATCATTTAATAAGGGGGAGTCTCTTATAGGGTGCCTTGTGTGACATACTTCAGATTGTAATTAGTAGTAGTTTAACCACACCACTTGGGTAAAATACTAGATCTTATAGGGCTATCCTAAAGGGTTTGGGTTTAATAAAAATCATTCATAATTGTATAAAAATGAAAGTGAAGATTGATAAAATCAAAATTTCCTTGGATAATTTCCAAAACTTGACATTCACTATTGTTTGAAGATTGGCCATTAACATATAATTGTTATTGGCGACTTGTTTTATTCCTTGCATATAGGGATTGGGTCACTGTCTGATTATTCAGGTATCTACAGGTCATCAGTTTGACCACTTCAGAAAGGGTATCATTTCAGAATGGCGTTCTTTTGAAATATTATCCTGACTGGGATGGTTACATTTGATCTGGTCAGAGAAG
Organism: Macrobrachium rosenbergii; assembly: GCF_040412425.1. Taxonomy (NCBI): domain Eukaryota; kingdom Metazoa; phylum Arthropoda; class Malacostraca; order Decapoda; family Palaemonidae; genus Macrobrachium; species Macrobrachium rosenbergii. The sequence continues at coordinate 49,027,083 of NC_089791.1, read as the reverse complement.
TTGCAACTTTGGCTGCTTAATTGGCATCCTCATCTCTATCCTTTGTCACAATTTTCTATTCAAATAAAATCAAACCCTTTAAGCCCTATTACAGCCTACCAATGTAACATTTTGCTGAACCTTATAATGAAAATATCAGTAACATTTTGCTGAACCTTATATATTAAAAATATCAGTATTTTAAATTTGGACAGGATATTTAAAATTTATGCTAAATACTAAATTTTTTTCCACAGGTCATGCTCATGGTATTAAATTGAATGATGCAGATTTAGTTAAGATGCTGTGTGAAGACTCTGATGATGTTGATGAGGGCGTGTCACTTTTGATGAGCCTTTCCCAGGGTCCCCCCCTGTAACTGAAATTTCAGAGCATAACCAAGCTAATGACAATACGTTAAGTCCTTCTAGGACTTCACTTTAGTATATGAATACATTCAGTGCATAACAGTACACTTTGGCTACCAGTAAAATCAATAAGCATCTCGTAACGTACTTAGCCATAACCATCTGCAGAAGATTTTTGCTAAATGATTCCCTTAACGATATTAATGTTTCCTGTGGAAACTTCATTTACTGGTATCCTTGTGTGGTGTAGGATTGCACATAAATCTCAAACCATTGACGTTTCATCTCCTTTTGCACTTCAGTGTGTATAAGGTATGGGAATATAGGCTTGATTAAATGTTAGTGGGTTGAAAGTGTCATTAAAAGTTTTCTGTTGGTATCTACTGTATAGTTACTGTGATACCAACCATTTTAGGGGATAACATTTTTCTTCTACTATTATAGTATATTCTTCCTCATAAAAAATTGTGTGGGTGCAGAAAATTTATTCCCTCTACAGAACAGTTAAGTGGTCCTTATCCAGGATAATGTTGAAAAGAAAATCTAATACCATAAGACCTAATAAACATTTGTTACCAGCAGATTACAACTATGGCCAGTGCCAAAATGCTTAATCTCAGGTTTTGAGCACAGCATGTCTTAAAATTAATAGCTTTGTATTTCATTAATGTGAAGATTAGAAGAGTAGTATGGAAAGTAATCTAAACACTTCTACCACTCTTGAGGATGGTAGTGACATATTACCTGGACCATGTACCATTTTAGTCATTTCATAGACCATTATGAAAATGTTCATTCATGAATAAAAAGAAATACAAAAATAGATGGAAATTTTCTGCATAGCAGCAGCTTACTAGTCAAGTGAAATTGAAGTATGAACTAATAAGGATGTGCTTTAATTTGAAGTCTTTCTCTCCCTCAACTCTTTCTTTCTTTGGGTGACAATCTTACATTATGCCATGCTGAGTGAGTGCAGAATTGTATACAATAGTGAAATTGTCTTTATTCTAAGTATATTTTTTCCAGTACAGTATACACAATTATTCTCATACATTGTGATAAATTCCAAGGCAATTGCATGAAGAGGTTCATTTTATGATTTGCATCTGTAGATTAAAACCCTGTTAATGTGTGGTAATGTCATGTATGTTTTGTTACATTGTCTACATATTGGGTTTTAGGTAATGCGTATGGACGTTTTCCATATCTGCAAATAAGGTTTTATTTTCTTTTCTAAGAAACAATTTTGTCACCTGTAAAATAGGATTTTTATACTCTTAGCAATAGTCCTAAGATATATAATTCTTCCATGTTAAAAGGAGAAAGTGTCAGGACTTTGACTAGTGTTACCTTAAATATTGTCTACAGTACAAATTAAAAAACACTTTCAGATAATGGTGTTTTAATTATCATCAAATTTGGAAAGTAAATATCAGCCAAAAGGTTTAGCCAAAGTTACCTTTGCCCTATATTAGTCTATATTAGTGGGCAGGTAACATTATCAGGATAGCAAGGCTATACTTGTACCAATGTGCTGGAATGCTAATAAGGAGATTGCCACTCTTAATTATATAAGTTGTATGTGACAAATTTGGGATGAACTTGACACTGTAGCAAATTTCAAACTGAACCCTCTTAAACACCCTCAATGCAAATTATGTAAAATAGCAATTTAACTTATAGCAAATTAGTTGAAAGTATATTGCATCAAAAAATGTCTGTTTTAATTTTTTAATAAACTTACTAATGAAGATCAAAGCTATACTTGAAAAGACCAAAAGCTTTCACTCTGCCTAGAACCTGTGGAAGAGAGCAAAGCACTGATAATCAGGGTGGATATAACTCAGCTTTCCTCTGGTACTAGAGTTCCTAGGTGGCAAACATGGTGTGATCCCACAGCATAAACATTTGTACAAAACTGGTTCAAAATCACAGTCCATGTATGGGCTGAGTCTTGATGTCCTACAATGCCTGCATCATCATAAAATAGCATCTGAGCTGGAAGCAACTAAGGACAAAAACCTGTTACTAAATGTTTAGTTAATCTGCAATGCTGAAGGCCACTTTCTTCTACCTAATGTCAAAAGTTTACAGAATTATAGCACTAAAAACTTACTACAAACAAACCATGTAAACAAACCATGTAAGATCAAACTGAACTATTCATAAATGTTAACCAGTAAATGCCAACGGTGATGCTGGTGAATGGATAAAATCAGGAAAAAACAGAAAAAAGGGAGAACCCTGTTAGGATATGTGGCCAGGTCTGGGATAAAATACGTTTACTTTCTGGACAAAATGACCTGCAAAGCAGATATGAAAGAGCAGTAAGTAAGAGACTAGCAGCAGCAAGGATGAAGTATATAGCTACCATAAGTCAATAAAAATGTCCCATTAATAGAAAGAGCAGAGACTTAGGTCCAAAAAGCCTGCACCACTCTGTGCAGCATAATGCTAGGAAGCAAGGCTTGAGTACTGTGAGATATTGCAAGTATGGAACTGGCAGAGGTGTGTCAAAAGGCTGGAAAAAATACCAAGATCTGAGAGAGAAGATCTGGTGGGATGAGCAACATTTGGTCAGGAAATTAAGTGGCTATGAAAGTACTGAGACATATGCCTACAAACCATGGGAAAAGATTAGATGAAAACCTAGATCAGAGTTCAAGCAGAAAGAGCACAGAACGAAAAGTAAAGTGAACTCGTATCCTGTCTAACCCCATAATGGGAAAAGCAAATATGAAATTGTTCAAGAAAAAATGGCAACGAGAAAAATCCCTTACCAATGCAAATAGAAAAATTTACAGCTAACCCCATTGACATGCAAGCCATTGTGTACCATCAATGAAAAAGATGGAGCAAAGATTCTGGGAGGCTGCAGTGCAGCAGTTGCAGAGTAATTCAATGTAAAACAAAATATGGTTCCAAGATGAATTAGCTAGAATAATAACAGAAAACGAAAAATATTTCAGTCGTTATATCTTGCAGTGAACTCCATTCCTTCAGCAACACCACTGTTTTGATAGCAATCTTAGAAATGAATTAACGACAAAACCATAACTTTTTAACTATTCCACTTAGATACAAGATGAACAATCTGCCAAAATGAAACGGTAATGTCAAGTATTTTTTAGTTGCGCCAGTCAACCCAGAGACTTCAAAACAATTTTTTCGCAAATCTGAAAGATGATGTAAGCTTTCAGCCTAAGGGATCTCTACTGAACTAGCCCCAAATAGATGACATATCCTTCATTATAAGATGTGAGGGGTGGCATACTGGCTGCAGCTTAAAGTTTGAAGTGAACAAGCATTCCAAGAGTTGCTAAAGCAATGCATGTTCCCCACCAGTCCAAGAGTAACTCCTCTCTATGAATACCACATTTAAAGAAATGTTAAAATTTAAAAAACTTTTTAGTTTCTGTCAAAGTAAATAACTTCTGTTTGTAAAAAATGAATGGGTCCAGTTGTGGCAAATTTTAGTCTGAAGGTCACAAATGTTACACTAATGAAGTGTGCATGTCATATAAATGAAGTCTGTCTTTGATAGCCTAAACATTATGATCAGAGTTAAAGTTATGTAGAAAAACTCTGAATTTGGACCCAGAATTTCACATTTTGGCGGTCCTTGCATAACAAGACTACTTAGGATACCTTCAACTAGGTGTACAGGTTGTGAAAATATGAGAGATACTGATGTATAAACTGATATTTCATGCACATCATTGCATGATGGGTTTACCTGTTTATATAGCATTGCTGAATAGCTAACATAGCCTATTCTCATCCAAAGGACATCATGTTGTGAAGAAATTACCATCCTATGCTTCCTCTATTTTTTCTTTCCAACCTGGCTTTGGTAAAAGGATAGTGTAAAACTGGATAACATAATAAAGTGGTTGCACTTACTCATGAGCCTATGACAAACAAGTGTTATCATATTTAAGACACTTGAAAGTCCTCTGATACAAAAAGATTGTTTTACAAATGTTATTTTCATCATTATGACTGCAGTACTATTAGCTTAAAAAGTTGTTCTGTGGAAGATTTCTAAAGATGGGAGTGAAATACTCATTTCTCCTATGATGATGTGTTTTGAATTTTTGAGCTAGCAAGAAGGGGTGGGCTTGTCCAACACTTTCTGTACTCCTTCAGAATCCTTTTACTCAATCGCAACCCCGACAAAATTATGAGTATGCTTTGTCATTGATCTAATCTCTCAATTTTCTAAGAGTTGGCATGGGGCCCACATAACCAAACTCTGCTTGGGTTTCACTTCTCTGTAAACTTAAAGTTATTCATTAAAATCCACACAAAACCTCTGGCATTAGCACCAAAGTTACAGCACTTTATAAAGTGTTTCTTCTTATGCAGAAAACTACTAGTCAAGTCAGTATATATGCTGTAATTTTAGTATTACAAAAGACAAAACCATTTCTTACAACACATAACAGTACAACACACTTCAGTTAAAATTTTTATTTCTAGTTTTATCTATGGAACATTAAGGATAACAATAACTATCTCCAATAAAATAGATATAAACTATGTATATCAGTTTTTCAACAATCCATATTATTTAACAGGCTGCAGCTTGAGAAACAACAGGACAATCACCAACATTCCATTTTTAATTGATGAAGCAATGAAAAAATAGAGAATACTATGTTAGTTGCTTCAGAAGTCTTATACACGTCAAAGCCCTTACCAACTGTCATTCTTGAGCACGCACTTACAATAATTTCCTAGATATTAAGGCCTCCCTGTTTCAATACTCCTTCCATTTGTCTACCAGCACTTGATAGGCTACTCTTTTCTTTTTCCAAAAAATTCCATCTACAACTGCTTCCATAGGGGAAAGCTGGCCCAAAATTCATTCATGCATAGTTTTCCAACTCTGGCTTCCACTGACTCCTCTTCTCTCGTATGTAAATATGCAGCTAACATTCTTTCTCACCTACTCTGAGATTCATCTCTTCTCTTTATTTAACCATCATCCATTACATTTACTCATTAATACCTGAACCTGTATGAACCCACCATACACACATTCCACAACCATCAATTACATTCAATGTTCTGTCTTTCTGCATTTCATTTACCCTCCTAACCTCACTCAATTTACAATCACTTTCAGCTTTTTCTTACAAACACTGCAAACTCCTTCAATAGTCTGCACTTTCTCAGTATTAATCATCTGCAAACACCTTCCATTTCACACTCCATTCACAACCATTATATTTTTTCTTATTAACAACCTTGCACATATACCTGTTTTTTCTTTTCCCTCACATCATTCTGTCCACAAATATAAACAGCAGACAGATTTAATTTCATCATAAAAAAATGGCTCTCGACAAATAAACCACCTACAGCTTGTGTCTTCAACATCCAACACATTACATTTCAATTAATTATAATCCAAAGTATTTTCTAGATTCATTTAAGCCATATACAACTTGTTTGCTTTACTCTACTTCCAAAATGTTTCAGAAAAAATACTCAGTGTAAAAACCCTTTTCTAGTACAAACAGACAATGCTCTTCCCATAACAACCTATATATTAAATTTTATAATTTCTCTTGAAAATGTTGGAAAACTTTGAAATCATGTATATCAACCAATTATTCTTTCATAAATTTCTTAATTACATTGAAATTATTCATGAAAACTATAAAATACAATAAGTTTTGTATTTGTTCAGTTATACGAAATGTAAAATTTTGCAGAGTACAATGCACTGCATGTTCTTTCTATAAAATGCTCTCAAATAATAATCAAATAGGTTTACTATTACAGAGGATGCCTTGGCCAAGACAACTCATAACAGAAAATAAACATTACCAATTTATGGCCACAGTAAATGCTATATAAAATTATAACATGTTCTTTGAATGTGGAATTTAAAAATTAAATCTGATAAAGTAACAGAGACTCCCTATTTTAATTCATTAATTTACAGATTCTGAAATATCTCAAAATTTTTATAAAACCCGCCAATCATAACTAGCCTTAATTCACATTTAGCTTTTGAAGTCTTGAAAACGGAACAGTAGCTAAAAATAGAAAATCTACTATCATGATAGTGTGCACAGGTGCACCTTTGATCCACTAATTGAGAGATGCCCAACCTCATTCTTTTGCATTTAACTCATACAACAGCCTAAATATGGGTGGCAGAAGGGCACCTTGTTGTGACAGATAATGTGTATGAAACATTTTCTTTTATTTCATAGCTGTTATTGTTTCATAACAAACATCACTCTAATTGGATTGAATTGCTGTTCAGCTATGAGGACAGGAGAAAATGACCCACAGGGATCATTTGGGGACAGATACGGTCAAGACCATGTGTCTCAGGCAATCTCATGAGCTATTAAGTGGAGACAAACAACTTGAGAGTGAGACAAGAGTTCGTATTATAAACACTATACTGCACTATCATTGCTGTATCCTACAAGAAGACAAGCCTTTCTTTACCAGTGGGTCAAAGGTGCTTACGCATAGAGTACAGTAGTTGACTTTATAGATCCATATGTCTTCAAGACCTCAAAACTATGTGCCTGGGGAAATCTGACAAGGCAAATTAAGCCTAATTGTGTTTGATTGGTTTGGCATGAAACAAAAGTGGGTACCAAAAATATTTAGTATGTTAAGGAGCCTTAAAGTCTCCAAAAATCATGTGACTGACTGCTGAAAGGTTAGAACTTGATAAAAATTATAGGGGATTATACCATTTTAACTTACCAACATGTAAATACCACAAATGGGCTTGGTTATGATTACTTACACTTAAAAATATGTAACCATAACCTTTAAGTGTCAAACTTAGTAAAACAATTATTCTGAAGCTATTTTCATTATTAGGAAGTGCAAGGTTGTCACCGTCTCAGAAGACATGACACTGAAGAAGACTAAATGAAGCACTTGAACAGCTAAAAGACAGTGTCTCTCATCTTAAAAGGTGAACTTGATAAATCTAATTACTAAGGAGGTGCACCTACAATTTACCAAGAAGAAAAGACCACCAGAAATGTAGCTGCTAATGATCTATTTACACTGTTTAAACTGTGATCTTGACCTATGAACTTCAACTGATCCTTTTTGAAGATATTAGTTTTCAGGCCCCCTAAAATGTTTTTACCAACTTTCATAAAAATTCATTCGTTAGTTTTCATGTAACCATGCAGACAGACTACTAAACACATATCCACCTTTGTTATAGTAATAAAAAATATCAGTTCTTGTTACTTTCTTAGTCATACAATATTCCTGTAAGTTAACCCGATAAACCCAAATATAATACAATAACAAGAGTATTTTTCATTAAAATTCTACAAAGTTTATAAGATTCACCAATATAGAATAAATTATGGTACATTATACATCTCATTTGAAATATAAAGAATGAATTAGCTTCTATTTATTACTTCTTTATATGTATTTACAAACAATCAATTATTTCCTGTGGCAGTCACGGGGATGCATAGGGCCTCGATGAACTCAAGCCACCACATTCTGTTCTGGGCTAACTCCTCAAGATCTTCCCAACATTCATCTCCTACTTCCTACCTCACTGTCCTCAACCACATCTCCTTTGGCCAACCTCTACCTCTTCTACCAAGGACAACCCACACCGGTGTATCTCGTACTATTCCCTGTCTTCTATACACATGGCCTAACCACTTCCAGCAAGAGAACCTAACATGTTAATCAACTGGCTATACCCGTTACTTCACTAATTCTGTTATTTGATATCCTATTCCTCCCATTAATTCCTAATACTATTCTGAGCACCTTATTTTCAAATGCTAAGAATATACTATCTGAAGTCACTGTACTGTACCATAACTCATGTCCATAAATCAAAATACTCCCAACCATTACCTACTAAAATTTAGATTTTTGTATGTGCAGAAAAACTGCTATTATTCCAAATATTTTTAAGCATTCCCCTTGCCCGATGAGCCTTTTTTAATCTTTCTATAAATTTTGTACTAAGAGAACCATCCTTATCTAAGTAAGTACCTAAATATTTAAACTTATCCACTTGCTTTACAACCACGCTTTCAATTAGACAATCCTGTGCATTTTCAATATTCATATTCATGATTTCGGTTTTTCCATTACTGATAACCAAACAAATCTTTTGACCTTCAATAACTAGAAAATCCAACACTCTCTGCATCTTTTCTGGTCCCTCACAGATCAAAACTATATTAGCATAATCTAAGCCATGAAGTTTCCTGTTTTCTTCCCAGAGTATAGCTGCATCCATTTCTCTTTTAACCCTTCTCATAACGTAATCTACAACAGATTCAAAACAATAGAGGAGACAGAATGCCACCCTGAATCACACCAGACTTAACTTCAAATGGATAACTCAAACACCCATCAACCATCACTTTAGAAGATGTGCCGTCATGCATATTCATTACAACCCTCACAAACTTTTCCGGTATACCATAATGCCTCATTATTTTTCCCATAGTCCGTCTCGAAATACTATCAAAGGCCTTTTCAAAATCAACAAAACAAAGACTAAACAGTTCTCATTTCATTAGCTTGCTGCATTAAATGCCTAACTATGAAGATCTGATCACTTTCTAAAACTGGCCTGTTCATCCCTCCGAGTACCTTCAGCCACTGGCTCCAACCTATTCAACAATACTCTACAGAAAATTTTCAAGGTTACAGGTGACAAAGTGATTCCCCTCCAATTACCACACCTACTCAGATCTCCTTTCTTTGGAATTTTAGCAATCACACCATTCTTCCAACCTGATGGTATTATCCCCATCATCCATATCTCATTGCATATCTTCAAGACAAATACTAATCTATCCTCTTCCACTTTAAACATTTCTGGGAATAAACCATCCTCTCCTGGTGCCTTATAATTCTTTAACTGTTTTATTGCCTTAACTACTAATTCTAGCCTGATCTCACCTTCATCAACATTTAAATCTTCCTGAGCAGGTGGTATATCCTCTTCTGGGGGGACTGGTCTGTTAAGAACAGTCTCAAGTGCTCATTCCATCTATTTCTGATTTCAACACTTTTGGTCAATAAATTACCTTCCATATTCCTGGCTGGCATATCCTTATGCTTACCAGCACTGCCACTCAGCTCTCCAACTACTTTATATGCCACCCTTTGGCTCTGACCATCATTTTTATTCATTAATTTTTCAGTTTCTGCAACCTTTTCTAAACAGATCTTTTATCTCTTAGTTAGTCTTTTAACTTCTGAATCCAGACTCAAGTACTTCGTTCTTTCTAATTCACAATCTTCATCATTAACAAACTGCATCTCACTTCTCAATTTTGCCTCACCTCGCTTTTTGATCATATCCCATGTTTCCTCAGACATCCACATCTTTTTTCCTCATCTGAGTCTCCTTCTGATTGTACAAAGCTTTATTCACATCCCCCAACATCTCATCTACACTTCTTCCCTCCTCCAATGTTTCCAACACCAAAAACCTATTTCTGCATTCTATTCTAAATTTTTTCTTTTCCTCTTCTTCCCTGCTAAGCATATCAGTACTGTACCTATCAACAACAGGTTTTCCCTTCTTCTGACTTTTTAGTTTAAGTCGTATTTTTGCAGTTTACAAACAATACATTATACATAGTACCAATATCTACCACTGTATTCATATATAGGCTATGCATAAATATTATGAAATATGATTTTACAACAACACAAGCTCTCATACTAATACATTAATTATAAATGACCTTTAACTGTCCTGAACACATTCAGATGCAGAAAATAAAAAAATATTAAGATAAATGGATATGAATAAAAAATATTGTTGTGAAAGCATAATTTGCCATTGTAAACCTACTAATCAGGCTGGAGGAAAAAAGAACATCAGAACAGAATAAGGGGAAGTAGCTGCCAGATGTCCAGTGCCATAAAAAAAAATTATGGGAGTTGCCAATAAACTAAAGAAGGAGAGCTTCCACAAGTAGCAGATTTATGATGGAAGATTCCTCTAGCTATCAATGCTTCTATAAATAATGGATCTGCAATGGAAGATGAACTCATGGGAAAACACTCATCAAGCACATGTGGAATAAGTCCTCCTGGGCCTCTGTAGGCTCACAGGGCAGGTGCTGATCTCCTGTTTCTTAGGCTGATAGCCAGTGGGGAACAGGTCCCAATGCCCATGACACATGGCCAGTGTGTCACTGGGCCCACTGTTCAACTAATGAGTGGTATTCTAGGAAATACTAAATGTTGGATGAATCATGCTGATCTAAGTCGCTCCCCATGGAAATGACATGGACTGCTCCGTTGATAGGGCCTAAAAGCAAATCATATCTTATGAGTGATGCCATGAAGATGAAACTTATCAAGGGTGTTCTAATAATGCGAAGCACCATTCCAAGGATGGCAGAGAGCCCCAAATTATACTTCCAAGGTCATGTGGAATGAGATGACCAGTCTCATGGGCCTTAATCCAGTCCTTAGCAACATCCACTCTGGATGCAGTAGAATAAGCTCAATACTTCTTGTAACTAATAAGATATAGAATTTTTAAACACTGGTAAATTCTGACAAGTTGACTCTGATGCCTTATGTGCACATAAAATCACGCAATCAACTTTGACAAAACAGCGCACTAAACGTAACCATGTGATTGCCCCACCAAACCAATTCTGTCTTCCCTATGCATATACAGATGACTCTAACTGGTACAATTAATATCTTTTTCTCAACCCCTTTTTGCTTATTTTCAATCTCAATCCATCTCACCTGATGCCATTTATACAGACATTATAGGATTTCTGGATGGGCAGATAAAACAGGTTCACTTCAAAAGTGCAGACACATTAAATTCCAATCCCTTCAACAATACTTTGCTTTCTCCACATGTGGTTGTCAACTTGTAAATTGCACCACTCAGTTCTATGACATTTTGGCCTCAATAGTACATACTATTGTATCAAACCTTTCACAGCAAAAAAAATAATAAATAAATAAATAATCTAAGATAAGTCTGCCTGACAGCTGACTGATCATTTCAGATGTAACTTGAATTCCTCCTCTGAATAGCTGCTCCAGATTTATGAGCCATCAGCCATTGAAATATTTTCCTCAACCTTAGGAAAATTTTTCATACTGACAAACAAACGTTCGTTTGAAAGTTGAATATACAATGCTCTGTAAGGGGTATAGCCTGCAGACTGCTTTTAACCAAGTCCATTTGGTCTCTTTCCATCTTTTTATCCAACTTTAACTTAACTATCATGTTCCAATATTCACCTCTCTCATAAACAAACCTTTCAGGATCAGTTCTAAGTCCAGAAATGATTCAGTGGTCAAGTTACACATTTTACTATATAAGAAAAACAACAACCTTGAGTACACTGTAATCTTTGCTGTAGTATCAATAACTAGTAAACTATTTTTGGCCTTAGCCCAGATTGTTTGTTGACTATTATAATTACAAAGTAGTTTGACAAGACCACCACATTTCTAGACTCTAACAAGAGTTAAGCCAAAGAATTTATTTTTTAGGACAAAGTAAAGTTAAAGGATTTGGGCTTGCAGGTAGGTCAAACCTAAAATAACAGAGTAAATGGCAGAAAGAAATCTGCCTACGGGCTGAAGGGAACCTTCAATGCCATCTACAGTGTACCATCATGTAATGCTCACTGCATGCTAAGCCCCTTTGCAAGAATGTTTCCTTTATACTGTATACGGGTAAATATAACAATAATCAAATAGACAAGTATCTAACCTTCTAAAAACAAAAAAAATTTGGACATTTATTTTGAGACCCAGTATAAACAATCAACTATTTCTTCCCAAAAAATGCCATGATATTCTTTGTTCCTGCTGCTGACTTTGCAAGTGCTTTGGCTTTTGCTGTCTGAGGCATTTTATTCTGGAAAAGAAGGAACACAAATCAGCAACTGTTAATATATTACAATTGTATAAAAGCTACAGCATCACAATGAAATTATTTTCATGACATAAAACCTAAAAATGACTTCATCTGAAAAAACTTGTCACAAAAATATACAATTTTTGTTTACATGTTACAGATTTAGGAGCTTTTGCTACACTATACATTTTGGGGTCCAAGTGCTCCAAACTTGCATGTTTCTCAAGAAAAAGAAATCAATGAACACATATAAAATGTAAAAACTGTTACTCACTCTTCTGTCACAAACCCCATCTGGAGGTGTGAGCGAAGGCAGGAGGGGACACTGAAGATTATGACTATATGTTTGTATAAACATGTTTTATACAAAACCAATTAATCATAATTACTCCAAAGGATGGAACTGACAACAGAATGCTTGAGAATGTAAGAAATGAGGCAAGATGGAGACATGCTATACAGTAAGTGAAGAGCTCTACCATCAAGTGATGAAACTGATCTGTAGGCTATTACCTTAACACAGTAACTCAACAAGAAGTCATAAAGGCAAAACAGTCTGAGAAGACTAGCAGCATATCAGAATATAAATCCCAGTGACTCAGCTACCTAGAAAAGAGAACAGAGGCAGTTAATGGAGGATAGATACTCTGTAAACCCAGATGAAAAATCTAGGATCTCCAGCAACTCGTAATTCAACAGGTATGTCTCCTGATACATAGACCTGGACAGATCATTTGGATCATCTACATGGACTTGGATTGAGCCACTGTAAGGCTATGCAAAAGATTCTGGGCTGTGAACAGTCTGTTGAATGAGAGTAGATGGTCATAGAAGAACAGTTGTCCACCATCCAGCATTAATTCCTGAAGGTATAACAGGCTTCTATCAAAGGACCAAGCGTATTACCTCTATTAACAAACCTGAGTCCCATGACCAGATTAGCAGCAAAGCCATGATTTGACCAAAACCTATGAAAGTGATTGGGTTACTGACAGGTGAGTGGGCTGTACCTTTAACTGCACTGTTACTGAGCTCAAAAACCAAACCAGCTTTTGCTGAAGGTATACCTATATAAAAGGCAAAGATTTTAAACCTAACCAGGTTTTGCTGAAGTATACCTACATAAGTGACAAAGATTTTAAATCTGACATGTGAGTGAGAGAAACAGCGGTCCAAAGTTGGGAAACAGACTAAGCTTTCAAAAAGTGAGAGCATTAGGACATGTGACAGGAGATGAGAAGTCAGTCTGAGAAGTGCTAATAAATGCAATTAACAAGATGTACACTAGTGGGGAAAACCCAGAAAGTTGCCATTGAGAAAATGCATAGGGAATTCAAATCGAGTGCATAAGGTAGAAGACAATGGAGAGAACTAATTACATCTCTAATACCTTAAATGAACAGCCCAACATAAAAAAAACCCATAGTCCTGATTATGATGTATTTGTTATCGCTACTTTTTAATGTCAAACTCAACTGATGCTTACCTTTTCTCCTTCAACCTTTCCTTTAGAGTAATCTTCAATTGGTCCTTCCACTTTTTGCTTCTTTGACGGTGGTTCATTCTCAGTTCCTTTGGATGTTTTCTGCTTACTGGTAATTTCAGGCAATTTCAGATGTTTATGTAAGGCCTTTGACAGATCTTCTGAAAGGTAGTCTGCTATGATACCATGAGCTAATGCTTTGTAAGCCTCTGAGGATGAAAAACAATAGGTAACTAGTTTCCGTTCTTCATGCAAGAAGTTTCTTGCAGATTAGTAGTTTTAATAAAATATATATAATCTGTTAATAACTTGAAACACTAAATAACCCATTTGTAATTTGAAAAAATGTTTTTATAATAAAACCCATTTTCTACTAATCAACTGATAAAATAACCTTATTATATGCAAAGGGCTCCAAATCACAATAACACGACAGATCTTGAAAGAAGCCATAATGCACATGTCTAGATCACGCTTCACTGGTCTGGATGGTAGGGTGCCAAACCTCAGTGCTAATTTCCATCTCAAGAGTGTGGGGAAGGGTGGAACACAAATGAAGTTTGTAGACACCGAGTTTGTAGGAAAAAATGTTTCATGTACATATACTGTCTTTATGAAGTCACTAAACATGAAATAGCCTGAATTGTAATTTAGGAGGGAGGGCAATGAAAAGATGCCATGGAAAAGGAGAGCAGAATATGATGAAAGAAGTCCAATCACTCACTATTGATGGGCAGTAGAATGATAATGGATCTATCCTGATGGGCAGTAGAATGATAATGGATCTTTCCAAATAAGTAAAGGATCTGGGATGGCAGACATCCTATAATTCCAAAACACCACACTCACCAATTACATATAACATAAAGGCAAGTATTCCAGGGATAAGCACACCATGTGTGCCAGAACTATGAGGGATAAGATCATGAACAGGATGTGGATAATTAACTCAGGTCAATCCTAACTGACAAAACATGATCAACTCTGACACTTGGATTCAAAAACAAATCAAGACACTTGTGTGTAGCATCACATGTACAATCTTGCAATATCTGAAGCACACTGGTAACAAGCCAAGCTGGGTCTGGCTGAAGAGAACAGTACAGTAGTAGTCAGGCATTTGGTGACGATGTGAACAGATCCAGCAAAGGCATCCCCCAAACTTGGCAAAGGATCTTAAAAGACATCCATATAATTTGACCATTCCACAAGAAATATCTGATGAGTCTAGCTGAGTGTGTCTGCCAAGATGCTGTAGGGCCCCAATTGGGCCCTTTGGGCATCCGCCTGCCAAAACAAGATCAACTTTCACCAGAAAACACAAGCTCAAGATGATCGGCTGAAGCTGTTTGTCATGTATTTTAAGAAGTAATAGTAGACCATGTGTAAAACCAAAACCATTTCTATGTAAAAAAATACAACTGGCTGGAAATCTGTCTTTCTTGCTCTAAGGTTAGGTACTACTTTTCTGCTTGCTAAAGTTTATGTCTTGTCAGAAATTTGTGAAAATAAATGAGTAAGTACCAAGATGCTGCATCTTACTCATCCTTTATTTACTCTGGTGACCCGAAGATAACCGACACAGCCAGCCCAACCAACGACAGCGCCACGGCAGCATCCATCTGCCTGCCTCCATTCACAACGCACAACCCAGAGGCCTGGTTTTTCAGAGCAAAGGCCATCTTCAGATCCAAGATATCACAGCAACATCATGCAAAGCCGACGCCATCCTAGAGTTCCTGCCGGACGACGTATTCGAGCAAATCGCACAATGGCTAGCCAAACAACAGACCCCCGTCACGTACGAGACACTAAGAACACAACTGAGGTTTTCTTTCAGCAAGCCCCCTGTCCTCAGGGCTAGGAAATTCCTAGACATTGTAGTTCTTCCTTGGGCGAGTGGCTTCCGTTCTTAGCTAGCACTCTGCTGGCCGTGAGTTCGAATCTCTGACCGGCCAGTGAAGAATAAGAGGAATTTATTTCTTATGATAGAAATTCATTTCTTGCTTTAATGTGGTTCGGATTCCACAATAAGCTGAAGGTCCCGTTGCTAGGTAACCAATTGGTTCTTAGCCAAGTAAAATAAATCTAATCCTTCGGGCCAGCGCTAGGAGATCTGTTAATCAGCTCAGTGGTCTGGTTAAACTAAGGTATACTTAACAAAAATCTAGAGCAGTTAATAACAGTTCCCACTGCAGACGGTCAACCAGAAACAATGTTAGATCTGGTGAAAGAAGTCCTCCTAACGAAGCTGCCTCGCTGAACAGTCGCCACAATACCCGCGCATCCACAATGCCCCTCAACAAGTCTCTGAGAACAGCGGGCACAGTGCATCTGACCCTGACATCTTTGGAACCCTCTCAACCTCCTGTAGCAGCAGCCACCCCTGAACCACAGCATCAAAGCAGGCAGATGAACACAGCAAGCCAGAGGACCTTGCCACTCCCAACACTAGAGGGAGAACAAACCCAGACACAAAACCAAAAAAGAAGAGCATCCAAAGGGCCATGTTTCCTTCCCTGGAAATCTGGGAGTGCAGCCTGAAAATGTGAAAACAGCTGCCTGCTATCAAAAACCTTGCAGGAGGGTCACAGCAGTGGCCCAAACAATTAACCGTCACTGACGGGCAGACTGGCTGCCTTGTAAGAGGAAAGTTAATCTGCCTTTCGGTGTCTTTTTTCCAGGTACAGACAAAAACACTCAAAGTGTTTTTACATCTCTGATGAGACCTCAAAGTGTTTTTACATCTCTGACGAGACATCAAACACATAATTCCTCGATGACACGGGTGCATGCAAATCGTTCTTGCCAGCCAACCTACAAGAACGCCTCAACCCCACCCCCAACACTCTCCAGGTATCCACTGCCAGCGGTGCCCCACTCAAGATTTATGGAAGCTGAACAATGAACTATCATTCAGCTGCAAACCATACACCTGGAAATTCATCACGGCAGACGTTACAGTCCCACTATTCGGAGCAGATTTCCTGAAGGCCATCGACATGCTAGTGGATGTAGCCAGACACCAGTTGGTTCCAAGAGACGGCCTGATGCTCCCATCACTCCAAAACCAGCAGCAAAGAACAAGGTACCAGAGATCCATCAACTCCTTCAGGAATTCCCTGAAATATTTCAAGACACCCTCTAGCATGACCTTACAGCCCCACAAAGCATGTCAAACACCACATCACCGAGAACCCCACCGGGTCCACGCACGCTTCAGTCGTTTGGCCCCGGACATATTGGCATATGCCAAACAATTATTCTATGACATGGAACAGGCAGGAATTGCCAGAAAACCTCCAGCCCATGGGCACCCTCCACATAGTACCTAAAGCAGAAGGTACATGGTGGCCCTGCGATGACAACAGACAGCTCAACATCAAGATGGTACCAGACAGGTACCCCCTGCCTAACATTGTCGACATAATGAACCAGTTGGAAGGAGCCAGAGTATTTACAAAAATCGACCTCCTGATGGGGTACTACCAGGTCCCAGTAGCAAAAGAAGACATAAAAAAACAGCCATCATCACCCCCCTTCCGGATATATGCTTTCAACTACAGTAAACCCCCCATATTCATGGGGGATGTGTACCGCAACCCCCGCGAATAGCTAAAATCCGCGAATACTTAAAACCCCTCTAAAAATGCTTATACCTGAGTATTTTAATAGTTTTATCACAAAAAGTGCATTTAGTCATGCCAATGATATGAAAATACAGTAATTAGTGGATATTTCTCAGTGAAAAATACTGCGAATGGGAGAATTTTCCAAGAAAAATGGGTAGATATGTTCCACAGAGAAATCCGCGAATACGTGAGTCCGTGAATCTTGAGAACGCGAATCCAGGGGGTTTACTGTACAGCTGTTTCAGCCTCCAAAATGCAGGAATGACTTTCCAGCGACTTATGGACAAAATTCTGGGAAAATCACCCTGCTGCATCGTCTATGTCAACGACATTCTAATTTTCAGTCCCAGCTACAAACAGTGCATCAAGGACGTAAGGCAAGTCCTACAGAAACTAAAAGAAAACGGACTAGTAGTCTGATAAGATAAATGTGAATGGGCCCAAAGCACAGTAAAATTTCTGCCAAGATGTTGTAGGGCCCCAATTGGGCCCTCAGGGCATCCGCCTGCCAAAACAAGATCACCAACTTTCACCAGAAAACACAGGCCCAAGACAATCGGCTGAAGCTATCTTTTTCATGTATTTTCCGAAGTAATAGTAGATCATATGTAAAACCAAAACCATTTTTAAATATAAAATATAAAATTTTTAAATATAAAAAATTATTAAATGTTTTCCAGGTGTGAGAAAACACACCTGACTGGAAATTTATGCCTTTCTTGCTCTACGGTTAGGTATTACTTTTCCGCTCACGGAAGTTTATGTCTTGTCAGAAATTTGTGACAATAAATGAGTAAGTACTGAGATGCTGCCTCAAGCTCATCCTGCATCTACAATGCTGTGAATTCCCATAATAAATTTTGGTAAACTGGTGACCTCATGTGGTTCTGCCTAACCTAGGGATTTTATTGCCATCACACAAAGAGAATCTTTTCCCCCCTAATTTCTACAGTATACAATGGTGGTGATGTTTAGCCATGACCCTCATGCAACGACCCTACAAAGTCAAATGCTTGGAGGCTTGGATGAAGACCTAGACATATAAAATTTCAGGTAGAAACTGTAAAAGACAGATTGGAGTGGAAAAAACTTATTTTACATGGAACCTACAAGAGGAAAAATTAACATAATATTAGAATTAGAATATGATATTTTCATAATAAAATTAAGTTTCATATATACTTACCAAGTAATCGCATAGCCATAGTTTTAACCTCGCGCAGCAGCCGTTTATTTAAAAATTGTGGTAGCACCTTGTTGTGTTGGGGGCAGATGTGTTGGAAGTCTCTCTCGCATTTTTTACCAAATAAGAAGGGCTTTTCGCTCTTGGTGATTATATCTTTCATGGAAGGCAATGTGTTAATAGTGTCTCTATATAATACCGGGAGCCTAAGCTGGTTAGTGTTGTGTAATTGCAGATATATTAATCTACGTTCTGCCCCAATCAGTGTCTTCGGAATTTTTCAAGTTTCAACTTCTCGAAGCCTATTGGCCCTGGGAAATGGGTAATAGAGTGCTGTGTATATGTTAGTGCTTGGCCCCTCCCTTTACCACAAAAATGTCATCTGACCAACCTGGCACCTAACGATACCTGTGCCACACACACAAGTTCTGTACTCGCGAACAATTGTCTTTATTTTATCCAATACCAATCGAACCGTTCCAATGTCGAGTGTACTATACAATCTGTCAGTGCAGTCTTCTCCGAAGAGGAAATTAAATCTGCATATACAAAATGCAAGGACCTGATACCAGACACCATTCTCCGGGAGCGACTCACGAAAAGCCTATCCTCTCTCAAGAAGGTATCATATATCACTAAGTGGCTAAGGACCTGCTCGGTGGAAATCTATGCTGATGACCCTTACAATCTGCCTCCAAAGGGGCCTGCTAATCTAAGCCTACCTGCAGTGTACCATACGACAGAAAATGCCTTTCTAAAAGCAAAATCCCTCTCAGAAAAAATTGACAAAACCTCAAAAAAAATTAAGGAAGCACAAGACAAATTTTCACAGATCTGGGATGTGATCAAAGGATTACAGGAATCACTCGACAGTCTTAAAACTGTGGAAACAAATGGCAACCTTTCACGGATCTGGGATGCGATCAAAGGAGTGCAGGAATCATTAGACAATCGCACAGCAAGCCACCAGACTCCTTTGAATGAGGCATCTATTATTTCCTCGCCTCCCAACAACACGAGAGAAGTGAGGGTGTGACGCGAAGTCGAGGTGGCCATATCCTCCCATGAGGGAACTGCCCTCTCTCCCTCGGATGAAGCGCCCACACCACCTGTAGACCTATCGGAGAGGACTGACGAACGCCCAACCTCCCCTCCCTTCCCAGCGCCTCTGGTGGAGATAGATCTTCAGTGACGATCACCAGCCCTGGTGAGTCTTCGACCCTATCTCTCCCCACAAAAACCCCCCGTCATGGATGAAGATGTGATTGATCATGAGGGGACTAGGGGCTGGCAGACACAAACAAGTAGAAAAAAGAAAAGAACGTCTCAAGTGTCCGCTGAACTGAAGCCCAGCATTCATGAATCACTTCGCCCGAAACCTGAGAGGAGATGTCACGTTGTGATTCACAATTTACGGTCATCGGTGATGCTAGATGCCACAGTAGAGAGCGTCAAGTTTCTCAAGGGCTCCGACCCCCTTATCTCCCACGAACTCCCATGCAAAATTAAACATAAAGTGGCCTACAGGATTACATGCCTATTTCACCACCTTGATGTTCTTAAAGGCGAGAATTTTGGTCCTAACATAAAAGTCTCAAGATACAACCTAATCCGGAGCCAACATCCCGCAGGGGAACTTACTGACACCCCAAGTAGGGGTTCAGGCACAGACTCGCCTTCTACCACAAGTGCCAGCCATCCTCCCAAGCCAAGTGAATGCCCACCCCCAACTGGCCAATCTCCCATCCACCCAAATGATCAACTCATTCATTTCCCATCTTTGTGAGCTGCCATGGATACACTAGATATAATCTCTTGGAATATTTTTGGACTCAAGCAGAACATTCCTCCATTAAACATGTTCTGCAAAAACTTCAAAGGCATCATTGCATTGCAAGAAACACTCCTCTGGCCTCAAGACCCTGCCAACTGCGATTCAGTGCATGAAGACTTCAGAGCTTTCTCGACCTCATAGATGCAAGTTACAGATCACGGTCACCCGAAAGGGGGCCTTTCTTTCTTGTGGCACAAATCGTTAGACAATATGGTGAATGTGTTGACCTATAGGAGTGATAGATTGCTGGGGCTTCAAGTGACAGTAGGGGACTCTAAGATCCTAATAAAAAATGTTTATATGCACTGGGAAAAGAATGATAATTTTGATCAGTACTGCATGATCCTAGGTGAGTTACACAGCATTATTCACGACTCTACTGCTGATCATATTTGTATAATTGGGGGCCTTAATTCTCACCCCAAAAAGCAGTTTTATAATGAACTTACTTGCTTCTGTCAAAATCACGCTCTCCGAATTTGTGATGTAATACTCCTCCCTTCCTCCTCCTATACCTATGTACAAGACAGAACAGACACAGTTACAACCTCCTGGCTGGACCACTGCATCACGTCCCCTCAACTTCATGATTCTATTGTGACCTGCAACTTTTGCTACAATCTTGCAATGGGCTATGATCACATCCCCTTGCAAGGTGTTATTCGGTACCCCATCCCTCCCTAGTGTGAACCCCCTAACTGATCACCCACCTGCTGTTAACTGGGATTTTAAAAGCCAACAGAAAACCAGATCCTTTACGGAAACCACAGAAACCAGGCTGCGGTCAATAGCTCAACCGGCAGACGCCTTACTGTGCACTAACCCAAAATGTAGAAACGATCATCACAGGAGAGATCTGAAAGAATTCTATTCTCATATAATTTCCGCAATGCTCGCCTCCGGCAATACCTTTAGATCTCGTCAAGGCAACTCTCGTAATATACCTGGATGGAATTACTTGGTTAAAGATCTTTATATACATTCACAAGAAATGTTTCTGCTGTGGAGGCAAAATGGTAGCCTGAGGGAAGGACACTTTGCACTGCTAATGAGGCAGGCGAGAGCGCAGTTCAAACTTGCCCTTAAGCATTGCAGACTGAATGAAAAGTAACTAAGAGCTGATGCAATGTCTAGAAAATTAGAATCTGGCGATTATCCCCGTCTTTGGAAGGACATTCAGTCCCTCAATCTCAAAACTAAAAGGCTATCGCACAGAGTTGGAGAAGCCGTCAGTGACGATGGCTATTGCAAGAATGTGGGGCGATCACTTCAGCACTGTCCTGAATTGTGTAAACGATCAAGACTCCCGCAGGGATGTAAATAACTTCCTTACTGATAATATTCAGTTTCATTTCGCTGATCGTATTATGCCAGATAACATCAGCGATGACATAAACAACCTACCTAATAATAAATTGCCCGGCTGCGATGGTCTGCCTGCTGAAGCTTTCAAATTCTGCCATCTGATAATTTACATTTTGCTAGCTGCTCTGTTCAATGTGTGAATAATTCACCAGTTTCTCCCGGACTCCCTACTCTTAGTTTACTTAAAAAACAAGGATGCAGCTGACCA
The DNA here is from genome assembly GCF_040412425.1 of Macrobrachium rosenbergii. Classification (NCBI taxonomy): domain Eukaryota; kingdom Metazoa; phylum Arthropoda; class Malacostraca; order Decapoda; family Palaemonidae; genus Macrobrachium; species Macrobrachium rosenbergii. Next base: position 49,005,135 of record NC_089791.1, on the reverse strand, counting down.
TGGCAATTATCGCCCGATTGCAATTACTACAATTGCGTCAAAGATACTCGAGTCTGTTCTTCTAGTGAGGCTTCTCCCCTTTCTACACACTACTGACAACCAGTTCGGCTTTAAAGCAAACCACTCAACCGACACCTACATCTACATCCTGAAATAATTGCTGAACTATTATCTATCATCAGCCCCTCCTGTTTTCCTATGTTTTGTAGATGTGAGAAAAGCATTTGACAGAGTAAACTACCTGAAGCTGCACAAATGAGGCACACCTCTATATCTAATTGGCATTTTATGTTGTTGGTTCTCCACACAGCAATTCTGTGTCAAATGGGGTAACATACTGTTGTACACCTTCGGCTCCCTAAACGGGCTCCGGCAAGGGGGCATTCTCTCTCCATACCTGTTTAACGCATACACAGATGCTCTGAATGTCAAACTGAACTCACTCCCAATTGGATGCACTATCAACGAAACAACAATAGACAACCTCTGTTATGCTGATGACATGGTTCTGATTTCCCCATCAGTGCAAGGTCTCCAGCGACTCACTGACACTTGCTGCCAATATGCAGAGGAATTTGATATCCTATACAACGAAACCAAGACCCAGTGTATGTTACTGCTCCCGAGATCGCTAAGCACATTGCAGAACCACTAACTTTCCTTGGAAATCATCGTCTTGAATTCGTGCATGAATTTCCGTATTTGGGCCACATTATCACGGACGACCTAAAAGATACGGCAGACATAGGGCAGAGGCATTGTAAACTATGTGCAACTGGCAACATGATTGCAAGGAGGTTTGCCTTCTGTCACTGACAAACGAAAATGCTGCTCTTCCGCTCGTACTGCTACAGTATATATGGGTGTTCCCTTTGGACGAACTATACCTGAGAGACCATGAGACCTATCACTGTTGTTAATAATGACATTCTGAGACGCTTCACAAACACACCTCGCTATCACTCAGCCATGCAGATGTTCACAGAAAACCACCTGGATAATTTGAAAATCATTATGAGGTGAACAATGTTCAGTCTGATCACCCGACTGAGAAACAGCAGCAATTCGCTCAAACAAAGCATCCTAGGCAGTGAGGCAAGAAGAAGATCTAAATTGTGGAAAAGATGGAATAATGAGGTGTATGTTTCTTGAATGACTTATTCTCTATTTTTGCAATTATAAAATGTCATCTCCAGAATCTGTTGTTGTTATTATTATTATATTTCTCTGTTTCTTGTTATTTTTTGTATTTTTACTTCTTATTATTACTGTGATTAATATCACTGTAGAGTTTTGCAATTTTCAATATTCGTATTTAACCTTCTGGACCTGACTTCTGTAACCACCTAAGGTCCCTAGATGGAAATTAATCGTCTGCAATCTGTATTTTTTTATTGTTGTCATTTTCAATTTTTTTTCTATTATTCTCCACACAGTTACTATCATTACCGTTATTATGAATTCTATTTTTTTCTACTTCTTCAGCAACTATGTGGATACTGTCGATAATTATTTTTAGCATGTTACCTTATGTATCTAGATTGTGTGCAATTGTATTTGTATATTCCATGTATATGGCCCTGAGCCAAAATAAAACTTATTATTATTGTTATCATAATAAGCGTAGGTGACAAGCCCTGCCCACTCAACAGGTAATGTTGGAACAACGCAGCCGGTAACATCACTCTGTGCACTTATTAGGATGACTAGTATTGACACAATGCTTGTAGTTCCTTACCTGGTAAGAGAGCTACTGCAAGTGAACACTGCCTCTGGTTGGTGCACATCTTAACCTGTGGCGGCATGGCGGTTGAGCCAAGGGTCGCCTCTACATATGTGGGAGTCTTGCAACGGCAGGTAGGCCTGATCGCTGACAAGACATATATAACATGTGCCCTTGCCCTGGGTGCAGCACCAATAAAACAAACAACCAGACAATGCTGTCACCTACACTGACAAAAAACCACTACCCATCCACTAAGACTAGTGGGCACTCCAGGTACAAAGTACCTCCAGGCTCCCCAATAACTCAACATCTTTACGTCAAGGGTAAGACGGAGAGGAGAGAAAGAATGCTCCCTATGCTTCCTCCCCAAATACCATGCCAGCCACCGATAATGGCCCCAGGGTACTGCAATTCTCAAAGATTGTTTTGACTTCTTTTAAGTAGTGAGATGCGAAAATCAATTTGCACCTCCAAAAGGTCAATTGAAGAATGGACAAGAGGGACAAATTATGCTTGAAAGCGAGAGAGGTAGCGACTGCTCGGACTTCATGTCCCTTGGGAAGAACAACAAAGCATTCTTCGAAAGAGGGCGAGAAGGATTCTTGACAGAACACCAGAGGTTGCTGGATGGTCCTCTGATCTTCTTAGTCCTTTGCAGATAATACCTTAGGGCTCTAATGGGGCAAAGAACCCTTTCCTCTTCCTCCAGCCCAGGATTTCCATTAAACTCTTAAGGTGGAAGGAATGAGGCCACGGCTTGGATGGGTCCTTGTTCTTGGTGAGGAAACCTAGGGTAAAAGAGCACACTGCATCTCCTTGGAAGAAGCCTACCCTGTTGTCAATTAGCTTGCAGTTCAATTTCAAGCTTTACAGTTGCCAAAGCTACGAGGAAGAGTGTATTCCGAGTGAGGTCCTTTAGGGATGTGGGACTGAGGGGCTCGAAAGGAGGGCCTATAAGCCACTTGAGCACGACATCTAGGTTCCAGGAAACAGATCAGCCTTCTGTTTAGAAGTGTCGAATGACTTAATGAGGTCATTAAGATCTGGGTTTGAGGACAGGTCCAGACCTCTAGAGGTCTTCAAACAGAGGAGGAAATCTGCTATTTGTGTTAAAAGATGTCTCACAAGACAAGACGTTATGTCTGAGACACCATCTTTGAAAAACTGCTGACTTCACTTGGTAGACCTCACTAGAAGACTGTTGTCTGCATCTCGCAATAACTTCTGCAGCTGCTCTTGAAAAGCCTTTTGCTCTGACAAGCTTCCTGACAGTCTGAAGCCTGTCAGTGCAAGAGTGGACAACCTTTGGTGAAATCTCTTGAAGTGAGGTTGTTTGAATAGCCACAGTTTTTGGGGAAGTAGCCTTAGGAAGCTGAAGAAGGTCCTAGAAACACTCCTTCATGGGCCAAAACGGGGCTACAAGGGTCATTGAGATGTTGTGATGCACGACGAACTTGTTCAGCACTTCCCTCACCATGCTGAAGGGAGGGAAAGCATACAGATCCAGACCTGACCAGTCCTGAAGCATGGCATCTGTTACCCATGCCAGGGGATCCAGGGCTGGAGAGCAGAAGAGAGGAAGATGATGGTTTCTTGAAGTGGCAAACAGGTCCACTCAGTGGGAAGGACCTGCTTCCAATGGCAGAGAAAAGGAATGATTGCTTCCCTGCTTCTGGATATACGACAATGCGGTGCTGTCCGCATGGACTACCAGTCTTGTCGTAGATCATGGTCGAGAAGCACTGAAGGCCTAGATGAATGGCCTTTAACTTCTGACGTTGATATGAAGGTTCCATTCTTGTGGGGACCATGTCCCGGAACTTCCTGACTTTCCAGGTGGGCTCCCCAGCCTAGATCCGAGGCGTCTGAGAGAAAATCTATGTTAGGGCTCAGAAGAGGAGACTTTCCCTGTGAAAGTCTTCCTTAGGACAGCCACCATTCGAGGTCTAATTTGATTTCCTGAGTGATGGGAAACATGACAGAGTCCGGTTGGGTTTTCCTGTCCCAGTTGGCTTTTAGGCAGAACTGGAGGACTCTCATGTGGAGTCTGCCCAGCTTGATGAACATCTCTATAGATGCTAGAGTCCCTAACAGGCTCATCCATTGATGGGCCGAACAAGTCGAGAGGGCGAGGAAACTGTGGATCATCTTGAGGCAGATGGCGATTCTTTTGGGGGACGGAAAAACCCAAAAAGTCTGAGAATTGAGAATCATCCCCAAATAGAGAATCTCTAGTGTCGGGGCTAATTGGGACTTTTGGAGATTTACGAGTACTGTGTTCCTAGTTCCTGAGTAAGGCAAAGAATGGTCTTTAAGTCCTTTGTGCACTTCTCCTTCGAAGGGGATCGAAGAAGCCAGTCGTCCAGGCAAGGGCTGATGCCGATCAGATGAAGCCATTTTGCTAAGGGGAGAGGACTCAAGTAAACACTTGAGGTGCCATGGAGAGACCGAAGCAAGAGAGCCAGAAATTGAAATACTTTGCCCTGGAAGAAGAACCTGAGATATATCCTGGAGTCTGGATGGATGGGGATATGGAGGTATGTGTCTTGCATATCCAACATTATCATCCAGTCGCCTGGGTGAATGGGTATGACAGACTGGTTCGTCTCCATCTTGAACTCTGTTTTCCTTATGAAGAGATTGAGGGCGCTTAAAATGAGGACTGGTCTCCAACCCCGACACTTTGGGGACTATAAACAGATGATTGTAGAAGCCCTCTGTGCAGGTGTCTCTGACTTCTTCTATGGCTCTGTTCAGAAGGAGAGGAGATACTTCCTTCAAAAGGGCCGAATGCTTCTCTGAACCCTGTGAGTAGGCCGTCAAGACGATGGGAGAAGTGGCTACAGGAGGTTTCTTCATGAAGGGGATGGAGTACCCCTCCTTCAGAATCTTGACGATCCACCGGTCTGCTCCTCTGTGACTCCACTTCTCCCAAAAATGAAGTCTGGCTCCTACTGGGACACGAAGGACTTCTTGCTCACTAATTAGGTACAGCCTTGGAAGAGCTTCCCTTGTAGCTCTGGCTGGGAACCAGACATTGGAGCGATGCCTGGGTTGCGACTTGGGCTTGCTTCCACGAAAGGGATGTTGTTGAAGTGGAGAACGTCTTAGGCACAAACGACGACGACAAAATCTTGGGGCACTTGAAAGACTGTGCTAAGAGGTCTTGAGTTGATTTCTTCTGAAGGCCAAAGCAATTTCTTCTACTATCGACTGAGGGAAAAGTGAAGCGAATCTAGAGATGAATATAATAACCCCAACCTCTGTGACTCCTCTGGTGGTGGTGAAGAACCATAGTTCTCTTTTCTTCAGAACCTTGAAAGAGAACAGGGCCACAAGTTCTCAAGAGCCATCCCTGATGGCTTTGTCAGTGCATGACAGAACTCCGAACAAATCTGTCGCGAGGTGCTGATCCATGCCCTTGTGGTCATTGATCTTCTAGGCAAGCGCTCCTACAGTCCAGTCAAGGAAGCTAAAAACCTCTAAAACCTTGAAGAGGCTCTTAACTAGGTGGTCCAGCTCTGCCAAAGAGAACATAATCTTCACCAAAGTGAAGGCCAAGCAACGGGAAGAATTGATGAGGCTGGAGAAGTCCCCTTGGGAGGAGGCAGCGACTCCCAAAGAGGGGGCTTCCCCGGTTGCGTATGACGGGTATCTCCTCTTAACCAGACGAGAGCGCCAGTCTCCAATTTCCTTGATCACCTCTTTAGACGACGAGGAAAAGACCATCTTGGGAACCGCGGAGCTATCTTCTGGGAGGTTCCTCATCAGGAAGGAAGAAGCAAGCGAGACTAGGGCAGCTGGAGCGAAAAACGACAGGCACCTCGCCAACAGGTAGCGAAGGAGAGCTGCATATGCCGAGGGAGGAGCAGGGTCTTGGTTGAACTCTTCTTCTTTGAAGTGATTGGAGATGGGGACAAGTCATGAGCAGGCTTGGAGGTGGGAGCTTTCTTGAGGACGCTCATGATTTCTGACAACTGTTGCCTGATGGGCACCAAAGAAGGTTCATCTTGTTCAAAGGTGGGCGCTTGGTGCTCAGGAGAAGTAGACAGGTGATGACAGGTTGGTGGTGGGCGCTCGGGAGCTGGCACTGGGTGCTTGGGAAGAGACGGGCGCCTGAAGTGGTCCTTTCAGCACTTGAGATCCAAAGAAGGGAGCTCAGCAGAAGGGCATTCTGTAGAGAATACTTCTGGTGAATCCCATGGGTGAGAAGGAAGTTGTGCTGGAGCAAAGATGGAATTTGTCCACAGCGTAGCTGCAGGAAGGCTGTGGACTGCGAAGTACCTACTTGTACCGCTTAACCAGCAGCAGAGAAAAGCGACTGACGTCGTCCACATGCCTCTTCAAGTGCATGTGGTGCCTGGAACTGGAATCAGAATCCGAACTTGACGACAAACAACGCACATCTAGAGACAGGCCTTTCTAACAGCCGTCTATTGACACCTGGGTTTGTGCAACAGGCTTGACTGAGGGGGCAATTACCTGTGGACAAACCCCACCAGACTCCCCTGGGCCTCCGGTATGTCTTCTCCCCAGACTCCCTTGGACTCCAGTATGTCTTCTCCCAGGTTCAGGGGAGCAGGACAGTGACCTTCGTCTGGGAGAGCCAGCAGGACAGGCAGCCACATCCTCCACTTGCACTTCACAGAACACTTAGTCCATTAGGACTTTCAGGGAGGCCTCTATCTCAGACACAGTATGCACTACCAGGTTTAGCTTCTTATCAAACCTGGATTCAAGGCTGGCAATGGCATTGGGGTCAGAAGCATGGGAGCTGGGCAAGGAAGTGGGTTGATAGTAGGAGGGCTTGGAATAGGAGAAGAAGGAATAGCAGGACTAAGATCTGTCTTAGGCTTAGGGGAAGAATCTAGGCTAACTGAAGCCCTACGTTCAGCCCTAGAGGCCATCTTTCTCTTCCTATCCCTATCAAGCTTACTTAGGCGAGAATCATGAACCCTCCTCCTTCTCTCATTCCAATCCTTGCACTCATCACAAGTATTCTCCTTAGAACACACTTGCCCTCTACAATTACTGCACCTACTGTGCAAATCATAACATACCTTAAGCAAACTAGTTTTACATCCTTTGATGCAATAGCTAACACTAGAAGCACTCGAATCAGACATATCTAAATCCGAAAAGCTAACAAAAGCTCAGAAAAGCAAACAAAAGCTTGAAGACTACACAAAAGCAACAACACTTCACCAAAATCCAGTGAGAAACAACCAAAAACCAGCGAAAAAAGCTGCAGCAGACACGTGTTGATCGTGTGAGGAGGCAAAACAGAACGACGTTACTGGCTGCGTTGTTCTAACATCACCTGTTGAGTGGGCGGGGCTTGTCACCTACGCTATCAAAGTGCTACCTCGAGTTTTAAATAAAAGGCTACTGTGCAATTAAAACTATGGCTATGTAATTATTTGGTAAGTTACTTATATAAAAATAAGATTTAGGTGAAAGCCAAGCGCTGGGACCCATGAGGTTATTCAGCACTGAAAATGAAATCAAGAGTAAAAGGGTTTAAAATGTGACAGGAAGAAAACCTTGCAGTTGCACTACGAAACAATTGTTAGGAGGGAGTGGAAAGTAACATGGAAGACAGATACTATAACATGTACAGAGGTACAGAAAGAGGAATGAAAGAGGTTGCAGCTAGGGGGCCAAAGGGACGCTGCCAAGAACCTAAAGTAATGCCAACAAGTGCACCGCATGAGGTGTGCTGACAACATTGCCTCCCTACAGGGAATGTAACAATATCAAGGATGATGATAAAATTATAGGACTGAAACTCAAAAATAAGTCATGGTATTAAGAGAAAAAGCAAGGAAGAATTTTGGGTTCAGTATGACAGAACATGACTGCAGTTGGCAGTACAGTACTCGATGCAGATGGAAGGACAAGTATGAAAGCAATGTGAGGAAGAGAGATATAAAGAAAAGAATGATGTCCCTAGGATATACAGTGCTTAGTTCTGTTAACAGAATGCAGTTTACTTACTAACCTTGAGTATGTTCAAGACTGGCTGTACGAACAAAAGTAAAACTCTGGGCTGCTGAGGTTGGAATCTTTTTATCTTGCAATAATACAGACAGCTTTTCCACTTTACTGCTAAGCCAGTTCAATGTTAATTCCTCATTGTAACGCCAGACTCCCAAATCTGGAGATCCTGAAATAGAAAAGTATATCCCTGAGAATGGTAATGGATGAATGATCCCACATTAATTAAAAGCCCTAACTGAGGCACTAAAACTCAGGAAAAGTAAAACCTGACTTCCAGGTTGAGAGTACTTCGATAAAAGCCAAAATTTAAATCATGCCTGAGCTGGGTCACTCAGCATTAGGCTGCTGCCCCACCAAATCCGTTACGTGAATCCCACACTGCTAAGGCGTTTTGTGCGTCTACATACGTCTTGATCAACTGCCATAATTCAAATACGAGTGGCCCCACATGAGCGTGGGTGGTGCCATGTGCGTTGACGGACTGCATGCGCAAGGATCAAAACATTTTGTTTTTAGCCACATTGGACACGAGTCTTCTAATAGTGGTCCACATGAAGGAGGAATTATTTAGCACTGTGCACCGTAGACAGCCAATATGGGATCCCAGACATCGCCAACATAAAGATCAGAATGTGATCCAGAAATTGTGGATGAAGATTGGTTTAGAATTGTCTGTCTTGTTTGTCTACTGAGGCCACATATGCAGAAGATGGACATCCTTATAGGAGGACGAAGCCGCTTTGGCAGTGTGGGACACACATGACGGATTTGGTGGGGCCACAGCCATAGGGTGCTACAAAGGACACCAGTTTCATAGGAAGTTCAACTCTATTTCATAATCTCTCTTTATCTTTTGATTAATTTGATCAATACCTTGTTTCTGTGAATATAACGATCTTACAAGTCCGGCATTCCACCAAACTAGTGGATCAAAGGGGGGGGCACCTGGGCATGTGGCCCCCCCCCATGAAAAACAACCACAAAATAATAATATTGAAGATTTAGATAATAACATAAATGAGAAAGAATATATTACAGAAATAATAAAATTCTGAGAAAAAAATAACAATAATCTTAATGATAACAGTAAAGGATTTGGTGTATCCTGATACAACAGGCAATTGCTGTCCATTTCATAATTTCTACTTAAAAAGTTTATATACATGTGTGTGTGTAATATGAAAACTGGGGCCCCCCCGCCATGAAACTTTTCTGGATCTGCTAGTGTTCCACCATATTACAAAATGGTCAGTTTCAGTTGGGCTAGACCTTTCAGTTACTTTGAAAAATGGTAATATTGATGATTTGCAGATTAGCATACAGTGTACCGATAATTTATGTATTTTATAGACTTACAAATTTATAATCTTATGCTAATCTAACTTTGAAATAAGAGAATTTTAGGCTAACTAGGCCTAAGGACAGCATAACTTATTGCAGTGATTCCAAAAATAGCCTAGGCCTACAAGAACTTAGCCTAGCCTGGATGATACTTGCCAAAATCTTGACTCAAACATTACACGTGGTGTAATCTAAAATCATGATTTTTGAGGGGAAAAAAAGGGGGGGGGTTGAACATTACATGATTACGTACGGTATTTTGTTGTCGATGGATTTGTTTTATCTTTAGTCAACAATAGCCTCTTAGGTTGGAAGGATGGCCTCAAAAAATGTATTTATTTTCTTAAAATAAATTTAAAATGTATATTTTATGAAGATTACTATTGTACTGCATAACATGTTACTCTGTAAATCAAGCAGGTTTTAACCTACATTAGCAAGTATAAATGTTCCTAATTCAAATACAAATTTTCTTATGCCTGAAGTAGAAGAGCTGAAAGTTGTGAGCAGAGGTTTTGTACCCTCATGATTTTATAGTACAAAAATGCAGTAAAGATCAGTTCCCATGATAAGTACCTATAGGTTATGTCAGACTCAGGTTGCGCCGTTCCAAGTTTACATTGCTTTTCAAATATATTCATAAAAATTCGGTTCCGGGTTACAGCAGGTGCTCTGAGGTTACACTGTCATCTTACACTGTGATGGAACAGTAGAAGTATGCAGTACAGCTACAATACAAAGTCAAAATTTGGAGGTTTTTGGATGCACACCAATCAGAATGCAAGTAAAATATTGTATAATATACCCAGAGGATTAAAGGTAAGGCTTTCATCACTCTATTTCTCATATTTATACATTTTCCTTCTGACGTTCTGAGTTACAGCACAGCGTAGGAATGGAACCCCCGATGTAACTCAAGGACTGCCTGTACATAGACTCCACGAAACTTTATCTTCATGTGCTCCAGAAAGAAAAGATCTCACCTACAGTGATTCTACTTATAATCTCAGTTACCCTATAAATTACCTTTCTGATCTGCAACATGTGAAAAATCTCTAGTTTTTGCTAAAGATGCCAGATGCTTAATATCTGGGTAGTCTGTATCTTCTAACAGATGATCAACTGGAACATTTTTTTCAGCCTGGAACAGGTGATAAAGGTTAGATAATGCATTACAGTAATTTCAATTGCACAAAACTAAAAGAAACTAAAACATAATAACCTCGAATTGAAAATGTCTCATAGATGAAAAACTTTAATGCTTCTTTCAGGCTGAAATCAATAATGTTTAGCTGATTGCTTTGCTTACTGCAGTGCGCTAACACCTCAAAACATGGATAACCTTGAAATTAAGACGACACCACCAATGACCTCAAATCTGCAAATTACAAATAATTCAATAGATAGAATCAATATTCTTACCTAAGTAATAATTGTGCCAGGCAAGCATAGGCTCTGGTTAAGAAATTCACCCCAGACTAAAGATTACAAATGGGTGATAAGTCTGAAACTAAAAATACTATACTGTAAGCTAAATAAATTACTCATCTTAGAATTTTAATGTACCTGAGACATTTTGAGACAAAACTAATGGTATATTTAAATCAAATATGTTCCATTTGCACAAAACACTGTCTTGGAAAGACAAAGTTATAACTGAATGATAAAACCATATGTTTTAAGTCTTACATACCGTGATTAAATAAGGAAGAGTTAGGTACGTAACATCAATGGGAGAAATTAGATATAGCCTGCCATCAGACATCACTTTTGAGCCAATAAACCATGATCTGAAGTAAAAAGTAATAAAATAAATTTCATAGTACCTGTACAGAGTACCACTTCAACTAAATTAGTTTTATATAGGTGGTATAATTATAAATTACCGAGTTGCATAAAGCAATGCAGTCAGGTTACAAATTTATGAACTTTTATCACAAGCTAATTAGCTAGTAAGTGTGAAACATTTCTCGTGACCAGTGTTATATCAGTTTCTTCCACCATATCATAAGAATAGTTGATAAAAGGTTACATGTGATTTAAAAAATATTAACAAAGTATATTTATTAAAAAAATAACACTAGAGAATAGTATTTCATCAGAGAGACTGACAACAATGCCTGAACAAACCCTGGCAATGCAACTACAATTATAATCCCAACTTATTCAATCTTTTATGAAAATGCCATGACAGAGCAATTTAGTGCCCCTTACATGCCAGGCCCAGCCCACAAAGAAAATATGACAAGGGAGAGCAAAATTTGCAGCCTGAAAATTCATGAAATAACAAAATTATTTTTTATTCTTTAATATGCAAACCTGGTCTGATCTTGGTAACAAGTAGTTAACTAGCAGCAAGTGGGTGACAGGTGGGGGACCTACACCTTCCCTTCAGCAACAGGGACACAATGATTAGAGGTGGGATCATGATAAAAGACTTCAGGTTTGTATATCTTGGTAAAATACATTGTCGTAAAAATTGCAATTTCCTCCCATGAGGATTCAAGCCTTTGTCTTCGACATGGAGACTCACTCCTTCAATGGAAGGTACTGTCTAAGGACCATGACTGGAACAGATCTTCCGCCCAGAAATATCAGCTTCCCAGTTATGTGTGTGCATCTCTCTGGAACTAGAGAATTATCCATCTGTGGTGAGGATACTCTCTTAGGAAGGGGTAAAGGAATGGAAGCTGGCCGAAGGCAAGATCTAGAAAGATCCAGAAGTGTCCCCAATGGTTATACTCCCCTGAAGGCACTGGCAAATGTCTTTTGTCCTTCTTGCTACATTTTCTAAACTTTCCCCACTGACGAGAAGACTAATTAGCATATTCCTCACAAAGGGAAGAGAGAATACAATTTTTCCCATATACAGTAAAAAGGAAAATGCTCAAGTGGATCTACCAAGGTGGGAGACATGAAGTGACCACACAGTACATCAAGGCCCCCCCCACCCCTGGGGTTGCTCTTGTTTTGTCTCCATTGAAAAAAATAAGACAATAAAGTCACTTGAGACAAAACAAAAGCAACAAAAACAAAAGTACAAATAAGAGAGTAATGAACTAGTCATCCAAGTCCAATGGTCACACAAAGGAAAGAAGAGTGATATGTCTGCTCTTGTTGTCGGCCAATGAAAACATGAACAGAAAATGTAAGTAGAGTGGGGGATGTTCCCACTACTCACCCCATGTCTCCATTATGGTGTACCCTTGTTTCCTAGTTTATGGCAAATTCACACATTTGTGCAGAAGATCCTCCACATAAAAGGCAACAGTTTGTATCCCCTATAAAAGCAATTACACTTTAATATGTTCTCATTCTACATATAGTAGAGATCTTCAAATCTAATGTAGCAATGGGGCATCAGAAATCCATACATACAGTAGATCTTGTTTTCTCATTTACACACTGTATTATACTACAAAATGAATCACATTTAATAAATTGGCTTACCTATGGCCCTCATCAAAGGATATCATTTCAAAAATTTTTGTCTGATTATGATCTAAAACATAAACTGCTGGGGTGCCAGTTCTAGGATGCTTCAACTTGATAACCTGTAAATCTGACGAAGCGCACAATGAATCTGAAAAACACCACACAAGTTGCATCTGATTAATAGATCTTTATTACCAACATTAACATTATAAAAAGTACTTATCCCATATAATGTACAACAGCTGTACTTATCCTGTATAATGTACAACAGCTAACACATTTTGATAGGAAACCACTGTAAACTTAGCTAAAAAGCTGTGATGATGTGAAGATAATTTTTCCAAAATGCCACCTACTTAGTCAAATCTATTATTAGAACTGCCACTTACTAATGGCCATTTCAAATTTGGAAAGGCTGGATTTGGTGCTCAAATCAATATAGCAAGTATGTTATGTAATTGAAAACTGTTTTTTATTCTATTTGACTGCTTCATGACAGCAGTGACTACCATTTTTCAGTTTGAAGCAATGAAATTAACAAAATACCATGGTTCAATGGTCATTATATACATAAAAATGACATTTTTATGATAAAATAGTTTTATATATACTTACCAAGTAATTACATAGCTATTGGTTCCCAACCACGGTAGCTTAAAAATTAAAAATTCGCGCTGTGGTGCTTCTATCATTTGTGTGTAGGTGACAAGGCTCCGTCCACTATCCAGGGCTTAGAGGAACAACTTAGCAGAGAGCTCAATTCGTTTCATGCTCTAATGTCGATGCGAGGGGAGGAGGGTGGGCTCCGATCAGGTAATTACTTGGTAAGTATATATAAAATCACAATTTTTAAAAGTAAATTGTATTTTTCCCAACTATGCAAACCCGAGGTCCTTTACATTAGGAATTACTTTCAGCGCAGGCTGGAAACAGCTGTTGAACTTTCAAACAAGGCGGTTAGGCAGTTAACTACCATCCAGGAGGCAGGAGTACCACCTGCCTGGATGTAAACATTCCAATTTGCCTTTCGGCCCAGGTATCAGATTGAGGGGTGGCATGAGGTGGGCATAAAATGTAAAGGACCGTATAGTTAGGAAAAATACAATTTACTTTTAAAAATTGTGAATTGTTCCGACACAATATACAAACCCTCAGTCCTTTACATTAGGAAGACTCACTGTTTGGAGGGAGGAATCTGAGTGAGTCTCCTGAACTGACTGGAGTTCACCAGCTTGTTTTCCCTTCCTGGTCGATAGAGCAAGGAAGGGAAAACACCTCTGACGAAATGATAGGGTTGTAAGAAACGCGGTATCAGTTGTCAGACTTCTGGGTCCCTCTGCATGAAAGAGGAATTGTCAGTTCATGCAAAGCAGGCTAGGAAGAACTTGGAGTCGGATGACATTAAGGCAATCAGAAGCATTGGGTTTGTCTTATAGTCATGGTCTCCTTCCCCAGCTTGCAAGGGGAAGGAGTGGGGTTGCTTCTGTCAACCTGAACGGAAAATAGAACGGGAGCTCCCGTTGGGTGCTTACCTGCATCAATCGCCAGATCCAGCATGTAACAGCACGTCCGCTCCCTGCCGTGGGAAGAGAGCCAGGATGGGGAGAAAGAAGAGAGGCCAGTCACTCCACATTCATTCTCCCAATCACAACCATACATCTTAGGCGAGATGCAACCTGTCCTGTTAGAGGAGGGTCTGTTGGAACCACACACCTGCCTTCAGCACCTGCACAACCAACATGTTCTTCCGGAATGCGAGGGACGGACCAATGCTGCGGACTTTGTGAGCTCTTGGACGAAGCCTACCGGTGTCGTCTTCTCCTGCAGCAGAATACGCTCTCCTATCATCTCATGAAGCCAGAAGGAGATGGTGCTCTTGGACACTACTTTCTTGGTCAAGCCAGTACTAACGAAGAGTTGTCGACACTCAGGCCGGAGACGTCGAGTCCTCTTCAGATAGCGCCGCAGCACTCTAACAGGACACAGTAGCATCTCGTCTGGTTCATTACCTACAAAGTCCTCTAGGGAGGAGATTGTGAAGGACTCGAACCGTGCATCAGGAACCGAAGGATTCTGAGTCTTCACTACGAAATCCAGGACGAAATCGAGCGTAACTGATTCCCATCCCCTCAAGTGTTTAACATCGAAGGAAAGTCCGTGTAGTTCACCAACTCTCTTTGCTGATGCCAGGGCCGGCAGGAAGACGGGCTTGAGGGTCAGATCCCTGTCTGACGACTCTCATAAAGGCTCATACGGTGCACGAATCAGGCTCCTTAGAACGAGGGTCACATCCCACGCAGGGGGCCTGAGATCCCTGGGTGGGCAGGACCTTTCGAAGCTTCTCATCAGTAGGGAAATCTCGAAGGAGGAGATGTCTACTCCTTTCAGCCGCAAGACTAGGCCGAGTGTGGCACGGTAGCCTTTTACAGCTGAAACGGAGAGTAACTCCTCTCGGTGAAGGAAGACGAGGAAGTCCGTGACCTGCTGAATAGTAGCTCCGACTGGAGAGATACCCCGTCGATGACACCAACCACTTTCCTTGGTATACCACTCCAGGAGGATCGTCTGTTGCTGTGACTCAAAAAGCCTCTTGCTTGCAGATGGTGGATAACCTCCAGCCGTGAAGACACAGGGACTGCACTGCCTGGTGGCACCACTCTACATGGGGTTGACACAGCAGGTTGGGCCAGTGGGGGATCTCTCTCGGCGCCTCGGAGAGGAGAGCTAGCAGGTCAGGATACCAAACGGCCACCACCAGAATCATTCTCAGATTCGGAGTGGTCATCACTTGGCGAATCAGGCAGAATGGAGGAAAGGCATAAACGTCGAGGTTGTCCCATGGGTGTGGGAACGCGTCCTTCGCAGCGGCCCATGGGTCCGGCACGACCAAGCAGAAGACCTGGAGTTATCTGCTGTGCCGGGTGGCGAGCAGGTCGATGACTGGACGCCCCACAGGTCGAATAGCCTTTCCATCACTTCTGAGTGAAGGACCATTCGGTCCCTTTCACTTGATTCTGGCAGCTGAGCTTGTCTGCTGCGACATTCCTCTTGCCTGGAATGTACCTGGCTGACAGCTCTGCGAGTGAGCCCCGCGGCCACTCGTGCACCTGCATTGTCAACTGGTGGAGCAGGAGGGACACTAGGCCCCCTGCTTGTTGACGTATGCCACTACCGTGGTATTGTCGCTCATCAGTACCACGGAGTGTCCCATCACTCGATCCCAGAACTCTTGGAGAGCCAGGAAGGATGCCTTGAGTTCCAGGATGTTGATGTGAAGGTGCTTGTCGTCACACTCCCGAAGTCAGCAACTCCTCCAGGTGTGCGCCCCATCCCTCGGTCGATGCGTCTGAGAACAGCAGCGTGTCCGGAGGGGGAGTATGCAGGGATAATCCTATCAAGAGGTTCCTGTTGTCCATCCACCAGCGAAGGTCCTCTCTCACCTCCTCAGAAAGAGGAATGAGGAAGGACTGGAGGTCTTGGGACTGGGACCAATACTCCTTTAGCCTCCATTGTAGAGACTGCAGGTGAAGACGTCCCTGAGGTACTAGCTTCTCCAGCGATGACAGGTGACCGATGACGACTTGCCATTGCCGGGCTGGCTGCTCCTGTTGTGACAGGAACAGCTATGCTGCTTGCCTGAACCTGCTGATACGAGGGTCCGAGGGAAAGACTTTCGCTGCTACCTAGTCTATCAGCATGCCCAGGTAATTTATCCTCTCCTTGGGGGTGAGATCTGACTTCTCAAGGTTCATCAAGATCCCAAGATTGCGGCAAAACTCGAGGAGTCGACCCCTGTCCTCTAGCAGCTCGCCAGGACGAGCCAGTCGTCGAGATACCTCAATAGACGTATCCCGTGCGAGTGGGCCCAAGCTGACACGAGAGAAGACTCTTGTGAATACCTGGGGAGCAGTTGAGGGCCCGAAGCAGTGCCCTGAATTGGAAGACCGTCTCCCCGAGGATAAAGTGGAAGCACTTGCGAGAGGACGGATGAATGGGTATTTGAAAATACGCATCCTTCAAGTCCACTGTAAGCATGAAGCCGTTCTCCCTGATGGAAGCAAGCACGGATCGCGCTGTTTCCATCGTGAACCGAGTCTGGCGAACGAATTGGTTCAGGGGAGAGAGGTCTATGACTGGTCTCCATCACCCTGTGGCTTTCTCTACGAGAAAGATACGGCTGTAAAAGCATGGAGACTGGTCTAGCACGACTTCCACAGCACCCTTGCTCAGCATGGCTTGCACTTCTTGCTGTAGCGCAGTGTACTTAAGAGCTCCTTGGACGTATGTGCGGAGATGGACCGGAGAGTAGGTGAGGGGAGGCCGAGACTCGGAAGGTAGTAGATATCCCTCCTGAAGGACATCCACTATCCAGGTCTCGGCTCCTTGTTGCTGCCATGTTGCCCAATGGCTCGACAGGCACCCTCCCACCTTCGGCAGCATTTGGGGGGGAACGCGCCCCTAGTGTTTCCCCTTCTTCTTCCCTTTGTCCCCTTTACCAGATTGGAAAGTGGGCTGAAAGGAACGGGAGGAACCCCCCCTTCTCGAGGAAGAAGAAGGCTGGGTGTTTCCACAAGACCCCTTCGAAGACTGGGACTTTTTAGGGGCTGAGGAAGTGCCCGCCTGGCCCGAGGGCCTGGCCGCAGTGGAACGCGAAGACCTGGAGGTCTTGCCCACTGCCTGGTGGACAAGCTGGTTGCTGTCATCGGCCCGGGGCTTATCCACCACAGCGTCCACCAACTCCCTAGGGAAGAGAGAGGTGGAACCCAGCAATGGTCCATTCTGCAGGGTCACTGCCGACTCGGGTCCTACAGACCTGGAGAAGCGAGAGAGAACGACGTCTCTTCACTTCAGGACCAGGTTAGCCCACAGGTTTGCCGTCTGGTGGGCGAGGTAAGAGATGGCCCTACCTCCAGACTGGCATAGTCTCCGGCGAGTCCTCCTGGAGTACGATAGGCGCCTGAGAGCAGCCACCTTGGATACTGTGAAGGACCACAGATCGAGCCAGGAGACTGCCTGGAAGGCTGCCATGGCGGTGGCTTCCAGGGTTGCGGCTTCTTGCAGAGAGAGGGTGATGCTCTCTGCACTAAGTTGCTGCAACGTAAGACCCGGATCCAGACGAACCAGGTCCAGGTCAACCAGTTTAGGTGGCAATGCCCTCTCCGATGGTGCACACAAGCGCTTCTGGCGAGGCAGAGCAGGGGGAAGAAGCTTGTCCGAGCGGTTCAATCTAAGCGATTGTCTTGCCCAGACACAAGACCATTCACCTGATCGAGGACCCCTTCAGCAAGTGTGGACCATGGCAGCCCCATCAAAGCCTTGGGTTCCTTCTTGGGTCCCCAGTAGGATTCAAGGCGCAATGGACGATCCACAGATGAGGCTGTGGTCCCTTCCCCGAGGTCGTTGTGCTGACGAATCAGCGCAATAACCTCAGCAAACGTCCTCTGTATCTCAGGGGTGTCTGCATCCTGGGGGAGAGGACACCCAAGTCCTTCCAGGGTGTGGTCCTCCCTATCTACTCTCCCTGCAGGAGGGAGAACCTCGGCAGACCCCCGTGATCCTTCCTGCACCACGCAGGCATAAGACCTAGTCGAGCCGAGGACCGAGCCAGGTACATACGCCCTCGAGGTAGAACTCTGGGGAGACAACTCGCCAGAGTTCTTCCTGTCCGACTCACCCCCCTTGGAAGGAGCTCAGGAGGTAGAGGGGACAGGCGAGGAGGATCGGGCACTCCAACTGTCCCTGCTGGGAGAACCAACAGGGGCAGCGGGCCGGGAGCGATCACCAACCCGTGGTGGTGACGGCAGCCTGGGTCGAGGAGAGTGCTTACGCCTGGTTGAAGCAGTCTTCCGAGGAGAGCGGAGCGGCTTGCGCGAGTCGAGCGGCGCGCTCGCCTCCCCCTAGCCAGGCTGGCTGCATGGACATGGCCAGGGACTGCGAGGAGTCAAGTGCACGGCTGGCTGGCTCGAGCTTGCGCTGTTCTCTAGACGCGCCCCAGTCTTCTTCGAGGCTGTAACCTCTCGAGGAGACCTCTTCTCTGCTTCTCCAGGTGTCCAGACCCAAGGGACCGAAGCACCTTCCCGGGAACCTGGCTTGGCACTTGTAGAAGTACCAGCAGGAAGAGCCGGGGCACCTGCATGCCCGGACTTTCTCTCGACCCATGCCCAGGTCTGTACGGAGAGAGGTTTCTCCCGTACCAGATTGGGGTACCTGGGTCTCCTTGGAAACCCGGGTACTTACTCGCGCGTGAGTGTTTGACATGGACCCGCTGGCCTTATAAGCAGGTTTCTTCGGTGCAGCAGGGGGAGTGCAGACCGTGGTCTGCACGCCCTTAGCTCCCGATGCGACTGACCTGGGGGCCAGAGCAGCGGTTCCCTGATCTGTGGATCAAGAAGAGCCAGCGAGAGATTCCACTGCCTTCCCTGTGGAAGGAGGCAGTCCCTTGGAGGTCTTGGTGCAAGACTTCTTATGGGGGGGAGAGGCAGGCTGCTTCTTCTTTGGCTGGGTAGCCTCAGAAGGAGAAGAGGAAGAAGAGGTGGCAGACAAAGACGAAGATGAAGACGACACACTCCTCGATATCTTCTTTGACTTCTTCTTCCCCATCTTCCTCAGGATCGAAGTCAGGTCCCCAAACCATGCAGGAGCAGCCAATGAGTCAGGAGTAACCAGGGGGGCCACAGCAGCAGGCGCAACCTGGGCAGCTTAGGCGGTGCTCGGGCCAGCAGTTACCAGGGCAGGAACATCAGTGTGGCAGCCAGGAATGTGTGGAGGAGGAGCCAGGGATGAAGGCACGGGTGGCGCACGAGCAGCCAGGCCGGGCCGGGCCGAGCCAGGGTCGAAGGCACGGGAGGCATGTCAGCAGTCAAGCTGGGCCACGAGACAGGGAAGCGAGGAGCCGGAACCATAGTCATGAACGGTCCAGGGTCAGCAACAGGGGCAGGCAAAGTCATATACGGCATCTACGATGTCACCATATAGGAAGACCCAGGTCGTGAGAGAGTGGCCAGGAACCCAGGGGGCAGCAGCACAGGATGGTGAGAAGCAGGAGCAGCCGAAACCTGGGTGTCCAGGTGTGAAGCCACCAACACAGGCAGCTTCACAAACGCAGACATGGTGACAGTTGTGGTGGTGGTAGCGGCAGGCGAGTGGGTTGTTACTGGAGCGCCAGACAGATGGGACACCAGGCCCTCCAGTGACGGAACGCCAGGTAGACCCAGGTGTAACCAGGCCAAGGATAAGTCTGATACCTGGTCCGTAGCTTCCACCCCTAAACCTGAGGAAACAGTCGGGTTAAACTGGGAAGTCTCTGCTCATTCCGGGGGAAAAATTTTGCCCCCAGCACGAGAAGAGACCCCTAAGAGGATGTCCCGATCAACCGCCCCCCCTACCACCCTTCCACATCTGATGAAACAATGAGGAAGGGGAGGGGAGTCCTCACCTGAGGGAGAGGGAGCAAGCAGCGGAAGTTCGCAGGGCGGGAGAAACAATCACGGTACATTAGTCACCACTGGAGTCGTCGGGGGCGTGTTACCCTCGGACAATTCCTTGGCAGGCTTCTGACGGTAGTGTCTCCTCCCTTTGAACCTCTTCCATTGCTCGGGAGACCAGGAACAACACTCGCTACAAGGAGCGTCGCGCAAACACACACGTCCCCTGCAAGTTGGGCAAAGGGCGTGTGGGTCCATGTTGATGCTAGAACAAAAGGTATTACATCTTTTGCCTCCTACCCCAGGACACACACGATGGGGATAGGAGGGTTTAGGTTTATCAACATTCATTCTCAAAAAAGTAAGGAAATTTCCCACCAAAAAGCTGAAGGGCAGTCGAGCGAAGAACAACGTCCACTTTCTACGACGGCCGAAAGCAAATTGGAATGTTTACATCTGGCAGGCAGTATTCCTGCCTCCTGGACAGTGGTTAACTGCCTAACCACCTTGTTTGAAAGTTCAATGGCCATTTCCAGCCTGCACTGAAAGTAATTCCTAATGTAAAGGACTGAAGGTTTGTATATTGTGTCGGAACAAACTTTATTTTATCATAAAAATGTCATTTTTATATGAGTAACTTACCCACTAATTACAGAGCTGATTCCGCTTCCTAGGAGGTGGGAAAACATGGACATATTCTACTCCAAAGCATTAAGTAAGTAGTTAATTTGAAATAGAAAGATTGCTAGCACTGAATAAATGTTTGTTGTTTCCTTACCTGCTGAGAGAGCTGCTGCAGGTAGGTACTGCCTCTGGTCAGCGCTTCTCTCAACTTGTAGTGGGTGTGGCAGTGAAGCCAAGGGTCACCCCCACATTAGTAGGAACTTTGCAGCGGAAGAAGTACACTTTATGCTAACAAAGTTTAAAAGATGCCCTTGCCCTAAGCGTGGACCAGAATACAAAAGAACAACACTAATCACCTACAACACAAAATTAAAACCACAACCCAAACCATTAAAAAAGAAAACTGGTGGGTACTCTAAGTACCATGTACCCACAGGCTTCCCATAAGACTTAAAACCTTAAGTCAAGGAGAATGGATAGCAAAGGAACAGGGAGTTCCCTATGCTTTCTCTCCCAACACCACGCCAGCCACAGATAAAGGTCCTAAAGTGTTACAGTTTTCAAACACAGTCTCTACATCCTAGAGTGTGAGGTGAAGATAAAGTTGCATCTTCAGAATGTTGACTGCAGGATCGTAGAGAGACATATTATGTCTAAATGCTGGGGAAGTTGCAACTGCCTTAATTTAGTGAGCCCTAACCTTAACTAAAGGAAAAGCATCCTCTTGGATCTGGGAGTAAGCATCAGATATCAACTCTCTCAGAAAAAAGGAAATGGCATTTTTTGAAAGAGGATGAACAGGGCTTCTTACACAGCACCAGAGGTTGCTCAACGGTCCTCTAATCTTCTCCCTCCTGTGAAGGTAATACCTGAGAGCCTTCACTGGACAAAGGAGCCTCTGTTTTTCCTCTGGTCCTAAGATATCCATAAGGTTCTTGATGATGAAAGAACGAGGCCAGGGCTTTGACTGGTCCTTGTTTTTAGCAAGAAACCCAAGAGACAAAGAGCAGACTGAGTCCCTTGCGCAAACCCTACTCTCGTCTACTGCCTGCAGCTCACTAATGCATTTGGTGGTAGCCAGTGCCACTAGGATGTCTTCTTGGTGAGGTTCCTGAGTGAGACAGATTGGACTGGTTCGAAGGGTGGACCTGAGAGCCATTTCAGTACAATGTCCAAACTCCAAAAGACGCAGGAAGAACTTTCTTGTTTTGTCTTCTCAAAAGATTTGATTAGGTTGGCGATGTCCTGGTTAGAGGACAGATCCATTCCTCTATGTTTAAATACTGAACTGAGCATTGACCTACTCCTTTTGATAGTAGAGGCCGATAATTTCCTGACGGACTTCAGAAATAACAAAAAGTCGGCTATTTGACTTATAGCTGTCTCAGAAGAAGAGATGTTATGGTGGCTGCACCATCTTCTGAAGATGCCCATTTAGACTTGTAGAGCTTTGTACAAGACATTCGCCTGGACCTAGCAATTGCTTTTGCAGCCTGTTGCAAAAAACCTTTTGCTCTGATGAGGAAGTGGGGTTGTCTGAGCAGCGACCATTTTTGTGGAAGGAGTCTTGGATAATCCACCGACAGCCGAATCAGATCTGGAAACAACTCCTTGTTTGGCCAAAAGGGAGAGATTAGGTCATGGGGGTGTTCTGATGCGTCGACAACTTGTTGATTACCTCCCTGATCATCCCAATGGGATGATCCAGGCCTGTCCAGTCCAGGAGCATGGCATCCATCGCCCATGCCTGAGGGTCCGGGACCAGAGAGAAGAAGAGGGGAAGTCGGTGATTTCTCGAAGTTGCGAAAAGAGCTACGGTTGGTTTGGCCCATAACCTCCACAGATCGTTGCAGACTAACAGGTCTAGGGTCCATTCAGTCGGTAGGACCTGTTTCAGGTGACTTTATTCTCCCCTGAATGAACCGGGTGGTAAGAGTCACTTTATTCTCTTCTGCCCAGAGAAGG
Source organism: Macrobrachium rosenbergii (assembly GCF_040412425.1). Lineage (NCBI taxonomy): Eukaryota > Metazoa > Arthropoda > Malacostraca > Decapoda > Palaemonidae > Macrobrachium > Macrobrachium rosenbergii. The sequence continues at coordinate 48,982,620 of NC_089791.1, read as the reverse complement.
AAATCTCTCACTGTCTCATAGAGAGAGAAGGAGTGGTTGCCCCGCTGTTTGCGAATGAATCCCAGCGCAATTGTGTTGTCTGCGTGCACTACTACCTTCTTGCCACAAACTAGGTTTGAGTAGGCCTGAAGGCCCAAGTGAACAGCCTTCAGTTCTTTGACGTTGATGTGAGACCTCCATTGCACTGTTGTCCATGTTCCGGAGACTTCCCAGGCATTCAGAAGAGCACCCCAGCCCAGGTCGGAGGTGTCTGAATAAAAATGAAGGTTGGGGTTCACTGGAAGAAGAGATTTCCCCCCTGAAGTCCTTCTTTGCAGGACCACCACTGAAGATCCACTTTGATCTCCAACATTATAGGGAAGATGAAGGAGTCTGGCTGTGACTTTCTGCACCAGTTCACTTTTAAGAACTGCAGGGGTCTCATATGCAGTCTGCCTAGCCTCACAAACTGCTCTACTGAAGCCAGGGTCCTTAAAAGACTCATTCACTGTACTGCTGAGCAGAACGGAAGGGCAAGGAACTGACGGACAGTCTGCAGACAGTTGTCAACTTTTTTGGGTGACAGAAAAACCCGAAAAGTCCGTGAGTTCAGGATCATCCCTAAATAGGGAATCTCCTGAGTTGGGTTCATCAGGGACTTCTTCTCGTTGACTATGATGCCCAACTCCGGCGTCAGGTGAAGAGATTTCCTTCCTCTGTGCACTTCTCCTCCAATGTCAAGCGGAGAAGCCAGTCATCTAAGTATTGGTTGATGCTGATTCCTAGAAGGTGAAGTCAATTCCCAAGAGGAGCAAGGATTCGGGTAAATACTTGCTGTGCCGTTGACAAGCTGAAGCATGGAGCCCGAAACTGTAGTACTCTGCCCTGAAAGATGAAGTGCAGAAAATTCCTTGAGCCTGGATGAATAGGGACATGGAAATATGCATCTTGCATATCCAGGGTGACCATCCAGTCCCCCTGTTGTACTGAAGACATGACTGAATGACTGTCTCCATGTGGAACTTCATCTTCAGGACAAAAGCATTCAGGGTGCTGACATCCAAAACGGGCCTCCAGCCCCCAAGGCCTTTGGAACCACGAAAAGGCGGTTGTAAAACCTTCTGAGTGGCAATTTATGACCTCTTCCACTCCCCCCTTGAAAATAAGGGATTCAACTCTTAACTGCTAGAGGAGAATATTTGCCATGATCCACATGCCTCTTCACAATGACGATGGCATTGGATAGCAGTGCTACGCTTGTCAGGCTGGAAGCTTCCAACTCTGAAGAAAGCTGATGCACTGAAACGTCTTTCCAATGGCATTTAGTTGAAGCCTGGGAACGAACAACAGGCTCGACAGAGGGGGCGACTGCCTCCCTTGGATCTTCGGTATGTCTTCTCCCCAGTACGGGGGAGCGGGACAGTGACCTTTGTCTAGGAGCACTGGTGGGACAAACGGCCACCTCCTCAACATTCACAACACTGTCACTTCTCACTGCATTATCACGTTGCAAATTTTTCTCCATCAGAGTTCTAATTGTGGACCCCATTTCCATAATAGTATTGGATAATAATCCAAACTTCTGATCGAACCTTGATTTGAGGATGGCGATGGCATGGAGAGCGGAATCATCGGAATCTGGATCAGGAGTAGGTGGTAAAGTTGGGGGGGCTCAGGATGGGAGACACAGGAGGAATTGGAGGAGTAATAGCTCTATCATCCACTACACTAGGAAAAGGAGCAGATTCTGTACTAGCCCTATTCTCAGCCCTAAGGGCTGCCTTCCTCTTTCTATCCCTCTCAAGTGTCTCTAAATGGGATTTTAAAGTCTTCCATTTTTTATCCTCCCAATCCTGCACTCTAAGCAAGTATTATCTTTATTACATTCTTGCCACCTACGTTTAGTACATTTTATATGAGAATCGTAAGAAAACTTTGTTAACCTAGTTTTACAACCCTCTGAACAGAAGCAAATGCTAGATGTCTGTCTAGGAGCACAGCTAGAATCTGACATGTTAACTAATGAAAATCCCATAGTTAATCACAAAACAATCAACTAATGATTGAAAGCCACAACAACAACAAATTCTGAATATGATATTTTTATGATAAAATAAAGTTTTGTACATACTTACCGGCAGATATATACTTAGCTATAGTCTCCGGCGTTCCGACAGAAATTCAAATTTGCGCACTGCGCGACAGGTAGGTCAGGTGATCTACCATACCGCGCTGGGTGGCGGGAATAGAACCATTCCCGTTTTCTAATCAGATTTTCTCTTCCACCTGTCTCCTGAGGGGAGGCTGGGAGGGCCATAATCGTATATATCTGCCGGGTAAGTATGTACAAAAACTTTATTTTATCATAAAAATATATTTTTGTACATGCAACTTACCCGTCAGATATATACTTAGCTGATTGGCACCCCTTGGAGGAGGGCAAGAGACAGCTAATAACTAAAAACGGGAAACAACATATGTTGTAGGATAAACAAAACCATGGTTCTTACCTGATTGGGCAGAAGACTTCATGGATACTGTCTATGAGTCTGCATGCCTCAAGAGCTTCAGCGAGTGACCTATGACTGACAGCCCTTCTGGAACATATCAATGGGGAAAGACCCACTTACATGACAGAGCCTGTTATGGATCGTGTCAATGGGGATTAACCCACTTACAAGACAGAGCCCTCTACCTGAATCATATCAATGGGGCTATCCTCTTACATGACAGAGCTAGGTAATAATAAAAACTACAAGGAGCTAACAACCAAACCCGACCACCTGACCAAGCCTAACCTTGTTAGTGATACGAGATGAAAAGAGAGTCCCTCAACACTCTCTTCAACCAACCATAAAAAACACAACCAATCATTAAGCAACAACAAATAGCTAGACTAAAAGGATTAGCTTCAGCTCATGACCCAGCACCGAATCCGCGGATACGTAGCTCCTAGAGAGAAGCACTTCTCATATGTAACTGCAACATCTCTCAAATAATGAGAAGCAAACACTGAGTTACATCTCCAGTAAGTAGAGTCCACAATAGACTGGAGGGACCAAGACTTGTGGAAAGCCAGAGGAAGTAGCTATGGCTCTCACCTCATGAGCATTCACTCTTAGGAGCTGAAAATGTTCGTCTTTGCAGGAAAGATGAGCCTCCTTGATAACATCCTTAATGAAGAAAGCCTGGGCGTTCTTGAAATTGCTCTTGAAGGATCCTTGACAGAGCACCAAAGACTTTCAGTGTTACCTCCGAGCTGTTTCTTTTTCTCCAGATAATATCTAAGGCTTCTTACTGGACAGAGAGTGTGTTCAGCTCCTGTCCTGAAATACTGAGGAAAGTCCCTTGACCTCAAAACTCCTAGGCCAAGGTTTTGAAGGGTTCTCGTTCTTTGCTAAGAAGAGAGGCTTAAAGGAGCAGATAGCAGAAGTCCTTCTTAAAGCCAACAGAACCTTCCAAAGCCTGTAATTCGCTCAATCTTTTAGCAGAAGCAAGAGCAAAAAGAAACAACGATTTCCAGGTTAAATCCCTGAAGGCAGATCGAGGAGGCTCAAATTTATCAGACATTAGAATTTTAAGACCACGTCCAAATTCCAGCTGGGAGGTCTAGGGGACTTGTTTTTAGAAGTTTCAAAAGACCTTATAAGGTCGTGAAGGTCTTTATTATCGGAGATGTTAAGACCTCTGTGTCTAAAAACTGAGGACAGCATGCTCCTATATCCCTTGATGGTGAAACAGCCAGGTTACACTGTTCCTTAGATAAAGAAGGAAATCTGCATATCTCCATTACAGAGGTACTGGAAGAGGACACTTTCTTAGCTCCGAGCACCATCTCTAAAGACTTCCCACTTCGACTGGTAGAGGCGCAAGGTGAGGATCTTCTGGCTCTGGCGATAGCCTTCACAGCCAGCCTTGCGAAAATCCTTCGCTCTAACCAGTCCTTCGACAGTCTGAAGGCAGTTAGGTTTAGAGAGCGAAGGTTCTTGTGTATCTGTCGAAGTGGGGCTGTTTGAAGATCGCTCCTGAGAGGGAGCGACCTGGGAAAATCTATCATCCATTCCAGTACCTCTGTGAACCAGTCTTGGGATGGCCAAAAGGGGAGCGATCAGGGTGAGCTTGGTGCCCTTTGAAGAAACGTAAACTTTCTTATCACCTCCTAGAATCTTGAACGGGGAAAAGCATAACCAGTCACGTCTAGACCCTCCCAATCTAGGAGAAGGCCGTCTATTGCTACTGCTCTGGGGTCGAGATTGGGGAGCAGTAGTTCTCCAACCTCTTGTTCCAATGGGTGGCAAAAGAGGTGGATAGGAGTCTCCCCCACAGGAACCACAGCCTTTCGCAAACCTCTTGATGAAGAGACCATTCCGTGGGAAGAACCTGGTCTTTCCTGCTGAGCAGATCCGCTCTCACATTCCTTTCTCCTGAACAAATCTGGTGAGGAGAACGATGTTTTCTCTCCCCGCCCATAACAGAAGGCTCCTTGCTGCAACGTGCAGGGAGAAGGAATAGTCCCTCCTTGCTTCCTGATATAAGCCAGGGCTGTGGTGTTGTCTGAATTGACAAGAACTACTGGCCCCTTGACCAGAAAATCGAATCGGATGAGCGCTAGATGAATGGCTACTAGCTCCTTCATGTTGATGTGCCAGGACCTCTGATCTGTGTCCCAGGTGCTGACACTTCTTCCGAGCCTAGTGTTGCTCCCCAACCCGACTCCGGCGCATCTGGAGAACAACACTAGGCGAGGGTTGGCGGTTGCAGAGGAATTCCTAGACCCAGTTTCTGGGGTCTAACCACCAACAGAGATGTTCCTTTACTTGATATGTGATCTGAAAGGAGTCCGACAACTCTTGGGACTTCGATCCCAAGATTCTTTCAGGAAGAACTGAAGAGGTCTTAGGTGAAGCCTTCCTCAAGAGAAACGAACTGTTCCAGCGATGGTGAAATGGTCCCCAGCAGACTCATCCATTCCCTCGCCGAACATCTGTCTTTCTTCAGAAAGTCTGTCACCTTTTGAAGGCAGCGTTCCCTTCTTTCCAGGGGGGAAGCGCTAGAAAACCCCAGAATCCATCAGAATCCCCAGGTAGATAATTTCCTGCTGAGGAATCATCTGAGACTTCTCGAGGTTCACAAGAAGTCCCTAGAGACTGGTCAGATTTAGGGTGATCGAAAGGTCACTCCAGACAACGGTTTTTTGATTGGACCGATCAGCCAGTCGTCGAGATACATTGAAATCCTCACCCCTCCAAATGCAACCAGTGAGGCTACATTCCTGAGAATGGTGCGTGAGAACACTTGGGGAACGTGGAAAGTCCAAAGCACAGAGCCCTGAACTGAAAGTTCTGCCGCCTACCATGAACCTCAGGAACTTCCTGGAGGAGGGATGGATGGGAGCGTGGAAGTAAGCATCCTGAAGGTCCAGGGGACACCATCCAATCTCCCTTGACGAAGAGCGACAGAACTGAAGGGCGTCGTTTCCATAGAGAACGCTCTTCTTGATAACTAAGAGTTCAGGAGCTCACATCCAAGACCGGTCTCCACTCACTCCCGAAGATTTTGGCACTAGAAAAAGCCGGTTGTAAAACCCGGGAGTGGATCTTGAACCGGTTCTATGGCAGCCTTTTTAGCATTTGTTCCACTGCTAGCAGAAGGGCTTGCCTCCGCACAGGATCCTTGTATCTCCGGATAACTCCCCTCGGAGTTGTTGTCAAGGAGAGGTTTGAGATGAAGGAATGAAGTAACCCTTCCTCAAGATGAGAGGGACCAGTCATCCGCCCCCTTCTGTGCCCAGGCTTGGCGAACTTCAGAAGTCTGGCACCTACTGTCGTCTGGGACTTGCTTCTCACTTGGACTTCCTGGTAGGGAGTCCTGAAGGTCTTGATCTTCTTTCAGGCCTCACGCCCCTTCTGATAGACCTGGATCCTCGAAAGGGCTCCTGAAAGGGGGCCTTCTCCTTCTTAGCAAGGGGAGCAGTAGGTCTCATCCTCTTTGACGACTGAGCCATCAGATCTGAAGCTTTCTCAGACAAAGAACGAGACCTCCTTCACGGTCTCTTGATGGAAAAAGATGGCTAGACAGAGGAGCGTACAAGAGGAAGATCTCTGGAAGAGAGAAACCGATTTGGAGGAAAGCACTGAAGATGACCTCTTCTTTGAGCCAGTGCCGAACAGGAAGCGATCTCCATAGAGCCGTCCTTCACAGCCTTGTCCAAACAAGACAACACACTGCTGAGGTCCTCCATACTGACAGGAAGTCCTCTCCAAGACTCCTCTTGGCCAAGGCCCAAGAGACCAGTCCATAAAGTTAAAACTTCCAGCACGCGGAAAAGGCCCTTGAGGAAATGGTCCATTTCACAAAGTCCCCAAGAAGCTTTGGCCGAATTAAGGAGAGTCTTCTGGAAGAATCCACGAGCCGAAGAGAAGTCTGAGCCAGCCGATGAGGGGAGGGCTAACCCCATCAGGCTCCTGGTCTCGTACCACATTCCTGCTCTTCCAAAAGCCTGGAGGGAGGCAAGGAAGACAGTCTTGCGGCATCCTTCTTAGAGCAGCCACTCTCCGAATCCTTTGAAGGCTTTCTTCATGGAGATCGAGGTGCATTTGACAAAGGAAGATGGTCTTGAGGCCTTGGTGCTCCAGCATGGAACCCGGAGAAGGAGGAGAAGCAGGCTTGAGGAATCTCCAAACTCCTGAACCAGTAAAGCTGTCAACCTCTTGTAATCTGAAATGTTGATATCCCCAGGGGATTCGTCCTCCGATAACGCCTCCAGGCCAGAAGGGGAGGAGAACGTCGGAGAGTAGAAGGGCATTTGCCAGAAGAAGAGCGCCTAGAAGGAGAGGAGCCTTTGTCCACTGGAGACCCGGCGATCTGGTCCAAGCGCAAGATGACTGGCGCTGACAGGAGAAGAGGCTCGAACTGAGAGGAGCCCTTGCTGAGGCGCCTAACAGAAGAGAGGAGGCTGGGGGAGCTTCTACTGTCCAGACTGGCGAGAAGAGCGTTTCACTGGGGAGAAAGCATCTCCAACAGGAGAAGACCGACGACGACGAGGCGCGGCGCCTGGGAGGAGAGGCGCTATCCGAAGACTAAGAGCGCCAGAGAGAAGCGCCAAAGGGAGGCGCCTACCAGGGAGGAGCGCCTAACAAGGAAGGAGGCGCCTACCAGAGAGGAGCCTGGAAGGAAGAGCGCCTGCTGAGAGAGGCGAGGAAGGCGCCTGGAAGGAGAGAGCGCCTGCTGCTGGAGGGCGCTTGCTAGGAGAAGAAGCTTCAGAAGGCGACTTGCTGGAGAAGAGTGTCTCTTGGAGGACTTGATTGGAAGAGAGGCATCCTTCCTACGAGAAGAGCTCTTTGATAAAGAGCCAGCAAGAGCAGATAGCTGAGCCTGGAGGCCCACCAGGATCTGTTTGGTGGACTCCTGACCACCAGAAGAAAGAGGAGGAGGAGATCTTCAGTTCTCTTCTTTGCAACAGGAGAACCTCAGGAAGCGCTCAGGGCTAGAGTCCAATCGTCTCCTCTAGGAGCCTTCAAGTCCTTTTCAAAGGCGACTCCTAGCCGAACTCCAACCACGTTGGGTGAAGAAGAAGCAGAAGACAGACGAAACACTTCTTCAAGATCCCTTTTTCTGACGATCTAAGGCAGCCTGGGACGTGTCAACAGGCGCTGCCGAAGGACGCCTGACCGTTGGGGCGCTCTTCATCCCCTTTGCGGCTATCGACATTCCTCCTCCACTGGGTCTGGGAGTTTTGGAAGAGGTCTAGGCCTAGGAGCGATAGGCGGAGCCGGTCAGACGCCCCCTCCACTACACTGGGGACACTACACACATCACTATCACTTCTCACTTTCTTTTCCTCCAAAGCACATCTGCAACTGCATCTTGGATCGTAGCCTTCCTGCAGCCATCTCCGACGACGAATCCACAGGTTCGACGAAGGGTGAAGGGCTGAAACAACAGGAGTGACAGGAGAATCTGGAAGAGTGTTAAGTTCTAATTCTACCTCAGCAGAAAGAGACCTACTTGAGCTTCTAGAAGAAGCCTTCCTAACTCTATCCTTCTCAACTGCGTACATAAGAGTTCAAAGCCTTTCCATTCCAGATCAGTGAGATTCTCACATTCTTTAAGTGTTCTCAAAGAGCAATCATTCCCCTACACTCGAACACACAGTATGAGGATCTGGCTTTCGGCAGTCTCTCTTACAATCAGACCTAACACACACTAAACACCGGTGCAACACTCTGATCAGACATTCTTACAGAAAATACCAAGCCAAAATCAAAAATCAATCCACAAAAGCGTATGCCAAGCCAAAGATCCAATACGTCACCAAAGGTCAGTCAAAATAATCCTCAGCAAGCGAAAAATGAAAATCTAAGCAGAAGGAACCAACAACAGATGTTGCGGAACCAGCGACAGAGAAAATCTGATTAGAAAACGGGAATGGTTCCTATTCCCGCCACCTAGCCGACGGGTATGGTAGATCACCTGACCTACCTGTCGTGTGCGAAATTCTGAATTTCTGTCGGAACGTCGGAGACTATAGCTAAGTATATATCTGCCGGGTAAGTTGCATGTACAAAAACAGTACTTCACCAAAGATCAGGCAAATAAATATCCGAAAAGGCAATGAAGTAGCAGCGGAAACTACCAATGTTGGTCGGAAGTTGGCAGGAAATGAATTGAGCTCTCTGCTGAGTTGTTCCTCTAAGTCCCGGATAATGCCTTGTCACCTACACACAAATGATAGAAGTGCTGCCGTGCGAATTTTTTATTTTTAAGCTGCCTTGGTTAGGCATCAATAGCTATGTAATTACTTGGTAAGTTACTTATATAAAAACATGCATTAAAGAACATTTGTAACTATAAATATTAACAGGTATAAGAAAATGTGATTTACTAAACTAAACAAGACATTTTTTGTAATAAAATACAGTTTTATATATACTTACCAAGTAATTACATTGCTATTAGTTTCACTCACTTGGCAGCTAAAATTTTGAAATTTGCGGGTCGCGCTGGGTGACTAACCCCACCCACTTTTGGTAAGAGAGGAACAACTAGCAAAAGGATTCAATTTGTTTATGACACTATGTTCATGAGAGGGGAGGAGGGCAGGTTCCAATCATGTAATTACTTGGTAACTATGTATAAAACTTTATCCAAAAATGTCATTTTTATATAAGTAACTTACCAAATTACACTGCTGATTCCCACCTTGACAGGAGGTGGGATGCATGAATAAATCTACCCAAAGACATTAGGAATGGTAATGAATTTGAGAATAGAACAGACTGCTGGTATTATAATAATGCCTGTTGTAGGTACTGCCTCTATTTGGCACTTGCCTTATCGCAAAGTGGCGTGGTGGTATACCCAAGGATCGCATACTATATTAGTGGGTACCGTGTAACAAGGCTGATTCCAATTGCTGACAAGGGTAATCATGTTGCCCCTGCCCAGGGTACAGTACAGACTGTACAACCAAAAATTATTGTCACCTAATACCATAAAAAGATTAAAAACCACTACCCAACCATGAAGGACTGCAGGGCACTCCGGTACACAGTGCCCCCAGGCTCCCCTAAAAACTCAACAACCTTATTTCAAGGCAAAGAAAGGAAGGAAGGAAGGAATGCTTCCTACGCATCCTGCCGAACACCACGCCAGCCACTGAAAATGGACCCACTGCGCTGCTATTATCGTAAACTGTTTCAATTCCTTCAAACACTATGATGCAAACACCGACTTGCATTTCCAAAAAGTCTCTTGCAACATGAAGTAGAGAGACAAGTTACGCTTGAACGCCAAAGAAGTGGCTACAGCTCTAATTTCATGAGCCTTAACTTCACATAAGGGAAAAGCCTCATCCCCAATCAAAGAATGGGCTTCTGAAATGAGGTCTCTAAGGAAGAATGCCAGGGTATTCTTCGAAAGTTGCCAAGAAGGGTTCTTAAATGAACACCATAATGCGCTTGACGGTCCACATATTTTCTCTGTCCTGTAAAGATAAAACCTCAGCGCTCTCACAGGACACAATACTCTTTCTCATTTGGCTCTACAATTTCAGACAAACTTAATTAAAAAGGAATGAGGCCAAGGCTTGGAAAGGGACTCGTTTTTGGCTAAAAATCCCAAGGAAAAGGAACAGACAGCAGTCCCTTGGGAGAAGCCTACTCTTTTGTCTATTGCATGGACCTCACTGACCTGTTTGGCAGTCGCTAAAGTAACCAGAAAGGGGGTCTTCCTAGTTAATTCGCTCAGAGAAATTGAGTGCATAGGCTCAAATCGGGGGCCAGATAACCACTTAAGAACCACGTCTAGGTTCCATGGCACTACTGCTACCTCCTTCTGTCTCGTAGTGTCAAACGATCTGATAAGATCTGATAAATCCTGATTAGAGGAAAGATGCACTCCCCTGTGTTTGGAATACAGGACTTAACATGGCCCTATAGCCCTTGATTGTTGAAGTTGACAGGTTTCTATCGGTCTTTAGATATATCAGAAAGTCTGCTATTTCAGCTATAGATGTCTGAAAAGACTACACTCTTGCCTTCTGCACCAGTCTCTAAAATTGTCCACTTAGCCTGATATACTCAATCAGAGGACTGCCGCTTGCATTGGGCAATAGCTTGCGAAGCTGATCTTGAAAACCTCTTCTTTCTAAGGAGTTTCCTGATAGTTTGTAGCCTGTCAGAAGTGGGGTTGTTTTAGAAGATGCGGTTTTGGAGTAACAGTCATGGAAAGACCGCCAGGAGGTCAAGAAGGTCCGGGAACTATTCTTTTGTTGGCCAAAAGGGAGCCACTAGAATCATCGACAGGTTTTGATGGGCCTGGAACCTGTTTATCACCTGCCTCACCATACTGAGAGAGAGGGGGGGGGGGAGGCATAGAGGTGTTTGTTCGACCAGTCCTGGAGCATGGCATCGGTTTCCCATGCTAAAGGATCTGGGGCTGAAAAGCAAAACAGGGGGAGATGATTGTTTCTGGAAGTCGCAAACAGGTCTATGAACGGAGCCCCCAACAACTTCCATACGTCCAAGCATACCTACGGATCCAGTGTCCACTCCATGGGTCACACTTGTTTCTGGTGGCCAGAAGCCTGACCTGAAATTGTTCTGCCCAAAGCAGAAGATCCCTTGCTGTCTTGTAAAGGGAGAAAGTGTGTGTTCCCCATGGTTCTTGATGTATGACAGGACAGTTGTACTGTTGGAGTGCACTGCTACTGTCTTGTTGCACACTTCCTCCTTGAAAAATTGCAACCCCAGATGAACTGCCTTCATTTCTTTGACATTTATATGCCACTTTCTTTGCTCCAGGGACCAAGTCTCTGAAAGTTCCTGGCTCCCTAACAGAGCTCCCCAACCTAGATTAGACACATCTGAATAGAAGTCTAGTTTGGGGTTCACCTGAAGGAGAGACTTCCCTTGTGACAACCTTTTTTCTAAGCTCCACAAGAGCAGGTCTTCTTTTATCTAGGGGGTCACCCAGAACATGAAGGTACCTGGGTATTTCTTCCTGTCCCAGCTGATTCTTAAAAAGTACTGAAACGGTCTCATACGAAGACTGCCTAGAAGAATGAACTATTCTATGGAGGATAGCTGAAGGAAGACTTCCCCTGCTATCTCTTCTCCGAGAGCCAGCCATGCAGAACACTGAGAGCCTGCCTAGCAGAAGATGAAAGCACATCTTCGGTAACTGGGAGGAGTTGGAAGGCTTGTCACTCATGAAAAACGTCAAAGCCGGGGAGGCCGGGCTGGAGGGGAGAAGAATCCCTCAAAGTTCTGCACTAAGTACGTCAATAAAGCTGCATAAGCTGTCGGAGGGGAGCCCTGATCCACTTCACCAACTTCGTCTCCATCCTCCCGTGAAATGGGATAGAAGCAAATCTTGAGGGGCCTGGACCGAAGAAGGCGGCTCTCTCTTGAGCAAATTTAAGCTGTTCGCCAGCTGACGCTGAATGGGAGCTAGTGATGGGTCCATCGTGTCCGCAGAAGGCGTCGGGACAGCTGTCGTCAGGCGTTTGGCATCAGGTGCCAGACGTTGGGAAAAAGCTTGCTCAAGGAAGGTCAAGTCCATCCGTGAAGGGTGCTCGGGTACTGAAGGGCGCTTGTGTGATGATGGGCACTCAGGCGTAACTGGAAGATAGGGCGCTAACGAGTAGGTTGAATAGTTGGAGAATTGGGAACAAGTGACACAGCGGGAGCAGGTACAGGTGAAGCAGGAATATCATCATCAGCAGAACTAACTATAGTCTTGCTATCTACTGTCTCTTTTTCAGCTCTAGCAGCCACATTGCTTTTCCTGTCTCTGTCTAATTTCGCTAAATCAGACCCCCAGAACTGTCTGGATGAGCTTTTCCATGCCAGCTGGCCTGCAGATAAAACTGAAGAGATCTAATATGTAGCCTTCCTAGGGAAACAAACTGCTCCATGGAAGCTAAGGTAATTTGGTGGGCAAGGAACTCGTCGACTTTCTTCAGGCATGACTGAACTCTTTTGGGTGATGGAAAAACCTGAAAACTCTGAGAGTTTATAATCATCCCCAAATAGAGAATCGTCTGTAGCAGAGAAACAATTGAATCACGCTGTTGAAGTCGTTTTTCTCTTACCCCGAATGTGGGAGGGGACTAGTCACCAACACCAACACTAGCACTACCGTGAATTTCAAAATTTTTAAGCTGCCAGAGAGTAAAACTGTAAGCAGTATGATTACTTGGTAAGTTACATATATAAAAATGACATTTTTATGATAAAATAAAGATTTATACATACTTACCAAGTATTACAAGCTGTTGGTTCCCTAACCTGGCAGCTTAAAAATTCAAAATTAATGGAAAGTGGTGGTACTATCGTTTTGTGTGTAGGTGACAAGGTCCCACCACCATCCGGGACTAGAGGAACAACCCAGCTGAGAGCTCAGTGGTTTCACGCCTCTGTCCATGCAAGGGGAGGAGGGCGGGCTCCGATCATGTAATTACTTGGTAAGAATATATAAAACTACTTTCTGGATCGGGTCCCGTGTCAGCCGGTGAAAAGTCCATTCAGCACTTATTTTCTAGGTAATTCCGTTGCTGGGGATACTAGAGAAAGCTAAATGAAATGCTGGAGTTACTACCCCCAGAGCGAACTCCATCAGATGGAGTTAGGTGTGGAAAAGGGTGAACTACAAAAACACGGAACCTTATCCTATAGAGATCCCAAGTCAAAAGTCCCACAGGGAGGTGCGTTACAAAACCCATGCACCTTTCTTGGACATGACACACAAAACACGCTAGCCTCATTCCATTTCAGCAAGCACCTCACGGTCACACGTTTTTTCGTTGTGCTTTTAATCTTGTGCCTTTTTGCATCATTATGGCTTCCTCACTAGGTCTTTCGTCACCTAAGTTGAGTACCAGTATTTCGTTTTTAGTTGAGGCAGTTAGAGGCTCCTTATTTCCTTTTAGTTTAATAATTAAAGGAGTTTGCTCAAATCTCGATCTCCTCTCATGACCTCACGTGACCTCCATAAATGGTTCGTGATCTTGGGATTTCCTGTTTTTATCTTTCTCGGTTCCTCTTCATGTTTAGGATAATTTCCTTTTCAAGAGGTCTAATTAGTGATTTTGATTGATTAACGTTTGTTTCCCTTTGTGAGATGAGGGCTGGTGTTTAGGCGTCCGGCCCTTCCAGCCTATTCGCCTTTATCAATTCATTAACATGCCTTATTTTTGCCCTTCTCTTCTCTTAGCTTCTGGGAATTTTATTTACGTTAGTACTTTTAAATTTTTTGTTTATCTTTAACCTAGTGTTCGGATGCATTTGATTTTGATGATTATTATGGATGTTCTTTTATTCTGATGACCATTTCCCTTCCGTCCACATCGTGTTGGGTATGGTGGTCCTCTTGTTTTGTTTATTATGTTTTATTTTATCCTTTTTATGGGTTGGTTGTTAGCTTTGGATTTTCTTTTTTGGGGCGTTGAGCTATTGCCCCCCCTTTTTCCATGAAAAAGGTGTGGTCGTTCATTCTTTTCGTTCACATGCCTTCATAAGGTTCTGTGTTAGGTATTTTCCAATGCAGCTTTTCTCCTACAAGTTTACTAGGGTCTTCCATTTTTATGTTCCTTCCCTGTTTGACTTTGGCGAGGCTATAAGCCTCTCGTTTAAGCTGAAACAGCGAGGATCATGTTGCTTCCCCTCTCCTGTTTGACTTTTTGTGAGGCTAATGGCCTCTTGGTTAGCTGGGATAGCGAGGGGGCTTCATGTAGCCTACCTAGTTTGGTCTTTACTTAAGGTTAGTTTCAGTTTTGGTTATGTCGACCCACCCTTTTCCCCTCCTCCTCCCGAGTGCTCTCATGATTTGTTTTCAATCTTGTTAACTTATCAAGGTTTAATAGAACATTCCTTCCTTTTAGCCTATTAAATGTATGTTTTTGTCCAAAAGAATACTCGATCTTGTGTTTATGTTTGTTAAAATGTACGTTAGCATCTAAAAAGAACGCTCCTATTTGTTTACATTGTATCAGTATGTGGAATTTAAGTAGATTTTATTGCTAAACTACTTATATGACAATTGTGGGTGTGTTTAATCAGGTATATATGTGTTTGTGTTGTAAAACAATTATTGTTTTACTTTATGAGGGGTAGCCTTGAAGTTCCCACATTCCCTGTGCTGTGATGTGATATTTATGCCCCGTTCTTTTCAGAGTTTCTTGCTATTTTTATATTGAAGTTGTAAATTGATGTACCAATTGTGTTTTGTATCTTGTTTGTACCATTATTGTGAATTTTTGAGTGAACTGGGAATTATAAAAAGAACTGTGGAACCTGTTACGTTCTCCCCAAGCTGTTTGAATTTTGAATTTTTTTGTGAGAGGAAATAAAAAGATTAGGAAGCGCGTGTTTCTCTCTCCCAGGAGAAAGTTTGAGTATTTGAGGAGATTATGTGTCACGATGAGGAGGCCCCAAGCCTCAAATAACCCTACACAGCCTATAGCTTATACCCCCTTCCTCTGCATTGTTTGGCCTCTCCTTGTACGGTCCGTGACTTTACCAATTTACTCTCCCTCTGGGACTGTTGGTGGCCGGAGCTTCCCCCTCTCCCCTGTCCACCATCTTTGGCCATCTTTATCTCCCTGTCCCCGCCCCTCCATGGAGTTGTTCCTGTTCCTCTCCTGCTTCTCTCGCGTTTGCTGGGTAGCGACTCAGTCAGCCAGTGGGTGGGAGGACACGAACGCCTGGATTTGCATTCCCACTCTCTGGTCGTTCATTTTCGGTTTTCTTCCTCGGGGTTTTCATTCTCCTTCATACGTCTTCTCCGCGTGTCGTTTAATTTGGCGACTCCGGTTCAGTCCTTCTTCGTTGCCGATTAGGGCTTCACTTCTCATTGTCCATTCGGACTTTGAGCGTTCCCTGCCCTTAGCTAACTACTGTCTACTATCGGAGCGCATTCCTTGCTTCCCGCTCCGTGATTCTAGCGCGATCGGTCTTCCGTTATCGCTAGTTTCATTATTTTTAGTTGCCGGGAATACGCTTTCTCCGGACAGCTTTAACCTTCCCATTTCATTTTGTATCCGTCACTTACTTTAAGGCATGTTACTCGCTAGTTCCGTAAATTTATTTTGTTTTATTTATTATTTTATTTTTATTTTGTTTTGTCTGATGAGATTTTTTACCTGGTTACCTCCCGGATCATTCCGGCTGGTTTCACGCTTTGTTTAATACTGTGTTGCTCGGCACACTACTCGGCACTGCGCCACAGTGTACTCATAATCTCATACTCTTGGGTGATACGCTGCCAAGAAGAAGGGTGCTCAGCCCTCCATCAGGCCAGTGGCCACCGGTTTGCCGGTCTCACTCTGGATGTGCGGTCCACGTGGGGATCTTATTGTTTGGCACCCTGGCCGGATGTGATGTTTGCTACGCTCTTCCCGAGCAGGCTATCGATGATTGGTGAGGTGATCGCCATCTTTCCTTCTTAGCCAACTGTAATGTTTACATATTACCGATTCCCCATTGATGGAACCGCAATAATGTTTTTCTTCCGCAGGCTGACCATAAGTCTGCGTGATGCCGCCTGGTATAAAAGTCTGGGTTAGCGGCTTTGCAACGAGCCGGCAATCACTCTCGAAGGACATTTGTAATGTCCTTTTTCCCGGCGCTTAGATCACAGCTTCTGTCACCGGCGATGTTGCTGCTCCGTGATTGCCGGATTCGAGTTGACCCAGCCCTCTCCAATGATTCGGCTCTGAGCCGGCGTTCCAGAAGACGCCGGCGGAACTTCGATCTCGGCCTTGAGTCTCCGAGCATTATCCTGGAGCATCAAGCAGGTAAGGGGGTAAGTGGGCAGGTTCTCCACTGTTTAGCTCTCCTTCTTCCTCTGTTGCTTCTTTTAAAGGCTTCTCTAAATCTTCATACCTTACGGGCACGTCTGGTCTATTGCTTGGGTGAAGTCCGTTAAAAGAAACCTTACCTACTCCGGCAGGCGATATGGGGTCCCTCCAGCGGGCAGCACGGGCGTGAGCGTTCCGTCACGAGTACAGCCGCCTTCCGTCCCCCAAGCGGAGCCTCAGTCACATCGTGTAGTTTCCCCTCCTCCTTCTTTGGATACGTTTCATTTCTTTGAAACAATTCCTGGAAAAGAATCGGGATGCGAGGTTTGAGAAGATCGACGCGAGGGGTAGACAGCAAGCTGTCCGGTCTTCTTCTTCTTTTCAGTCTCTTTCGGAGAAGGTGGAATCACAACAAGGTTCTCGTTCTAGGTCTCATTCTGTTCCTGACCCTTCCACTCTCCCTCCCCCTTTGATCTGGGGAATCTCATGCCGTCTGGCCCTTTATGCTCCCAGTGAAGGTACTCTTACCATAGAGGGTTTGGGCACGAGAGAAAGTGGAAGAGTTGATTCTATCCTCCGGACCTGACATCTCCCTACACTGGTTTTGCCAGGCTGAAGGGAGAGGTTTGGAACAGGTCTGATAAAGTCCCCTAAGGAGACGGTTATCTATCTGGGACCAAGTGATCGTCTTTGATGAGGACCCTTATGGGTGGCAGCGGAGGAGCACTAGCTTGCAGCTAGGGGAGTGTTCACTATGTTCTCTCCAGTGATGTTCTCCTTCTCCCTTGCATCAGTGGCCTCCCTGACTAGTCAGGCTTGTGCGAGGTAAGCCCTTCACCTCATCTCCGAGAGACGGACCCGACATCTCTAGTCTTTCCCGGAGGCACCGAATTCTGCAAGGGAGCCTAATAATACGTTTACGGTGACTCGGCTTTGACCCAGACTGCGCTTCTGATCTGTTCAGTGAGCAGCTCCCCAGGAGACGCTCTTGAAAACAGAGGCTGATACTAAGGAAAGGCTGCAGTCTTTGAACTCTTTGGCTTTGTGGAAGCAACTTCTTTGGTTTATAGGGAAGATCCATTATTCCAGGTCTTGACGAAATCTCTTTGGCGAAGTTTTCAACAAGACCTGTTTGACCCTATGACTGCCCGACTGGCCTGCGGAAGCACATCTTTTCAGCAGCCACAGTTCGCATGAACCAAATAAGCTTCTTAAGAGTTCGATCTGGGAGTAATCTTTCCCACAAGAAGAAGTTGATGCAGTCTTATCTGAGGCAGCTAGGGTCAATCAGAGTCTCCGTTCCGTTGAGGTCTGCCCTATAAAGGAAACAGTCTGATCTTGCCGCCCTCCCACAAAGTCCAGTAAGAAATTTAAACATTTCAAACGTCTTCCAGCTCAGTCCTTGGTTCAGGTTCCTTTACAAGGTCTGGCCCTTGACCTTCTTCCTCCATCCTCCCGCCTCAGTATGTCCTGGTGAACCCAGCGCATCAGTCTTTGGCTGCTCCCTCCTATGTCTCCTCCCAGCTTTCAATCCCTGCATATGAAAGTCAGGGAAATTTCGCCTCCAGACAATCAACCAGAGGCAATAAGCCCGTGGCTTCGCTAGGAAGGGAGCCCCCTGCTCCTCCCCAGGAACAGGGGAGGTAGAGGCTCCAGAGGGAAGCAAACACAGGACCGATGACATACATCCTGTGGGCGGGAGGCTGTACCATTTTCAGCTCGTGGACCTTCTGTCCCTGGGCTCAGAGTATAGTTTCCAAGGGCCTAGGCTGGAGTTGGTCGATTAATCCCCCTCCACCAGTCAAGTTTTATCAGGCTACGACCAAGGATCTCGAGGACTTTGTGGAGGATCTCCCTACAGAAACAGGCTATAAGGAAAGTGAGGACTCTGAAGTTCCCAGGCAAGCTCTTCAGTGTTCCCAAGAAAGGGTTCCGACAAGCGAGAGTATTCTGGACGGTCGTCTGATTCCTACATTACGTTGCGACAAGTTTGGGATGCTTACTGTCTCCAAGTTCGGACCCACTGATGGAGCCGTAACCACCTCTCTAGATCTTTCCGACGCCTATTATCACGTCCCGGTTGCGAGAAGGTTCTCCCCCTTTCTGGGGTTCAGGCTCGGAAGGCAGGCATATTCTTCAAGGTGATGCCTTTCGGCCTCAACATAGCCCCAATGATTTTACCAGAAGTTGACAGAACCACGGTCGTACAACAACTCGGTCTCAAGGATTACGCTGGCAGCGATCTCGGCGACTGGATCATCTGGGCATCCAGCGTCGAGGAATGCCGAGAGAGTTTCATCCGTGTGGTTGACTTTCTAGAATCCTTGGGCTTTCGTGTAAACAGGGAGAAGTTCCGCCTGGTTCAGGCAGTTGTTTTCAATGGCTAGGAATCCAGTGGGATCCAAGATTCTCACAAGCTCTCTTCCTCCTCCCAAGAGGAAGGAGATAGCCAGAGCAACTAGCAGTTTCTCTCCGTCAAAAAGGGCCTCTCGGCGGACCTAAGAACGAGTCTTGGGCTCCCCTCAGTTCGCTTGTGACAGACCTGTTGCTGAAAGTGAAGCTGAAAGATATCAACAGAGTATGGCGGAGTGGGCAAATATCAGTCTCAGGGACAAGGTGTCTTTGATCCCTCACATCTTGAAGAAGAGACTCCCGCCCTTGTGGGCTGTCGCGAGCCTGTCCAAGTCAGTCCCCCTGCAATTTCCTCCTCCGGCGTTGATTTATCCACACAGCGCCTCCCTAAGCGGGCGGGGAGATATTCTCCAACACCAAGTACAGGGGACTTGGTCCCTCATGTTCCGCCAGTTCCAAATAAGCGTTCTGGGAGGCCATGGCGTGTCTTCCTTACCTTGAAAAGCTTCTTCCCCCCAAGAAGATTCACATAAGACTGGTTCTGGACAGCGCCACGGTAGTCCACTGCATAAACAGGAGAGGTTCAAAATCGAGCGGATCACCAGGTATTGCTGCACTTTTCTCCTTGGCATGCAAGAACAAGTGGCACCTATCTGCCACCCATCTTGCAGGGTCCGAACGTCAGTAGCAGATTCTCTATCCAGGACAACTCCCTCGAGTGAATTGGTCCTAGACAGGGGGCTCGTTCAATTGGATCTGCAAACAAGTTCGGGTCTGAGGTAGATTTGTTACAGAACCAGCTCAACAACAAGCTCCCTCATTCGAGCTCCCCAACCTGGACCCTCAAGCTAACTTTCACGGACTGCAATGTCATTGGATTGGAACAGGTGGAAGGTGATCTATCTGTTCCTCCAGTGAACTTGTTGTTGGGGGTCCTTCACAAACTAAGGACATTCAAGGGTCAAATAGCTCTAGTGGCTCCTGCTGGCCAAAGAGCAGCTGGTTTCCTCTTCTGCTAGAACTGAAACTTAGCCACATCCGAATCCCCAGTCCGAAACTGACATAAGTAGTACAAACTCAGCTTCCTCAAAAATCCAAAGTGCCCTGGCTGTGGACTTTATGAAATTTGCGGCTCAAAGGGATGCTAACGTTGATCCTGTCAATACCATGTTCTTGGAATCAGATAAGCGGGTCTCCTCTTGCGTCAGTACGACTCAGCAATTAAGAAACTAGCACTCCTTTTGAAAGAATCTGAGGCTACAGTAATGACCATAAATTTAGCAATCTCCTTTTTAGATCACTGTTTGAGAAGGGTTTAGCCGCTGGTACTGTTACTACAGTCAAGTCAGCTTTTACGAAAAGTGTTCTTGTATGGTTTCAAAATTGACCTCACAGACCCTTACTTTTCTTCCATCCTAAAGGCATGTGCGTCTGATTAGTAATCCGTCCACATACGGTTTCCTGGTTTTTAAATGATGATGTTGAAGTTAACCCTCAGATATCGATAATCAGTCTTGCCCCTACCTTTTCCTTTGTTGAGGAAAACGTTGATGTAATTTAGCCTAGCTTGGTGCTAGAATTTCAGAGCTGTCTGCACTCTCTAGGGAGCCAACCATCGCCGACTTCCTTCCATCAGGAGGTTTGTTGATTCTCACCCCACTTCCTGGGTCAAATGAAGATCCGCAGCATAGGTGGTCGCTTGGAAGAATTCTCCCCCTGCCTCAAGACCTGTCCCTGTGCCCCAGTTCATACTTTTGAGGGCTTATGACAGGTCCTCTACATCTCTTCTGGGCTCTCTTTATCAGGGAAGGAGGAAATCTCTCTATGTTCACATGACAACCAGATCCTTTACTTTATCAAGCAGGCTAACCTCTGACTCAGTCCAAGAGTTCATGATATTAGAGCTGTGGCCACCTCCATTAATTACTTTCATTACATGAATTTCACGGATCTTACTAGTACACTGTTTGGAAGTCACCTTGTTTTTAGCGTCACTATTTGAAATTTAGCTCTTAAATTCTCAGAGTCGCGGCAGGAGCGTTCCTCCACTCTCTCTGGTTCCTTTCTGATTCCTAGTCATTTCTCCTCCACTGCCTCAGTTATCCCCTTACGGTCATTTCAGTCAGGCTTTGCCTTGACTTCTCACCAACTGTGTTATCTATATGTTTGTCTAAATGACACATTTGTTATAAGGTTTTCAATATTGTATAGTTATTTTGTTTATGTATATTTTTCATATTGTCCACGTTAATTTTAGCTAACATCAGTTTTCATTTGTACATTATTGTTATTGTTACTAGTGATTAAAATTTCTTTTTGGACCTTCGGTCTTCTGTCCCTTAGAATTATTATCTCTTTAGTTTAAGAATGATATTTATTCTCTGTTAATTTTTCACCGGCTGACATGGGACCCGACCGAAAGGGATTTTGACGAAGGAAAAATCTATTTCTGGAGGACCGTGTCCCGCACCCACCTCCATCATGTCCCTCCCATAGTAAACATCATTCTTCTGGTGGGGTGATGTTTCATGGAATGCAGAAGCTGGTGTTTTTTGTGCTGTCTGCAAAGTGGTGCATGGGTTTATGCAATTCCCTGTGGGACTTTTAACTTGGGATCTCTATAGGATAAGGTTCGATGTTTTTATAGTTCACTTTTCCATACTGCGACTCCATCTTGATGGAGCTCGCTCTGGGTAAATAACTCCAGCATTTCATTTAGCTTTCTCTGGTATCTAGCAACGGAATTACCTAGAAATAAGTGCTGAAATGATATTTTCATAATAAAATAAATTTTTGAACATACTTACCTGGTAGTTATATATATAGCTTAAGTCCCTGACGGCCACGGCAGAATTTCAAAAACTCAGCGGCAATCACGGGATCGGTGATCAGGTGAACACCTGTGCGCCCTCTACCCAGGTACCTGAAACCATTCCAACTATTCCTCAGATCTTCCATGCCCCTAGTCTCTAGAGGGAGGAGGGTGGAATTTAATTATATATAACTACCAGGTAAGTATGTTCAAAATTTAATTTTATTATGAAAATATCATTTTTAAACATCTAATTTACCTGGTAGTTACATATCTTAGCTGATTGACACCTTTGGTGGAGGGTCAGGAGACAGCCAACATCGTTGGAATTTGCTTAAAGGGTTAATAAACCAACTTAAGGTCTTACCTGGATTACTTGAAGCTTGTGACTTCAATGAACTCCTCATTTGTCTGCTTTCCTTAAGAAGGTCAGCCATCCACTCAGGGGCTGAAGACCTCTAGGGCTGCCAACCAGTGTACCAACCTCTATGTGACAGACAACCTATAATACCCTTGTTCCGGCGCCCTACCAAGGAACAAAATGATCATTGATCTAAAATTGATGATTGGGAAGACTGCATTCAATCTTCACAACAACCATCAAATTTCAACCATTCCAAGGTAAGAACAAAGGGTATTGTTTTATGGAATTGGATTAACAGCTGAGTTCAATGAACTCCAGCCTCATTATGTCTGTATTCCTTAAGAGGTCCAGCGATCCCGCTCAGAGGCTGAAGACCTCTAGGAGCTGCTAACGATTGTACCAACCTCCATGTGACAGACAACCTATAATACCCTTGTTCGAAA
Source organism: Macrobrachium rosenbergii (assembly GCF_040412425.1). NCBI lineage: Eukaryota > Metazoa > Arthropoda > Malacostraca > Decapoda > Palaemonidae > Macrobrachium > Macrobrachium rosenbergii. Next base: position 48,960,370 of record NC_089791.1, on the reverse strand, counting down.
TCACCAAGGAACAAAATGATCATCTGACTAAAATCAATGATTGTGGAAGATCATGCGATTCATCTTCACAAACAACCATCAAATTTCAACCATTCCAAGGTAAGAACAAAGGGTGTTATTTTATGGACTGGATTAAGGAAGCTGACTTCAATGAACTCCCTCTCATTATGTCTGCATTCCTTAAGAGATCCAGCGTGATCCACCCAGGCTGAAATCTCTAGGGCTGTCAACCGGTTATAACCTCTATGTGACTAGACCTCCTCTCACCACCCATTTTGAACCCAGGCTCTACCATGAACTTTCATCCCAATGATTGCGGAAGATACGTCCAGTCTTCACAAACAACCATAAAATTCTCAATTCAAAGGTAAGAAAAGTATTGGTTTATGGGATTGTAGGTATTCTCCCATTACTGAATTAGATGCTATAAACGGCACAGCGTATAGCAATCTTCGTGATAATGTCTTGACTTGTTTTAGATAGTGAGAGGCAAACACAAATCTTGCTTCTCCAGAAGGTCGTGGTCCAAGATACCTGCAGGGACCTGTTCTGTTTAAGAGCTACAGAGGTTACTACACCCTGACTAAGTATGTCTTACTTTCAGAGAATCTTGTAGTCTATCTCTCTACATTCATATGTGCTTCTTTTATCAACTTTCTGATAAAAATAAAACAGAGCATTCTTAGACAATATACAGAGAGCTTTTTGACTGAGCACAAAGTTCTCCTTCAGATTCCTTCTTAAGTCCTTTGTCCCATGGCAGGCCCTTAGAGCCCCTAATGTGAATAGGACTCTCCTCTCTCCCCTTGTTATGTCCGTTAGGTTCGAATCTCTAAACGTTCTGGGCCAGGGTTGTGACGAGTATTCATTTTTGCAAGGGAAGCTAGGTGCAGTGAGCAGATTGGTTTTGCCTTGCATAAAATCTATATTCTTGCTGAGAGCATGTATCTCACTAACTCTTTCGCTGCAGCCAACTGACTAAGAAAAGAGTTTTCTTGTAGAGTCCTTTAAGATGTCTCTGCAGGATGAACCTACTCCCCTGAGAACCTCAGGACCTACGTCTAGGTTCCATGCTGTGAAAATTCTCTATATATACAAATTTAGGTTACAGAAATATTGGAAGAGGACACATGGTTGTCCTTGCACCATCTCTAAATACCTCCCACTTGGATTGGTATACCTTAATGGTGGATAACTTCTTGATTGCGATAGCGCCAGCTGCCTCCTTGAAAAACTTCTGGCTCTTGTGAGTTTTCCGATAGTCCAACAGTTACTAGTAGCGCTTGTAGAGTTTTGGTAATATCTTTCCAAGTGGGAGTTGTTTGAGTAGATCTACTCTCTGAGGTAGGCTACTGGGACGTCCCACCATCAATCCAGTACTACTTTGGAACCAATCTCTTGTCGTTTAGTAAGGGCCACAAAGGTCATTCGGTCCTCTCATGTGACACAAATTTTTTTTCAGTACCCTGTGTATTATCTTGAAATAGGGAAATGCATACACGTCCAGTTGGACCAGTCCACCAGAAGCGTCTATGTATACAGGCCCGGGATCTGGTGGAGAGCAGTAAGTGTTCAACCTCTTCGTTTTGCGCTGTGTGAAAGAGATCTATGCAAGGGCGTCCCCAAAGTCCTGATGTAGCGTTCATTCTTTTGAGAGGACTTTATTTCCTTCTCAGAATGTCCACTCACATTTTCTCCCCTTGGATAAAGTGGGTTTACTAGTTTTACATTCTCCTCCTTTGCCCAAAGAAGAGATTCTCTTATTGTCTCGTATAGAGACCTGGAGTAGTGCCCCTTGATTGCTGATGTGAGCCAACGCTGCCGTGTTGTCGGTGTTGACCTGCACCTCTTTGTTCCCACTGTGTTGAATCTCCTGAGAGCTAGAGGATTGCAGTTAGTTCCTTCAATTGATGTTTAACTTCTCCTGCTCTCTGGCCCAGGAGCCCGAGACTTTATTTCCCTCGTGTTCTCCCCATACTGAGTCCGGACAAAGGCCGACAACAACACCAGGATCGGGGTTCTAATATAGAGAAGGGACCTCCTGGAGTTTGACGGGACGTTCCACCACTTCACAAATCTGGTCTTATTGGTTCCGAAATGGGGATGCACTTGGTCTCCAGTTCTATTTCCTTGTCCCAGTTCGATTTAGATGAAACTGTAGCGACATCAAAATTAACCTCTCAAAGGAGACAAACCGTTCCAGCGAGGAAAGCGGTTCCCAGCAGACTCATCCATTCCTTTTGCCAAGCATGACTGTCTCTTTGGAAGTTCTGAAATTTTCTTGAGGCTTGTCCTGTCTTTGCAATAAACGAAAAGCCCGAAAATCCTGACTCTGAATCTTCATCCTAAGGCATAGAACCTCTGGGATGGGATCGCTGAGATTTCTATCTGTTTATCAGCAGACCTAATTCTTTGTTAGACGCTTGATGCCAGTGCATCTTGGCGCCCTGAAATGACTCTATCGTCTTGGCTTCCAATATCTGAAGCCTGACGTCCTGACGTCAATGCCTTGACGCTTGGCGCCTTGGTTCATTGACACTTGTCATCATGGTATTTCACTCCTAGATGCTTCGATACCACCTGCATCCAGCGTCTAGAGTTTCATTCACTACGCTCAGCCGTCTTAAACTTCTAGACGTCTAGAAGAAGTTAGGCGTCCTATTATCCTTCTTCTCTTTTACTTGCAAGTTGTCACGCTTTGCAGCCGGAAGACAAAGTCTGCTGCATATTTTATAGTAAAGCTATATGCGGCTTCCTGTTGTTGGGGATAGGCTAGAAGCTCATTCACGGCATTATTTCCTCCTATGCCGTCTTAATGGGCGTGGAGGGGTTCCGCAGACGAGTATGCCAATCCGAAGGAGGAAGAGGAGGATATGCGGAAGCAGCACAGTGTCCGCCCGCGCTCTTGCAGCCCGGTATCCTGACTGAATAGAACTGTCTACGTTTGTTCTTAGTAGGAGAGTTTACCTTGAGGCTGGAAGGAAGAGCTCGCAGGGCTGCCAGGCTACAGTCTCAGTCTGAAGTCTTATCATGACGTCCCTCAATATTGCAACTTGCTCTTGAGAGGTCTCGGCCCAGAGCCAGACGTCAACCTTGTCTGTTTAGCCGAAAGAGAGAGGGCCGAAACTAGAAAACCTTTCCCGGGATTTAATCTCTCGAAAAATTCTTGGAGATCGGGTGCATGGGGATGCGAAATACGCATCCTGGAGGTCAGTGAGGCCATCCAGTTACTGTCTGACCGCTGCTAGAACCGATTTTGTCGTTTCCATAGCGACCTTTGTTTGTGTAATAAAAAGTTGATGTACAATCCCGTCAGCACCGTCTCCTAACCCCCAAGCCATTTGGGGATCAGAATAACCGAATGTAGAATCCTGGGGAAGTCGGATCCTGAACTCTCCTGTCTGGTCTCCTTTTGCAACATCATAGACACTCTGTTGCTGTAGAACCTTTGCTTTGGTTCTGTTGCATTTGGTAGGAAAGGTCGAACTGTCTTGTTACTAGAGGCCTACTCAGGCTGGAAAGTCTGGCTCCTACATGAGTCCTGCAGGAGAAGAAAGGCAGGTCCTCCTTCTTCCCTGTGTAGATTACTCTTTTCGTTGTCATTCATCTACCTGCCTAGAGGAACCTCATCGAGGGCCACATTACAAAGAGCTGAGATACCTGAAACACAGAACTTCAGCCTTACCTTTTAGCGATGAAAGTCGAGGTAGGACTTTCTTGCTGTTTTAGATATTAAATCTTACGTGGTTTTCTGGGCCAAAGATGAAAGGCATCTATACCAAACTTGAGAGAAGGGGGTGAGAGGAAAAGAGGGTATAAATCAATTCTGATTTTGATTGGACGTGGACCCCATTAGCCAGGAAAAGAGCAAAGATGGGCCTTTTCTTCAGGAGTCCCGCTTGAGAGGTGCAGTTGATTCGTTGGAACTATCTCCGAGTCCTTTTATCCATACGACATCAGATATACAGAGTTCTTAGGTGTCAGTGCGTGTTGAATAATTCCATCTTCCTTCCTAAATCTCCAAATTCTTTTGAGGGGTGGTCCAATTCTGATATCGACCAACAACGTTTTTCATGGCTACTTGACGAGAAGAGTCAACAAAGATTCTAGAAGGTTCCTGGGAAGGGAAGTATTTTATGTCGAACGATTCTCCAGTTTGATACTAAACGCTAGACCTTGAGCTAGTTTGGAGGAGGAAAACAAAGGCTGTCTTTCATTGTTCTCAGCCAAAGTATCCATTCTTAAAGAAATGCTGCCTCTTAGATCCCTTCACAAAGTAAATTCTGAAGAGGCGAGGCGAGGAGCAGTCAGGATAAATTCTCTGGAAAAATTTCGAAAATAGCTTCATAAGCCTTTTCAAGTCTGATAAAAGCTGATGGCCTTTTATATTGTCTTCATCAGAAATCTCTGCAATAGGATTCCACAGGAGAATGCGAGATATTATCATTCTCTTCTTCCGATTTTCCAAGACGGAAGTAGCGGCGTCTTTCAAAATATCATCTTGACGCCTGGCCCAGCCTCTGACGCCTGGCGTGTTGGCGTCCATTTTTGAAGCTTAATGTCTTGGCGCTCCAGCTTCATGACCCTGACGCCCTGGCGTCTAACTTCTACCGACGAAGACGCCCCTGGCGCTCCAGCTTCTCGTCTGACATCCTGGCGTCAGCTTCTCAACGCCGACGCCTCTGGGCCCAGCTTCCGACGCCTTCGGCGCCCTGGCGCCCAGCTGACGCCGCGCCCCTGGCGCCCATACTTCGCTGTCCCGCCAAACCTAGAGGTTACTTGAGAACTGGCGCCAGCGGGACATCGGGTCAAAAGCTTCTCCGGTTGACGACAGCAACCAATGGATCGGACGAAAACACTTTAACCTCGTCTTTCCTATGGCGGGTGAGCGCCCTGGGAAACGCCAACAGGTACGCTCGAGGGGACGACTGCTCGGTAGCTAAAGCCTCTTGCCTCCTCGTCTCCTGTCGCACTTTCCTTCTCACAGGGGGTTGGTGAGCTTGGAAGAGGTCCAGGACTAGAGCACAACAGGACCGGAAAGGTCGCACTTCCTCCACTGCACTTGCACTAACAACATATTAACACTTGTATTTTTAGATCTCTTATTATCGATCACATATTATCCCTCGTCTTCTGAGAGGGATTTTACCTGTTGGGCCAGGGTCTGAATGGCAGCCAACAAATCATTAAATATTAGGTCCCCTACCTTGTTTCCAGTAGGGGTTCAGAGACTACCACTACGGAGAAGGATCAATAGGATAGTTATCAAGGGGAAAAGAATTAACTATTCCCTGGTTATATCAAGAAGAGTGAGAACAGTACTTTGGCCTTCTGAGCCGGTCTTTCATTCTCTCTTCAGACATACTAAGTGGGGATCCAAGGACTTTAGTGTAAGCTTGTGCATCCCCACACACATTTTCACACTCGATGAAGTCAGATATGTTATAAGAAAATTAGCTAATGTTTAAAGCCAAGCAAAGTGTACTTCACCAAAATAAGTTGCAAAAACACAGGCTATGAGCAATTCCATCGATGTTACCGACACAGTTGCAGGGAAGATCTGAGGAATAGTTGAATGGTTCCAGGTACCTGGGTAGAGGGCGCACAGGTGGTTCACCTGACTACCGATCGGCGATTGCCGCGAGTTTTGAAATTCTGCCGTGACGATGGGGACTTAAATATATATAACTACCAGGTAAGTTAGATGTTTAAAATGGACTTTTTCACGGGTGACACGGTCCCTCTCAGAAATAGATTTTTCCTTCGTCAAAATCCCTTTTATCATAAAAATGTCATTTTTATATATGTAACTTACAAAGTAATTACATAGCTGATTCCACATTGTTAGGAGGTGGGAAAGAGCATGTACATTTTCTACTCCAAAGCATTGAGTAAGTAATGAATATGAAATAGAAAGGTTGCTAACAATGAATAAATGTTTGTTGTTTCCTTACCTGTTGAGAAAGCTGCTACAGGTAGGTATTGCCTCTGGTCGGCGCTTCTCTCATTTTGTAGTGGACACAGCAGGATAGCCAAGGGTCGCCCCTACATTAGCGGGAACTTTGCAGCGGAGGAAGTACACCATATGGTGACGAAGTTTTAAAAGATGCCCTTGCCCTGGGCAAAGACCAGAATACAAAATGACAACACTATCACCTACACCACAGAATAAAACCATAACCCAACCATTATCAATATAATCAATAATAAAACACGAACTGGTGGGTACTCCAGGTACAATGTAACCCCAGGCTTCCTATCGACTCAAAACCTTAAGTCAAGGCGAGTGGATAGCAAAAGAACAGAGAGATTCCCTATGCTTCCTCTCCCAGCACCATGCCAGCCAAGGATAAAGGTCCTAAAGTGCTACAATTTTCAAACACGGTTTCTATGTCCTTGAGGTAGTGCGAGGCGAATATGGACTTGCACCTCCTGAACGTCGACTGTAGGATCGTGGAAAGAGACAAGTTGTGCTTAAAAGCGAGGGAAGTTGCGACTGCCCTAATTTTGTGAGCCTTAACCTTAAGTAATGGAAAGGCTTCCTCCTGAATCTGAGAGTGGGCTTCTAATATTAACTCTCTCAGAAAAAAGGATATGGCATTTTTGAAGAGCGGGAGAACTGGGTTTCTTACAGAGCACCAAAGGTTGCTCGAAGGTCCTCTAATCTTTTCCGTCCTCTGAAGATAATACCTGAGACACCTCAGCGGACAGAGGAGTCTTTCTTCTTCCTCAGGTCCTAAGATATCCATAAGGTTCTTGATGAGGATCTAGACTAGGATTTAGAAGGGTCCTCGTTCTTTGCGAGAAAACCAAGAGAAAGAGAGCAGACTGAGTCCTCTTGCGCAAAACCTATTCTCTTGTCTATTGCCTGTAACTCGCAAATACGTTTGGCAGTAGCGAGAGCCACTAAAAAGTCTTTTTTGTGAGATTCCTGAGGGAAACAGAACGAAGAGGTTTGAACTGAGGACCTGAAAGCCACTTCAGTACAACGTCTAAGTTTCAAGAGACATCGGAAGAACTTTCTTGGACGTATCGAAGGATTTGATCAAGTTGGTGATATCTTGATTAGAAGACAGATCCATTCTTCTGTGCTTAAAAACTGAGCTGAGCATCGACCTATACCCTTTGATGATAAGAGGCTGACAGCTTCCTGATGGACTTTAGGAGTATCAAAAAGTTGGCTATTTGGCTTATAGATGTCTCAGAAGAAAAGATGTTTTGGTGGCTGCACCACCTTCTGAAGACTGCCCATTTTGATTGGTAGAGCTTTGTTGAAGAAGCTCGTGTGCATCGTGCAACTGCCTCTGCAGCCTGTCTCAAAAACCCTTTTGCTTTGACAAGGCGCTTGACAGTCTGAGGCCTGTCAGGGCCAGAGCAGATAACCTTTGGTGGAATCTGAGAGTGGGGTTGTCTGAGCAGAGGCCGGTTTTGTGGAAGGAGTCTTGGGTAGTCTACCAGGAGTCGAATCAAGTCTGGAAACCATTCCTTGTTCAGCCAAAATGGGTATACTAGGGTCATGGAGGTGTTCTGATGCATCGACAGCTTGCTGATTACTTCCCGGATCATTCTGAAGGGAGGGAAGGCGTGCACATCTAAAGTCTGTCAAGTCCAAAAGCATGGCATCCGTGCTCCATGCTTGAGGATCCAGGACCGGAGAGCAAAAGAAGGTAAGACGGTGGTTTCTCAACGTTGTGAAAAGATCCACTGTGGGCTTGCCCCATAGTTTCCACAGGTTGTTGTAGACTATTGGGTCTAAGGCCCATTCGGTTGGAAGGACCTGTTTGATGTGGCTTAATTCATCTGCAATCATGTTCATTCTCCCTTGAATGAACCAGGTAACAAGAGAGACTTTGTTCTCCTCCACCCACAGAGATCCTTCACTGTCTCATACAGAGAGATGGAATGAGTGCTCCCCTGTGTGTGAACGTAAGCAAGTGCTGTGGTGCTGTCCGAGTGTACTACAATCTTCTTGCCGCAGACCAGATCCGAGAAGGACTGAAGGCCCAGGTGAATTGCTCTCAATTCCTTTATGCTGATGTGAGAATTCTGTTGTATCGTAGTCCATGTTCCAGAGACTTCCAGGCTGTCCAGCAGGCCGCCCCAGCCTAGGTCGGAGGCACCTGAATAAAACAGAAGGTCTGGGCACACTAGGAGAAGAGACTTCCCTTCCTGAAGTCTTCTCTGCACGACAACCACCGGAGATCCTCTTTGGTTCCTGACGTAATCGGGAAGATGAGAGAGTCTGGCTGGATTTTTTTGCACCAGTTCGCTTTGAGGAAAAACTGAAGGGGTCTCATGTGCAGTCTGCTTGAAGCGAGGGTCCCCAGAAGACTCATCCACTCCACTGCTGAGGAGGAAGGAAGAGCAAGGAACTGACTGACAGTCTGAAGGCAGTTCTCGACTCTTTTGGGTGACAGAAAAGCCATAAAGTTCAGTATCATCCCTAAATAGGGAATCTCCTGAGTCCGTGTCAGAAGGGATTTCTTTTTGTTTATGAGAATGCCTAACTCCTGTGTCAGGCGAACAGTTCTTCTCAAGTCCTCCGCACACTTTTCCTCCTCCGATGAGCGGAGAAGCCAATTGTCTACATATAAGTTGATGTTGATTCCCAAGTGACGCCAATTCCCCAGAGGAGCTACGAAGCATAGGGCCTGGAACTGTAGTATCCTGTCCTGAAAAATGAAGCGTAGAAATTTTCCTGAGTCTGGATGAACAGGGACATGAAAATACGCATCCTGCATATCCAGGGTGACCATCCAGTCTCCCTGTTGTACTGAGGACATGACTGAGCGAACCGTCTCCACATGAAACTTCGTCTTCAGTACGAACACATTCAAGGCACTGACATCCAGAGCGGGCCTCCAGCCCCCCGAGGCCTTTGGAACCACGAAAAGGCGATTGTAGAAACCCTCTGAGTGGGGATCTAGCACTTCTTCCACCGCTCCTTTGGAAAGAAGGGATTCTACTTCTTGAGATGGCCAAAAACTTCATGGAACCTTTTGAATACATTGTCAAGGTGATTGGAGCTGTAACTAAAGGAGGAGTCTTTACAAAAGGAATGGAGTAGCCCTCACCCAGGTATCTGCTCCTCTGTTCTCCCATTCTTTCCAATAAAGTAGAAGTCTGGCTCCTACCTGGGCATGGAGGACTAACTTCTCACTTCTTGGGGTTGGATTTGAAGGAAGACCTCTTAATGGACTTAGTAGGAGGTCGCAGGTTTGATCTAGGTTGAGGCTGGGTCTTAGCTTTCCCTCCACGAAAGGGCTGAGACTGAAGAGGGGAGAATGATCTTGATGTTGGAGGCACAGGCTCCTTCGGACGTCTAGTGGACTGTGCCACCAAGTCAGTGGTAGACTTACTCTGCAAGTCCGAAAGAATCTCCTTCACTGTCTTTTGAGGAAAAAGACAGAAAGAGGTGAGGCCTGTCTAAAGGAGCGAAAAATAGAGATGACTTCTGAGTCGGCGAGACTCCTTTCGAGGTGAATGAACACCAGAGCTCCCTCTTCTTAAGGACGCCCACAGAAAATAGGGTGGCGAGTTCTAAAGAGCCATCTCTAATTGCTCTGTCTGAGTATGAAAGAACTAGCCAATCGGAGACAAAATCTTCAGCCAGATCAGGACAGTCTTCAATCTTCCTTAAAAATATTCTTGATAAGGAGATCCAGTTCAGCTGAGGAAAATATTATCTTGGCCGACGAAAAGGCCATTCCTTCAAGAAGAATCCACCAGGCCAGAGAAATCCCTTTGGGAGGAGGCAGAAACTCCCAATGAAGGAGCTTCCCTGGTGGCATAATATGAGTACCTCATCTTCAACAATTTGCTGGGCGGAAAAGCGAATGTCGCTTTGTCCTGTTCTCTCTTAGCAGCCAGCCAGACATGAACTTCTTAGAAAGCCTTCTTCGAGGAGGAGGGAAGAACTAGCATGGGTAACCTGGTACCTTCTGGTGAATGCTTTTTCATGAAGAAGGTAGAAGTTGGAGAAGTAGGTGAAGCAGGCACAACGAAATCAGGGAAATTATCCAGGAGGAAATGCAGAAGAGGGAGCCATATCCTGAACAATCCCTTCCTCCTCTGAAGAGATGGGAGTCAAAGATTTATCCTTGGACTCTGGAGCAGAAGACGATTTCTTCAAAAAACCCATAAGCTCAGTCAATTGGCGTTTGAGTGGGGCTAAAGAATCTTCCTGGACCGATGAGGAAGACGGAATAACAGAAGAAGGTGCATGGGCTCCAGAAGCAGAAGCTGGGAGTTCAGCTATTGGCATCGAGAGCTCTAAAGTGGAAGTCTGGCGTGAGACAGCAGGCGCTCATCAGCGGTATTCTGGCACAAGACGGCTGGCGTCGGGCTGGAAGAAGTTGGGCACTTAGAACGCTTATAGCGCTCAGGACTGTCTCTGAAGAAATAATGACGATGAGCAGGAGAATCAGGCTGGACTTGAAAACTGCAGGAAGGTTGTGGGCTAGTCTCCTTGTACCTCTTGACAGCCAGGGGAGAAGAGTCACCAATACCCGCATGTCTCTCGAGCGGGCATGAAGAAATAGAGTAGCAATATGGGAGCTTTTTGCACAGACTGGAAGATTCCGAATCCAAAGAAAGTTGATGCACAGAACGCCTTTCCAATGGCGTTTAGTTGTTTCTGAAGCGAATACGACAGGCTGCGACAGAGGGGGCGAATACCCATGGGGCAAACCCGCCAGCCTCCCTTGGACACTCCGGTATGTCTTCTTCGGTGTGGGGAGCAGGAAAGTGACCTTCATCTAGAGCACTGGTGGGACGGACAGCCACCTCCTCACAATCACAACCTCTCTTACTTCACCGCACTGTCAATACTTACATTTTTTTCCATTAGAGATTAAAAGCTGATCCCATTTCCATAACAGTACTAGATAATACACTAAATTTCTGATCGAACCTCGATTCAAGGCTGGCAATGGCACTAACAGCGGAATCATGGAAACCTGGAACAGGAGTAGATGGTAAAGTGGGAGGATTTAGGATAGGGGGAGGAGGAATTGGAGGAGTGGCAGTTCTGTCATCCCCTACATTTTCCAAAGGAATGGAGTCTGCATTGGCCCTATTTTCAGCCCTAATGGCTCCTTTCCTCTTCTTATCTCCTTCTAATTTCCCTAGATGAGATTTCAAGGTTTTCCATTTCTTATCCTCCCAATCCTGACACACTATGCAAGTATTATCCTTACTACATTCTTGCCCCCTACATTTAGTGCATTTTTATGAGAATCATATGAAAGCTTAGTTAGCCTAGTTCTACAACCCTCAGAACAAAAGCGAATACTGTACTAGATGAGCTGGAATCCGACATCGTTAACTAAATAACCTAAAGTTAACTTGAACAATTCAACAACGGTAGCAAGCCACAAAGCAACAAATTCTGAATACTTCACCAAATTCGTGCAAAGAAAAAGCCGAAAAACGAAAAAGCAGCTGCGTGAAAACTTCCGATATTAACCAGAAGCCGGCAGAAAATGAATTGAGCTCTCCGCTGGGTTGTTTCCTCGAGTCCCAAATGGTGGGCAGGACCTTATCACCTACACACTAACGATAGTAGCGCCACCACGCGAATTTTTAATTTTTAAGCTGCCTAGGTTAGGGAACCGATAGCTATGTAATTACTTGGTAAGTTACTTATATAAAAATAACATTTTTATAATAAAATAGTTTTTATATATACTTACCAAATAATTTATATATCTATAGTTTTCTACTGTGCGTGGCAGCTCAAAAGTCGAAATTCGTGGTAGCGCTCTTTGTTTGGGTGTGGGTGCTGCCCCACCCACTATCGGAAGAATAGGTACAAGCGTGGCTAAAGAGCTCAATTCATTTATGCTTCTATGTCCCATGAGAGGAGGAGGGAGGGCTCTGATCATAATTATTTGTTAAGTATATATATAAAACTTAATTTTATTATAAAAATGTCTTTATATAAGTAACTTACCAAATAATTACATGGCTGAATCCACATTGATTGGAGGTGGGATGAATGGACATACTACTACCAAAAAAAACTCTGATATGGAGAAGAATTTGGAATAGAAAATTAGCTAGCATCTTGAAAGCAGCTTGTTGTAACCTTACCTGGTGAGGGAGCAACAGCAGGCGGTACTGCCTCTGGTTGCTCCTCTCAACTTATGGCGCCGTGTATGTAAGAGCCAAGGGTCGCCTCTACTTGAGTGGGTGCTTTGCATCTGAGGTTGCCTGCAGGTTGCCAAAGCTAACAATCCAAAAGGTCACATAAATAATATGTGGATATGCCCTTACCCTGGGCGCAGTACAACAGAACAACAAAGACCAGATAAAATTAACCTACACCACCACGAAATTTTAACCAAAGCCATAAAATACAGATTGGTGACACTCATGACTCAGTGTTCAACAGACTTCCCAAGAAGTGCAACTATCCTTATTCAAGGAGAGTGGATAGAGGAAAAGAAGGCGTTACTCCTATCCTTCATCCCCCAATACCATGCCAGCTGCGAAGAACGGACCTAGGGTACTGCATTTTTGTACAATCGTTTCAATACCCTGTAAAGTAAAACACGTAAACACTGGTTGCACCTCCAAAATGTTGCTTGCAAAATTGAAGAGAGAGACAGTTCGTCTGAAAGCCAGCGTCGCCACAGTCTCTTATTTTATGAGCCTTCCATTTACACAAGGGCAGTAAGTCATCTTGAACTCCTGAACGTGCTTCAAAATCATGGATCTTAAAACGAATGGCTGCATTCTTGAACAAGACGGGCTGGGGTTTTCAGAACACCAAAGATTAGGGACTGAACCTCTATGGTTTTAGTTCTTTCAAGGTATACTCTCAGGGCTCTTACATAGCAGAGGACTTTCTCTTGATCGGATGGACCAGTACTTGAGGCTCTTGATTGAAAGGAACGAAGGCAGGGTTAGCCGGGTCCTCATTCTTGGCCAAAAATCCAAAATTACTGAGTATGCAGTACTGCCTTGTGAGAAACCTGTGTATCGATGGTAATGAAGCTCGCTGGCTCTTGGCTGTAGCCAGTGCCACAAGAATAAGGTCTTCTTCATCAGATTCAAGTGACAATGAATCCAAACAGGTCCAAACAGCGGTCCTGACAGCCAGTTGAGGACCATGTCCAAGATTCCAAGCGACTCCTGAGGTTTTGCTTGCTTACTGGTATTCAAATGTTTGATTAAATCGCTGATGTCTTGGTTTGAAGACAGGTCTACTCCTCTATGTTTAAATACTGAACTCAACATCACTTGTAACCCTTGATGGTAGAGGCGTGAGCTTCTACGATGTTTAGGATGTAAGGAAATCTGTATTTGGGCTACAGGCGTTTGAGAAAGAAGATATTTGCTCCCAGCACCACTTCGGAAAACTGCCCACGGCTTGGTAGACTGCAGAAGAAGATTGTCGCCTACATTTAACAATAGCCTCTGCGGCCTTCCTTGAAAATCGCTTCGGCAGCTCCCCTGACAGTCCAGTTTGTCATAAGCAGTGGATAACTGATGAATCAGAGGAAGTGTGGCTGTTTGAGAAGATTTCTCTTCTGAGGAAGTAGCCTTGGAAGTCCATCAAAGGCTCAGCAGATCAGGAAGCAATCCTTGTGGCCAAAGGAGTGACTAAGGTCATTGACATGTTGTTGTGAGTGTTGAACTTTTTTAACCACTTTCTCACCATGCTGAAGGAGGGAGGCATAAAGGTCGAGGTCTCACCAACCCAGCATGGCATCCATTGCCTATGCTAACTGGTCCAGAGCCAGAACAATACAATGGAAGACAACGGTTCCTGACGCCTTGCATAAACAGGTCTATCGATGGCTTTCCCACAGCTTCCACAAGCTGGTGCACACCTGTGGATTGAGTGTTCATTCCATCGGCAGAACCTATTTGCCACAACTCAATTCGTCTGCAAGGACATTCATCCTGCCCTGAATGAAGCGGGTCACTAATTGGTTATCATTGCTCCTTGCCCATAGAAGAAAATTCTTTGTTGCTTCGTAGAGCGTAAAAGAATGGGTCCCCCCTTGATTCTTGATATAAGTCAGAGTGGTCATGCTGTCCAAATGAACTGATACTGTCTTGTTGCAGGTTTGCATTGCAAAGTGTTGAAGTATAATGTTACGTCGGGGTTCGTTGGAACCAGAGACCTTCCTGTTGTAAATCTGTCTTCCGCTAACCACCACCGGAGGTTCTCTTTTATCTGAGGAGTGATGTTGAAAACGAATGAATCCGGGAACGATTTCCTTTTCCAATTGACCTTGAGGTAAAACTGCAGTACTCTTGTGTGTACCCTGCCTAATGGAACGAACTTCTCTATGGAAGAGAGGGTTCCCAGAAGACTCATCCATGTTGTGGCTGAGGAGGGGGTGAGTTACAGTCCTGGACTTTCCCAGGCAATTTAGGATCACTCTTGGGATGGAAAAGCCTGAAAACTCAGGAGTCTATCACTATCCCCAAATATGGAATCAAATGAGTTGGGACTAGCTGTGACTTCTTGAAGTTTATTAAAAGGCCTAAATCCTGAGCAAGACAAAGAGTTTTCTGCAGGTCCTCCATGCACTGAGGTCTCGAAGGGGAGCGTAGGAGCCAATAGTCCAGGTATAGAGAGATGTTTATCCCCATAAGATGTAGCCACTTCGCTAGGGGAGCAAGTACCCAGGTAAAAACTTGAGGGACCTTGGAGAGTCCAAAGCAGAGTGCCTGACACTGGAAGACTCTGTCCTGGAACACGAATCTCAGATACTTCCTGGTCCGGGGAACTGGAATGTGGAAGTAAGCATCTTGCATGTCGATCAGTAACCATCCAGCTCCCTGAGTGGTGGCTGACAAAACACGACTGACTTGTCTCCATTTTTGAACTTCGTTGTTTGAAGCAGAGGTTCGAGGCACTGACATCCAGGACAGGTCTCCATCCTTCGATGACTTGGGAACCCACGAGAGAGGTTGTAAAACCCCTCTTGCTTACATCCCACGACTATTTTCACGGCTTTTTTTCCAGTAGGGCTGACACTTTTCCAAGATAGGGCTGAAAACCTCTGAGTCTACTTAGGTAGGCTGTTGGCTGATGGGAGAGGTTACTAAGCGAGGTTTCTCCTGAGGGGGATAGTATAGCTTCTTCTTTCAGACCTTCCAGCACCACGGCTCCACATTCTTCTTTTTCCATTCTGTCCAAAAAATAGGAAAGTCTTGCTCCCACTGGAACACGGAGGGCGGACGTCTCATTCTCAAGGTGTTGGCTTGTTAATGGGTTTCCTGCTGGTCTGGGAAGCTCGGAGGTTGGCTCTAAGTCGGGACTGGAAACCACTCCCAGAACTCAAAGGGCTGCTGTTGCTGCAAGGATGCACAGCGTTCTAGTAGCTGTGGAAGTAGTGGCTCGATTAAACTTAGTCCTTTTGGTGGATTGAGTGAGGAGGTCCTGAGTGAGTCTACTTCTTCTGTAGCTCCATTGACACCTGTTCCAGGGTGTCCTGTGGGAACAGACTATTCTTGTCCAGGAGGGGCAAAAAGAAGCAAAGAACACTGCAATGGGGTGACTCTCTTTGCTGTGAACGAGCACCACAAATCTTGTTTCTAAAGGACTCCTGTTGTGATGATGGTTGCTAGCTCTAGTGCTCCATCTCTTACGGCTCTATCAGCGCACACCAGTACTCCCAGCAAGTTCAATATGAAGTTCTCTTGAAGGGATGTACAGACTTCTATTTTCTTGGCTAGGGCCACCCCCCCCCCCGCCCAATCCAGAAAACTAAAGACCTTGAAGACTTTAAAGATGTCTTTAAGCAAATGGTCTAATTCCAAGGCTGTGAAGAGAATTCTAGCCAATGAGAAAGCACAACGATGAGAAGCATCTATGATACTGGAGAAGTCCCCTTGAGAAGAGGCAGAAACTCCCAAGGACTGAGCTTCTCCAGTTGCATAAGACAGGTCCTTCTGACTTGACAAACGAGAGGGAGGTGAAAAGAACACCACCTTCCCGACTTCCCTCTTCTCCGCTAACCAGGCATCCATGCAGCCGAAAGCTAAGTCGACGACGAAGACAAAACCATACGTGGAAGTCTGGCAGTACCTGGCGGTTGTCGCATCAAGAAGGCCGAACCCAGCGATAAAGGGACGGCTGGAGAGAACGATGGGCAACAGACCAGGAAAAACCTGAGCAGTGCCGGTAGTTGGAGCAGGTTGCTCCTCTTCTACAAGTTCCTCGACGGACAGCGGGTGATCCTGGGGGTTCCATGATCTCTTGCACACTGGAGTTGGCTTTTGAAGAAGGCTCAACACCTATCAAGCGAGTTGAGGCACCAACGCTGATCTTGAGCAACAAGACAGAAAATCTTGAAGCATCAGATACTGGAAATTCTCCTTGCAGGGTCATGAAGATATTAGAAGTAGGGTGGACTTTGAGAGAGGCGCCTACAGCAACTGGATGCAAGGACGTTGGGCGCCTACTCGCTGCCGAAGCAGACATTGACTCCTTGGAAGCAACTGCATTCTTCGTGGACACTTGGCACCCCAAGGATGGGCACTCGGCGATCTGACGTTCACACTCCGAGCGGTCATACATGGGCTCTTCTAACTCGGAATCTGGGAGCCCACGAACTGGAAAGGCGCAAACTGCGCACTCATGTGATGAGTGCTCGAACGAAGTGTGCTCATACAATGGGCGCTATAGAGATGATAGCTCGGAAACCAAATGATCTTCGAGCTGGTGGTTATGCACACCACTATCGTACTCTGGGCGCTCGTACTCTTGGCGCTTAGAGAAAATAGGGAACCAACACCCACACTCTTTTGGGGTCCAGATGCACTTTCACACCTGAATGGGCGAGAATCTCTTGCTGGCGACTTCCAAAACAACAAGGGAGAGGCTACGCTCTCTCTCTCTCAGCTTTGCTTACGAGACAGTGAATCTGAATCCAAGGAAATGCCGGCCTTTCAATGGCCTAGAAACTTTACCAAAACAGTTACTCGCTTCTTTGATCTTGGGAGAATCTGTGAATCACTTGAAGATAGAACATGCCCATTCAATGAACACCTTTCCAATGGTGTTCTTCCATAACCTAGGATTGGCGGACAAGCTCGGATGAAGCGTGAATGCTCATGGGCAACCCACTGACACTCACTGTAATGCCAGTTTGCTTCCTCCAGGCTGGCAAGGGGAGTTTAACAGAGACCATGGTCTAGAACATCGATGGGACAAACAGCCACCCCCTCACTGACACTTCACTCGACACTACACTATTAAATCTGTCCATCAGGACCTTTAGAGGTCCTAATCTGGTAGCTTAGTATTCACAAGAAATTAAATTTTTATCTACCGTTAACTAAGCTGGCAATGGCATTGGGTTCAGCAGAATAAAAGCTAGGTAATGGAGTAACAGGAAAGGTTGGAGGACTTGAAATGGGAGAAAAGACTGTCACAGGCATTGAAGGGATAGGAATAACATCAATATCAACTGGAGAGTGACCTGTACCAGCGGAAGCCTTAGCTTCAGCCCTAGCTGTAGCTTTTCTAATTTGGTCATGCTGCAATTTGTCTAAGTGTGTCTGTAAAGCCTTCCATTTACCCTTCTCCCAGTCCTTACATTAGTAACAATTCAATTCCGGAGAACAAATTTGTTCCCTACAAGTACAACAAATGGTATGTGAGTCATATTTTGCAGAAGTGAGTCTAGTTTTGCAGCCTTTGCTGCAGTACCTAATGCTAGACAAACTAGTCAGACATACTGGTCAAAATTCCAATTAGACAAGTCACAATCGAAGAAATAATCCAAATTCTAGCTAAGCTAAATAGCTGCACTACCAAAAGCAAAGAGTACTTCACTAAAGACGATCTCCGACCATCCAGTGAAAACGAATCAAGAGCTGCTAATAACTGCTGTTCAGTCATTAGGCGGCAGAAACGAATTGACCTCTTTAGCTACGTTGTACCTATTCTTCCCCAATAGTGGGCGGGGCAGTATACCTTTACCCAAAACAAGCGTTACTGCGAATTTTGAATTTTGAGCTGCTGCATAAAGTAGAAACTATAGCTACGTAATTATTTGGTAAGTTACTTATATAAAACCAGGTGTTCAGCACTCAAGGGAGCTTCATAAACTGCAGGGCGCTCGGGAGCCAGAGAAGTCTCGGGCGCACGAGGAAGCTCAGAAGAAGACGCTTTAGAAAAAGAGACGCTTAGAAGTTGCACTCTGGCTCTCCACCAAGGGAGGAACAGAAGGAAAATGCTCTGGGCTGTCCAAATGACTCCAAGATGGAAGAGGACTTCATACAAGATCCTTGAATCTCTTGCATAGCACTGGAGGAGAATGCAACACCAGCTGCATGTCTTTTCAAAGGACGTGATTCATCCACAAAACGCCACTGGCGCCTGGGAGAAGACTCATCAGAGCTTGACGAGAGACGCTGCACATCCAAGGATACGCCTTTCCAGTGGCGCTTGGCTGCAACCTGGGATTCAGCAACAGGTCCAACCAAGGGGGCAACTACCTGTGGGCAGACGCCACCAACCTCCCTTAGGCTACCAGTTTGACTCCTCCCAGGTTTAGGGGAGTGTGACATTGATCTTTGTTTAGGAGAATCGGCGGGACGGGCAGCCACCTCCTCCACCAACAATCGGAAATAATGAATTCCAAAATCAGAGCTGCTGCTAAAAGCTGGTTCACAGCCATCAGCCGGCAGAAACAAACTAAATCCTTTTGCTAGTTGTTCCCCTCTTACCCTGAAAAAGGGTGGGGTTAGTCACCTAGCCAAACAAAATAGCGCAATGCACAAATATCAAAATTTTAGCTGCAGAGCGAGTGAAACTAACAGCAAAGTGATTCCTTGGTAAGTTACTTACATAAAAATGATATTTCATAATAAAATAAATTTTTAGTTATACTTACCTGGTAGTTTATATATATAGCTTAAGTCCCTGACGTCACGGCAGAATTTCAAAACTGCGGCAATCGCCGATAGGTATGTCAGGTGGTCCACCTGTGCGCCCTCTATCCAGGTATCTGGAACCACACCAGGTATTCCTCAGATCTTCCATGCCCTAGTCTCTAGAGGGGAGGAGGGTGAATTTGGTATATATAACTACCAGGTAAGTATGTTAAAATTTTATTTTATTATGAAAATATCATTTTAAACATCTGACTTAACTGGTAAGTTATATATATAGCTGATTGACACCTTTTGGTGGAGGGTCAGAGACAGCCAACATTGTTGAATTTGTAAGGGTTGTAAAACCAACTCGAGGTTCCTACCTGGATTAAGGAAGCAAACTTCAGTGCTCCTTCATTTTATCTGCATTCCTTAAGAGACTCAGCGATCCACTCAGGGGCTGAAGACCTCTAGGGGCTGTCAACCGGTGTATAACCTCTATGTGACTAGACAACCTATAATACCCTTGTTCGGGGCGCTAGTAAGGAACAAAAATGATCATCTGACTAAAATCAATGATTGACCGAATCTTAACACAACATAAAATTTTCAACATTCAAGGTAAGAACAAATATTTGATTGCGGTTAAGGCTGAGTTCAATGCACAATCATACTCATTATGTCCATTTTAAGAAAAGGAGACTCAGGGGCTGAAGACCTTTATGGCTGTAACGGTGTCCAGCCTCAATTACTGAATTACCTATAATACCAAATGGTCCGAGAGTGTCACAAGGGTTCATAAATGATCATCTGACTAAAATCAATGATTGAGGTAATGCGATCTTCACAAACAACCATCAAATTTGCATTCTCCAGAACAAAAGGTATTATTTAAGAAGTTGGATTAAGGGACCGGCTTCGTTTAAAAGCCACTCGAGGTTTCTTAAGAGATCGAACTCAGTGCTTAAAATCTTTAAGGCTGTCAGGTGTATAACCTTTCATTAACCTCTGAATACCCTTGTTCCGGGCTTATCAATACTTTGATACCAAGATTAAGACAACGTCCATTCTTAGACATGGGTAACGAGGGTTTTTCAATTGAAGGTAAGAAAAAGGGTATTGGTTTATGGTATTTGAAAGTCCTTTCCATTACTGAATTAGAGCTCTTACAGGACACAGGAATCTCTCTATTTCTTTACCTGTGAGAATAAATCCGCCTTCTGCTCAGGTTAGAGTGTCAAGATATCTGCAAACTGTTTTGGGCCAGGGTCGATGGAGTCTCATTCTTTCAGAACTTGTAGTCTATCTCTCTGCAACAAATTGCTTTTATCAACTGTCTGATAAAATCACGGTCTTGACATCTATGGCTTTTGACTGGGACAAAAAGCCCTTCTGAATTCCTTCTAAGCTTTGGCCAAACTGATCAGAAACAGAGTTTTAGGAAAGACTCCTCTCTAAATGATGCCCCATGTAAGTTAGGTTCGAACCAGCGTTCTAAGAGGTTGTGACGACATCTATTTTTGCTGGAAGCCTGGTTGCAGTGAGCAATGGTCTCGATAAAATCTATATTTCTTGCTGAGCATTATTCACTGAAAGGTCTAAGTTTCTGTGCCTAAAAACGGCAGTTAACATACCTTTAAGATGCCCTCTGCAAACTTGGAAATAGGAGAAGCTCAGGACCCGTCTAAGGAAGAGAAGGAAGTCTCTATTTCAAAGTTACAGAAATATTGGAAGAGGAAATAGAATTGTTCTGCACCATCCTCTAAATACTCCCACTTGGATTGATATACCTTAATTGTTGATGACCTCCTTGATTTGCGATGCGTCAGCTGCCTCCTTGAAAAACTTTACAGCTCATGAGTTTTGATAGTCTGAAGGCAGTTACTGTAGAACTTGAGGTTTTGGTAATATCTTTCCAAGTGGGGTTGTTTGAGTAGATCTATTCTGAGAGGCTGCGGATATCCCACCATCCATTCCAGTACTTCTGTGAACCATTCCTTTGCGTTTAGTAAGGGGCCACAATTAGGGTCATTCCGGTCCCTTCATGTGAGCTACAAATTTTTGCAACCCTTTGTGAATATCTTGAAATGGGAAACGCACATCGTCAAGTTGGACCAATCACCAGGAAAGCATCTATGTGGATAGCCCGGGATCTGGTACTGGAGAACAGTAAGTTTCAACCTCTTTGTTTGAGCTGTGGCGAAGAATCTATGCTGGTCTGGCCCTAAATCCGCCACAGGCTCTGCAGACGTCCCGTTCATCCACTTTTGAGAGAACTTGATTTCCTGCTCAGCATGTCCGTCCTCACATTTTTTTCTCCTTGGATAAAAAGTACTAGTTTACATTCTCCTCCTTTGCCCAAAGAAGGATTCTCTTTTGGCTCGTCTAGAGAGAGGAGTGCCCCCTTGTTTTGCTGATGTAGGCCAACGCTGCCGTGTTGTCGGAGTTGACCTGCAACTACTTTGTTTCCCCACTAGACCTTCGAACTCTTAGAGCCAGAAGGATTGCAGTTAATTCCTTTTGAGTGATGTGCCAATCCTATCTGACTCTCTGGTCCAAGAGACTTCCATCTTTCCCAGTGTTGCTCCCCATACTGAGTCACGCGTCGGAGAACAAACACTAGGTCTGGGTTCCTCTGATAGTGGAAAGTCCTCCTGGGTTTTAGGGGCGTTCCACCATTGTAGATAATTCTTATTTGTTGTGAAATGGGAATACACTGTTTCTAGTTCCTTTGTCCTTGTCCCGAAAGTTCGATTTAGATGGAACTGCAACGACGAAGGTTAATCTCTCCAAGGAGACAAACCGTTCAGCGAGAAAGGTTCCCAGCAGACTCATCCATTCCTTTCACTGAGCAAGTTCTGTCTCTTTTAAAGTTCTGAAATTTTTTTGAAGCGTTCCTGTCCTGATGTTGACGGAAAACCTCGAAAAGCCTGACTCTGAATCTTCATCCCAAGGTATAGAACGCCTCTGGGATGGATCAGCTGAGACTTCCTATTGTTTATCAGGAGAACCCTAGATTCTTTGTTACGCGATGCCCAGTGCAGTCGTCCAAGATCCGTCCAGGCAGCGAGGTAGGAAGGAGCGAGGAGCCAGTCGTCAATGCCTTGGAGCTTGGCGTCTTGGGTTCTTGTGCTTGACATCGCGGTATTTCCAGCTAGATGCCATTAGCCTCGTGCAAAACCTGAGTTTCATTCACCATTCAGCGTCTTAAACACTGGACGTTGGAGCTTTAGTTGGGCGTCCAAACCTTCTTCTGTTTTCCTGGAGCGGCTTGCGGCTGGGAAGATGGAAATACGCATCTTGAAGATCCAGACACCATCCAGTCGTGCTGTCTGCTGTTCCCAGGGGACGGATGAGTTGTTTCGCTCGTGCAATCTTTTCCTTCTTGTGTGTGGACCGAGAGGGTTCCGCAGCACCGCCCCATCCAGAAGGAGGAAGGAGGCTTTGGGGAACCAGGAACAGATTGCAAAAACCTGGGAGATCTGGTCCAAAACTTTCTATGTTTGTTCTTAGCAGGAGAACAAAACTGGGGCTGGAAGGAGCGCCCAGCTGCTGTTATTTTCACTGGGTATCATGACGTCCCTCAAAGGGTCTACCGGCCTCTTAAAGGTGGCTCTGAGGAAAGATGTACCCTCCTTGATTAACTGAACGGACCATGGACTGCCTCCTCCTTTCCATTCCAGCCAGAAGTTCTTAGTCTGGTGCAACGTGTTGCATCCTGGAGGTCAGTGAGGCCTACAGTCATCCCTGTCTGCTTCTTCTAGGAGAGATCTTTTGTTTCCTAGGTCTTTGAATTTCTTCACAAAAGAGTTTGCCTACAAAGGGTTGAATAACAGGAGCTTCATAATTTTCTGAGAGGAATAACGAAGGTAGAACTTTTGCAGTTTTGGTGATTAGATCTTGGGTTGTTTTTTGAGTCAAAGTTGAGGATACCTCCTTGCTGTAATTCCTTTGAAAAGGTTCTCTCGTTGAAAGAGGAGCAGAAAGGAGTTCTGTCTTGATCCCTATTGGCAAAGAACAAAGCTGGACAGTCCGGCTTCAAGAGTCTGCAGAAAAAGAGAGGCAATCTGTTGGCTCCTTTCTCTGAGAGCCTTGTCCATGCAGGACATCTAACATGACTGAGGAACCTCTTTGGATCTGACCATGTCTCAGTCTAAATACCCAAAGCTCCCAGAGTCCAATCCAGGAAATTGAAGACTCTTTTTAGCTCTGAAATCTCTTCAAGATGTGATCCATCTCCGAAGGGGACCAGAAATCTTACGGATTTTCATAGCAGTCCTACGAGAAGTGTCCTCTAGACCAAACCCTGGGAAGAGGGGCAGGAACTCCAGGTGGGAGCAATTCTCCAGTCTCATACCAAATGCCAGACCCCAGCAGCCAGCTAGAGCAAAAGATATAGTTTGCGTGCTGTCCTGATCCTTTGATTTCATCCATTCTTTCCATCACTATCTCGAGTCCTTTATCGGAGGAACGAGATCATGATCATTTTAGGAAAAACTTTGGCTGTCTTTCATTGTAAATCTCCTTAGAAAGTATCGGCATTCTACGTAAATGCTGCCGGAAAGCTCCAAACGCCTTCACAACTTTTCAAGTCTGAAGGGGGGAGTTCAGACTTTGCTCTTCAGGAAACTTTCTCTCGAGGAAAATTTGGAAAATATCTTCCTAAGCCTTTTCAAGTCTGATAAAAGCTGATGGTCCTTTTATAGTTGTCTCCAAAACAAGAAATCGACCAAAACGTTCCAGTGGATAACGGTCTTCTCATTCTCTTCTTCCTTGACCCTGCACGAGTATCCTGGCAGTCTTTCATCATGATCATTTTGGCGCCCTGGCGTCTGGCTTCAACTGCGGACGCCTAGCGTCCCGGCGTCCATTTTCTTGACGTTAATGTCTTGGCGTCAGCTTCTTGACGCCTGGCGTCCTGGCGTCGCTTCTCGACACTTGGCGTCAGGCGTCCAGCTTCTCGTCTGACATCCTGGCGTCCAGCTTTACCGGCGCTCACGTCCTGATCAGCTTTCTCGGCCTTTCGGCGTCTGGCGTCCATACTTCTTCCGGCTGTCCGTCAAACCTGAGGTTACTTGAGAACTGGCGCCTGTGCGACGGTCAAAAGCTTCCTCGGTTGGCGTACAGCAGCAATGGACGAAAAAAAACACTTTAACCTCGCCTTTCCTATGGCGGGTGAAGCGTCCTGAAAGCGTCAACGGAAATGCGGCTCGAGGGCGACTTTGCTCGGTAGCTAAAGCCTCTTGCCTCCCTTCGTCTGTCGACTTTCCTTCTCACAGGGGTTGGTGAGCTTGGAAGAGGTCTAGGACTAGGAGCACAACAGGACCGAGCGGTCGCACCCTCCACTGCACTTGCACTAACAACATATTAACACTTTAATGTTTAGATCTCTTATTATCGATCACATATTATCCCTGTCTTCTGAGAGGGATTTTACCTGTTGGGCCAGGGTCTGAATGGCAGCCAACAAATCATTAAGTATTAGGTCCTTACCTGTTTCAGTAGGGGGTTCAGAGACTACCACTACGGGAGAAGGATCAATAGGATAGTTATCAAGGGGAAAAGAATTAACTATTCCCTGGTTATATCAAGAAGAGTGAGAAACAGTACTCTTGGCTCTTCTGAGCCGGTCTTTCATTCCCGTTCTTCAGACATACTAAGTGGGGATCCAAGGAGACTTTAGCAAGCCGCTTGCATCCCCACACATACATTTTCACACTCGATGAAGTCAGATATGTTATAAGAAAATCCAAAAGCGAACAAGCAAAAGCCAAGCCAAAGTGTACTTCACCAAAATAAGTTCAAAAAAACACAGGCTCACCAAAACTCTGAGCGAAATTCCATCGATGTTACCGACACAGCGGCAGGGAAGATCTGAGGAATAGTTGGAATGGTTCCAGGTACCTGGGTAGAGAGGCGCACAGGTGGTTCACCTGACTACCCGATCGGCGATTGCCGCGAGTTTTGAAATTCTGCCGTGGCGTCAGGGACTTAAGCTATATATATAACTACCAGGTAAGTTAGATGTTTAAAAATCAAATATTTATCAAACATAGCCCATATTCAGGGTCTTCAAATGTCCCAGACACTGTGTTCTTCTTCTACCAGATAGAAGAGCAGTAGTAGTACTGCATATGAAACACCTGAATCTTCAGATCGTAAGAAAGTAACTAGGAATGGGGCTGGGATCCCTGGAGAAAGCCTGGCAAGTTTTATGTGTAAGGGACTTTGCATACACTAATTATGAAGTCACTTACCAATTATGTGAGATACAGTTGCTGGTAATCTGAAGTCTACATCTCTTTGGACGCCATGAATGAAAGGATGAGAGGAGAAATTTTAGAAGAAAACTTCTGTAATTCCTCCCACAAACATAACAGTTCTCTGGTCTCCAAAGAGGTGCCAAAACTCAAGTACTGAAGCAGTCAAGCACCCCTGTGCCAACCTTACTGAATGCAGACCTCTAACCCGAAGGTAAGTAATCACCTTCAAAAGAGACTGCTGAATATCCTCCAGCATGCCTCTGCTGCGTCAGCACACTCCTCACAGGACCTATCACTCAACCAATGAAACAAGTTACACTAAGGACATAAGTCGAGAGAGGGAAGAAGCTTATTTGCAGTAAGTCTTTTGACTTTTTGAGAGAGGGCTTCCTAAACCTCTCCTTCCTAAAAGGAAAAAAAAAAAAAAAAAAAAAAAAAAAAAAAAAAAAAAAAAGGACAAAAAGAAGGAGAAACAGCACACCTGCAATTTCTCACTTTCCTGTGGCTGATTCCAGAACTGCAGCAGTGTGCGATCTGCATTTGATAACCACAATATCCCCCACAGGTAAGACTATAGGGTTAAGCTCCTTAGGGGAGGGAGGATCATCAGCATAAGCAGGAGAGGAGCACTTATCCATAGCTGAGTAATTAAAAAAAGGTGGAGAATGAGGGCAACAAAGCTAAAATCCCTGGAGCAGCCAACAAAGCACAGGTAGGGAGGGAGTAGTACACCACATACATGTCACAGTCTCACTTGAGGAAAACACAGCACATGCACCTGGGTCAGCACTGTAAAACAGTGCAGGTTGGCCACATATCCTCATGTGCATAACCCTTGGCAAGGCAGAGGAGAATGAGCAGATGGTGATGGTAGAGATAGAGAGGGTAGTTCAGAAGGAGGGAGCTCAAAAGATTCAGCAGTATTGAAGGCAGAGTAATCACCTTCAAAGAAACCACTGAATATCTTTCAGCTTTCCTCTGCTGCTGCCAACCTCTCTACTGCACACCACACCAGCCAGTACACTCCTCACAAGACCTACTACTGAAGAATGAAACAGGCTCCACCAAGGACATAAAGCAACCAAACACCAGCTTACATCCTTCACACATTTTGTTGTTAACTTATCTGTTCCAAACCATGTTAAAAAAAAACAAACATACACAAACATCATACATACAACAAAAAAGATGAGAGAGGTTTCAACTTTATTGTATGTTAGAATGCTGCAAAATGTATAAACTATACTGTGGCTTAAAAAAAATGCTTACTCCTGGTAGGTGAGTGGGGGGGGGAACCTCAACTTACTCCCATACATACTATTAACATTTTGTTATCAGGTTTCAATGACCAATTCCAGCTTGCACTAACAAACACTCCTACAAAAAAGGCAATGATTTATATTTCCTTAGGTACAAAGAGCCTTCACTCTTTTCTGGGGCCCTAGACCTCTGTTGTAAGTTGACCACCTTTCCTGGGCCAAAGGCAGACTCCTGCCTTCTTCCTGGCATAGGAAATGAATCAGACCAGAGAGCTCGGAATCTTAGACTGTCTCTCCTTTTGATAACCTGACTGGCTTAGTTATTCATCTCTCCTTCCTGGAGGGCAAAGTTGTGCTTAAGATGGCTGTACTTGTCAGTGGTCAGCCTCCTCCACATGATTCTGAATACAGTATACCCCCCGTATTCGCATTCTCATGGTTCGTGGACTCACGCATTCGCGGGTTTCTCTGTGGAACATATCTAGCCATCATTCGCCCATTCGCGGTATTTTTCACTGAGAAATAGTCACTAATTACTGTATTTTCATATATTTTTCATGAATAAATGCACTTTTTGTGATAAAACTATTAAAACACTCAGGTATAAGCATTTTTACAGGGTTTTTCTTGGTTTAAGCTATCAAAATGGGCAGTTCTAAGTGTTTTTAGATGGGTTTTAAGCATTCGTGGGGGGGTGTGGGACGCATCCCCTGCAAATACGGGCGGTTCACTGCAAAGCTGTACTAAAGATGGCTGTACTTGTCAGAGTGACCAGCCTCCTCCACATGATTCTGAATAAAGTTTTCCAAAGATGGCTGTACACACAGTCCCCGCTTACCGGCATGTCAGAGTTACAGTGCTTGGCTAGCGACATCATTAACCAGAAATTTGGCGCCGGTAAGTGGTTTATCGGCGCTGATAACTGGTTAATGGCAGCGCTAAGCGGTTTATCGGCACTATTATCGGTGATTTTTGGTTAGCGGCGCTCGGCTGGGAAAGGAACCCCCTCTGTTAACAGGGGACTACCTGTACTTGTCAGAGTGGCTGGTCTCCTCCACATGATTCGGAATAAAGTTTTCTAAGAACAGGAATCGTCCCAGCACAGTGGAAACCTTTGGGTCTGCAATGTTGAAAGGTGTCAAAATGCTTCATAATTTACTTGTAACACTGCTCACATCTTTCATCAAGATGTTGACCAAGGATTAAAGATCACTCGCATATGAAGTGCAACTGAAAAAACTACCATCCTCCACCCATCTCTATGAATACTGTGCCTTAGGCAAATGATTAGGGTGTGTATCTCAGTAATTACCATTGCCATTATTTCCATTTTTTTCCCTCTTTTCATCATGCTTTTCTCTTATGATGCTTTGTGATTACACGAATGACACATTTCATTAGCTAATTCCCTGTATCTACAGCATATACAGTAATGCTACTGCTACACCCAATTTTGTTGTTCCCTATTCAAATACCTGCACTTTTCTTGGAGGGAATAAATTACTGTTAGGTATAAAGCTACACTTAGATTATGGGGTAGGTGCTGACTAAAATGACATTTTTATGAAAAAGTTTATATATGCTTACCAAGTAACTACATAGCTGTTAGTTTCTAACTATCGCAGCAGTTCAGAATTTGAAATTCGTGATAACGCTCTATTGTAGGTAACTAGACCCCGTCCACTTTCTGGGAAGAATAGGTACAACAGTGCTGGAGAGCTCAATTCGTTTGTGCCCTATGTCCATGAGAGGGGAGGCAGGAGGGTTCTGATCATGTAATCACTTGGTAAGTATTTACAAAACTTTATTTTATAATAAAAATTTCATTTTTATATAAGTAACTTACAGAGTAACTATATAGCTGAATCCCCCATTAACAGGTGGTGGGATGCATGGACATGTTCTACTCAAAAACACTCTGTAAAGGAGATGAATTTGAAATAGAAAGGTAGCTAGCATTGGTAGAATGCTTGTAGTAACCTTACCTGGTGAGAGAGCTGCAGCAGGAAGATACTGCCTCTCATCTCAACCTGTAGTGACAAGGCAGTCAAGCTGACAGTTGTCTCTAATTCAGTAGCCGAGCCTTGCAGCCGAGGTGCTGTGCTGAGATTGACAAGGCATTGCAAAATAAAACAAGTGCCCTTGCCCTGGGCGCGTACATATGGGGAAACGTCACACTGCGTCCACCACCTGTTAATGGGGATTCAGCTATAGTTACTCTGTAGTTACTTATATAAAAATGAAATTTTTATTATAAAATAGAATTCAATGTAAATCAGCTTTTCAAGTGACTACATGATCACTAACCCTCCTATTTATTCTCTTTGGACATTTTGCACTTACTTTTGAGCTCTCAGCACTTATATTTTCCTATTCTTACCTAGTATTTAATAAATCGGGTCTGGGGCCTCAAATAGTCCGCGTTGGTTAAGGCAGCATTTCCAATTTCTTAAGTCTGTGGCGATAGTTCAAATCTAACAGCTGACCGGTCAGAGGCGGACGTAAGTATCCGTATAGAACTTTTTCATAAAAATGTATTTAATCAGCACGGATAGGTAATCTAAGAAAATGGTATACACACACTACTAAAACAAAAAGCCATCAACATCTTTAAAAAACAACAGACGTTACTCCAGTCTCGACTGTAACCTCACCCCAAAACACATCCTTTCGCTGCTGGGAGACAGAGGCTAGAAGGAATACCCAATATGCAGGGTCCCCCAATGTCAGGCAGGGCAACTGCCAATCAGGTTCTAAAGTCTACCCCAAACTGCCTGTCTCAAAGTCCTTCAAAGAAGGCAACACTGATTTGACCCATCGTTGAAAAAATGTGGGAAGCGACAGTTCTTCTTAAAAGCCCTCCATGTGGCACTTGCTCTTATTTCATGAGGGTTTCACCCTTTAAAAACGTTTCTTCTCCCCTTGAAATCAACTGATGACTCAGATATTCAAGTCAATACATTTCTCGTGAGGTTCTTAACATTAATACACCTATTCTCTTCAGAGGACCTCTATCCTCTTGGTCCTTTCTAAATTTTGTTCATTTCTTACTTTCCCTCGAGGGCTGATTTTTGGTCTGCAAGCACCTTAGGATATAGTTTCAAATTCCAGACAGTGAATGTATCCAGGACAGGGGGTTGGATGGGGTTTAAGTTCTTTGCCACATTCCAGAGTGAAATCAGATTTCATCTTCCTGCAAAAAAATAATTTTCTTTTCTCGAGGCCTGAAACTTGCCTCTTTGCTTAACAAGGCAACATAAGAAGATGTAATTAATGAGAGGAAAATGTATCAGGTAG
This sequence comes from Macrobrachium rosenbergii, assembly GCF_040412425.1. Taxonomy (NCBI): domain Eukaryota; kingdom Metazoa; phylum Arthropoda; class Malacostraca; order Decapoda; family Palaemonidae; genus Macrobrachium; species Macrobrachium rosenbergii. The sequence continues at coordinate 48,930,705 of NC_089791.1, read as the reverse complement.
ATGAGAGGAAAAATCCACCTTGATATGGAGTGACCTGATTTCCATTTCAAGAAGGACAGATACAATCATTTAAGGTTTCAACTAATGTTGACTTCTCTTGCTTTGCATTGTCTAGAAGTAATTAGAAAACTTGCATATCTTGAGTTTCAGTGTAAAATGAAATAAATTAAAATCTAAACAGTTTATCCATAGTCTCATAACCACTGATGGTATTTCATATTATACCTATACAGTAACTCATGTATATATTGAAATCTGCATCATGCTACAAACACATCCACACACACCTGGCAAGACACACACACAGACACACACTGCACTCAACACACATATATATATATCTCTTGAAAAGCCCTTCCACTCTATACAATATATTCCCTGACATCTGAAGCCTGACATAGTGAAAGCAGACAAGTCTTGATAATACCCGATAAGTGGGAAGCATATATATAATATCACTTCTATACATATATATATATATATATATCAGGGGGTGAAAGGTTATAGGGAACATACATCCTTCTGCAGCCATATATACATACATAGTGTCATACACTTCTTATTATACATACATATATATACATACATATCACCATACTGAATGGTGGGAATAATATATATATGTACCCACACAGTCCTGAGGAACTCCGATCACGTGGGATATTAAATGAACAGTTATGGGCCTGAGTTGCTCAGAGCCGATGGTTTTCATCATTGAAACAAAGCTTTATTTTGCAAACTTTGAAATCTATTTTCAGGTTGTCGGTGGGACCTTTATAGTATATTCCATTCTTTGTTAATAGCCTGTCTCGATAATGTAGGTGGATATAGCCAGTTGCGTTGGATAAACGGATCGTTTTAAATTCTCTATGCAGTTGTTCTGTCACAGAGAACATATCCTAGAGTCCTCTGCCATTGGAAGTTGCACCCTACCATGATTTTTATGGAGACAATGTGGTAGAGTTGTCCAAATAAGATGTGAGGAGTCTTCATACGTTGGGTTTTAAAAATGCTGAAGGAGTAAATGCATGCCTGTTCTGTTTGATATATATCAGTACATCTAGGAACGGCAGTTTTCCGTCCTTTTCCCATTCTGTTCTAAATTTTATGGTCGGAACCCAGGTCGAATTTGCCTATTAAAAATTCGTTAAAGTCCCCCAGCTATTGACTTCCCTAGTAAATCTCTCATCTCCAAGTCACCACTGCCAGGTCATATTATCTAGGGTTTGCGAAAATGACAAAGTTCTAGGAGAGTCTTCCGGTGTACAGAAGTTTGCTAGAAGGGGTGACTCTTGTGGGGACTTCCTGCTGACATGAAATTTTGTTTGTAAAATGCCCATTGCAGAAAACACGTTGTTGGTTACTGAGTTGATAAGTTTTAAAGTTTTATCTATGCCATGCAGGCTTGGATCTTCATATGGTTGTAGCTTCCTCTCTAAGAAAAGCAAAACGTCGGCAATCAGGACTTTGTTAAATAATGACTCGGGCACTCTACACTGATCATTTGGACATGTTGTTCATCAGGGACTAGAGCGTTTGGCTCAGAATTTTCATCAAGGGAAATCCTCTGCATGCGGGAGGATGAGAAGGTTCCTAGAAAGGGTGATAACAAGTCCGCTCAAGCCATTTTGAAAAGCTGTACATGAAGCGGACCCTGCTTCGTTGTCAATGGATTGCTTTTGAAATAAGCACCCACTCAGTTCGTTTAAGGAGCAACCATTTTATGACCTAGATACAATGATAGATTAAGTGTATCTTTAGATGTATCTTAAATAACCTGTTCAAATACCACAATCCTAATGAGGTCAAAAGAATAAACAGGCTCAGAATTATAATACAGCGGGTAAACCCAAATAACAAGATGGTTTATATAAAGACAGATTTAATGTAATTTCACAGTAAAGATTTGTCTCGACCATCACCAAAGATACAGCACCTGGTATTAATGATACTACTGCCGTTAATTAGCTAGGCAATTGCGGACAAGATCATAGCACGTAAGTGAACAGGAGTATAAATAATTTCAGTTTAAGGTAAACTCCGACATGGTACTGATCACGAAGAAATGATGATCAAAATGATTTATCGACAGTCGCCTGTTGAAGAAACCAGATTTGCTCAAGAGTTAAGACCACATAAAAACAGTCTTGGATTGAGAATTTGGGGTCAAAAGATACTATGTTAAATTATAACTAATGATGCATTTCCATCCTAAAAATTGTGCAAGTTATTCACAATAAACCCTTACGCTTTAAATATTTCACTTCATTTTCATAAAATTTATATATATAATCAATTTAACAAAAAACTCCACCTGGAACTAGCTATGATAATAATGATTGCACAGGCCAGAAAGGCATTGGAAAATATCCAGCTCCGAAATTCAAACAAAGCTCCTCCAACCAAAACATGGTAACTTCTAACAGTATAACTACCAACAAAGTAGTTTGATAATTTGCTCCGAAAGTTGAGTCTAGTTACAACTCCCCAAAACAATAAAATTTTTCATTTAAAATTTTGAACAATCTTTTCGATTATTTACAACGAAACATATCAGCTCACATTTTTTCACTTTCATAAATAAATACTCAACAGAAAAAACCCTTGTAAAAAGCTGAGAACAAAAATCATTGGAGGCAGTTTTGGCATTTTCATCTTATTTAAATATAGCAGGTTGATGTTATTCCACCACAAAAGTAGGCCTAATAAAGTTTAAGCTCCAACTTATTCATAAACCACACAAAAAGAAGGAAGACATTCTTTCTACTAATCGAAGAGTATCTCTTCTCTCTCTGTAGTCTACGACTGTCATGAATGGGCATTTCATATTACCAACTTCCTGTCTAGGAGAACCATCCAGACCATCATTAGGGGCATCTGTTATCAGGTAAAAATGAGAAGAATGAGGAAGTGAGGCTATGGTATTCACTGCTTTTCCTTCAATTGTTAAGATCATTCTATGCACTGTTCAGTGGGGACTTCATTCTAGTTTACAAGGGCTGTTCTTTTTAATTTTTTTAGCATGGAGCTATTTATGTTCAAATTCTATGTTATTTCTGCAAGTTGTACTGTTAAATGACATCATTTTAAGCTGTTTCTTCATTTAGGAAGGGCATGTTACCCAAGTGGAGTTACTTTGGATTCTAATGTACAACTTCTTGCTGCAAATGTTTGTTAGTAAGATGTGATAATTTGAATATTAAATAAAGCACTTCTTGGGACCAGCAGTTAATCCAAACTCTCAATCTTTCAAGTACATTTCTTAAATCACTTGAATATATTTCTTCCAGTTTGAATTATGAATGATTGTATTATCAAAGTAACAGCTTGTATTGTCTAATCCTTTTCTTAGTTTCATTAACCTAATAAAATGCTAGCACTAGCTGTTTTTAACCCAAATAGCATCATTTTGAACTGCATCAAACCATGATGTCGCAATAGCTGTATATTGCTTGGAATCTTCACTCAATGAAATTGCATAATAACAATGATCAAATTTGCTCTGAAAAATGGTTTTATCCTATTAATTAGGAAATTCATTTCTATGCTGATAGTTCTGATCTGGCAGTACAGTAATATCATTTTACCTTGAAATCTAGACAGACTCAAATACCATCATCTTTTCTTACTTGAGAACAGGTGAACAATAACCCAGTGAAATTTACTTCTCAGTTAACCCATTTCAAAAAGTTAATTGCATCTCTTCCAAAACTTTCTGTAAATGATGTTGAGGGGGATATGGTTTTTTTATTCAAATATTATTTACTAAAAAAAAAAAAAAAAAATTTTCTTTTTAACAATTTGGCTTATCCATAAAACATCCAGGATATTCAGCAATTAAATCTATCACCTCTTTCTCTTTACCTTACTAAGATCGGATTAATGTTTGCATTAGAATTAGCACAAATTCTAAGGGCTTGAACTAAATCCCTGCAAACATCAGGATTTTTCACAAATCTGAAACAACATTACTATCTAAAGCCAACACACCGATTTTTCAACTATTTAGGCATCTACGATAAGTAATTTCTTCAACATGTTGGAGTGATAATTTCAATTTGAGACCACTAATAGTGATGTCAGATAATCGGCCTTAAGGGATTCACTACTTTATAAAACCACGCCACTGCATTATGGATTAATGGTCTACTCGATGGTAATAAATGGAAGAATTTCTCCAATAAGGATTTTCTAAATTTGTTTTCAAGATGAATTCCTTTATTCACTTTTATAATATATATATATATATACATATATATATATATATATATATACTATATATATATATATATATATATATTAATTATAGATCAAGTCCGGAGGGAGGGAGGTGAGAGGGACAGTGAAGCCTTTGTGTTCAGATAAAGAACCTGATGCCTTATGTTGGTTAGGAAAAGTGAAGTTGAATGCATAGAGTAATTGGCCTTACATACATACATTCTGGATACACACTCATTGTAGATAATAAACATGAACTAAAGTATTTTTCAAGATACTAATCTTGTGGTTTATGCATTTTCAGTTCATTCCTGTTGCTGCAGTGCTAATATGTCTCCCCATCCCATCAAAACCTTGTTTCCCAACATAATGCCATGGTAACTGTTTATATATAAAAGGGCCAAGGAAGCATAAGAATCAGCCAAGTGCAGAAAGAGCCAGCGTGTTCGGTCTATTTCTGCAGACCAACGATATATTTCAATAGGAAAGCTCTAACTAACCTAAACTAGGATGCCTTGCCCTGACCTGTCAGGGGACACTTGGTGCCCCCAAACGGACAATCGCGGTATATAGCAGAACATGTGCACGCATTAGGAGCGGTTACAGTGCCCCCACCAGCAGTGGGTACCGCCAGAGAATGATTTGATACAAAAAGATGGTGACGCAACCGATCTAAACCGACCTAACCGAACCTAGAGCAGAACGCCATGTAACCTTAACCTAACTATTCTGGCATTATACCTAAAAATAGCACGCACTTCATTCAAGTCGGAATCATACATTATTTAAGCGGGTGTTGCTTTATTTAAGTGGATATGCACCTAATTAATGAGAAAGCTTTAAAGGGGCAAAGGTCAGATATCCACAAAACGCCCAAATCCATAAGGGTCACTAGTAAAACACGGAAGACACGGTACCATGTTGCAATTAGAACCCGGAGACTGAGGAAGGTATTTCGGTCGTTGGTCGCCAGCTGTTTGGGTGGAACTACTTACCTTACATGGAGGGATCTTGCCCACTACTTTAAAAAAAAGCATTAATTTAAAGTAGTTTTTGAAGGTCAGATATCCCACTGAGCCTAGATATGGTCTCATACTCTAAAAAGGCCTAAAGTTTGTTCACTGAGCCTAGGGCCCTAGATGACCAGAATGAAGCCTAAATAATGAAAAATCATCCAGATCTTTTGGGTGAAATTAGTAGGCAAGCCTACCCACCTAAAGTTCTAACTCATCACTGGTAACTTGGCTTACGTACACTGTCATTTTAACAGCCTAGGCTAAGAGTCTAAAGCTCGGTTTAGGCTACAAAATATTCTAGGTCAGCGGTGGGAGCCATCTTTCCTCTTGAGTCACGGTTCACTAACAAGGTAGTACGCTATGCCTGGGCTGAATAGGACAAAGCCTTATGCCAGAAGGGTAAAGAATAATTAAAGAAATCTCCGAGGCAATGGGCAATTCCATGGTTGGAAAATAGTCCACGATAGGCCGCCAGGGACAGGCCTATCCTGGAGAAGATTTAGGGGCTTGCTTCTCGGAATAACTTCGAATTTCGAAACCCTCAAAGTTGGCCTACGGTACTGTAGAAGTGCAAGTCATGACGCCATTCAATAGTCACCTTGTGCTTATATGAATTTAAAAAGCCGACGTGTATCGTGTATTTTATAAATCTTAAAGGATTAAGCTTATGACATAAACATAAGTTAGGTTAATTCAACAAGAAATAAGTGGGTTAGGCCAGTCCTTGCCTACGGTACGCATTGGAAATAGGCCTAAAGCAGGTTAGGACAGTGAAGGCCAATAATACTAACATCATCCTACCTTTCATGAACATAACAGTTTGATCGCCCTTCGGCCTGTTCTCGGCAGGCTTTTCTTCCATTTTGCTGTTCTGTTCCTTAACTCTCTTTGAGGGACTACGAGGCATTGTTAATATAACAATAATATTGGTCTTCGAGTCAATGTGTCAAACAAGATACCATTTGGCGCGAATATCACTCTTCTTCTTCCTTACGTTGTCACGTCCACAGCCCCAAGGGCAGCAGATTTTTTTTAACTAGGCAAAGCTTGCATTCTATTAATAGCTTCCAAAATAGACAAAAAATTAATATATCAAAACACTGAAAATAAATAATGAAGACAGAGAGGTAGTGAAGACTATTAAATCTTTATATATAAAAAATCATGAGCACTTTGAGATGGCATCAAATGTTCAATGTAGGAAAGATGTCACAAGAGTAATTCTTCTCGCCGTTGCAAAGCTTGTGTTCTATTAACAGCTTCTAAACACACACACACACACACACACACACACACATATATATATATATATATAACATATATATATATATATTTATATATAAGAAGGCCATAAACACTATTTAAACATTGAAACCATATATTTCGGGCACTAGCTTCTGTGCCCCTGTTCACTGGTAGATATATGGACAGGTGAAAGTTACAATGGTATATACAAACACATAAAGGTGTGGGCCTCCCGATGTGTGGAGGTGGCGTTTCTTAGGGCAAATTCCCTAGTGGTTTTTGATAGCAGATTCCAGCATCCTTGGGAGGGTTTTTGTACGGACAGCTACTTATTGTTGGATTTGATTTTAGAAAAACCAACTTTTGAAAAACCAACTCCCCCACCCAATTAACGACATACCCTGTATTTCTGATATGTAGGAAAATTCCCGAACTCTCCGAAGCGTAACGTACTGATCTTTTTATTGCTCTGTTATTCTTTGCGAGATGATCTACCTGTCTCGCTTCAGCGTAGATGTCCTGACAATTACTACACGTATCTTGTAACTCCGGCTTCTTCCTTTTGTTATTTAAGTATACGTTAACGAGCGAACTCCTGATGGATTTGGGATAATGGAAAATGAAAAGTTGTTAGGCCTGAGTTGTTCGGAGGCCTTTGGATGTTTTTCATCGTACGGGAAGCTTTATTTTGTTGTTGAAATCTATTTGCCTTGTTGTGAGTGGGACCTCCTATAGTATATTTTATTCGCTTTGTTAATGGCCCTCTCTCGATAATGTGTGGTGGATAGCAGTTGCGTTAGGTGTTGGCGGATCGTTAAGTTCTTTTATCCAGGTACTCATTTGAACATATCCTAAGTCCTGTGAGGAATAAGTTGCACCCTACCACAGATTTTACGGAGACGTCGTGGTAGCTTAAGAAAATGAAATGTAGGAACAGCGAAGGTGGGTTTCTGCATACTGTAAAATGCATACCTGTTCTGTTTTCTTATGATCAGTACATCTAGGAACGCAGTTTCCGTCCTTTTCCCATTCTGTTTTAAATTTTATGGTCGGAACTAGCGAATTTAGCATGTTAAAAAAGTTAAAACTCCCCAGCTATTGTCCCAGAAAGTAAAGATATCATCTATGTATCTAAGCCAGATCATATTATGGGGTTTGATAGACGACAAAGTTCTGTTTCGAAATATTCCATGTACAAGTTTGCTAGAAGGGGTGATAGGGGACTTCCATGCTACAGCCAAATTTTGTTTGTAAAAATTACCATTGAAAGAAAACGTTTGTTAGTTACACAGAGGTTGATAAGTTTTAAAGTTTTATCTATGCCAAGAGGAAAATGGTCTTCATATGGTTGTAACTTCCTCTCTAAGAAAGACAACACGTCGGCAATCAGGACTTTAGTAAATAATGACTCGACGTCTAGGCTGAGCAATTTGATGTTGTTTGAGGGGATGTTTAAACTATTAAATTTTTGTGTAAAATCCTCTGCAAAATGTTTGACGTGGGAGGATGAGAAGGTTCCTAGAAAGGGTGATAAACAAGTCTGGTGAGCCATTTTGATAATTTTGCCATGAAAGAGCCCTGCTAGATATTATGGGGCGTAAAGGAATCCCATCTTTATGTGTTTTTGGGAGGCCGTAAAAATAGGGGAGAGAGGGTTGATTACCTTGAATGTCTCTAGTAATTCTATGTCTTTTTATTGTCCCCTATGGTTCTGACTGACGGTTAAATTGAGCAGCAATATTTGTTGTGGGATCTTTCAAATTTAATTTGTCAGGTCTCCGCATCGTTTAGAAGTTCTTGAACTTTATGGATGTATGTCTCCTTGTCTAACAGAACTATTTCCCGTCTTTGTCAGATTTTGTGATGATGATATTCCCCCTTTTTTCCTTAAACTAACTAATGCATTTTGGAATCTTTTCGGGAGCGTAAAAATCATGGTAGGGTGCAACTTATTCCTCAGAGGACTTAGGATATGTTCAAATGAGTACTGGATAAAGAATTTTAACACGATCCGTCAGCACCTAACGCAACTGCTATATCCACAACATTATCAGAGGGCTATTAACAAAGGAATAAAATATATATAGAAACCCACACAACAGACAAATAGATTTCAACAACAAAATAAAGCCTTCATTTACGAAAACATCCAAAAGGCCTCCAACAACTCAGGCCTAACAATCCTTTCATTTTCCATTATCCCAAATCCATCGGGAGTTCGCCTCGTTAACGTATACTCTCTAAATAACAAAAAGGGAAGAAGCCGAGTTTACAAGATACCGTGTAGTAATTGTCAGGACATCTCGTGGCAGGGCAGATCGCTCCGCAAAGAATATAGAGCACAAAAGATCAGTACGTTACGCTTCGGAGAGTTCGGAATTTTCCCTACATATCAGAAACAGGCATGTCATTAACTGAGTGGGGCGGAGTTGGTTTCAAAAGTAGCTGTCCGCATAAAAGAAGGATGCTGGAATCTGCTATCATCAATCAAACCAACAATATGAACCTGTCAGGAGGACATTGAAATCGGATGACATCGACACCTTAATCCTCAAACCCCTCCTGAAGAAGATGACCCAAAACGCGACCGCCAGATCCATCGCCAAACGTGGAGCTAATGAGGCCAAAAACCACTAGGAATTTGGTTATTCTCCTCCTTAAGAAACGCCCTCCATAACATCAGAGGCCCAGCTTCTTCACACCTCCTATGTTTTTGTATATATACCATTGTAACTTTCCACCTGTCCATATTCTAACAGTGAACAAGGGCACAGAAGCTAGTGCCCGAAATATATGGTTTCAACGTTTAAATAGTGTTTTATGGGCCTTCTTATATTCATATTACACTGTAGGAATAGACATTACAGGAATAGATATTATATATATATATATATATATATATATATTTATATATATATATATGCTCAGCTTTTAAGATTGCACCCAACAGCTAAACATAAGAAAAATGGGGCATTATCATCTACATAAGACATGATAATGGCATTATCATTTCAAGAGGAAATATTTAAATATAAATAAGATTGATTGCTATAACTAGGTAAACAAGAGATTAGATTACCATAGGTGATAAATGGCACGGTGGCTAAATTGATAATAAAGATAACTTTAGCCTAACTGAGCTTTATTAGCCACTTAAAAACTAGAACATACACGTAGATTTAATCAGTGTATGACAATGAAACCTAGATATTACAAAAACATTAGAAAATGACTTTTATGAAATATGGTATCCAGATAATAAGCTGTCCTAGAAAAGAGAAATGTGCAAACTTGGAGATATTCAAGAAACTAGCCCCAGTTCGAAAACATTTACAACCTGAAGGGAGGACTGGTTCAAGAAAACTGTCAGCTATTATAGACAAGTAAATAGGAGTGGCTACTTTCTGATGGACAAAGTGATGGTTAACTGGATGATTTGCAAGGAATAAAAACAGACGGAGGTAGGCTGATACAGGGGCACAGCTTGTCTCGTGGTTCAACACTTATTTTTCCCACGGAGAGCTGTTAATCAGCTCAGTGGTCTGGTAAAACTAAGGTATACTTTTTCAGTTCTAACTTTAGTTTCCGGTAGCAAAATTCTAGAAAGAATGACAGGCATGGCGGGGTATACAAAATCCCTCTATGAGCTGCTGTTTCTTTGAATGAAATTTAAAAGCCTCTTCGATAAAATTTATCAGACACAACGTATGACCAAAATCATCTTGTAAGAGGCCGCATTTGGCGGTCTCTTGGTGTGTCATCCATCGGGAGAAACAAGACGAGAGCATCCCGTTTTCTCTCTCTCAACGAACGCAACTTCTACCATACAATATTTCCGTCTGTTTCGCCCTAACCATTGTTGTCTCGATTTGCGTACAATCACCACTATTGCATTGCCATGCAAGCATTCCAATCATGTACTCATAATGTTCCACCGAATCTTCTGTGTCAAACTGTATGTATGTTTCTGTTTGTGAAGACGCCAAACGTCTCGCCATTTCACATATATTATGCTACTGCACTGTATTCATTAATCTGTCTCGAATCTCATGCAACTGGCCATATGTGGAATTTCCTGACCTTTCCATTGATATATGTTTTATCATTGTACGTTTATTATGTCTCTCACAATCGCCATCTGTTTGTCTGTCCACAAACACAGATATCCAAACCATTACCTCTGTTTTGTCCTGTCTGTATGTAGAAACTACTTTGCGCTCGCACCAACCAATAACAACTTCGAAGATTCTGTTACGGGCTTTACGGGCTGCTCTAGGAGCAAGAGCCCGTGCTGGCACAAGGCCAGCTAAATCTGAAACAATATGTATAAACGTTCAGTAAAGAACCATCAATAAACCGGATAACACCCAGCCAGTAGGCTATGTCACTCAATACCGTCCTTACAATCTCAGGCCCACCAGTCAGGTTGCCTGTTGATAACCTTGTAAATGGGTCTCTCTCGTTTGTGTTTGCTATTTAGTTCCTCTGCATTTACTGCAAATGACAAACCAGTTAATTATGCAAACAGTAAGACAAAGTAAATGTGCATTGTAAAACTGTTTAAATTCCAAAACTATTAGTACTCATATAACGATACATGCTATCAAATTTGGAACACTGAAACACAATAATTCGCTTTGTGGAATAACAATCAGTTTTGACAGACTTAACGATGTTATCTGCATATTAGTACTAAGTAGTTTGGTGAGCCACAACCAGGGCGGCGCTGCTTCAAGCCACAGGCCCACAGAGCCTTGCACAGTTGCACTGGCCATCTTCAAGCACCCATGCCGAGGAATTGAGCGGATGCTTAGTGTGTCTTGCTATTTTCTTCTTTGATTATTCATAATGGTATGTTGTGCAGCATATAGTTGCAGAAATGGACACAAATTCTCCTAGAGAAGGTGGAATAACAACATTTCACAAGTAAGCATTGCATGCTGGATGATTTACTTGTAATTCTCTGCTGGTCAGTTGATTTTAGCAGTAGATAGGCCTATGCTCTGTCTGTTAAAATGCTATTTTATGATTAGCACAAGAGGCAATTTCGGTTATGCAAACAGAGCATCAGTAATCTCATATATGCGACATACTATGAAGTAAAAGAGATCTTGTTCCTTATTAAAAATGCTTAGCGGTAAGTAGGGCTATAGGTGTATCAACGTCTCGTCTTTCTAACATGTTACTGTGATGCATAGGGACACCTGCTGCATTTTGTCCATCATTAAGAATTTTTTTGCAGTGAGTAGGCCTGTGGTACATTGTCTATGACATCAGTTCCAGTTACAGACGTGTAAATGCATCGTTAGAGTTGTTTAATAGAAGTATTTTGTCGAACGTGGTTTCTCAACTTAGTGAGAGAATGTCCGAACAACGTAAACAAACAGTAGAAAACAACTTCCGTTATTGGGTCCAGTGCGAAAATAGCTTTGTATTTGTAATAAATCCTGGTTTAATTTGTGTTTTCATCACAGGATATGTCTCATTGGTTGGTGATAAAAAGAAAATTACGTTTGGTAGCCTAGGCTACACCTATGTTCTCAAACTACTCATTTGGAATGATGCTCTAACATTTAAACATTATTCTAAGTACAGCTTAATTTTGAATATATGGAGATAATTTGCCAATGGTAAAATATATCGAATCACCATGCCAAGGAGAAATAGCCTTTAAGAATGGTAACGCCATTGAAGAGACTGTTGGCCTAACAAACGCTAGGCCTATACTTATGGATTCGGCAAGTATTTAAATTGTTTTGTCCCTCATTAAGCATAATTTATTCTTTGTGATCACAATTAAATAGGTGGATGGGTTGGGAGGTAACTGGTCCCCATGCTTTTCCCGATTTTGAAACATATGTCCACTATCTGGACCGTGCATATGCCCATGACTTCGAAGGTGGGAGACGTATATTGTTGATAAGTAGCTTTAGGTCGTTCAGAAATTTACAAACGATTGCGAATTACCATATATTAGACAGAGGAATGAACACGTCTAGTTTTTAATTGTTTCGTTGGCAGCTGTGTTTTTTCTTCTCGCTAGAAATGTGTCGACTACTGACTATATTGGCTTTGACTCACGGTTTAGACAACTAGTACATGTCTTAATTTCTTTAATAAGCGATTGTACCGTGGTTTCGGTAAGAAAGTAGCTATTAATTTATCAATAGCTATTCCAAGAATTTACATCCAAAAGTGATATGCTGCATGAAATGTTACATCTATTAACAATATCAAACTGAAATTTCTTGTATGAGTACGTATTCTGGTATCTGTTAAAATTGCGCCAGTCACCTATTATTGTTGGGAAAACTGAAGTTGCGCATACCCTCGTTTCAGGGATATCTATTGAACGTGCGTGGTTTCCATTTTGCAACAAGCTCAAAAAAATGGATACTTGTGCTTAGTCTCTGTGATAAAATTAGAAATAGTATTACTGGATGCTCGGCTGCCGAGGATGAACGAGATACTAACTTCTGTTACTGTTTTTATTTTTATTTTTTTTGATCAGCGTTACACTCCACCGGAGGCACTCTGTGAGATTCGCAAACTCATTTCATCTTATACGTAATGGTGCAGACACAGTTATAACACTGAGAAAAGGTTTCAGCAACCGGCAAGGTATCAAAAGACTTTTCATTTATTAGCTCTTTACCTCGCAGCGTTTTATTAACGACAGACTGAATATTTACAAATCCATATTCTAAGACATTATCATGTATATCCATGATCAGTGCATGCAGCTATTTTCATCATTTCAGCACCAAAAGCCTACAGTTCTCGACTTCACCCAGTGAGCGGCGTCTTGTCTTTTCTGCCTCGAACAATTAACACACTTTATTTCACTCGAGTTGCATTTTTTTGTTACGCGATTAGCACCACAACTGCCACCAAGATTAATGACAGATTTGAAGCAATGAAAGCAGGAGGATTCTGAATGGTGCAATTAAATTTAGTTTAGCTGCTGGAATTTTGAAAAGTATTTTACTGTATTAAGAACTAGCTTGAGTGCCCTTTGGTTTCCAGTTGACGTTATACCTTAAGGGATTGGAGTAACATACTGGCTGGGTGTTGACTGGTTTATTGGTGGTTCCTTACTGAATGAATGCACAGTTGTTGTTGTTTCAGATTTAGCCGGCCTTGTGCCAGCACTGGCTCTTGCTCTGAGAGCGGCCCGTAACATGTTGTTGTTGTTTCAGATTTAGCTGGCCTTGTGCCAGCACGGGCTCTTGCTCCTAGAGCAGCCCGTAAAGCCCGTAACAGAATCTTCGAAGTTGTTATTGATTGGTGCGAGCCGCAAAGTAGTGTCCACACACAGACGGGCAAAACAGAGGTAATGTTTCGGACATCTGTGTTTGTCGGCAGACAAACAGATGGCGATTGTGAGAGACATAATAAACGTACAGTGATAAAACATATATCAATGGAAAGGCCAGGAAATTCCACATATGGCCAAAAGCATGAGATTCGAGACAGATTAATGAATACAATGCAGTAGCATAATATATGTGAAATGGCGAGACGTTTGGCGTCTTCACAAACAGAAACATACATACAGTTTGATACAGAAGATTCGGTGGAACATTATGAGTACATGGTTAGAATGCTTGCATGGCAATGCAAGTAGTGGTGATTGTGCATAAGTCGCGACGACAATGGTTAGGGCGAAACAGACGGAAATATTGTATGGTAGAAGTTGCGTTCGTTGAGAGAGAGAAAACGGGATGCTCTTGTTTTTGTCTTGTCCCCTCCGATGGATGACGAACACACACGTGTGCTCGAAAGAGACTGCGATCGGTGCGATGCGTCTCTTACAATACTCCACCCCCAAGCAAGGCGTCGATACGGAAATCTTCTTGCTGACAACTGGAATGGGCACAAAGGGCTTGGGCTTGGGGTGGGTAGGAGGCTGAAGGGAGGCGCCGGCCGGCGGGAACTCGAGGAGGACGGTAGCGGGTTGAAGGATGACGTCGGATGATCCTTCGGTAGCCAGCTCAAGGGGGACGGCAGTAGGCTGAAGGATGACGGTGGCTGATCCTTCGGTAGCCAGCTCGAGGGGGATGGCAGCAGGCTGAAGGGTGACGTCGGCTGGTCCTTCGTTTGTCAGCTCGTCCGGTACGAGTTCGGGAGCGGCGTCAGGCTTCCTGGAGGAGGCGTCCAGGGCTCTGGTGGTAGGGTGGGTCATCTCGGAGGGTCAGACATTTATTGAAGACTCGGGAACAGCGAGAAGCAGGGAAGCGGCGAAGGGTTCGTTGGTGCGTGGGTCATCATCTTGGGTCAGACGCCTACCATCGGCTCCTTCGGGTCACTCAGGGGTCACCAGTATAAGGACGGGATTGGAGTGACATACTGGCTGGGTGTTGACTGGTTTATTGGCGGTTCCTTACTGAATGAATGTACATGTTGTTTCAGATTTAGCTGGCCTTGTGCCAGCACGGGCTCTTGCTCCTAGAGCAGCCCGTAAATGAATGTACAGAATCTTCGAAGTTGTTATTGATTGGTGCGAGCCGCAAAGTAATATCTACACACAGACAAGGCAAAACAGAGGTAATGTTTCGGACATCTGTGTTTGTCGGCAGACAAACAGATGGCGATTGTGAGAGACATAACAAACATACAGTAATAAAACATATATCAATGGCAAGGCTAGGAAATTCCACATATGGCCAAAAGCATGAGATTCGAGACAGATTAATGAATACAATGCAGTAGCATAATATATGTGAAATGGCGAGACGTTTGGCGTCTTCACAAACAAACATACATACAGTTTGATACAGATGATTCGGTGGAACATTATGAGTACGTGGTTAGAATGTTTGCATGACAATGCAAGTAGTGGTGATTGTACATAAATTGAGACAACAATGGTTAGGGCGAAATAAACGGAAATATTGTATGGTAGAAGTTGCGTTCGTTGAGAGAGAGAAAACGGGATGCTCTTTTTTTTGTCTTGTCCCCTCCGATGGATGACGAACACACACGTGTGCTCGAAAGAGACCGCGATCGGTGCGATGCGTGTCTTACAGACCCTTCTTAGTCTAGTGTTTGTACCTGGCTGCCTACAATATATTATATTTGTAATAATTTTCTTTAATGCTTTTGTTTTCATTTAAATACCAGGTCGTTAGCCCTACAGATAAGACTTTTTTTTTTAATAATATTCTTGAGGATTATCGCCGCCGTATAAATCTTACGACAGTATTTTTTTTTTCAGGAGCCATACAATGCCTTTGTTAGAGCCGGAAGCGAGCTGGGTTCACCACGTACAAATTGTGTCAAGGTTTTGCATAATTTGTGGTTGCACATTCTTGAGGTAAGCTCGTTATTATTCTATACACCTGTGACCACTTGCACCTCCAACAATAGAATAAAATCTAGGAAGGGAAACCTGTTTTGTTCATTATTCACTCTAATTCCCATTACTTCTCCAAACAAGCAGGCAGACATGTTAAGGTTTATTTTAGAATCAGTCTGAACTAGGCATGAAAGTATATTTATTGTTACGTGGGTCATTTAGCTGATGAGTTTAATTATTAATTACTGTGATTTATATAGCCTTGCTTTACCTAAGACCCATGTAATCCTATCAATTAAGGCTGACAGTAACCAAAAAAGACAGATAATTAACTTAATTAAATCTGTCGCCAGTTGAAACTAGGTTACTGAATATATAAATTTATTCTGAACTCATGAATTAAATCAGCAACATTACTAAAACAACTAGTTCAACAAAAAGAAAAAAGAAATAAAAAAATGAACTAAATCAGCAACATTACTAAAACAACTAGTTCAACAAAAAGAAAAAAGAAATAAAAAAATGAACTGGGATCTTACGGGAGCTAATAACAGCTCCAACTTCATCCCACTTCGGACACAAGATACTTCAACATGAATTAGTGGATGATACAATGGCTGGGGGTCTTGTGACGCATCTATAAGCAATTTCAAGCGCGTGATTTGGGGACAGTGATGTGCTAATCCTTCTCCAAACAAGATTCTAGCCAGGTTCCAAGGCTTGCCTGATTCTGGAAGAGACGTATCCAGATAACAATTCGATATCAAGGACCTCTCATTTATCATTAATTGACTGCAAGGGATGAATCAGAGATCAAGAATATTATGTTAACACCACGGAGGATAATTTATGCAGTCTCATTAGATAACAATAATTGTACTTCATATATATGACTTCATAAATGGGATATGGTTTTACTAGGATTTTCCTTAGTCAGTGACTGGTTAAGAGAGAGAGAAACTTGAAATAGATAATGCAGTGATCAATTGCATCAGAAGCCCTGGGTTAGTTGAAATGGCAATTTCCCTGGCTGTTCAACAAAAGGGGAAAGAACAAAGGGGGGAGGCTGTGAGAGATGCCTGGTACTTGTGCACTCAATGAAAGAGGCCTCCAGACTGCCGAGCTGGGTCAATATGAGTGGGTGCTTGCTTGGAAGACTCCTCCCCCCAGGTCTCATTGACTGACCTGCGGGTAGCGTCTGAAAAATGACAAAAACTTGCCAGTACAAAGGTCATAGAAAAGTGAGCTTAAGGTACACTCTAACTAAAGGTGGTCCTAGCAATACCTACCCTGTTGAATATGCCTCTAAACTAAACTTCATACCCCCATCTGATGGTTGGTACTTTTGGAAAACAACCCAGCTTGCTGGCTTCCCTCCCTAGACTGCTTTACAAAGAGAAAGCTTTGGTTCTTTCTTTTTTTTATATTTCTACTAAATCAAGGAAGAGAGGTCAAACAGGGTAATATTTATAATAACTCCCCCCACCTTAAAAAGGCCTTCACTCCCTTTCAGGCATGAAGGTCTGTACTAAGCAAGCTGCTCACCTCGATTACTTTACCCTTTTCTCCAGAACAGATTTGTCCCTTGCAATGCAACTAGCTAAGGATCTACCTGACTCTAGAATGGGATATGAGCTTTGATCACTTACTTCTACAGACTCTTAACACTACTTAAAGTTGCCCACGTAGTTTTACGTGCTACCTCTGATGATCGTGATAGTCAGTCCAAGCCAAATGGTACATTTAATGGTATATTCTATGACATAGCCTATTAGAACACTGCCGTAGCACCAACATAAAGGACAATGAACTAGCTAAGTTACAATATTCTTACAAGCATACAATGCCTTACACTAGAATTGGCAATCACAGTAAACAAAGGTATAATCTGAGTTCTTTAAATGAGGTCTGCCTTATATGATAATGCTTGCCTCAACAAAGGTATTATGCCATGTGTGTCATGAGCTCAGTGGCTCTATTCACAGTAGTTATGATTACTGGCTTCACAATTACAATATACTTACGTGGTTACTGTTGCTCATTTCAAGGGTTAAATGCCAAGGTTACTATTACTACATACTCGATCTGGTCTAGGCTGTTACTAGGACAGATCACGTCGGCTACCTCCTCTGGGCAGGAGCCAGGATCACCCTGAGATGGAAAGGCACTGGGCCAAGAGGGCACGAGTGCCAGGATGAGCTTGTGGCTCTTGCAACTACTTGGCTCTCTTCCACCCCTTCTTCTTCTTTGGGTTCATCCAAGGCCTATCTATGTCAGTCCTAGGAGGTGATGAGGGCGCCGACTTTGGGCAAAGGCCAGAAGGGCTAGCAGGCGAGAAGTCAGGGTTAACCTTAGAGCCTACAGGAGGGCTCCCTATTCTGGCTGCTGCAACAACCGGAGCAAGAGTGGTCTCAACCGCTGCATCCGGGAAGACCAATTCCTGGTCTCCCAGAGAACGTGTAGCACTCTGATCCACCAGGGGTTCATCCTCTGGGGACGGATTTGGTGAGGAAGAAGTGTCAGGTGCCAGAGGCTCACAGGTTGCTAAGATTAGTGCCGTGACGGGTCCTGGATCTCCCGGAGGAGTATCCGTCTCATGATCTGGATCTGGCACAAGGTCCTCTTCTTATGGTGGCTCAACGTCCGAGACGGACGGAGCGTGGCACAACTCAGAGCTCGCAAGTGGCACTGGCAGCGATTGATGGTCAGGCATGCCTGACGAGGGGTCCGGAGGCACAGTACCTCGCAAATGGCTTGAGTTGGGCTGAGACAGAGATTCCTGTCCCAGTCTTGATTTGGGGCGTCCGTTGGGCGTTGCTTATTTGGGCAGCCCTCCCAATTAGTGGAGTGGCCTGTCACCTTGCACACTCTACAACGGTACCGCTTCTTTTGAGTGTCCTTTTGTGGAGAGGGAGGACCTCGTTGCTGGCTGTCCTTTCGCGGAGAGGGAGGACTAGGCCTAGAATTTTTTTGCGTGTGCCCCTTCTGCTGACCACTTCGGTAGGCGGATGGTGGTACTTCTTTTGGTGGCACCACAGTCAAAGTGGATGTGCCTTGATTTGGTGACCCTACAGTTGGGGACTCATGGATAGGTAGTGTGGCTGTGACCCAACAGGAAATCCACTCCCGGCCTAATTCCACTCACCATGCCAAGGCGGTGAGATAATGTGCCCCAAGGTGTCGTGACCTGGAGCTTGACTGGGAACAGGTTTGGTATGGCCCTCTACCCCATTTCATCTCCCCACCAAGTTTTGCTTGTCAACTGTGGCACTGGCTGGCACTTGGGCCCTGGAAATCAGCCTAATGTCGGGTGCAGTGTCTACCGTGACCGGTAGAGCCACGGGCAGGCTAGAGCCATTAAGGGGTGCCACTGAGACGAACTGGGTATCCAGGCTCTCGGGGTGAAGTATTTTCTGCGGCCCGGCCGTGGAGAATGAGGTGCTAATTAAGTTGATGAACCTGGTGGCTGGGACATGATTTGGGCAGGCCGGATGTCCAGCACTGCAGTGGCTGGGAGCACCACAGGAGCAGCAAGAGCCCTTTGTGAGGGCTTGGTGACCTGCGGTGACTGTTGGTGGAGAGTGTTGAGTGGACGTAGAGGGAGACAGTTGTTAGTAGAAGGCTGCTTATTGTTGCCCAACTTGTAGCAGCAATCAGATTCAGTGTGCCCCAACTTCTTACAGTGGGTGCATGTAGGCTTGCTAGGCAGTCCGTTCTTCGGTCGATTCAAGCCTGAGAGGTACCTGAGTGGCACTATGCGCTGCTGTGATGTGCTGTGGGACCGGTTGTAGGTTTCCCATGAATCAGCCATGTGGTAGGCTTCCATACGTGTGGTGGACTGCTTATCACTGAGATACACAGCAAGGGGCCCAGGCACACATTGGAAAAGATCCTCCAGCATGGTCCGATTGAATAGGTCTTCGAATGTAGTGTGCAACAGGGAGTTGAACCAGCGGGTACCAGACTGAGCCTTGTGACAGGCCCATTCAATCAAGGACCAGCCGACTTCCTTGGCAAGACCTAGGAACCAGTGTCTCCATTTCTCCAGGGTTATTTCATAGGCTTTCGTTATGATCCCACGAACTTCTACCATGTTGCCTCTTTGACTCTTCTCCAGTGAGCGGAGGGCTGCCTTAGCTTTTCCTTCCATGTGCTTGTCAAGCACTAAGGCCTTCTCTGTCTTGGTGGTGTTGTAGTTTTCAAAGAGTGACTCTATTTCCTCCAACCATGCTTCTGGCTCTTCCTCAGTCCGCTTGGGGACTAGGGAGTTAATGCTTGAGGTCGGTGCATTTGGTGCAGCAGGTGTGGGGTTGGAGGCTTGTTGGATAGCCATAGTTTCAGCACTTTCCTTTCTTGCCTTCTCCAGCTCGAGCTCCTTTTCTTTGAGGGTTAATTCATGCTGTCTTTGTTCTGGTTCACACCTCCGCTGTTCTGCTCTTTCTTCCCTCTCTTTCTTGGCTCTGGTAGGTATGGGGGTCTATTTGGGTTGACTGGACGTACTTGGGAATTGAGGAGGTGTCCCTCAGATCTGGGTGACACTTCAGTGCTGTGGTACCCTTTCAATAAGGTGGCACTGTGGCTGAGTGTGCCGTGCAAAGATCACGCTGATAGCACTCTTTATCTCTAGGTGCAGGTGTAGCATATGTAGTCTCAAAAGGACTTTTTTTTTCTTTGGTGGCACTATGGTGCCAGTGCGTTCCTAGGAATCAACACTTGTCTTGGAGTACAACTAATTGTACTAAGAAGAAAATGCACTCTGCCCAAGCAGAGTGTAACTAATAAGTAGGAGAAAAAGGGAAAGTAAGAAGAAACAGGTAGGTAAGCTCTTCAGTTTGTGACAGTGCCTCAGATTAGTGGCACTGAGGAAAAGAGAAATCAATTTTGGTTGCTTTGGCCCTTGTGGGTGACTAGTTCCTAGTAGCAGCTGTGCTACTTCCTTTCATGCAGAGAGAGGAAGGCTTTTATGATTGAGTCTGGATAAAAGACCCCACTCGTGACCGACAGTTTTCTATAACTGTGGTTAATCATAACTTACCCTCATCTATCTGTGGGACAGAGGTGTTTCTTTTTATTTGTTTTATTTTAATTAATCATTCCTATATCGGCCCGTTCTTTCAATGAAGACGGTGCATGTACACTTTGGCGGTATCTTAAAAGCTTAGGTGAATCGCGCCCTTGCCCATGCCCTTTGCTACAAGCTGCATAGGATATGTCTTACTGAGCATCAAGAATGCCCATGCTGCAGCCCAGACCACCGGCAAGAGAATGAGACCCACTGACCAGTAAAAATTCAGCACCTATCAGCACCTAAATGACGTTATGTTAAAATTTGAGGTATAGCTGCAAAGTTCACATGTAGTAATAACAAGTAAAACAAGTAAGAAATGCCCCAAAGTTTCTTCGATGCAATCGAGTTTTCTGTACATAGTATAATGCTGTATGAAACTCTCGATGTGCTGCAGTATGAAACTCTCAGCCACGACCAGGCGGTGCTCAGTTGCTCCCAGATGAGGCTGGCACCTATAGCAGTACCAGACGCATGATCATGGCTAACTTTAACCTTAAATGGAATAAAAATGAATGAGGCTAGAGGCTGCAGTTTGCTGTTTGATGACTGGAGGGTGGCAAATCAACAGACCAATTTGCAACCCTCTACCCTCAGTAGTTTTTAAGATCTGAGGGCGGACAGAAGAAGTGCGGACAGACAGACAAATCGCAATCTCAATAGTTTTCTTTTACAGAAAACTAAAAACCTTGTAGGTCAATTCGTAATTAAGTTCTGAAGACGTCGCCGATGAGCGAGGAAATGGTCCGTCAACTAGAATAAGTAAATAGAAAGAATCGCGAATAATTTTTCCTTATTCCGGAGAAGCTTGCCTGAAGAGAAAAAGAAGTATAGGCTGATTCAGTCTTGATAAAAAGATAGTATCTAAGGGCAATGCCATTAATTTCAATAATATATATATATATATATATATATATATATATATATATATATATATATATATATGTATATATGTATATATGTATATATGTATATATATATATATATATATATATATATATATATATATATATATATATATATATATATATATATATATATATATATATATATATATATATATATATATGGAGTATAAGTATGTATCTCATGATGGGGAGATGAGATTATTTGAGATGCAATTCCATAACAGAAATCAAGTACAAGTATACAGGAGGTTGGATACAGTAGATAAAGTGCAAGGTGAAAGGGAAAAGATTACAAGTAATGAATAAAGTGAGGTGAATATGAACAATAACTTAAGCGAGAACCAGAAGTCGTTGTTCAGGGAAGTTAACGCAGATGGTTAAAGAGAAAATGGATCTCTAAATAAAAAAGAACCAGGAGAAATTATGTTTGAAGTGAATGCAGCCTTGGGTCGGTTGAGTGAGTATTTTAAGGACGTATAGTGTGAATGGTAGAGGCGAGACAAGAGTTGAATGATGCAAGAGTGGGAAGGTTTAGTACAAGTTTGAGAATACTGGTGAAAATGACTATAGAGGATGTAAGGAGGGTAATTAAGTGATTGAAGAATGAAAATATACTAGGATTTTATGTGATCTCAAGTGAGATGCTAATGGACAGTGGTGTAACTGACTGAGTGGCTGGCCGAGGTGTGTATGGCACGATTTGTTTAGAGAAAAGTTCTGAAGGAATGGGTGAGAGGTGATTAACAGAGTAAGTACAGCAATGTAGTTAGAGAGGTTCGTGTTAGAGGCGGGCTTGTCACTACTGGTGAAAACCTACACTTTCTTCCACCTTTCTTTTTCTTGTTTTCCTTTGACACTATGAATTAAAAGAAGTGTGTTTTATCCATTATGGGGTAAATGTAAAAAAAGTCGGAAAATTGATTGGTTTTTCTTTGCATTGTCTCTGATGCTGGAAATGAAAATGTACATGACAAATATAAAGTCTTGGTCAAAAGGGATCAGACACAGATAAAATTTAAACAGAAAACATGTTTTTGCTCTTCAAGATCATACCTCCGTAGAGGGGTAGCGCCGTCAGTGCACCTCACGCGTTGCACTGTAGTCATTGCTTAAGGTTCTTTGCACCGTCCCGAAGGCCCCTAGCTGAAGCCCATTTAATTCCTTTTACTATACTCGTATCTCTGTCCGCATTCTCTTTTTTCCATCGTACTTTCCACCTTCTCTTAACAATTATTTCATAGTGCAACTGCGAGGTTTTCCTGGTGTTACACCTTCAAAAACCATTTTACTCTCAATTTTCCTTCTGTAAGTCCCAGCACGTGGCCTTTTGCTTAAATTCTATAAGCCATTCTTCAAGAGCATACATCCTTCATCGTCAAAGATACAACTGATAGAACGTAACCAATATTTACAAAATTTCGCCCGTTGTTCAAGGCACAAGAGCTGTGATTTCAGGTGGGCAGTCCCTCAAGTCACTTTCGGAGAAACAAATACTGGACTGGAGTTGTTCGGTTTCACTTTTAAAGCTTTTCATTGTTAGCCCTTCGAGTCAGTATCCACGGTGGGAGTATAACTGAGAGTGGGGAGGGAGGGATTTCCAAGTCCCTAAATTGGTGTCGTCTATTGTCCCCGGGTTAAGAGTTACATTCACTTGGTCGTCTATTCAGCGCGAGAAATAGATCAGTTACAGGAAGGCGCTGTAACAATGCCTGCGCGTTCATTAGCGTAAGCTGTGATTTTTTTCTCACTGGCGAATAGCAACTGTTTCGCTTTGATAGTTATTTGAGAGAAATGAATGATTGGTAAGAAACCGCAAGATTTCGGATGTCGGTGCAAACTATATGGCAGTTAAAACAGGAGGGCGTTTATTGATCAAATATCTGCACCAAGATATTTTTGTCTCTCTCTCTCTCTCTCTCTCTCTCTCTCTCTCTCTCTCTGTTATCGATGATTCAACAGTTAATGGATAGAAAATCATGGGGCTGGCAACCTCATCCAGGAAAGACTTGCAAAAGTTTATAAGTTCTGATCTTATATGAAGTAGGATATGTAAAACCATATTTAGCTCTATCTCAGAGTGTACTCGGATTATAGAGCTTAGCCTCTCTTTAGAGAATAGTTTGAAAATCATCTAATAACTTAACTTTGAAAAACGTTTATATTTTTCACTTAATAACCAAGTTTTCTAAGTAAATGAGAGAGAAGAGAAAATAATGAGGAAAAAATATATCTTTTCTGATTTTTTTCATGAATGAATTTCGTTGTAATTCGATGTACCATTATTTCGATTATATTCGTCCATACAAAATAATGGGACTGAAACAAAAATAGAGATAGAAAAATGAATGAGAATAAATAAACCATCGTAAGTGAAGTAATATACCATTATTTCGAATATATTCATCCATACAAAATAATGGGACTGAAATAAAAATAAAGCGATAGAAAAATGAACGAGAATAAATAAACCATCGTAATTAAAGTGATACGCTATTATTTCGACTTGATTCGTCCATACAAAACAATGGGATTGAAATTAAAAGAAACAGAAAAATTAATTAGAATTAGCAAGTAAACCGCCGCCACACTTGAAGTCTTTCTGCCTCATTGTGATCCATGGCCGCTCTTCCTCCGTAGGGGGGCTAGTGCCGTCAGTGTACCTCACGCGCGGTGCACTGTAGGCATTACTTCAACCCCTTTCATTCCTTTTACTGTACCTCCATTCGTATTCTCTCTCTTCCATCCTACTTTCCACCCTCTTCTAACAATTATTTCATTGTATAACAGCGAGGTTTTCCTCGTGTTACACCTTTGTAACCTTTCTGTCAGTTTTCCTTTCAGCGCTGAATGACATCATAGGTCCCAGCGCTTGGCCTTCGGCCTAAATTATATATTCTATTTTATTCCATGGCTGCTTTTCCAAGAATCGTAACGTGTGTTTGCAATTTTTTCCCGTAACGGTCGTGGATCAAAATGGGATTTCTCAGTCGTAAAAGACTGTCGTTCAAATATCGTTGAAGATTCAGTTAGTTCATATTTCTGTGGATTACAGGACGAGTAAAGGGATTCCGTGGAGACAAGGGATTATTTCACATTTTTTATTTAGTCATTTATTAATTTGTTAATGTATCTGTTTTTCTAATAACTGATCTCTTTTTTTTTTTTGTATTTCCCATTACCTTCTGCTACTACTTTCGAATGAACGCCATAATCTTTAGAAGCTTGAATTTCAAGTCAGTATCCTCTGTGGTGGGCTTGTTTCATATGAACAGGGTTCATCTTCTGAATAATAATAATAATAATAATAATAATAATAATAATAATAATAATAATAATAATAATAATAATAATAATCCTGCTTGTGCTACCTTCAACATTGGCGTGAGTTTCATACACTCATTTCAGACACATTTTAGGAATCTTGCGTGGCAGGTCATGGAATACGACGATTCCCGAGAGTTTCATCTAGTTTCCAGTCTTGGAATTGCCCTACATCAAGCGATGAAAAGTTTTTTTTTAGCCTATTTACTTTTTCCAACCAGGTTGAGATCCACCAGAGTCGATTAACCTCCGTGTACATAATTGACTGCCTGGGTCAACAGGGACACATTAGATTTTCATGGAAATGAACCCAAGATGTTTCATCCCCATGGGATTGATCTGGGGCATTTATGGAAGTGAAGTGTGTATGTTGAATCATAATGAAAGAGATTAAATTTTTGGGGAGAGTATACTAATGTGGAAATAATTTAAATGGTAAAGAATTCGGATATATTAGAAGTGATTAAAAATGCTTGTGTAGGTGAAAGGATGAATCAGAGTCGTTTGAGATGGTTTGGTCATGTAATGAACACGGAAGACCGTTGGTTAGTGTAAAGAGTATGTAATTTAGAAGTACGAGAAGAAAGACAGGAAAACCTGGAAAATGCAGAATAAATGGTGTGATAGAGGTACTGGAAAGGAAGACCGTAGTGGATGACATAGTGTGTATAATGGGGGAGGAATAGGGTGGGTATTTGGGTGGAATGGTCCTTGACGCGCTACTGATGAGTTCTCTGTGTAGGTGTATGTAGTGGTAATGCGGAAGTTTTTCTACACAGGGTTTCGTCATTAATTCAACAGTTTTGATTTTTTTAGATACACCCTTTCAGAGGAAACAACTTATATACTTATATATATATATATATTATATATATATATATATATATATATATATATATATATTATATATATATCACAAATATTGAACCACGTTCATCTCTTAATATGCAGTTCACTACACTCGGGAATAACTTATACATCCAAGGGGAATTATAATTCATGATGGTTCGAATCCTGTGCGTGACGAAGCAATTATCAATTATAATTCCCGAAGTATAGTGAATCAGATGTTGAGCGACAATTGTGTCAATATTTGTGATTATATACATATATCTATATAAACAAACATATATATATATATATATATATATATATATATTTTAATTTTTATTTTTATTTTTATTTTTTTCTTATATGTCACAAAATAGCGTGACAATATTTCAGCTAAGGCCACGGGAAAAATAGTGAGTATGTACCAAGCGCTTTCGTGTTATTTCAACACATTGTACCTCGAAAATGTGTTGAAATAACACGAAAGCGCGTAGTACCCTCCTTTTATTTTTCCTCTTGGCTGAAAAAATATGTGTATATATATATATATATATATATATATATATATATATATATATATATATATATATACTGTATATATATATATATATATATATATATATATATATACTGTATATATATATATATATATATATATATATATATATATAAATATATATAAGAAGATATATAAAAATTTAGGAGCCAATTAGAGGAAGCGTAATTGTGTTAGCTGACGTCTGTCCTAATTAGGAGGCTATTAGCGTTACATAAGAACGTTTTCCACAATGAGCTACAACAGTATCTTAGTTAACTCAAATATGAAAAGAATAACGACAGAAAATCTTCGTTTTTCAAAAACTATCTGTCGTCAAATCCTTGGTATTCCTGTCGAAGAGATAAGAGGACGATACAGATGCTACCATGTGTATTTAATAATTTTTGGTTTTTAATAAACTTCGCTTCGATTATAAACAGACAGTGATGAAAGACATTGTCAACTCTTCTATCAATTATGAGACTGCCTCTGTATTTGGTTCACCCCGGAATACACGGTTCTGTAACTGCTATTTTTGTTTTTTTTTGTTACAGTCAAGCTCTCGAACTTTCTTGGCGCTTTTGTTTTTCCTTGATCTAATAACTTTCCTTCCTTTAAGGAGCATATCCCTCGCCTCTGTAGACATTAAGCTCCACCCCTTTACCTTCCTTACTTTTCCTTTTTATTGCTTTCCTCGGGTCTGGGTTAGTAAAACGTTGGTTTGTGTTTGATGAGGTCATATGTAAAAAAGATGAGGAGTTTAGTAACATCTCTAACTTTTTGGGGTTCTTATCGCAGAAAAGGGTAACGATCAAAGATTGAGATGAACAGTTGGGTGAACGATTAAATAAAGTGAAGCTAGAGACGATTAAAATTGTAAGTAACAAGGGAATTCAGTGTCTGTTTAAATAATGTTATAACGGTACGAAAGAGAAAAGCTATAAAGTAAAATTGATTCAAGTTAAATAACTCCCCAAAAGACCTATAGGTCTAGGGGCTCACTCTTTCAACTCACAGCGGAACACTGACTAAAACAGTACTTCTAGAAAAATTGTGAAGAAAACTATAGATGTAGATCCATATAGCCTATATGAGTATAAACGTGCATTTAGGTATGTATGTCAACAAATAAAGACGTAAGCCTTTTGTTTTTATGGGAACAATGAGAAAAACATGCACACATATACACAGTTCACAGACGTAAACAAGAATCTGCACTAACTCTAAAAGTTAAAAAGTCGCCGCCTCTTTTTTTCTTATTACTTTATTAAATGTAAGTAGGCATCATAAGGCAATGGGTGTAAAGAAGACATGCCCTCTCGACAGGGGAAAACAGGGGAAACAATCGTTGCCAAATTAAACAACGAACAGCAGGACCTACGTCCCTGTTTAAACAAGCAGAACCAGCAGCGACGAGAATGCCATCTGGAGGCATTATTTTTTTTCCTCTCACTCATTTAGGAGACGAAGCGAAATTAATCGAGTGTAAGGGAAATGGGGTGGAATTTTAGTTAAGTAAAACCATAACTTAAAACTTTACTAATTACGTTAATTAGCTTTGCTGAATGATGGCTAAAAAGTTCCAGTTAATTATTTCCATTTGCCAAACTCTGGATTGGGTAAAGGGGAATAAAGGATGAGGTCGTGGTATATATATATATATATATATATATATATATATATATATATATATATATGTGTGTGTGTGTGTGTGTGTGTGTTTTGATGGCCTACTGCTCACTCTAAATCACTTAAATAATAGGCTTATCAAGGTTTCTATATATGATCAAACTTTCAGAGCCTTAGACCAACCACGGGTTATCTCATCCAAGCTGTATAGATACCCAGCTTTATTATCAAAAGCAACAAGGACTTTACGCCTCCATTAGATAAACACTTCTCATAGGCAGATTTTCAAAGGTACAGTAAGTCGAGACTTCAAAAAGGGTTGTTAAACTCAAGGAGTCAGGATCCTCAGCAGAACACTGTACATTCAGTGAGGAATAAAAAAAAAAGACCCAACTTCATAAAAATAATATTTATTAATGATTTTTAAAGATAGCCGTAAGTGATGGTTGGGGCTAGAAACCTCATTCAACTACAATAAAACACAACGTTAAGAAGTATGCCAACAGGAGGAGGAAAAGTTACATAGAAAGAAAACAACAAACTCACGATGGCGAAAAACAACACAAACAACGACAGTAGACGGCAAAGATAAGAAAAATAATCCTTAATCCTAACTTACAACAATTAAACACCTGAACCTAAGGGTGCCCCTACACGGTACATATTACTGACATCAATAAGATTGGTTCAATACTTATTGAGTCAGTCTTTTTCCCCTCAGACCATTTAATTTTATGGTCAATATCTAGTTTTCTTCTAGACTTCATACAAGCATCATGTCTGCATTAGATACTGCTGTTTCAGTAGCCTTGTTTTGCTTCAAGAAGAAACAAGTAAAAAATGCGCCGAAGTTTCTTCGGCGCAATCGAGTTTTCTGTACAGCTTATAATCAAGGCCACCGAAAATAGATCTATCTTTCGGTGGTCTCGGTATAATGCTGTAAGAGCCTCGTCCCATGGAACTTTAACCAGGGCCCGGTGGTGGCCTATCCTATATAGTTGCCAGAAGCACGATTATGGCTAACTTTAACCTTACATAAAATAAAAACTACTGAGGCTAGAGGGCTGCAATTTGGTATGTGTGATGATTGGAGGGTGGATGATCAACATACCAATTTGCAACCCCCCCTAGCGGACAGAAAAATGTTCGGACGGAATAAAGTGCGGACGGACAGACAGAGCCGGCACAATAGTTTTCTTTTACAGAAAACTAAAACCAAAGAAAGCGTCGTTGGATTTAAGACTGGTACAAGAAGGGAGATTAATATACCCACGAAAATCTTATCAGACTTAAGATTTGGTTTTTCATTGTTTATATTCATTAATATATATAATTACTGTTGTTTTATTTTATTGTATTTTGCATGTTTTCATCTCATCAAAAACGACATAGTTATATAATTGCTGTATAATCATGATGAATAAAGCCTATATGTACTCTCCGGTGAAGTCAGAATCCGTATGATCATCTGTGATTTTAATCGATTCTGCAGGAATTTCCTGGTCTCGTAGAAATAGCAACAATTCCTGAAAATAATATTATGTCGATTCATGGACTTCATCAGCGCCTGAGCCAGACTTCTTCGAATCCCTTATCATCTAAAGTTCTTTCCTAAAGTTTGTCCTCAGCGAATTAAGCTTCATTACATCTTGTAGGTAACATTAGGGTATTTCTCTCTCATATTTCCCCAGGAATATTGTATAGTCCTCCCATTTCTTATTTCTGTTGCCATATTCCTCTGCTTTTACCTTCCAGAGGGATGGCATTCTCTTACAAAACCCCTTTCTGCTTCCTTGAAACTTTGGTTTGCTCCGGACATGTTGTTATTGCGGTAGTAAAGTGAAAAGTGAGGTTTGCCAATATCACCTTCAAACTAGAGACTTGTTATCGTCAACTTACATTGTTTCAGTACTATACACGTTCAATGGTTTTGACAATACCGGCATATTGGTCAATCATATTTACCGTGTAGGGGTACCCTAACTTACATTAATAACATAAAGCTTCAACAAAAGGGTACATTTGTAAATCCAAAACGGCGGATTACGCTTGAAGATGATGATACTGCCAATTACCATCGGCAGCTCGAAGTGTCTATAGCACCCGACAGCGTCAAATGTCAATCAAAATGATTCTCAATATATATGCTTACCGGAGGTAAGTCTCCCTTCGAGCACTGTAACGCTCGACAACAGCGAAGAGGTCCGAAGGAAGCTGCCACAAAGGTGAACGCCGCGATCAAAGCTTGCGCTACAGACGATGACTGTGCCCTCACGCGGCACAAGATTCAAAAGGGCAGACACAGACGACGAAACGCTGAATATTGTCCTGTCGCATAACACCCACAGGAAGCAGGCAGTAGCGAAGCTGGGTAAAGCTGCTGTACTTTATGCACCTGTCGCAAAGCAGATAAAAGGAGCAGGCAACGGCCAAGATGAATGAGTGCAATATCTTTGAACTTCAACCACGATCCACACAAAAGGGGCGGGAGGCTCAAAACTGCAGCAGACCTCACGCTCAAAACACTGGGGCGGAATCATCCGTAAGGGACGAAGTCACGAAGATCCCGTATATACCAAACCTCTGCTGAATAACCCAACGACTCAAAAATATGAAAATAGAAGAGGAAATTATCCCACATGGGTGTGTTATCAGTAACGAGGGAAACACCCGGCGGTGGGGAAAAAGAACTGCCCAAACTTTCATTTAGCGGCAAAAAGTAAACAAAACTTAAGTTAACAGTTACGTTACTGGGCTAAAAAGACTTCATGTTAATTAATATATATATATATATATATATATATATATATATATATATATTATATATATATATATATATATATATATATATATATATATAATATCAGAATTCATGTTGAAGTGTTAATAGTATTCTGGTCTTTAGGACGTGTGCTAATATTTGAAAATAGTATGGAATCTGTCTCTCTCTCACGGCTGTTTTCACTTCCAAAATGAACTTCGTTCAAATTTTGCTCTGTACAGAGAGAGTTTCCTGTAAGCTCTCTCATAAACTGTTATGCTGGGATATTTTGTTTAATAAATATGTTCTCGAATATACTTTCATTTGCCGTATGGTATTTCATTTTGGAATTTAAAAGGTTTCACGTTGATGAGGAGACAGAGATATATTCCATGTGCATTATATAATTCAACGAGAAGAGGAGTATAAGAAAACGTAGTTTTCGAAGCGTTGATGAATTTTCAACTTCGTTCTTTATCTGTCCCAACAACTTCTGATTTAGGGCGTCTATGCGTCTCTTTATAGTTCAGCGTAGTCATGATTCTTACCATTAAAAATGGGTTATTATGACTTGCACGAATTCGCCCGCAAATTCTGCTCGCCATGTTTACATCGAATCTCCTCCGGGAAGGAAACGACCTTGACTAAGGGTGGAAGTTTAGTTGATTTCCTGACGGAATATTGAGTTTATTCGCTGCTCGGTAGTTTGAATAAGTCTTTTCCGAGAATAACAACATGGAGATTTTTCTTTCTTCCTTTCTTTTGGGAGGAAGAGGAAATGAAAGTTTTTTTTTAGTTTTCTGTAAAAGAAAACTTGTTGATTATGATTAAGCTGGCTTTATGCCAGCACGGGCTCTTGCTCACAGAGCATCCGTAAGTCATTTAGAATGAGTAGGTGAAAAATGATAGGATCTGAAAGTGATCACTTTATTTGTGATTTATGGACGTTAAGTATATCTTAGTTTAACCAGACCACTGAGCTGATTAACAGCTCTCCTAGGGATGGCCCGAACGATTAGATTTAATTTACGTGGCTAAGAACCAACTGGTTACCTAGCGACGGGACCTTACAGCATATTGTGGAATCCGAACCACATTATGACGAGAAATGAATTTCTATCACCAGAAACAAATTCCTCTAATTCTTCATTGGCCGGTCGGAGACTCGAACGCTGGGTCAACCGCGTGCTAGTCGAGAGCTCTACCTACCCCTCCAATGAAGAACTGATTTTAAAATGGTGTGAAGTGAAAGGTTAACAGGCGAGTTACAAACCTCCTTGAGCCGTAAGGCACCGGTCAGCAGGACAGAAAGAGCGATAGTAGCGGGTCGTGGCAAGTGGTAGACAGCCAGTAAGGAAAAGGAATATTTATAGTCGGAGAAAAAGCGGAAAAACAGAAAATCTACGGAGATTTAATACCGTATTAAACTTACTTCGAGCGAGAGGTAAAAAACCATCGATCTATAAGTGATATAAGGGGATCGATGTAGGATAAAAAAGTTCTAAGTTACAGAAAAAGCGACACAAGTAGATCTAGGTAACAGCTTAAGCGGTAGTTAGAGCGATAGTTGAAAAATTCGGTCGTTAGACGGGAGGCGGCCGAAAAAGGGAAAGGAAAGGCTTTAGTGGGAGAAACAGGATAATTGTCAATCAAAGAGATTAGCGACTATCCGAGTAGTATCGTGGTGTCGCTGTTTGAAGAACTCGTCGGGGAGGGGTGTGTCATACTGGTCGTTAGATTCGTCAAGCAGATCGGTTACTATCTGATACTCATCTTTGAGGGTTTCTTTCACCATGTCAAAGGCTTTCTCCAGGACACGACAGAAGTCAAATTGAGTTAGCACAATACCTGGCATTAGTAGCGACCTTCAGGTTTGATGACGGGTTTGGGAGTAGTAGTGTGAGGAGGGGTTTGGTTGTTGGCTGCTCCGTTTGAGTCCCTTTCTCGTGACACGAAACAGGCGCTGCTTCCATCACTTTTTTGGTTGTTTCTACCCGTGGCTCTTGGGGCATGGTTGGTCTGGGTGCCGGTGCTGGTATAGGAGTTGGTCTTGGTTGATTGGTCCTTGCTTTCAACTGTGCAATGCGGGATAATCGGGCACTGCAACGTTAGAACCACGCATGATGAAGTTCGGAACAGTTGGAGCACTTGGGTGTTGTAGGTTCCCCTTCTTTCCAGTTTCTCCAGACACAATACAGTATGTCTCGTGTTTCTTGCTACGGATGGCGCAGATTGCAGGGCCTCTGCAATGGTGCTGATGACCATAACGCTGACATCTGTAGCACCTGAGAGGCTCTGGAGTATATTCCTCTGTGGGGAAATATCCCCATATCCTAAGCTATACTTGGCTCGGGACTGGTCCTCTGAAGGTGGCAAGGACCTTCCGTTAAGTGCTTTGTATTTGGTTACACACCTCTCGACGCTCACAATGTGGGGGATCTCCAGAAGAGGGTCCAAAGGGAGCTCTGTTGGGTAATTGCAGATAATGTTTAGCTTATCA
Organism: Macrobrachium rosenbergii; assembly: GCF_040412425.1. Lineage (NCBI taxonomy): Eukaryota > Metazoa > Arthropoda > Malacostraca > Decapoda > Palaemonidae > Macrobrachium > Macrobrachium rosenbergii. The sequence continues at coordinate 48,897,375 of NC_089791.1, read as the reverse complement.
TTGGGATTGAGTAATTGGAATTCCGTATTGGCCCTCAGGAGGTCTACTGTAGCTCGGTCTTTTGGAGTAATGGTGAATTCTCCTCTGTGATTTGACCGTGCAGGGATATTTATGCCAGGGTTATTCTACTGAAGAGCCACTACCGCAACGTACGAGGTCCGTCCTTCACCAAGAAGCTCCCGAAACTTCGACAATGGAGGGTACTCATGTGCGTCGGAGACTGCAGGAGGGAGGGGTGACAGCTGAGGGGGAAGGGGTTGAGAAGGGGGGAGGAGGACGAGGACGAGGGTCCAAGGACGTCGGAGGACGAGGAGGAGGGTTTTCAAGGAAGAGGAGGAGGTGGAGGGCGAAGGGGAAGATAGATGGGTAGGTTGTTGAGGTGTTGCCTGGACGCTACTGGATCTCTTCTTCGAATCTGGAGGGCGAGCTTCGTCCGTGAAGTAACCAGAGGGCGGCAGTCGTTTCTTCTTTTGTCGAGTCAGTGGTATCCACTGCACTCTCTCAACGATAGACACTTCCAACCGTCGACGATAATCTAAAAACAGCTGCTAGGGGCGAGTGATACAGCCGGGAAACTACAGAAACAGTATAGGGGTTAACACTAACCAGTGGGGTTCCTATTACATAAAACCCGAAAAGAAAACTATTGTGACGGCTCTGTCTGTCTGTCCGCACTTTTTCTGTCCACCCCCAGATCTTAAAAATTACTGAGGCTAGAGGGCTGCCAATTGGTATGTTGATCATACACCCTCCAATCATCAAACATACCAAATTGCAACCCTCTAGCCTCAGTAGTTTTTTTTATTTTATTTTATTTAAGGTTACCATTGGATCGTGCGTCTGGCAACCCTTTCCGGAGGTGTGCGAATAATCTTCACTCGACCGTATCCTGCGTGGTGATTAGCCAACCCAAATTGTTATCTCACAGAATTTTTCTGCTGGTTGTACATAGTCCACGTCTGGCCTCTTAGCTCTATTAACACCATCCCTCACCTGGACTTTAGAAAATAGCCCTTGCTGGCACAAAGTCAGCTTAATCTGAACCGTGTACCTAGTCTCCACCGATTGTAAACGTGAGACGCTTCAGAAACGTACTGACCATTATACTGTACTGAATTTCAAAAGTAAGATTAAATAGACACAGTATATATATATATATATATATATATTATATAGATATTAATACACACACACATTTATATATATATATATATATATATATATATATATATATATATATATATTATATATATATATATATATATATATATATATATATATATATATATATATATATGTGTGTGTGTGTGTAAGTAAATAAAGAGAAGTGAATACTTTTCTTATTCCTGAGGAGCTTTAAAGAGAAATAGCTTAAACAAACACATAGTCTCTGCAAATAATGCCATTAACTTCAATAGAAATTGCTTAAGGAGATGGTGAGTCTAAACAGAGATTCTCGAGCTGCTTACTCAAGCCTAGCGGAATAACTGATAAACATGGCGATCAGAGAGCGCATTGACATGGGAACTGTTCCTCAGCACCTCTCGTCTTTTCCTCCTGAATATTTAATTTTCATCCTTCCCAATTCCACTAGACTTCATTTTCCCCGGTTGTTTGTCACTTAGAAGTAAGGAAATCGTCCCTCCATTTATGAGATAGCTTTGACCGTGATCGTTTCTGAGGCTTTCCTCCGTAATAAGGGGTAGTGCCGTCAGTGCACCTCAGGCGGTGCACTGTAGGCATTACTTGAGGTTCTTTGCAGCGTCCCTTCGGCCCCTAGCTGCAACTCTTTCCATTTCTTGAACTGTGCCTCCGTTCATATTTTCTTTCTTCCCTCTTGCTTTCCACTCTCTCCTCCTATGGTATCTTCGCTACACTGATTTTCTTTCATCTTCCTTTCCACCCTCTCCTAACAATTGTTTCATAGTGTAACTGCGAGGTTGTCCTGCTGTTACACCTTCAAAACATTTTTACTCTTAATTTCCCTTTCAGCACTGAATAACCTCATAGGTCCCAGTGCTCGTCCTTTGGTCTAAATTTTATACATTCCATTCCATTCCATTCTGGTTTTGAGTTTTTTCCCTAAAGAGATTAATTGAAAGACAAATTGGGAGAGAAGGTAACAGCAGGGTCATAATTTAGATGAATATTGCTATCAGTTCTGTCTCACCAGGAAAAATAACAATAAAAAGAAATAACACATATTAAAACTGTGTTCATGACAGTGACATACTGAAACAAAATGTTTCTCAATCTCAAAAGACGTTTATTTATCCATTTTCAAGTTTTTTGTCACTTATACACGCGTGACTTTTTCATACTCGCCCATATTAATACACAAATATCGTTCAATATCGAATTTACTATGCATTTGAAATAACTTGCGCGCAACCGGAATTGTATTGACAAGTGCTTCCGCGCCGAGTCACTTATCAATTGCAATTCCCATCGGATGTAAATTATTCCAGAGATACAGTGATTTCAATATTAAACGGTATTTGTGGCATATTAGTTACTCAATTTCGGCTGCGTACGCGAACATCACTCGGCTTCCAGAACTGTACTGCTGTCGTTTGGTTCTATAAAGCCAATTAAGGACAGTAAATAACTTCATTTTTCTTATGACTAATCGAATTCTTCCTGTTCCTGCTTTTATTTCTAAGCCCAGGTGTACTTTTCAGAATCGCAGGATTTAAGGATAGGCCTGGATCAAAACTGAACAAGTGTTTTCATAACTAAACTTTAGTTATTCTTTTTTTTTTTTTAAGACTTTCAGCCGTCTGTTAAGGTTCCTGCCTGAGAATGGACAGAATTATTATTATTATTATTTTTATTATTATTCAGAAGATGAACCGTACTCACATGGAACAAGCCCACAACAGGGGCCATTGACTTGAAATTCTTCAAGCTTCCGAAGAGTACGGTGTTCATTAGAAAGAAGTAGCAGAGGGTAATCGGAAATACAGGAAGAAAAGATCAGTTATTTGGAAAGAAAAAAAATTAACAGATTAATAAATAAATAGATGAAAATGCAATTAAATTATAAAACACAGGGCATTGCTTTAGGGTAGTTATGCTTGCGACTTCGCTTGAACTTTTGTTGTGCCGAGTTCATCGTCAATAGGTATGTCAATTTTGTTAACACGCTGTAGTGTTCTGTACGTTCTTGTGTGATTCCTGAATTATTTAACGTACATCTTTATCACTGGAAATCTGTCTGTCTATAACAAAAATCAATCTGTTTACTTATCTATCGTATTTTTTTAACTTGCATGCATATACATATATATATATGTGTGTGTATAATTATATAATTATATATATATATATATATATATATATATATATATATATATATATATATATATATATACTGTATATATATATGTATGTTTTTTTTACTTCTTCACGATGCAGCAGTCATTCATTTTTAACAAGTAATCTACTTATTAATCGTTAACAATTATGTTCAAACAAAATTTAGATTTAATTATACACGTTTAAGACGCGTACACGCTAGTGTCTATATGCTGTATTTATATTTGCAGAATATTTTTGACGTATTTCCCAATCAGCTTGGGAAAACTGGCAACTAGCTTCCCAGGTTTCATCCGCTCGAGAGAGAGAGAGAGAGAGAGAGAGAGAGAGAGAGAGAGAGAGAGAGAGAGAGAGAGAGAGCAACTATGATGGCTCTCTATTTTTTTTTTTTTTACAATTGGTCTTTCATCCCTTGTTATACAAGCGTTTAATCGTGAATGCTCTTAACAGAACAACCTTGCCTCTCTGCGTCCATCGACATCCGGGAAAAATATTTCCCCGGGACAAGTGTCGGCAGACTGGAAAGTTGGACGTTAACTAAAAGAGAGAGAGAGAGAGAGAGAGAGAGAGAGAGCTCTGGCAGAAGAATGGCTATGTCTGCTGCTGCCAAGTTGGTCGATTCTCTCTCTCTCTCTCTCTCTCTCATGGCAATGCAAAGGTTGCTTCCTTCCTTTCCCGCTCTTTAACAGAAGACACTAATCCCAATGATGACGGCCACGGAGTCCCTTTGTTCAGTCTCCAACATTAATCTTCATAGCTTCACCAGAGGGCTAATACCTGGAGGCGGGTGAAGTGAGCCATCTGCTTGCTTGCTTGCTTGCCACCGGCTGACCATCGCATTACGACAAAGAGGACTGAAAAGGGGTTGCGTCGGCCATAAAACATAAAAAAAAAAAAACCTGGCAATTTTTTGAAGGCTGATCATATCGATTTCCCCCTATCCGCTAACTCGTTGGTTTAAAAAAAATATAACGGGGAGAGTTTAGTATTAAAAAAGAGTCAGACACCGGCGAATATATAAAATCTGGTAACTTTACATACTGTAGCATTAAAGGTGAGCTGGCATGAGAGGTATTTGCATATTGGGGACTGCTTATTACCCCCGGAGTGCTTTTGTAACGCGCGCGCTGTAACACACACCTCGTTTGAAGAACGGAGGAGACTGACGGCCTATCTACGAAAAATCACATTAGGCTTGTGCCTGACCCTTTATAGACTCATCGTAGACTGTGAGGTTACACACACACACAGGCCTTGGTCTTTGATGATGATAAGGTAGATTCATACTCGGGACTCTCTCTCTCTCTCTCTCTCTCTCTCTCTCTCTCTCTCTCTCTCTCTCTCTCTATATATATATATATATATATATATATATGCAAACCCTCATACACGAAAATATATATACATACATATATACACATATATGTTTATATTTGTATGTATCTGCACACACACACATATATACATGTATGTGTATGTATGTATATATATACATACATTCACATAACTGATTTAACTTTGGTGAAAGTGAAAGCACCATTTGTTTGAACACAGTACCCGAAGTTGCATCTACGATTTCTCTAGGGCATACGAGACAGAGTCAGGCGTCCACCTGTACTATGAATATTTGTTAGTCAGTATATTTGTACATCTCTACATGTTAATATTGGCGTATTTGCAAGGTTATTTATGCATGTTTTCTTCTCTACGTCCGTAAAAGGGTGTTCCATGCGTCAGTAATCAATCAGATTTAAATCATTCTCTCCAATGGCGGCTTTGGAATTTTCTCCACGTTCCCAGTTTCCCAGTTTTCTAAAATGCTTCGTCTTTAGGAGGCCTTGGTAACTGTCTCCTTCTTACCCGGACCATCATATATGCTTTTGAGTTCCATACCCAATCAGCGTCACTTTTCTTCAGGTACCACAGTGGTCATTGTTCTCTCTAGCTGAGAGATGCGTCCCTCTTGACTACGTAACACCTGTCAAGTAACCACCTGTTATATTCATTGTTGTGAGTTGGCTTTCGTTCCTGTTTCTGGCTCAGAGGTCTGGAATTCCCCCCCTGCTTCTTTGTTTCCGGTTTATTTCGGGTTTTACTCCAGTCCATTATTCCTTGATGATATTCTTTTCTACAGGTCTGTACTCTCCTAGAGACAATCGAGTGCAGGCTTACAAGAACGAATGAATGCGTTCAAAGCTTACATTATACGTTATTATTCATTTATATGTGCAACCTTACACCTCATAGTACGTGAATTTTGATGCACGTTTTAAATATGCCGAGGAAAAAAAATGCATACGTGTATACGTACATGTATGCATATATTCATTCATATTAGTATTGAGCTAGACAAGCAGACATTCCCCTTCATATGCGGCTGTGAAGATTAAAAGACAGGCAGATGCCACTGGAGTACAAATCGAAAGCATTAGCAAGTATAATCCAAACAACGCTCAAGTGATTTACCAAATACCGCGGGAATACGAGAAATTCTCTTGACAAGTGAGTGCTGTTATATAGAAGCGGCAGCCTACGTTCTGAAGCTCTCCTTACATAAAGAGCGAGTTACCCAGTTTTCTTTGTAACCCGTTCGAATGGCGATATCAGGTTGGTAGTTCATGGCTAATGTTTTTTTGACGTCGGTTAGTTTAGTTAGAAATTTCATAATGAGGCAACATTCTTACTGAATGTGACCCGGAGGAAATATAAAATTAAAAAAAGCCTTGCGATCCAGAGACCTCGTTCTTCTGAAATCAGCGAACTGATATCAGCGCAGCAAGAGCACAGCCATAGCCTTCGCATACCTTTGTCTGAAAAGAGGCAGGTTCAAAGGAATCTCTCCGCTTTAAATAACTGCATGAATGCATGTCAAGGTAATTTGATCCGCGCTCTCAAATTGTTCGGATGGTTATTTATACAATACAACATATTTTAAGGCAATAACAATATTTTCTACGAGATAGCAATTGCGCGCTTGATATCTGACTAGCTATTCAGCCTTCCGAGATGGAGCCGGCGGCCTACCCGCTATAACCAAGGATATTTTAGTCGCCCTTTGAAAGAAATACAGGCTGGAAAAGTCCTACGAGAAAGGTCACCAGAAGAATGAATGGGGAAAAATATCAGCCTGTTTAGCCAGTGAGAGTGCTTGTAAGTCCGAATTTCCGCCATAGACCTAGGTTATATTCGACACCATTCGAAAGAAATAAATATGGGAAAAGTCCTACGAGAAACGTACGAGAAAAATTAAATGGGACAAATATCAGCCTATTTAGCCCGTCAGACTGCCTGGTAGGTCCGCTTGGTTTTGATCCTATATCGCCAGCAATATGAAGTCCTGCGCAAGGATTTTACTGTATGAAGTCCTGTAGACAGGTCTTGCTTACGTCAGCAGCTTCTTGAAGTCCCAATGGACGCATTGACAGTATACAGGACAGTGGCAGTTTTAGGATATCTCAAGATTTTGGTCCTCTACTGAGCAGAATCCCCAGTTGTCACTAACCAGTAATTTGAATTAATTGTAACTTTCAAGTCTCGACTGACAAAAACTAAATCCGCATTCTACATAGACAAAAGCCGACAGAAATATATTAGACCCAATATATAAAGAGCTGAGGACAAGGGAAAAAAATAACGATTTGCCAGACTCCTGCCTCCATTAGCTGTGTTATTTTGGGGTCGAGCTCTGTGCAGTGGGATTGCTTTTTATATTCATAAACAAGGCTCGACAGTATTTCGGAAGAAAAGAATGTCGTTGGAGATTGCATAAAAAATCTGTTTTTTCACTGCGTTTTCCTAATAGAGACAGAAACATTTTTCCTTTTTTATGAGGATACAAAAATCGAAATTTGACAGACATGTCGGTCTTCTGTTCATTATCTTCATCACTATCACCTCCAACGCCGTGCGACGTGAAGGGCCTCAGTGACATTGCGTTTCTCATGTCCTTCCTTCCTGAGCGTTCACTTCCACACATCCCCGCCCATCTCTACGCCTATAGCCTCCCGTCTCAGTTCTCATCGAAGTAGGTCTGCTCTCCCACCGACTCTGGTGCTACAGGAACGAATCTCTTATCAGCCCGGTAGGGGAAGGGGGTGGGGGGTAGTGCCGTCAGTGCTCTTCACGCAGTTCACTGTAGGCAGTACTTAAGTTTGTCTGCAAAGTCCCTTCGGCCCCTACCTGCAACCCATTTCATTCCTTTTACTGTACCTCCTTCCATATTCTCTTTCTTCCATCTTACTTTCCACCCTCACCTAACAATAATAATTATTTCACAGTGCAACTGCGAGGTTTTCCTCCTGTTACACGTTTGAAACTTTTCTACTCTCAATTTCGTTTTCAGCGCTGAGTGATCTCATAGCTCCCAGCGTTTGGCCTTTGGCCTAAATTTTATATCTCATTCTATTCCACTCTTATCAGTTACTGTTCTCCTCCGGGTGGTACGAAGAACATGTCCAAGCCATCTCCATCTCCTTTCCATCGCTATTTCATTTACATATAGAACTTCCTAATTTCCTTTTTAGCATCACTTCTGACTATCAGTATTTACTTAAAGCTCCGTTCTCAGATCGATAATATCATTTATTATCGGGTATTTATGTGACAAGACGCGTGGCTTATCAAGGAAATAATATTACGAAAACGCCGAGACTAAAGCTTCTTTCCTTATAAAGAAGCCATTGCGAGAGAGCTTTCGATATTGGCTCATTCCTTTTAGCTACGCGTCTGTTCTTGACAGTTTCTGTTTTATTTCACTCTCTCGTTGCAGAGGAATGGCAGTGCAATATAACATATAAGTCAAAGGCTAATCGCTGGGAGCTATGAGGTCATTCAGGGCTGAAAGGGAAATTGAGAGTAAAAAGGTTTGAAAGGTGTAACAGGATGAAAACCTTGCAGTTGCACTATGAAACAATTGTTAGGAGAGAGTGGAAAGCAAGAGGGAAGAAAGAGAATATGAACGGAGGCTCAGTTGAAGGAATGGAAAGGGTTGCAGCTAGGAGCCGAAGGGATGCTGCAAGGAACCTTAAGTAATGCCTACAGTGCACCGCGTGAGGTGGACTGACAGCCCTATTTCCTACGGGGACTCTTTCCAGAGGTTCTGGGATCTAATTATGATCCCTTGCCGCTCGCATCAAACCCCCTATATAAGGTTTGTTGTAAGGCAAGAGTTTATAAAATAAGCTTCCTTCGGCAGATTGATTCGTTGCAAATACTTTATTTTGTAAATTGTCGGCGATTGTACATGAACAGCCTAAAGTCAAACATCTTTGAATCGTGAAGAATTAAAAGTAAATAACTGCAATAATGCTAAAGGTTTTGCTTATATTTGTCAGTAAATGTATATATATATATATATTATATATATAACATATATATACAGTATATATATATATATATATATATATATATATATATATATATATATATATATATATATATATACTCGTAGCCCAGTGGTTAGGACGCTCACCTTACCAGTGAAAGGACTAGGTTTTAATGTCTGGGATTCTTTAAATTTCGTTAGCAGTTATATATATATATATATATATATATATATATATATATATATATATATATATATATATATATATATATATATATATATATGTATGTATGTGTGTGTGTGTGTGTGTGCAATATAATTTTCATTAATATATAATCCTGCATGGCAGCCTAACTTTATTTTTAATTATAATAATAATAATAATAATAATAATAATAATAATAATAATAATAATAATAATAATTGTTCAGCGCGCAAGGCAACCATTGTTGCTCTCATTCAAAGCTAACTCAGCCAATAATTATGAGCGGTGCCTATTACACTGAACACAATACAGCATCTGCACTGATCAGCATAAATCGAACTGACGCTTGTGAAGGTCTAATGAATTAGTAATCAGGGATGATAAAGGAACCAATTCTTTATTGTAAATTAGATTTACTTCCCAATTAACCCAATTAAGAAAACTCTTTGCAATAAAATTGGCGAATTAACCGTACGAAGTGGCTGTTTAGCATCATTATTGTTTCTTCCTGAATTTCATTACTTCTGGTCTAGAATTTGCGCAGTTGCGCAGGACTTTCTGTAATACTATTGCTGTTTATGTAAATTCAGGCAGTACACAAAAGCCTGCGCATTTGATGATGTCTAGGCTAACATGGTTTTCTCGAAATATTTATCCAGTAAATTCGCCACAAATAATCTTGACTTTTCCTTAACGCCGATCATACACGCAGAATGTTAATTTGAAGGCTGCAAGATGTTCACAGCTCGTAAATACTTTCGTGGCGAAGCAATTTATGATATTAGGGCTTTAGGACTTCGCTAAGCTTAATCAGATTGTTTCAAAACTTACGGCGAACTTCAAATTAAGGGAAATCGCGCCTATATCGATTGGCGGGTGCGCAGAGCATTGTGGGTCGCGGGCGAGGTGCCGAGCAGTCAATATCAAAAAGTTTATTATTCGTTGTTTATGGGGTTTCCTTCGTCCCTTTTATGTGGATTTGTTAATGTACGGTCAAAGCAAAAATAAAACAACGGTTCTAAGTGGCCGCCATAACTTCAGGAGGAAAATTCGCTTTAGAACAAACGCTTAAGTAAATCGCCGTGCTGGCAAACGTGAGTTCCAGCCATCTTTCCAGACTTGGCAAGTAAAGTCACCAAACTTTTTCCGACTCGCACAACTTTCCAAGATTTGATCGTGTGTGGCTTTTGGATATGGATTCAGTGACATTCTAGTGGCAAAAACGCCGTGGTGTGTGGAAGCACAGGTGAGAAGCCCGTGAACACCTCACTTTGGCTGTCAGACAGGTAAGAGGGCCGTAAAGAGAGTAAATATTGATACGGGCAAGTTGTAGATGTTGGGAAAGTTAGCCTCGGTATCTCACACGACCTGTGGTGAACACGACAGCTTGTGTTCTGGCCACCAGCACGTCCCTCACAGGCCTCGGAGAGGTTGTGGAATGAGTGATTACGAAAATCATATCACTAATCATGTATTGCATTGTTGTTTTGCAAGTTTGCTCGTAAGCGGTGAATGAGTGATTTGGTGGTTGGCGGACGTACGACGACTCCTAGTTTCCCCTCTTTAAATTTCCCCATGAATAATGCAATAGTTTTCGTGAGACGCAGACACATCGGAAAACGAAATCGAAGCCGAATACGACGGAGAAGTGCAGCGAAACCCGAGCCGGAGTCGACACCGAATTGCTGAAGTGGAAAAATAACTAAATTTCAGTAAGAGTTTCAAACCACAACTGCTATTGATTCCAGCATCAAGCATCTCCCCTCTTCTCCCCCGGCACCCTTCCTCTCCTCCCCTTCCCTTTCCCCTCACTCTCATTCTCTAAAATCGGCGAACTATTGCGTCATAGCGTACGCATGTCAAAGAATCTCCTTAGTGTCCAACTTCGGTTGAGATCCTATAATGAGGTCGACTCTTGTAAGCAGGAGGAGGGCTAGGCCTACTTGTCACCCGACTTGTGAGAAAATAAAAGGCTGCTTACAAATTCGCAGCCATACCTTTTCCCCTCGAATGTACGAGTGCCCCCGGGAAGGGGGAAAAACATACATCTTTGATTCAGTGAACTGACGATATTAGCCTTTATTGGAGGCGATCACAAGGGCGTTTTTTTGCCTCGGCGTCCACTCCGTTTACGACGTGCGGCAGTCGTTGTAATCCTCTTGCATCGTTTCCGAAGCGTAAACAAAGGGGTGTAGATTTGTAAAAAGGAAAAAAAGTTTTATTATCCAGTATCGTTGGAGAATTATCATATCGTCGTCTGGTTTGGTTATGAGGCCTCGGTAGCGAGGAGGAAAGGTCTTGGGCATGGGGTGGATTTGAAGGGACAATTGGGCATGTGGAAGGAAGGTAGGTGTCCTGGATTTAAGGGGATGAATTGCTTTGCAACTTCCCCATTTCTAACTGGAGAGAACTACTTCAGAGGAAAATGGAAATTCCTCACTTACTCAGATAATGATTTTAACGGTAGGGTGCAGACTCTCTCTCTCTCTCTTTCTCTCTCTCTCTCTTTTAACTTAGCTCTGTAGCCTACATGAAAGTATGGCACGGTATATCATTCAAGGTACTTTGGATTCACCAGGTAATGATTATGCACTTTGAGAGTAAGACCAAGGCAATCCCAGTGATGTCTTTGCCATCTCTCCTGCTTTTGACTTAACTGTAACAGCTGTCTTTGTTATGGCTGCTAATACGGAAGATATAATACCACTGAAATACTAATAAGCAGCTGCTGTTGACGCTATAGTAGATTTTAGTACTCTTGCTCTTCTTACCAGCTGTCGACATCAGCCTGAAGGGAATCTGAGGTTTTTCAGTGGAACTGTGTGACTAATTTTTCATATATGTTAAACAGAGACTACTTCATCCCTTCAGCAACAAAGAACTGAGCTGAAGTATCTCATTGTTTGAGGGGAAATCCGAGTAACTCGGGTTCATTGGCACAGACAGAGACAGATTGCTCTTTATGGAGAAAGGACTAAAGGAAAACATTTTCTCCTCTGATGATGGAAAGCAGCAAGATGACATGGTCGGTTAATACCGCGAGTAGTGTTACAAGGGTTGTCGGAGAAAAAGAGAGTATGAGAACGAGAGCAGAAGGAGAGAGAGAGAGAGAGAGAGAGAGAGAGAGAGAGAGAGAGAGAGAGAGAGAGAGAGAGAGAGAGAGAGAGAAAGTTTGAGTGGTGAATGAGAGTGTGTAATGTTAAATGCAAAAACCAAGTACTTGGTGGTCGTGAATGCAGTGATTGTTAAGCCGAAACAAAGGCTAAATCAGCTGCAGCCTTCTTTTTTTCCGTGTTTCACTTCAAAGTTGTGTGGTGCCGGTTCTGTCTTTTCGGGAGGAAAGAGAGAGAGAGAAAGAGAGAGTATTTCAACTGATGCAATTGCAAGGACACCTGTTTACAAAGAAAGACGAGGAAAGAGAGAGAGAGATAGAGTTAGTTCGGCGCCTTTTCGAGTTGGTCTGGACGATTATCGGATTTGCGAATCGGCCTTCTTCGACTCCACTGACTTGAGGAGGACCTTCGGCATCGAGGACGACGTCAGCAGGCACCACGAAGTACCAGAAGTGCATAATGGAATTTGGGGAAAGTTGAAGAATGCGGTATGACAACATTGGTTGCAGACGCTCCAAGAGACATTGATTTCTAGAGAGGCAAGGGGGAGCAGCGGAGAGAGAGCGAGAGCGCGTAGCTACACGTAGCGGCGGCGGCCACCTGTTTTGAGCTCTTTCACGCATGCTGCTGCTGCTGCTGCTGCTCTGCTCTTAAGGTAAACTATCTGTCCTGTCCCGGGACGAAATCCAATAAAGAGTTTTCCCACCCCTTTTTCATGTTCAGTCTCTTAGCTCTTCACGCCCCCTCTCCCCCCCAACCCTCTCTTTTTCTCTCTCTCTAAATCGTTGCTGCTAATTGACCACGAAGAAGAGCCAGAGAAGAATAGCCTGTTTAGGAGTGAACTGAGGTTGCGAGCTGATTCGCTGTCCCAAATTGATGTTTTAGTTGTCCAACATTGTAGACACGGAAATGAAGTCAGCTATGAAGAGAGAGAGAGAGAGAGAGAGAGAGAGAGAGAGAGAGAGAGAGAGAGAGAGAGAGAGAGAGAGAGAGGTGCTGCCAAGCGCTCTCCTCTCTCTCATCACTCGACAGAGTCGATGTAATTTAATGGCTTTTGCGGTCCCTTCCCATGGATGCTTTTCGGAAAGAAAGGATTATGTGATGAGTGATTGCGAGAAAGAATGTATTTTTAACCTGTCAAGGCTTTGCGGTCGATACACAAATAGTTAGGGTTATGAATACTGAATGTGGATTGGTGGAAACATTTTTATCACAGTATTTCTGGAATGTGAAAGCCAGTTGACTTAGGGCGAGGGAGGTGAATGTTTTCTATAGATGAGTGATCTTAAATGTTGTGAAAAATGTTTCAGAAAGTGATCTTAAACATGTTAAGTGGTGTGCATTCGATCTTCCCCAACGACCAGATATTACTTAAAAGTTTAATCTGTAAATGCTCTCAGCGTGACTACAGTTTCATGTGGTCGGCCTGATTGATGTTTGCTAAGGACAAATAGGTGATTAAAAATATCAGTGTGAGTCTGCCGTGTTTTATCTTCAAAGTATTATCACTTGATTGAAGTGTGTGTTAACGTTGTGGAAGGTCGGTTGTTGCGCGCGTGCGCGCCAAAATTGAGGATAGTTAACATATTTATAGAATCTGCTGGTCACTTTTACCAGATATGTATGTAATTGTAATCACAGTGCCCTCTTAACTTCTCGAATTCTTCACTCTCTTTGGATACGCTTGTCACTGCAAAGCCTTTGATGCAAACATGCTTGGTATTTGGACTGTGCATTCATTATAGTAGGCTTAAAAGTTTGAGACTTGGTTGTAGGCAATTTTCGTGGTGATCAGATTGTGATGTTAAGATGACATTGCGATTGGTAGGGGCAGTGGGGTGAGGGGGTCTTCTGCAGTTGACTGTAGGAGGGGGAGGGAGGGGTCTTCGGCAGTAGACTGCTTGTTCCTCTTTATCCAGTGGACTGTTATGTCCACGAGAACGAGAACACTTAGAGAAAATATAGGCTAAAAATGTCTCTTAAGAATAATCATGTCCTTCTTTCCAAGGTGTCACGGGAATGCTTAGGAAGAGTTGAGGATGGTTAGACTGTTTTAAGGGTAGATTAACTCAATCTTTTAAAAGTGGATTACGATTGAAAAGGATTTTTGTTTTCTTCCGTATAATGAGGAGTCGAATGGATATGTTAGTTTATTTATGGCTGTTATGGTAATGATTATATCGAAGCGTTTACCAGACTGGGTGTTTGAGTGAGTTGGCAGACAAAGAGAGCGTGGGTCTATCTATCTATCTATCTGTCTCTATATCTACTTATATATATATATATATATATATATATATATATATATATATATATATTATTATATATCGTGTGTGTATGTGTTACTATGGGACTAAAAAAAAAAAAACCAATACCCTTATTTAGCCCAGGCCTGAAGGAAACAAATCGTAGTAGGAATAAAGGAGCTCCATCTCGAGGGAAACGATAGACCCGCCTCTTGAAATAAAGGAGGTTATAGCACCGTGCAAAAGAGGAGGCGAGGTGGGGGGGTGGTATTCTACTCTTGATCGCTCGTAAATGAAGTGTTTACATTTCACGGGGATCATTACGCTTCGTGTCATCCCGACCTCTTAATGAATGAGCACGTCCATTGTCGTCTTTGTTCCTTGGTTGTTTTAAGTTCGAATTTCTTTGTAGGTCTGGTTGTGACGTCTGCTGGAATGCTCTTGAATAAGGGCTAAGAGAGAGAGAGAGAGAGAGAGAGAGAGAGAGAGAGGGAATATAATTGACGTATTGAAGATGTCTCAAGAATTCATCATGCTGATGTCTGTGGAAAATGTCGGCGTATTACCGCATATATTATATTATATATATATATATATATATATATATATATATATATATATATATATATATATATATATATATATATATATATATATATATATATGTGTGTGTGTGTGTGTGTGTGTGTGTGTGTGCATGTGTGTGTAATACATGATATTTCCACAGACATCAGCATGATGAATTCTTGAGGATATCATATATATATATATAAAATATATAAAGTGTGTGTGTGTGTGTGTGTGCGTGCGTGCGTGCGTGCTCAGTAATCCCTCTTTCCTTCCCTCCCTGACCTCCCGGCCGTGCCATCTTGTAGTATTTTCCTGCCAGTTAAGGCGAGACGCAACATCATTGCACATCGGAAATTTATTGACATAAAAGAGCTCTCCTTTTTCTTCTCTCGCCGGAGACATTGATCACAGCCGATCTGGGAGTTGGGCCGCGCGTCTCGGGGCGCTCGAGAGAGAGAGAGAGAGAGAGAGAGAGAGAGAGAGCAACAATTCTCTCATCTCCCGTTTGATGGCCTGACGGATACTTGGATGCTGATGATGCCCTCGTATCTCGACTCGGGACACTTAGGAAACTACTTTGTTTTTTTCCTCTTCCGAAAAACGGATAATGAGATCGGTCACCGCCCGGCCGTCGGTGGCTGAGGGGACCTCGAACTTTGACACGGAAGTCAACGGTCCTTATTTTTGGGCGACCGGCGCTGCTCTTTTGTTTCGAATTCAGTCTTGATCTTCGTCTTAAAGAGAGATGCTGGCTGACGGGCCGTTCGCTTCCCCATGTTTCCTCTTTCTTTTTATAAAGCCCCACCATGTAATGATTCTTTGAAGTGAATTATCTTCAAAAGATGTGCGTCGAGATTGTAATGTTCGAATAAAACCACGATTTCTAGGATCTGAATATATATTTATACACATTGTATTCTTATATTAAAACTACGAGTTTCAGGATCTAAATATATATTCACAGATATTTTCCCCATGAAAGGGAGTGCCAAATCAGTGCACCTCATGCAGTGCACACTCTAGGCATTCTGGGATTTTTGCAGTGTCCCTTCGGCTAGCTGCAACCCATTTCATTACTTTTACTGTACCTCCATTCATATTCTCTTTCTTCCATATTACTTTCCACCCTCTCCTAACAGTTGATTCATAGGGCAACTGCGAGGTTTTCCTCCAGTTACACCTTTCAAACCTTTTTTACTGTAAATTTCCGTTTCAGGGCTGAATGACCTCATAGGTCTCAGTGCTTGGCCTTTGGCCTAAATTCTATATTCTATTCTATTCTCACAGACATTTTAGAAGTCTTTCGTTGAGGGTCCTCGCTTGATTGCTTACGAAAAATGATTAATAACCCATGGAGTGGCTTGCAGTAATTGACTGGGCGGATATAAGTAAATTTTATATATCTATAAGTTGTTTTGGTACTTTAATCGCACAAGTTGCCAAAATGGTGAAGAAATGCACAATGGTGTAATATACTTTTAATTATATTTGCACTTACGCCATTGTGGATTTCTTCACCGTTATTATTATTATTATTATTATTATTATTATTATTATTATTATTATTATTATTATTTTATTATTATTATTCAGGAGATAAACCCCTGTTCATATGGAACAAGCGTACTTGGGCCGTTGACTCGAAATTCAAGTTTCCAAAGAATATGGCCTTCATTAATTTGAAAGAAAAACAGAAGATAGTAGGAAATACAGAAAGAAGAGACCAGTCATTAGAAAATAAAATAAAGATAGATTAATAAAAAAAAACATTATTAATATACAAGGTAAATTTTTTAGAGTAGTTATGCATTGCATCTTCGCTTGTATTTTTGAGGTTCTAATTGGACAATTAATAATAATAATAATAATAATAATAATAATAATAATAATAATAATATAATAAACTGCGGTAAAATGTATGCAAAATCTGTTGCATAATTAACAGCCTTTTCGTGCAGCGAAGGGGAAGTTGTAATATTCGTGTAGTTTTCACAGTAAATGGCCGTTTCGTGAGTTGGTCTGCCGACATAAAGATGAATCCACGATTTAAAGGTAACTGGGGAGATCTCCAGTGGGTGAGTTTGGGGGATGGAAGAGGAGGAGGGGAAATAGCAGGGTAGGCGTTTTATCTGGTAATAGGTAATAGTAGGACTTCCTCGCAGGATAAAACAGGCGTAAGGATTTGGAATGCCTGCGACTCGTTTGATTTATTTTTATGAGCAAAATTGGCATGCGACATTGTCGTCAATTTTGCCATAGTTACCAGCTTATGTTATTTTAGAACATTATTTGCTTGGTTTAGGTGAATTATTAAATAAAGATGTACTTTCATTTTTACTCGAGGAAAATGGGGCAGATTAATGCAAGTGTGCTTATAATAACTTAGTATTATAATCCAGAAAAATAAGTGCAACACATTCGTAACCGGCATAGTGCCTGAATAAATTTATGTTGACCTAGCAGCAAATAATTAATACAGGTTAATGATGGCAATTTTTCCTCGAATTATCATGCAACGTGACGCTAGTAGGCATAATGCACGCTAAGCAGTCTCCAGTGTACCTTTTTATATGCGCTCGATTCCTGTCACTCGGCAATTTTCAAAAGCAATTGTCTGGAAATGTATGCGTAATATGCACGTCATCTGAGAGCAGTACTCTCTCTCTCTCTCTCTCTCTCTCTCTCTCTCTCTCTCTCTCTCTCTCTCTCTCTCTCTCTTTCCAAGGTTTTCCGTCTTCCCGTCTTCAAGTCTGGGCTGGTTTGCTCCTCTCTGACTCTGTATTTGTGCTATATGCCCAACACAGTCTTTGGATTTGGGCTGTTTCATATTCTCTCACTTTCCACCCTCTCCTAACAGTTGTTTCAATATGCAGTTGCGAGGTTTTTCTCCTGTTACACCTTTAAAACCTTTTTACTCTCAATTTATCTTTCAGCGCCGTATGACCTCATAGTTCCTACCGCATAGCTTTAGGCGCTAAATTTTATATTCCATTCCATTTTGCACATCGTAGTCTTTAGAGTTGGGTAGGTTATCTCTTCTGTAGAAAAGTAGACAAGAGGTGAAAGCTGGGCAGTAAACGTCACATTTATTCAGTAAACGCCACATTATTTATTCTCTCTCAAAACCACGCGTTCTGTAGTACTCGATAAACAGAGGAAGCCAGCAAACTCAATTGGTCTTGACGACTGTCTCTCTGGAGGGAATGCTCTCCCTTGGTCTTATTTCATTTCCAGTGAAATGTATTTTTTAACGTCGTTTTAGAAATGCGGATGGGGACGGTCGGGGGGAGAAATTTTCCCAAATCCCCCTTGTTTCCTTTCTAATAACTTCCGGATTTCGTACATCGATTGGTTTTTGTTTTGAGTTGTATGTTGTCGTTGGGTGCTTACTTTTTGCAAATCATACACATTTTTACTCATGATGCTCTTGATAGTATCTGACGATCTCTGCTGAAATGTCATGCTTTGAAATAAACTTTGTGTAAGCATTAGGTCTGTGTACTGAGTGTTTTTTTCTGTCGAAATTTACACTGGGGAGAAGTATGACACACACACACACTCCTAAAAATATTAAAATGAAATCTACTAGTATTTGTAGTAGTTTTCTCTTGGTTTTGTTTGAATAATTTTGAATCTGTGCCAAATAGGAAATTTCCAACATCCTTTTGACATTTCATATTTTAAATAATAAAAAAATACCATTTTCCATAAGTGGTTGACTGACCACTTTTTGTAACTGTTGTTACGAGCGGCTGTGATATTTTATTTACTGTATTCTAGAATTTTTTTCTTTTGGTAGTTAAACTGACGGTCGGATGATATTATTATTATTATTATTATTATTATTATTATTATTACTATTATTATTATTATTATTATTATTATTATTATTATTATTATTATTATTATTATTATTATTATTATTATTATTATTCAGAAGATGAACACTATTCACATGGAACTAGCCCAGAGGGGCCATTAACTTGGAATCCACCTTACAAGGAATGCGATGTTCATTTGAAAGAAGGAACAGAAGGTGATAGGAAATACAGAAAGAAGAAATCAGTTATTAGAAAAGGAAAAGAAATTAATGAATAAATAGATAAAAATGTAAGTAGATTATTAAAATACCAGGAGAATTCTTTTTGGGTAGTAATGCAGGATCATGTCAAGATTAGCGAACCCAACATCTCCATGCCAAGAACAGCGAACCCAATGATCCCCATGCAAATAGTGGCCAACCCTTTCCGGTCCGAACTCCAATTCCACATGAGGGTTAGTACTAAACACGGCGAAACAGTGATTCATCTACACTGTTTCGCCGTGTTCAGTACTAGCCCCTGGGGGGGTCAAATGTATTTCGCCTTGTTTAATACCACCTTCCCTGGGGATCAAATGCCTGGTACCGAAGTGTTCATGTCTGGAACAGCGAACCCGATTATTCCCATGTAAAGAATAACGAACCTAATAATCTTGTAAAGAATAGCGAACCTTGCTGCAAGTGGGTTCGCTAATCTTGACATGATGCGTAATGCATTGCGTCTTCGCTTGAACTTATGAGGTTCCAACTGCACAACATCCTCAGGGAGACTGTTCCGCAGTCCAACGGTGTGAGGGATAAAGGATAAGCTGTTTCCTAAGACATCGCATCTTGTGTTTCTTAGGTTAATTTGTTTTGCGTTCATTTCCTATGGCGGATATTTAATTTTATGTTCGTCGAAAGTTCTGTTTATATAATATTTAAAAGAATCTAGTATTGCGCACTGTTGCACGTTGCTGACGCAAGCCATTTTCATTTCGAGTATGGAGCAAATTTAAATTAATTTTTTGTAAAAGAAGAAGAAAGAAAAGAAGACGAAGACGAAGAAGCGAAGAGAGAGAGAGAGAGAGAGAGAGAGAGAGAGAGAGAGAGAGAGAGAGAGAGTATGATGTTTAATGCTGAAATGGAATAGCCTAATTGCACATAAGCCTACAAGCAATTGCACGGCAACACGCAAGAACTGAGAAGAGTTGAGCTTTTCATTTAAGAAGGATAAAGAAATCGTAACCGTTTCGTTCTTTAACTACAGTAAGTATATATATATATATATATATATATATATATATATATATATATATATATATATATATATATATATATATATATATATATATATATATATATATATATATATATATATATATATATATATATATATATACACACATAAACGGACGCTGTTGCCTCAGGTCATAATTCTCATTATCGGTGCCGCGAATTGAATATGTTACTCTTTTAAATTATGTCTTTTTCCAGTAGAATATCACAGCAGTTACTTAGAGAAAAGGAATAAAAGCATTTGCAAGCATCCCCTTGCATTAAAAGATAATAACAAGCCACTTATAATATGTACTTAGCGTTTTTCAAAGCAGTCATTGGCTCCTTTATTGCTTCTCAATCTATACCTAAATATTGTTTCAGTAGCTTGTACTTTTATTATTCTTTTCCAGACGCAAGGCCTCTTTTCCTCTCTTCTCGCATCCATTGAGAGAGAGAGAGAGAGAGAGAGAGAGAGAGAGAGCACCGTATGAATGAAATGGAACTTGACAGCCTTGACAGGCGGATGACAGATTGTCCGACTAATCTTGAAAACAAAAAAATGCGAGCGCTCTTCATATGAATAGGAACATGGTCTCAAAGACGAGTTCTGTACTTGTCGTTTGAATGTTTGTGTTAGTGTAAAATTTGCTTTTCTCTCTCTCTCTCTCTCTCTCTCTCTCTCTCTCTCTCTCTCTCTCTCTCTCTCGTAGAATTCATGACTATTACATGCTATAAACTTATTTTTAAGATTTGTTCTCTCTCTCTCTCTCTCTTACAGTATTTATGATTATTATTTGTTAGAAACTTATTTTTAAGATCTCTCTCTCTCTCTCTCTCTCTCTCTCTCTCTCTCTCTCTCTCTCTCTCTCTCTGTTATTTCTTTTCTCACAAAACTTAGGAACTTCGTTTAGTTGTTAAATATTTTTTTTGTTCAGTACTAGATATAATAATAATAATAATAATGGTAATAATAATAATAATAATAATAATAATAATAATATAATAATAATAATATTATTGTTATTATTAGTAATATTATTAATATTATTATTATTATTATTATTATTATTATTATTATTATATTATTATTATTATTATTATTATTGTGAGTAATAAAATCCACAATTATATAGTAAAAATATTACTATGTAAAACCAAAGACTTTTTCAGACACCCAACGGTGCTCCTCATCAGTGTTAACGTTAACACTGAAGGTGTTCGAAAGTCTGTTTTTTTTTACATAGTAATATATTTACTATATAATTGTGGATTTTTATTACTCAGATTGTTTTTCACGAAATTGTGAATCTATTAGCATTATTATTATTATTATTATTATTATTATTATTATTATTATTATTATTATTATTATTATTATACGTTTACATTACAGTCTACTTGACGTAGGAATAACTAGAGTATTTGGCCCTCGCTAATCGGTGTACTATTGTATGTTGTAGGAAATTCTCTTCCTTTCGACCTGCGGTGGTCCTGCCGCCTGTTTGAATTAAGACAAATAAAGGTTAATTAAAGCTTTGAACATTTTCTAGAATTTTGAATAAGATGGGGCTAAGAGAGAAACACCTCATTTGGCTTTTGAAAGATTGGCATGTGGGTGTGCAGATGCGTTTATGTATAATAGGATCACACACACACACACACACACACACACACACACACACACACACACACATATATATATATATATATATATATATATATATATATACTGTACATATATGAATATATATACATATATATAAATAAATATATATAAATATACATATATATATATATATATTATGAATATATATACAAATATAAATAAATATATATACATATATATATATATATAAATAATATTATCTATATATATATATATATATATATATATATATATATATATATATATATATATCTTCTTCTTTTTCTTTTAACGTGCTTTTATTCCCATTTTTGTATGGGGTAAGCACGATGCCTTCTTTGAAGGACTTTTTGATTTGCTTTGGGGTAGACCTGTGGTCTCGATCGGCTGCCCTGCCTGACATCGCAGACCCCCGGTACGTATGTTTCATGTATCATACCAGACCCAACGCCCTTTCTTCCCAGCATGAGAAGCAAAGTGTCTGCCTCTCTGATCAGCCGGCTTGTGGGAGTTGAACTGGCATACAGACCTCTACAGCCGAAGCTGTCACAACTGACTGGCTATATATATATATATATATATATATATATATATATATATATATATATATATATATATATATATATATATATATATATATATATATATATATATATATATATATATATATATATATACATATATATATCATATATATATATATCATATATATATATATATCATATATATATATCATATATATATATATATATATATATATATATATATATATATATATATATATATATATATATATATATATATATATACACACACACACATTTAATTTTATATATAATGGAGACAAGTCTTGGAGTTTCCGAAAAGGGGTTCATCCTTAGTTTATCAGTTAAACTGATATTGACGCTGCTTGCTTTTTCTCAAGGGAGGCTTACGCTAGGGAGGTGGCCGTGAAAGCCTGTATTTATTCCATTGGGTTTTGTGAAGTTTTTGACTGGAGATCCCTTGCTGAAGGATGTAGTTTTCCTTTCTTTTCCTAATTCTTATAGGGGGTTAGTGCCGTCTTTGCACCTCACACAGTGCACTGTAGGTACTACTTAAGGTTTTTCGCAGCATCCCTTCGGCCTCTAGCTACAACTCCTTTTATTCCTTTTACTGTATCACCGTTCATATTCTCTCTCTTCCATCTACTTTCCACCCTCTCTTAACAATTGTTTCATAGTTCAGCTGCTAGGTTTTTCTCCTATTACACCTTTCAAACCTTTTTACTCTCAATATCCCTTTCAGCTTTGAAGGCCTCATAGGTCCCAGCGCTTGGCATTTGGCGTAAATTTTATATTCCGTTCCATTCCTTTCATTTTCCAATGATTTTTGTTTTATTTTTTATTTACAGTGAAACGCAATGTGTATCCTGTTTAATATTCAGCGGGTAATGAACTTCACATTTAGAATTACCATATTTCAGTCTGGGACTAGCCTCTCTCACTACTGACTCCTATGCAGGTATGCAGAATGCCTTGGTCCGAGCGGTACGTGGCGTCTCTAGGCTTGCAAACCTCTTATTACTGGCAACCTCATCGGGTAAAAGGTGAGTGACCGCAAACAGTGACCTCAAACGACCTAGCGTGGGAGGCTCCATCTTTCATTTTGAGATTCATTGCCCTAGGTGAGGTCATTCGTTAATTGCCAGGTACTTCAGTTATCTCACAATTCAAGCATTTGATTCACCTAAGAAAAGAAAGCAAGATAACTGCAACTTAGTGCAGCTCAAGTGGAGCACAGCAGTCATGAGCAAAGATTGTTTGCAGCGTCCCTTCGGCCCCCTAGCTGCACTCACTTCTTTACTTTACCTCCACACCTTTTTCCTTTCATCAGTCTTTCATAAAACATCTCAGACTGTTAATTTTTAGTGTAACTGTTGGGTTTCCTCTTGGATCCAACTTTACAGCCTCGTACTTCATCTTTATTTTCTGGATATACTGTACTTATACTGTTCAACCACTCCAACTCCCTCTTTTCACAGTTTTGAGAGCTGAATGGCCTAATGTACTCAAGTGCTTGGTTTGACACTTAAAATTCATAAATGATAAATCACAAGATGACTCGCCGGTAATTCGGTTAACATCTCCAATACAAGTCTAGTGTATGAAGCTGACGAAATTCAAGGGCCAGGTAGTGGTAACTAATATCAGATTACATTACGAAGGTTGAATTGTCGGTCTATCTACTCCAAATTCTTCAGTTAGCTGATGCAGCAGCAGCTGCCTGGAAAAACATTAAAGTTTTCCTTTTTACCCTTGCACGGATACCTTTGCCGCTATTTCCCAGAAAAGGAGAACAAATAGATAAGACCTCTAATTGTGGTTAATGTCAGATGAATTTCTGGATACTGATCAAACGTCAGTCTACCTTTGCCTATATCTTTAGAGGCTTAGATGGTAAAAATTGACGTAATCTTTCGAAAGAGGCCCGCAAAGTATGGCGAAATTATCGTATTCTGCCAATGCTGTAGCACATTTATTAAAATTATCATTATCACTTTAATGATTATTGAATATTGTTTACAGTTACTTTACGTTTACAGAGGGGATAGGAAGTCAAATCACAGTAGAGGAATTTCAGCCCATCACCTTTGCTGTTAAGATGACAACGAAGTTTTGAACTGTTTACGAATCTTGTTAGGTAGTGATAAGTTTTTTTTATTTTGTTTCATTAAGCATTCGCTATCTGATAATCGTTAATCACAGAGTCGCGGATTCTATCAGTTGAAAAATAATTGGAAACCAGACTTTTACTCTGGTTTCAATTACGCAACAGCAAATATCAAGCGTTACGTTTGATCTACGAAAGCCGTTGGATTAAGTTAATTCGAAGTTTGGTTTCCTAAGTTTTCCTTGTGGCAAACCTTTCGTTTCTCTTTGAAGAAATTGGATTGGCTTTCTTGACAGTTTACTCTCATTTTTTTCTACCAGCTTTTTCGTTATGAAATCATAAAGAGGGACCCTAATGCTTTTATTTCGAGGTCTACATCGCTAATGTTGACTGCAAGGGTGTACGTTGGCATAGTAACGTTCAAGTAATATAGCTATTCATAAATCCTTGGATTAGATGATAACCGGTCGTCCAAGGCAACGGGCGAGAGACGCAACTTTGGAGGGTTAACGATTGTTGTTGTTATTGATTGACCTGGCTCTATGCCAGCACGGGCTCTTGCTTATAGAGCAATCCGTAACGAGAACTGGAGATGTCTTTATTCCAGTGCTTGGTACTTGGTAGTTTAATGTACCGCCACCAGGGCGACGCTGCAGAGCCTTGCGGCTTTTTGAAAAAACCCGCGAACCTCGGAAATTATATAGGCACTTAGTGCGTCCTGTGATTGTTTCGCTCATTATTTTCATAATGGCACGTTTTGCACCTTATAATTGTAAAAATGATAACGGGAATTCTTCAGGAGGAAATGGAATAACATTCCGCAGGTAAGCAAAGTATACTGAAATTTATTTGCTTATAACTCTGTTAACGTGGCTTATATTTCCATCATATTACTGCAGCACATAAATGCAGTGTTTGTTTCATTTTTGAAATCAGAACATCATTAATTCTATAATGCTACATAACATAAAGTAAAAACGATCTTGGTGGTTATTAAAAATTCTTCGTAAGTAGGGCTATAGGTTACTGGTTGTGTCAACAGGTATTACCTTGTAAACATGTTAATGTAAAAGTATTTCAGGACGTAAACAAACCGTAGAAAACAACTTCTGTTATTCGATTCAAAGTGAAAATAGTTGTATTTTTCATGTGTAACAAATCCTGGTTTTATTTATGTTTCCATAGAACGGTATGTCTCAAATTGGTGTTAATAAGAAACTGATTTGGTAGCTTAGGCTAGACCTATGTCCTTAGAATGTTTGGTAAAATGCCATTTCATTGAAACCCTATTCAAAGTACAATTTAATTCCGAGTGTTTAAATAATTCCTCTACGGTAAAAGTTATCGAATCATCATACCAAGGGAAAAATAGCCTATAAAAATGATAGCAAATAGGAAAAGAATCCAAGCAAAACAAAATCTAGACCAATGTGTATGAGTGACTCCGCTGGCAGACCAGTTGGGGTGACTCACACAATCGGAAGAATTCTCGGTTAGTCATCCGCTCGTGTAAAAAATGCTCTCATCAGACAGTTTATCGCCACTGTTTCTCGCTAATATTTACATTATCGTACGTTGCAATATAAACAGAACTTTTGTTGAAGTTACAATTGAAGTTGGCCTTCACTTAGCAACAGGACGGGAAGTTCGTTTGCCACGTGAAATTTAGAGTAGCGTTTCTCAAAGTTTTATGTCTCCGTTTAACTTGAATGCTCAATTGCCTATTGATCCCACAGTTAAACCCATCAGAGGGTGCTGTGTCCTACGTAATTCGTCGTGTAGCGCCGTGATTCTATCTGAGGGACATCACTGAATCTTGCAGTGCTAGCACTTTTGTTATTATTATTATTATGATTATTATTATTATTATTATTATTATTATTATTATTATTATTATTAAGAAGAAGATGAACCCTATTCATATGGAACAAGCTTCCAAAGAATATGGTGTTCATTTGAAAGAAGTAACAGAAGGTAATAGGAAGTGCAAATAAAAGAGATTAGTTATTAGAAAAGGCAAAAATAAATTAAATGAATAAAACACAGATCTTTTATCTGTGTGCTTATTAATTTCATTTATTAAAAAACAAGGAGAATTTCGAAGTTCCAATTGCACAATATCCTCAGGGAGATTGTCTTTTGTCAGAGGAACTTTTTAGTGACGATGTCATCCTTTGGCCCTCGACAGTTCCTGTAAGGCTTTCCTTCAAATTGCGACCTATTTGAGAGAACTGTTTCTCTTGCGTAGTTGATAAAGTAAAAACTCTCAAGAAGATCCTCCCTTGAAGTTCTGCCTCGCTGTCTAGTTGTCAATCTCTCCAGTTTACGTTTCGTGACCCGGGCCTGTCTTCAGGTCATTGATTAGGGGGAGCGAAACGAAAGGCCTCACGAGAATTCCTTTCATTTCCTGTTGGCGATTTACTGGATTACCTGTTATTTGTGCTTCTTAAAGAGATTTACTGGATAACGTGTTGACCGTTATTTTTCGCAAAGAGCTTTACTGGATAACATGTTAGCTATTATTTTTTTAATGATACACTGAGGTACTTTTATTTACTGTGGCATTATTATTATATTGTTAATGGATTTCCTTTGTTCATTGTGTTAATTTTTAGTGGTTTGTTGGATTACCTGTGTATATTTAAACATTTTTTTGAATGATTTCATGGATTTACCTGTTCTAGGTGCAGTTTTTTTGAGTGATCTGTGGATTATCTACGCTCATTGAGGAACTTTTTATTCATCCGCTGGATTACCAGGAATATCTAATGTGTTTTTCCAGCAAGTTACTGGACTGCCTAAGTTATTGTGTGTGTGTGTTTGTGTGTGTGTGTGTGTGTGTTAGGAATTTCTGGAATAGCCGCGTTACACTCAATTGCTTAGTTTGTCAGTTGTTAGTTTGTGTCATGGTGATCTAAACATTTCGCGTATTTTTTTTTTTACATCGACATACCATGAAATCTGGGGAAAAATGTTGTCAACTGAGGTTTCTAGAAAGTGTTATCAACTGAAGCTTCTAAAAAGTGTTGTCAACCGAGGTTTCTAAAAGTGTCAACTGAGACTTCTAAAGTGTTTTAAAGTGAGGCTTCTAAAAAGTGTTGTCAGTGGGGATTTCTTAAAGGTGTTGTCAACTGAAAGTTCTTAAAAGTGTTATCTACCGAGACTTCCAAAAAGTGTTGTCCATCGAGGCTTCTAAAAAGCGTCGTCAAATGAGCCTTCTAAAAAGTGTTGTCAACCGAGGCTTCTAAAAAGTGTTGTCAGCCGAAGCTTCTAAAAATTGTTGTCAACAGGACTTATAAAAGTATTTGTCAACTGAGGCTACAAAAGTGTTGTCAACAGAACTTCTAAAAAGTGCTGTCAACTGAGGCTTCTAAAAAGTATTGTCAACCGAGGCTTCTAAAAAGTGTTGTCAACCGAGACTTCTAAAAAGCGTTGTCAACCGAGCTTCTAAAAAGTGTTGTCAACCGAGGCTTATAAAAAAATGATGTAAACGGAGACTTCCAAAAAGTGTTGTCAACGCGAGGCTTCTAAAAACTGCTGTCAACCGAAGCTTCTAAAAAGTGTTGTCAACTGGGACTTCTAAAAAATGTTGTCAACCAAAGCTTCTAAAAAGTGTTGTCAACTGAAGCTTCTAAAAAGTGTTGTCAACTGAAGCGTCAACTGAAGCTTCTAAAAAGTGCTGTCAACCGAGGCTTCTAGAATGTGTTGTCCGCTGAGGCTTATAAAAAGTGTCGTCAACCGAATCTTCTAAAAGTGTCGTCAACCGAAGCTTCTAAAAAGTGTCGTCAACTGAGGCTTCTAAAACGTGTTCGCATTTGCAGTGACGATGTTAATCCAGACATTGTTGCATAAAGTAGCATTCAGATTTTTCTTTACTGCCACTTGCTCTTGATTTGGAATAAGTCTTGAAAATTATTCCTATTTAAACATTTAAAGATTCTGATTATAGTTCCATCAGTTTATAAAATTCACCGTCCCAACCGTCTTCCCTTTGACCACTGATATTGTGACGTCAGTCGCTCGCAGCTAAGTAGAGCCAGAGGAATTAATTAGATGTTCTTGTCATCTGATGCCGAGGAAGTTCTTCTTTTATATCTCTGGATTATGTGCGTAAGGGGTTATGACATTCTGAATTCTCTCCTTTAATTCTAATTAGTAATTCATCATCATCGTCATTTATAATCTCTCTCTCTCTCTCTCTCTCTCTCTCTCTCTCTCTCTCTCTCTCTCTATATATATATATATATATATATATATATATATATATATAATTATATATATATATATATATATATATATATATATATATAATTTATATATATATATATATATATATATATATATATACATATATATATATATATATTTATATATATATGTATATATATACACATACACATACACATACACACTCGCACATAGATATAAGCTACTGGTCACTCTTTCCCATATACGTATGTAATTGTAATATCCAAAATGCCCTCTTAACTTCTCGAATTCTTCACACTTTTGTAAAACCTACAAAGTGAAAGAGTCAGAAGTTAGCTTTCATTCAGTGGAATCATCAGGGACTTGCGGTCGGCGGGAAAAGGGAATCCAAGATAAAATCAATCTTTGCAGTCTTAGGTTTTGTAAGACCACATCCAACTTCATGTCCCAAATATGTAACGGTTGCACAGCCAGACGTACTTTTCTTTAGGTTGATAGTCAGCCCTGCCTCACTCAACCTGAAAAAAGTTTATGTAATTTCTGTGTTTAGTCCATGTTTTAGACACTACATTCTTGGAGGGAGTTGCGCTTGCATCATTGTGTGAGGAGTCTGTCTCTGCCGTTCTGCCATGATAACTTTTGAGAAGGTTAACATGTACCTTTCTTGAACCTTTTCTCCTAGCCGGGATACTTATTACATAATTAAGTTCATCTACTTTTTCTTTAATAAGGTAAGGACCAGAATACTTTGCTTCAAAAGGACCCCTGAAACTGGCATGAAAGCTAATACCTATCACCAGGTTGAAAAGTTCTCACCTTACTCTTACGATCATAATTACGATTTATTCTAACTTGGCTTTTTCTTAAATTTTCAGTGGCAATAGCTTGAACTTGAGACAAAGTAGTCTTCAGTTTCACAAAAAAATTGAGAAATTGACTGTACTCTATTTGGTGGTTCCTGCAAAAGCAAAGATTCTTTTAAAATTCTTAAAGATCTTCTTACCTCGCTCCCAAACAATAATTCAAAAGGTGAGTAACCTAAAGATTCATGGTTACTTTCTCTAATAGCAAATGGTAAATACTGATAACCCTCATCCCACTCTGACTGGGTCTCAAGACAATACTTTCTAACCATTGTCTTAAAAGTCTGGTGAAAATGTTCTAGCGTTCCCTCTGACTCAGGATGGTAAGCTGTGGAAAAACATTGATCTGCACCAAGCCCTTTCATTATTTCAGCAAACACCTTTGAAGTAAATTTGATCCCTGATCATGAATAACCTTTGGGAAGCCAAAATACCTAAAAAATTTTAAAAAGGCTTGAACTACAGATTTAAATTTAGTATTCTTGAGGGGAACTGCCTCAGGGTACCTAGTCATTGTGCACATAATAGTAAGCAGGTACTGGTTTCCTCTCCTTGTCTTAGGTAAAGGTCCCACACAGTCCACAATAATCTTATAAAATGGTTCACTTACCACAGGTATTTGATAAAGGAGCAGGTGGAATGGGTTTATTCAGTTTACCGACAAGTTGGCAAACATGGCAGGTTTGTATATACTCTGAAACATCAGCCTTCATTTTTGGCCAAAAGAAACGAGAGAATTCTTTTGTAAAGTCTTGTGAACTCCTAAATGACCTTGTGTTCCATCATGGGCCATGACATCACGTTATCTCTAAAAAATTTTGGGAGCATAACCTGTTGTACTTCCAACCATTCTTCAGCTGGACAGTCAACAGGACGGAATCTCCTCATCAAAACTCCACCTTCAAAACAAAAACCAGAATTAGTAGCAAGATCCTTTTTGTCGACAGTCTTATTTAAAATATCAGTTAATGTAGGATCATTCTTTTGTGCCTCGATCAAGCTATCTTTGCTAAAGGGCAATCGAAGATAATCAAAGGATGAACAACTTTCTTCAATTTTTGTGAGCCTTCCTACTTTGTGAGCGAGTGACAGCACAACTGGGAAATAAACCAGGAGGGATAATAATGGGCTTTCCACAACCACGGGGTCAGGAACAACTGGACCAGCAAGGTCATTGCCCAACAAAAACTGTACATCCGGTAATGGCTGAAATCGGCTTACTTCAAGTTAACTTTGGCCAAAGGGAGACTAGGATTTCCTAACAAATCCTTCAGCAAGACTCGTTCACCAGTGAACGATTTCTCAACACCCGGGAGGCAATTACCAAGATATTTTGAAATGACCCTGTTTCACGGAGAATAGTTGCATTTATGGAATCATCACTGTCTATTAAGGAAATCTTACCACTAAATTTAAATCCTTTAAAAGGATCCTTTTCCTCTTTATCTGCAGACATTTCTTCCTTACCACTCTGATATGAGAACATATTTAGGTTGTGCATTTGGCTGAATTTTATAAATTTAGATGGGCTGAGCCGTATCATTGTTATTCTGGCCTGTTAAGGGTTTGAAATGCTTCGACTTTTTACAGCTTTTAGACCAGCATTCAAAAATAGTGTGACCTGTCATCTTACAATAAGAACAGGACATGTCAGATTTGTTACTCTGGCCAGACACTGAGACGGCTTAACACCACCATTCTGAGCCCTAAGGGAACCGACAAAGACAGGCTTTACATTAAAATTTCTTCCACCAACCGACTGGTTTTGAGCTTTATGGGATAGAGAATAAGAATTCGCTGCAATGGCAGCCTTTTTAAGTAGTTATTTTCCTATCTTCCAAATACAATTTAACAGGTACTGGTGTAAACCTTTTAAATTCTTCTATAACTATAAGTTTAAACAAAGAATCAAAATCATTTACTGAAAATGACCCTAACCATTTCTTAAAAGCTCTAAATTTCTCATTTGCAAACTCACCGTGAGTCTTACCGGGGATTTTATGTAGCTTTCGGAATTGCTGACGATAGCCTTCGACAGTTAATTCGTAAGCTGCCATAATAGTCGTTTTCACCAATTCATAGTCTTTTGAATTAGCATAAGCAAGTGCCCCCTTTCCAACCAATACAGTTTGTATTAATATAGTCCAAAATTCTCTAGGCCAAGCTAAAATAGTTGCCGTCTTCTCAAATTGTCTAAAGAAAACCTCAGGATCCGACTCTTCAAACTTCGGTACTAACCTACTTACCGTAGGCACATCAAAAGGAAGGGGTTCCGACAAAACGTTGGGCGAAGTCTGTTGGCTCGTCAGTTCAGTGAGTTCAAGCTCTTTGTCCATTTCTCCTTTTCAAGAGCAAGCTTCTCCTTCTGTAACTTAAGTTTTTCAGTCAGAAACACTCGCTCTTGAGCAGCATCCATTTCCAATATTTGCTCACTAGTAGCGTCCAGATTTCGAAACCGCATACTTAGAGGCTTTTCTGCATCAGACTTGCATAAATCAAGAGCATCGTCGGGCAAAACGTTATTAAGCACAAGATCATGGATAGCGCTTGTCTTAATTTCATTTCTGGTCATTCCAGACTTAATCTGCACGTGATAATGTCTAGCAAGATATATCCAGTCATCTTTTCTAGGCGAATTATCGGTGATTCGTGCACAACGAAAGGCATGCTTACCTATATTTACCAAATCTGAAAAAAATAACGGTCCTCCAACAAATTACCATAAGGCAAAAGCTGTTCGGCCTTCAAAACTTGAGATAATATCGGCAAAAAAATGTATTAAAATGTATTGAAATATGATCATTAGGATATGACCAATTGATATTTTATAGAGTATGACGGCAATGTCATACGCGAGCTCTCGTGAGCAATACCATTGCACAAGTTATTAGGCAACGAGTCGACAATAAACAGTCAAGAGCTCCCGGACAGGCCTCCCCTTGTAACAAACCCAACTGGGTTTGACTTAACTTTTATATGATCTGCATCCTAGCTGATCTTTATTATGGCTTTGTTACAAAAAGGTGGTTAAAAAAAGACACAGGGTGCTATGATAATTCATGTCGTAAACAAACTGTAACAATCATTACTCAATACCAACAATACCCAAAACCCAATACACATAAAACTAGCGGCAAAAGATCTGAAAAACTTCACTCTAAATTTAAACATCACCATTACCCCATAACTCAGAACCCTTGGTCGGAGGACGGAAAAAATAGGGGTAGGACCCAAGCAGGAGCCAGGCGAGAACTGACTTCTCTGGAAAAACAGACCAAGAATTAAAGCATATAAGAATCCGACCAATTCCTTTGAGCAGTACCCAAACAACTAAACAACCTGTTAAAAGGGTTGCTAAATATTTGCATAAAAACATATATAAATAAATTACCCCTTGACTACACTCACAAAATAAAAAACATTTAATGAATGTTTGTTACACATTTTACGTTGTTAAATGTCTTTACATGGACATTAGGCCCATTCACAATGAACATGAGGGCTTTTACTGTGATCAAATTTGTATAACATTGGCGGAGCGGTGGGGACGTCGGTCACATCTATCGTCTATATTTAGAACTATCTTATCATGGAACGTATTGTTCATTCCCTGTTGACAGTTCTGGATCTCGAAGGAGATCAGGGTCCAGATTTCCAGAATGGAATTGTTCATGATTTTTCAAATAACGTTTTCCTATCTATTTTTTGATCTCATATTTCTTTGAGGAGGACGTCGTGATTTTTCCTTGTTTCTTTTCATCTCCTCGTTTACTCCCTTTTGTTGTGTTCACCCTTTTGTATCCTTTGTTCTCTTTCATTGGCGTCCGTTTTTCTTACATTCTTCCGTTCCCTTTCTTCTCGTCGTTTCGTTTTAATCACCCGGTCTTTAGTGGCACCGGACTTCTTTCCAGTTACCTGTGGGGGAGGGGGCGAGGGTGGGTGACCTCTCTTTTATTCCTGAAGTGTGGAAGTGGGGAATTATCGGAGTAAAGTGTGTTTGTTTTTTTGTATATAGCAGGGAATGGGAGTGCAGATGAAGAATATATATATATATATATATATATATATATATATATATATATATATATATATCCTATATATATATATATATATATATTCTATTCCTGGCATGAAGGATAAAATTTGTTCATTTCATCTCAGAATTCAGATATAAGGTTTTCAGAAGAAATCTTAGAGATAAACAGGAATCTTATAAGGTGAGGAAATGACTTTTGTATTTGCCTATGTGTAGTAAATGTGACAAAAAGATTCTCTCTCTCTCTCTCTCTCTCTCTCTCTCTCTCTCTCTCTCTCTCTCTCTCTCTCTCTATATATATATATATATATATATATATATATATATATATATTATATATAATATATATACAGGTATATATATATTATATATATATCTATGTGTTTGCATGTGTATGTATGTATGTATATAAGCATATATATATATATATATATATATTATATATATATATATATATATATATATATATAGAGAGAGAGAGAGAGAGAGAGAGAGAGAGAGAGAGAGAGAGAGAATTTTTTGTCACATTTACTACACATGGGTAAATACAAAGGTCATTTCCTTAACTTATAAGATTCCGTTTATCCCTAATAAGATTTCTTCTGAAAAACAAACCTGAATTCGAGATGAAATGAACAAATTTATCCTCAAGTCAGATTAGAGATATATATATATATATATATATATATATATATATATATATATATGTATATATATATATATATATATATATATATTATATATATATATGTATATATATATATATATATATATATATATATATATATATATATATATATATATATATATATATATATATTCACCTGCACTACCTCCTTATATATATATATATATATATATATATATATATATATATATATATATATATATATATATATATATATATATATATTATTTATTCTTCATCTGCACTCCCTCTCCTTTGATATATATATATATATCTGTATATATATGTGTGTGTGTGTATATATATATATATACATGTATGTATGTATGTATATATATTCAGAGCAGATCTTAAATATTCGATAAAGTAAGGAACTGAGGAGAGAAACAGATAGAAAACAAAACACTTCCTCTCTTTTTACTTCCATTGGTTTAGTTTTTCTGTCAAATTTCCTTTTATATATATATATATATATATATATATATATATATATATATATATATATATAATGTATGAGTGTATGTATGTATGTATATGGAAAAGTTTGATAGGAAAACTAAATTAATGGAAGTAAAAAGAGAAGAAGAATTAAACTTAACTAGGGAAAGACCTAAATCGATCCCTTTAAAGCGAGTCGCATGCCAGAGCGTCGTCTGTTTGTTTACATGAAACAGCTGATCCTCGGTGACTGAGCTTCGTTTGACAGAAGGCCTCTACGACGACGATTCCCCCATGAAAAGCGTTGGGCACTTGTCGTCGTGGGCGAAGAAGCATGCTCCGATTCATTAGCATTCATGGTGCTTACCGTGAGGGCGTCTCTTAGTTCATCCCATCCTTCCTTAATGAGGTGCATGCTTAAGGGCTTAATTCTCCTTGCGGGGCGCTTTTGCCTTGCTGTTATGTGACGCATAGTTTTGCATTTTTTTAAGTCTTAAAAGTTACTGAAGTTTTTATCATTATTATTTTGGTTTTTTAGCCTTGTAATAATAATAATAATAATAATAATAATAATAATAATAATAATAATAATAATAATAATAATAATAATAATAATAATGAGAAAGTAGTGAGGGTGGACCACTTGCTTTGGTGCGCAGACGAATACTGGCTTTTTTCATATCCGTTTTATTATTATTATTATTATTATTATTATTATTATTATTATTATTATTATTATATATAGGGGTTATTATATGTATTATGTGTTTGTTTATGTTTTGTGTATATATACGCTATATGTACATGCGTACGTGTATATATGCACTCCCAATTAAAAAATACATTGAGGCTGAATTTTCAATACGACGTATGCATCCTTATGTCAGACAACAGGATTTATAATAATAATTATGAATATTTCCTTAACTTGCAGAGAAAAGCCACGCCGATTACACAGTTTGTTCAGCGCCGGGAGATTTAGATGTGATATTAATAAGGGCTCTAAAATGTTGTCGCACTTTAACTCGTAATTAAAGGGGACACTCACTCATAATTACACGGCACTGAAGGCATTTTCAAGATTTGCATTCATTTGTTGTTACAGGGTCAGTTTAATAAAACTTTCTTCTTCAACTTTACCATTCTTACTTCTCGCCAGTGTCTTCATTCTCACATAATTCCAAGGTAGCAATGGAGGCTTCATCGTCTGTGACTCTTTTTTTTCGATACAGAGAGAGAGAGAGAGAGAGAGAGAGAGAGAGAGAGAGAGAGAGAGAGAGAGAAACTCCATGTAAAAGTGGGTATGGGTTGTTATTGCCCCCTGAACAACTAAGAGAGAGAGAGAGAGAGAGAGAGAGAGAGAGAGAGAGAGAGAGAGAGAGAGAGAGAGAGAGTCCTCTGTATATATTTCAAAATTTTTTTGTGCAGGTAAAAGTAAGTTAGGTGTTAAATCAATTTAAAAAGAGAGAGAGAGAGATTGAGAGAGAGAGAGAGAGAGAGAGAGAGAGAGAGAGAGAGGAAGCTCCTTGTAAAGTGGTTTAAGCTTCCTGTGCTCTCCCTGAAAAGTGGCAGAGAGAGAGAGAGAGAGAGAGAGAGAGAGAGAGAGAGAGAGAGAGAGAGAGAATAATTTCAAATTTTTTTTTTTTTGTAGAAAGTAAGGCGATAGGCGGGGGTTAAAATAATACGAAAGAAAGAGAGAGAGAGATTCCTCCGAATATATTTAAAGAGAGAGAGAGAGAGAGAGAGAGAGAGAGAGAGAGAGAAAGTCAAGCTCCGTGTAAAAGAGGTTATAGTGCCTTGTGCTCCCCCTGAAAAGTGGAATGGCCCGCTGGGGGCCATTTTAATCTGGAGACTTGTATAACTCGCAGCTTAACCATCAAGCTCACTTGCTTGTATTTACTGCTCACAAGGCCGCTTGAGGGAGGAAGACACTATGGTAAAAGGAAGGCAGAATGATAAAAGGAAGACAGTGATAAAAGGAAGAGAGAATGAAAAAACGAAGAAACAGTGATAAAAGGGAGACAGAATGATAGAAGTAGGACACAATGATAACAGGAAGACAGAATTATAAACGGAAGACAGTGTTATAAAAGGAAGAAAGAATGACAGAAAGAAGACAATGTTAATAGGAAGACAGTGATAAAAGGAAGACAAAAGCGCTGAAAGGAAGACAGTGATAAAAGGAAGACTGTTAAAAGGAAGCCAGATGATAAAAGGAAGACAGAATGGTAAAAGGAAGTCAGAATGAGAAAAGTAAGATAGAATGATAAAGGGAAGACAGAACGTTAAAAGGAAGACGAAATGATAAAGGAAAGACAGAATATTAAAAGGAAGGCAGAATATTAAAAAGGAGACAGAATGATAAAAGGAAGGCAAAGTGATAAGAGGAAGACAGAATGTTAAAAGGAAGACAGTGGTAAGAGGAAGGCAGAATGTTAAATGGAAGACAGAATGATAAAGGGTAGACAATAATAAGAGGAGGACAGAATGTTAAAAGGAAGACGAAATTTTAAAAGGAAGACAGAATGATAAAGGGAAGACAGAATGCTAAAAGGGAAAACAATGATAAGAGGAAGACAGAATGTTAAAAGGAAGACAGAATGATAAAAGGAAGACAGTGATAAGAGGAAGACAGTATGTTAAAATTAAGACAGAATGATAAAAGGAATACACAATGGTAAAAGGAAGACAGAATGTTGAAAGGAAGACAGAATATTAAAAGGAAGCCATAATGATAAAAGGAAGATAGAATGTTAAAAGGAAGACATAATGAAAAAGGAAGACATAATGAAAAGGAAGACAGAAGGATAAAGGGAAGACAGAATGATTAAAGGAAGGCAATATAAGAGGAAGACAGAATATCAAAAGGAAGCCAGAATGATTAAAGGCTGACAGAATGTTAAAAGGAAGACAGAATGAAAAAAGGAAGACTGAATGAAAAGGGAAGACAGAATGATAAAAGGAAGCCAATGATAAGAGGAAGACAGAATGTTAAAAGGAAGACAGAATGATAAAAGGAAGATAGAATGATAAAACTTGAAATGTATGTGGAGGACTTCAAAGTGGAATGCTTATGGAGCCTCGTGGAATGCACATCAAAGAATGAAATCGAGTATAATAAGAATTATTTTTTTCATATATATATATGTGTGTGTATGTATATATTAATGTGTGTGTACACACATTATATATATATATATATATATATATATATATATATATATATATATATATATATATATATATATATACATACATACATACATACATACATATACATATTTATACACGAGTATTTACATTAAAGTTAGTTAAGTCAGTAAATCTAGAATAACTTCACAGATCGCTTGGGAACTAAAGACAGGCATCAATAATGTTGATATTAATAGAAAAATGACGAGATATGACATCAAAGGAACTCTGTCACAGCTGCTCATAAAAGCATTTACAGAACAACAAGAAAAATATCCAAAGGTTTAAGCAGTCTGAATCTCATGGAGTGAAGGAGAATCGTCGGAGAGAGAGAGAGAGAGAGAGAGAGAGAGAGAGAGAGAGAGAGAGAGAGAGTCCTTTATATATATTTAGATATTTTTTAGCGAGTAAAATGAGCTGGTTGTTAAAGAAAATGAAAGAGATATCAAGAGAGAGAGAGAGAGATAGTTAGTTAGTTAGTTAGTTAGTCTTCTGTATTTATTTCGAAATTTATTGTAGCAAATAAAGCAGTTGTTAGTTAAAACAATTTGGAAAGTATTAGTAAGAGAGAGAGAGAGAGAGAGAGAGAGAGAGAGAGAGAGAGAGAGAGAGACCATGCGCACTAATATGAACAGTTAATACTTGTTGATACAACCTTATTAACAAATTCTTGCGGTACGGGTAAAATGAGTGAACAAATAAAAGTTTGTGTACGGTTTCGAGTCGAGTAGAGAGGAGAGAGAGAGAGAGAGAGAGAGAGAGAGAGAGAGAGAGAGAGAGAGAGAGAGAGAGAGAGAGAGAGAGAGAGGAAAGGCCCAACGGCGGTTTTTATCTCCAAACTTGTTCAGCCACCGACCAAAGTTTAGCTAACTTTGAGTGGCTACGTATTGATCTTTCTCCTTCCCTGTCTCCACATCTTCAGTCACACTGATATTGCTCTTGTTTTTGTGACTGTGTTTTTTTCCCAGTATGTGATTTTTTTTCAATGCGAGTGTGTTTTTTTTTTTAGTAAAACAACTCGGGAGTGTTTTGCTTGCATGGTGGTTGTCTTATTTTTGTGGTTGGTCAAGCTCACCTTCCTTATATTGAATGTGTTTAGGGAAGTGAACCTCTAACGGCGTTTATTTTGACTTTGTGGGTTTTAAACTTTTTTCTCTTTTTGAGTGGTTGTTTTGGTGAACGTTTCCTCCAGGAAACAAAGTTGCAGAGATTGTATTGACTTTATACTATTAATTAGACTGAAAGTGATTTCTAAAGACTGAAAGTGTTTTCTGAAGATCTCTTAGAATATTTAGTTGTAGGTCT
Source organism: Macrobrachium rosenbergii (assembly GCF_040412425.1). Classification (NCBI taxonomy): domain Eukaryota; kingdom Metazoa; phylum Arthropoda; class Malacostraca; order Decapoda; family Palaemonidae; genus Macrobrachium; species Macrobrachium rosenbergii. The sequence continues at coordinate 48,858,492 of NC_089791.1, read as the reverse complement.
TGGTGGACCTAACCTTTGGAGTTCTTAAACTGGACTCAGTTCATGATGGGTCTTTGTAGGGCCCTACTAAAAGCATTGTAAATGTTATACAGTCCTAAGATTCAGCTTATTCGTAGGCCTAGGTGCCCTTAATGTTTAAGGTATTTTTCTTGACCTAAAATAAGGTTCTGTTTATGCGGGGAATTCACAAGTCTTGACTATACTTATTCTGTCATCTCAGTCCCATTTACGCCTAAAAATCAGTATTGGTGGGTCTAGTCTTGCATCAGGATACGCTTTACGGTTTCGCGCGCGAGAGAGAGAGAGAGAGAGAGAGAGAGAGAGAGAGAGAGAGAGAGAGAGAGAGAATGATGACGATGAAAGTGCATTCGTGTTTGGTAAAGAGGTAGCTGGGATGATGAACTACGATTATCATTAACAAAAAGTATATACAGATATTTGCTGCATACATCATTTGTCACGTTGTAGGCAGAGCTGAGGCGGGAAACTAAACCAAATGAGGTTAAAAACTATACCTCACAAATGATTGTGGATCTTACATTTTGACGAGATCGAGGTTAATCATTTTTTCATATAAGCGAGGTTCCGATTTCTTTGCATCCAAATTACAAGCATTGCTCTCATTCCCTTGCTTGTAATAGCTTAAGACTCGTTTCCTTGCTTGTAGATCATGAGCAATGGTCCCATTTTCTTGGCTTCAAATTATGAGCAAAACTGACATCCTTTTTTAAAGATTACGAGCAATTCTCTTATTCCCTTGTCTCTAAATGAAAAGAAAAATTCTCACTACTTTTCTTCAAGTGATAAGAAAGATTCTCATTTCTTTGCTTCCAAACTGTGCAAGATTCTAATTTCCTTCCTCTTTTGAAAGTGTTTTATGGAGATTTTTAACCCCAAAGAAGTCAAGTGTGCTCAAAATCAGAGCATGGATTACTCACTGTTGTTTTGCTGAAACATGACGGTACCCACAAGTCACGTTTGTTTTGGTGTAACATCTGATATTACCCACAAGTCACGTTTGTTTTGATCTAACATCTGATAGTACCCACAAGTCATCTTTGTTTTGCTGTGACATTGAATTGTGCCCCCAAGTCACGTGAGTCTTGAAGTCTGCTCGGAAACACGTGATGCTTTCGGCTACTGTTCGGTTGTATTGCTTCGTAAAAGTGGCATTAACTCGTGATACGTGGTATGAAACTGGATTTGTGTCTATTTTCTTGTATTTAATAAGTTATTGGCAGCATTTCTCATGAATTTCTAAAACAAGAATATGATTTACATTATTAAGTTTTAGATAAGGGGTAGATCTGCCCGGTTACAATTGTTATATGTATATATATATATATATATATATATATATATATATATATATATATATATATATATATATATATAATTATCCTAATCTTTACCTAATAGAATTTCCATGTATTTCTCTAATACTTCTATTCAGTATAAGTTCTGAATCGTTACGAGATTACGCAGTACAGCATAATGTTCTGTTACGTATTAAAATGAAGGCTAATTCCCTTATGTAAAGAAAGTTGTATGGTCTGATTTTCAGAAACATTTTGGCGTGAGACTTTATACAGTAAAAATTCCTCCGCAGGCTATCTTAACGTGAAAACCTTTCATTTTCGACATATTTTTGTCTCATCAGACCATACAAAATCACGAGTCATAATTACTGTTCATCTGGGATTTTTTTTAGCATGAATTTTATGTAACGCAGTTTCTTAAAGAAATTATTAAATAAATAAATTCTGATGTCTGTTTGGTCACCAGATTTTTGGAAGGAAGTGACTGTTGCCCCTGATATTGAAAAAAAAGTCTTTATAAAGATTATTAATATTGAGCAGTTCTGGTGAAAACTTTTTTTCTACTCTTTCTAGGGGAAATTTAGATCGAAAATAAAGGTTTCAGATGTGGTCTTTCCCCTAACATTGTATTTAAATCATAAAAGTAGTAACTTTCATGCAGTTTAATGCTGATATCACAGCAATGCTGTTATTGAGGGTCTTACTAGGAATCCGAGTTTAATGTGGCTAGATAAGTCGACTCAGACCCTTAAAAATTGTTTGGGTTGGTTTCAGTGTAGAATTCTTATCCCTCTGTCGTCTGTGTTAGGACATATTTCAATTTTTACTTTAATAGGTTGGTGCGTATAGTTAATGTAATGTTAATACATTATAAATGCTTATATTATTTTCCACGTGATTCCTTGTTGGTATTGTGCATATCGTCCACTGAACTGCCAGTGAAATAATAGAAAATGAAGCCAGGGTCACAAGGTTCAGTTTTAACTTCATAAAAGTTGGTTGTATGTAGCTAGCTATAAAAAATTACAAATGCCTATTTTTTTTCTAGTGATTCCTTGCTGGCGACGTGTACATCGTTCACTGAACTGGAAATGAATAACAGAAAATGAAGCCTGGGTCACAAGATTTAGTTTTTAGTTTATAAAAGTTGGCTGCGTTTAGTTTTAAAACGCAATGATACATTTTTACATGAAATTCCTTGCTGGCATTGGGTATATCATCCACTGAACTGCCAATGAAATAACAGAAAATGAAGCCGGGGTCGCAGACTGGCACGTAGAGCGTCTGAACAGACGCACGCTGGGAAGGGCTAAAAGATTTTCATCACCAGTAAAAATTCACCCATTGGGAATGCACAAAGGTCAAGTAAGAGCCTAAAGTAGATAGATAGGCGCTTTGACGGATCTAACGAAAGATTCCCTCTTCGGACGCTCCTCTCGCTTGCTGGCAGACTTTTGTTTTTATTTCTCTTGTTTTTTTTTATGTTTTTCCACACCAAGGAAGGTTATTTTTTGCTTTTTTTATTGATTGTAAATGGCTTTTTCTCTTTTGGTAATATACATTATTGTTCAATAAGGAACAGCTAAATAACAATGATTTAACAAGGAAAATATTATTTACATGGAAACCTTCAGTACGTAATGTAATAACTGCCGCCTTTATGTAGATTGCTGTTCGGTCAAAAGCGATTTGTGAGTTAGTATTCATCTGCCTTCAGATTACACAGTTTGGTGACTCTTCCCTTCAACTTCCTGGCCTTGGAATTTTCTTCCTGCCTCCGTTTTCTTTGACTCAAAATCACAAAAATTTGGGAGGAGTTTTAGTTTTTTCTGAGATGGTTTAAGTCTCTCTGTCTTTCGTTTCATCCATATTCAGTGCATTTTATATATATATATATATATATATATATATATATATATATATATATATATATATATATATATATATATATATATATATATATATATATATATATATATATATATATATATATATATATATATATATATATATATATATATATATATATATATATATATATATATATATATATATATATATATATATATTTACATGAATATAAATATAAATATAAATCTATATATATGAAAATGCTACTTAGGCATCTTTGGAGTTTAATTGTCATGACGTGGTGCAAATGAGAAGAAATATATGGTAGCTGATTTGTTTTGTGACATGAGTGAGATAAATGCGAGTGGGAGATGAATGCAGGAATGAGAAGAACAAAGGGTGATTACGTGTTGTAGCTGAAAGGTGTTGAGCTAAAGGAGGTGTAGCGCTTGTGATATTGGTGAGAGACTGAGAATAAGTGAAAGAATACTGATGCTTTGATTAAAAAAACTATGCGGAAAATTGAGCATGGCAATAGAAAAATATGTGATAATGAATGTGTGAGCTGGTATTTGGAAATAATGTTAGTGAAAAAGAGATTCTTTGGGAGAGTTTGAATCCGCGCCTCGCTGGGCTTGAAGAACGTAAAAGGGTGGTTGCGCTAGGTGATTTAAATAGAACAGAAAAGGGTGGTTGTATTAGGTGATTTAAATAGAACATAAAAGAGTGGTTGTGCTAGGTGATTTAAATAGAACAGAAAAGGGTGGTTGTGCTAGGTGATTTAAATCCAAAAGTAGGTGATAGGAAACGAGATGGCACTGTAGGTATAAATGAGATGGGAGAGTCATTGGAAATGTTGGAGAGTCATTGGAAATGTTGCAAAGGAGGCTTGATTGTTAGTATTATTCTTCTTCTTTTCTTCTTCTTCTTTTAACGTGCTTTTTTCCCATTTTTGTATGGGGTAAGTGGTTCCCAAAGAAAATGGTGTACAGTTACACCTGGTAAAGAGAAAATAGCAAGAAAAAAGCTTATTAGGTTATGTATTAGTTCAGAGTACGTATATGGAAATATGGAAATAGCAAGCTAGTAAATGTAATGGTGACAAGCGAGCTTGCTGTAAATAAGTAAATAAATAAATAAATTAATAACTAGAAAAGGTAAAAATAACAGATAATTATTAATTGAGAATTAGTAACCAATATCATTTGGAATCAGCTCCCGGAGAGCTTAATATTAGTGGCCATTGCTAATTACATTCTTTTGTTCAAGAAATATTAGGCGATTAGACTCCCTGGAGAGAAGGAGTTGGTGTCAGTAACTTGGAGCGAAATTCAACAAAGGTCCTAACTGTGCAGTATCTCTTGCTTCCTGTTTTACATACGTATGAGTGCGTATATATAATTATACACTCGTATATACATATATTACATATATAATATACATGTATATTGTAAACATATATATACATACTATATATATATATATATATATATATATATATATATATATATATATATATATATATATATATATAGACGATCTATCGTTAAAACTTGCGATATTTGATGTTATCGTAGAGCTGGAGGAAGGCATGAAACAAGCGCTTTCGTGTATTTTTCACACCTCCTCAGGGTCTTATATATATATATATATGTATATATATATATATCATATATGTATATATATACATATAAGCATTAAGCTACAAATGTCCTTTAATATCCAATTCGCTCTACCTCGGAAATAATATATTTTCATATGTGTTACCTGAAGGGGAATTTTTTTTAGTTGATAATAGGTTTAAGGCGTCACTGTAGTCCTATTTCTTGTTCTTCCGTGGTTCGAGCCCACGAGACGACGAACTCAGTATCAACTAAAAAATTCCCCTTCGGGTAACATATATGAAAATATATTATTCCCGAGGTAGAGCGAATTGGATATTAAAGGACATTATATATATATATATATAATGTATACATATAGGCTATATATATATATATATACACACACACTTGCATACATGCATAGGAGCCAGTCTTTCCTGCTATGATTAAAGTCTGGGGAGGTGCAAACCTTCAGAAGTAACTGTACATTTTAATCAAAGCAAGAAGTGGAGGGGAACTTATTGTCAAACTGCAAATAATGTAAATGTCACAGGCAGAAAGAGGAGCAATTTGTTTCCCAAGAGATCTTTTATTAAACTTCAGTCACGCAAAAATGTCTCGTCTTTCTCTGCATTTTTAATAATGCGCCAAATAAACTCAATGCTCTTAATGGCCACTTATCTGCAATTCAGACTACATTAGCGTGCATGTAGATGAGAGCATTAAATTATGGATAAACGCGCGTGTCTTTTACTTAACCAAGATCAAAGGAAAACATCAAAACGCTTGGGTCTTTGATAAGCTGTATGTGTAACTCGTCTATAGATATGCTTTTATCCTTTTCATCTATTTGCAAACATTTCGCATCAGCTCAAAGCGAGAGAGGCTGTCATACTCCTTTAGGTGAGTTCTCTCCGCCCTTCCCCGTAGGGAGGTTGTGTCGTCAGTGCACCTCAAGTGGTGCGCTATAGGCATTACTTAAGGTTCTTTGCTGCGTCCCTTCGGCCCCTAGCTGCGACCCCTTTCAGTCCTTTTACTGTACCTCTGTTCAAATTCTCGTTCTTTCATGTTAATTTCCACCATCTCCTAACACTTAGTTCATAGCGCAGCTGCGAGGTTTTCCTCTTGTTACACCTTTAAAACCTCTCTACTCTCAATTTTCCTTTCAGCGCTGCGCTGAATGACCTCATAGTTCCCAGTGCTTGGCCATAGGCCAAAATTCTGTATTCCATTCTATTCTCTCTGCCCACTCATGTCTCGTGCGTTTTCTGCTTTAATCATCTTCTGGTCTAGGTCTCCATCTGTTCCTCTTTTCTGTGATATCCTGGGCCATCAT